>NC_139219.1:226794788-227994788 GCF_055691185.1 Crinia signifera
ACACATTTACAAATAAGGTTTCACATGGCTAATATTAGCTTTGCGGCTTGTTTATACAGTGGGGGAAATTTGCCAAGATAGGAGTTCTATTTCACATGGGATGTTGCTATGGGCAACCAAGCAGAATCTACTTATTTATTTAACACCTTCTAGAAGATAAAAGATAGTATCTGATTGGTTGCCCATAGCAACATCCCATCTGAAATAGAACTCCCATCTTAGTAAATTTCCCCCAGTATGTGTATGCAAGTCAATTTTATGACAAACCTTTAACGCAGAACAGTACACATCCACTAACGCAGAGCAGTACACATCCACTAACGCAGAACAGTACACATCCACTAACGCAGAACAGTACACATCCACTAACGCAAAGCAGTACACATCCACTAACGCAGAGCAGTACACATCCACTAACGCAGAGCAGTACACATCCACTAACGCAGAACAGTACACATCCACTAACGCAGAACAGTACACATCCACTAACGCAAAGCAGTACACATCCACTAACGCAGAACAGTACACATCCACTAACGCAGAGCAGTACACATCCACTAACGCAGAACAGTACACATCCACTAACGCAGAACAGTACACATCCACTAACGCAAAGCAGTACACATCCACTAACGCAGAGCAGTACACATCCACTAACGCAGAGCAGTACACATCCACTAACGCAGAACAGTACACATCCACTAACGCAGAACAGTACACATCCACTAACGCAAAGCAGTACACATCCACTAACGCAGAACAGTACACATCCACTAACGCAGAGCAGTACACATCCACTAACGCAGAACAGTACACATCCACTAACGCAGAACAGTACACATCCACTAACGCAAAGCAGTACACATCCACTAACGCAGAACAGTACACATCCACTAACGCACAACAGTACACATCCACTAACGCAGAACAGTACACATCCACTAACGCAGAACAGTACACATCCACTAACGCAGAGCAGTACACATCCACTAACGCAAAGCAGTACACATCCACTAACGCAGAACAGTACACATCCACTAACGCAGAACAGTACACATCCACTAACGCAGAGCAGTACACATCCACTAACGCAGAGCAGTACACATCCACTAACGCAGACCAGTACACATCCACTAACGCAGACCAGTACACATCCACTAACGCAGAACAGTACACATCCACTAACGCAGACCAGTACACATCCACTAACGCAGAGCAGTACACATCCACTAACGCAGAGCAGTACACATCCACTAACGCAGAGCAGTACACATCCACTAACGAAGAACAGTACACATCCACTAACGCAGAACAGTACACATCCACTAACGCAGAGCAGTACACATCCACTAACGCAGAGCAGTACACATCCACTAACGCAAAGCAGTACACATCCACTAACGCAGAACAGTACACATCCACTAACGCAGAGCAGTACACATCCACTAACGCAAAGCAGTACACATCCACTAACGCAGAACAGTACACATCCACTAACGCACAACAGTACACATCCACTAACGCAGAGCAGTACACATCCACTAACGCAGAGCAGTACACATCCACTAACGCAGACCAGTACACATCCACTAACGCAGAGCAGTACACATCCACTAACGCAGAACAGTACACATCCACTAACGCAGAGCAGTACACATCCACTAACGCAGAGCAGTACACATCCACTAACGCAGAGCAGTACACATCCACTAACGCAGAGCAGTACACATCCACTAACGCAGAACAGTACACATCCACTAACGCAGAACAGTACACATCCACTAACGCAGAGCAGTACACATCCACTAACGCAGAGCAGTACACATCCACTAACGCAGAGCAGTACACATCCACTAACGCAGAGCAGTACACATCCACTAACGCAGAGCAGTACACATCCACTAACGCAGACCAGTACACATCCACTAACGCAGAGCAGTACACATCCACTAACGCAGAGCAGTACACATCCACTAACGCAGAGCAGTACACATCCACTAACGAAGAACAGTACACATCCACTAACGCAGAACAGTACACATCCACTAACGCAGAGCAGTACACATCCACTAACGCAGAGCAGTACACATCCACTAACGCAAAGCAGTACACATCCACTAACGCAGAACAGTACACATCCACTAACGCAGAGCAGTACACATCCACTAACGCAAAGCAGTACACATCCACTAACGCAGAACAGTACACATCCACTAACGCACAACAGTACACATCCACTAACGCAGAACAGTACACATCCACTAACGCAGAGCAGTACACATCCACTAACGCAAAGCAGTACACATCCACTAACGCAGAACAGTACACATCCACTAACGCAGAACAGTACACATCCACTAACGCAGAGCAGTACACATCCACTAACGCAGAGCAGTACACATCCACTAACGCAGACCAGTACACATCCACTAACGCAGAGCAGTACACATCCACTAACGCAGAACAGTACACATCCACTAACGCAGAGCAGTACACATCCACTAACGCAGAGCAGTACACATCCACTAACGCAGAGCAGTACACATCCACTAACGCAGACCAGTACACATCCACTAACGCAGAACAGTACACATCCACTAACGCAGAACAGTACACATCCACTAACGCAGAGCAGTACACATCCACTAACGCAGACCAGTACACATCCACTAACGCAGAGCAGTACACATCCACTAACGCAGAGCAGTACACATCCACTAACGCAGAGCAGTACACATCCACTAACGTAGAGCAGTACACATCCACTAACGCAGAACCGTACACATCCACTAACGCAGACCAGTACACATCCACTAACGCAGAGCAGTACACATCCACTAACGCAGAGCAGTACACATCCACTAACGCAGAGCAGTACACATCCACTTTAATGCAGTGATCATAGGTGTTGCTTTTACAACCACCCTGACATTTTTTTTTAAACAAAGTTATGCTCTATGGATGATGTGTTGTTACCGTTAGGTAACTCTAGAACCACACCTACAGTACATGCAAACACCTTTATTCTATATTTGCATTTCTCAGTTTTTTTTTATTTCTCATCACTTGTTCAAACCAGCTTTTTTGTATTGACCAGCGGGTCAAACTGTGGGTCCTAATCCAAAAGTGGGTGGTAGAGATTTCAGAATGGGGTCGCAACTCCATGTTGTTGACAGTCAGGCTTATAACATCTCTAATGTCTTTTTTAGCCAGTGATCCAAAGGGTGAGATTTAATAGGATGAGAGATTCAGAAAGTCAGAGATTTGGTAAGAAATCTCCAGTTTTTTTAAAGCGACAATCATTTACACTTCAAAATCACACTGGTTTTGCAGTGTAACTGATTGCCGCTTTAAAAAAAAACTGGAGATTTTTTACCAAATCTCTCACTTTCTGAATCTCTCATCCTATTAAATATCACCCAACGTGTCTAAAAAAACGATGAATTATCTGTTACTTCAGACTCCTTGCATCATTTGGTGCCTCCACGATACTGCCGTGCATGTGCAGTCTGCAGACCACTCATGTGGCAACCTTGCTGCGGCTACTAAGTTGCTGAGGTAATAATTATTATTGTCTGATGTGGTCCTAGCGCACAATACTTTGAGAACCCCTAATGTTTACATAAGCTTTGTGACTTAGACCAGGGATGGGGAAACTTTGGCCCTCCAGCTGTTGTTGAACAACACATCCCAGCATTCCCTGAAACTGTTTTAGCATGGCCATATAAAAAAACTGTAGCAAGGCATGTGTAGTTCAACAACCAAGCATTCCCCATCCCTGACTTAGACATTAGATGGATAATATGCTTACATTTCTGATTTTCTACTATTATTTTGTCACACGAACCCTTGTTCAGGTCATGCAATAAAGGATGGTCCTATCATTCAGTGTAACAGCAATAGCATTGTACATGTAGTTCTTATTTCCTATCGCTGAAGTTTTACATTCTAGGCAGAATCTACTGTAAGCATCATTATCAGAAGAGACAACTTTATGGTCGCTCAGGTTTAAATGACATATTACTATTATTAAAGGTAGCAACATTTTCTAAATGGTCCATGTAAAAAATGAAATTAATATTTTTAACAATAACATTTTAATACAAGTCGTCTGGAAGATTAATATTTTTCTTTTGCTGTTGGAGACCTTGCCAAGTATGTGTTAGATGGCAGCATGTGTTTCACAGTTGTTCTAGTCCCTGTCTGAATGTGAATGGAAGGCAGCCATGCTCAGAAATCTCATTTAGTTTAATAATACCCTGCCATGCTCTGCATTGATACCGAATGGTATTCTTTAAATGCAGCATGTTCTCTGTAACGAATGTGTAAAGCTGTGGTTGTAGATCTGAGTGATGGGGGCTGATGCTCTTAGTGACTTGATATTTAGCATTTGTTTTACAATAAATATTTATTGGTTGTCTTTTAGGTCTATACAGATATTCATGGAAGAGGGTAAAATAAAGAGAAACGGATGAAAGGTGCAATTGATGGAAGAGGGTATAGATTTCAGACACATGTTATTGATAAGCAGTCCTGTTTACTGACATAAACATACATAGAAATGTGACGGCAGAGAAGAACCACTTGTCCCATGCACTGTAGTCTGCACACTTACACACTAGGGGGGTTATTCTGGTTGATTCGCTCGGATGAGAATTTGCATCATTGCAAGTCAAGCAGATCCTGCCTTGTGAATTGTGGTATGCCGGCCCACCGTTCGCAGGGGGCGTACGTTCGCAGGCATGTGAATGGATGTTTTACATAAACATCCATTCGGAGCCTGCAGGGGAACACCCATGTCACTCGATGTGGAACATGCACGCATATCGAAGTTTGCTCAGAGCAACCTTAGATCTGCATGCACATTCTGAGGGAATAGGGTAAGCGGCTGACATCCGGTGGCTGCCCGCAACCACGTCATCTGCCCATTAGCATGAAAACGCCCAGCGTTTTCATGGGAACGCCCATGAAATGCTGGGCTTTCCTATATGCTTATGGGCTGCCCGACGCCCCCCTGGCGGCAAGGTTTGGTGCGTGCACCCGGCAAACATTCTGTTCACCATGGCGGCACACACCCAGTGCGTGAACATGTGCAGAAATGTGCATGCGCAAAAAGAAAACATTGGTCCTGTGCAAACGCACGTGGCCGTGGGAACAGACCTGAAAAAGGTTCTAGGGTTCATTTTTGTCAATAGCCAATTCACCTACCTCTATATTTTTGGATTGTGGGAGGAAACTGGAGTACAGTATCTGGCGGAAACCCACAGGGAGAAAATACAAACTTCAAATAGTTCTATCCGTGGTAAATGTGTAACATGACATCAGTGCTGTGAGGCAGCAATGCTAACAATGACATCATGTGTACTGCCCATAGAATAGATAATCTCCCCTGCATCTAACCCTTTGAGTGCCAATGTTGCTGTGAGAGATCCTCAAAATATCCCTTAAAAATGTCAGTGCCGCTCTCAGTGACTGCCCTTTTTTGGGTGCAATATTTAACAAACCTCAATGAATTGACTTGGCTGTATTTGTATTTATTTATACTAAAAGAGCAGTCCCTGTGAGCGGTTCTGGCATTTTGAGGATTGCCCACAGCAACTATGGCACTCAAAGGGTTAAGTAGTATAGAGCAAAATGCTTGTTGGCTTTATAGGGAATGCTTTTATATGCCACCCATTCTTTGCACTATGATAAATTAGCTCCATTAGGTAGGCCATTGCAGTCACCTTTCCTATTGGGAATACACTCAAAATGTATAGAATGATCATTAGAATTACTATCATTCCATCTGTTTGCTATTTATACTTTTTTAACTTAGTTTGTGATACATTTCTGTTGTTGGTAGCATACAAAGTAGAGGTATATGGTCCATTAAACTAGCAATAAGGTGGCATTGTGATTTTATTTCTGACTTAGTTTATGCAATTAATACGTATCCAGTCGATAATGGTAATATTCTGTCACTGACTCACACAACACTGGTCTATTTCACACTGTGTTTGCAAACTGTATGTACATATCCACTACTGTATGTCAGTGGTTCCCAAACTGTTTAAATCACGGAGCCCTAGAGTATCAACATTTTTTTACGGCAGCCTTAAGGCCAAAAGTTTTCTATTGATAAAATTAGAAAAAAATATGAAAATAAGTATATTGTGTGTATATGTCATGGTTAGGTTAGTGATGTGGTGTCGGACAAGATTCACTTCTGTTTGTCCACATGACTGGCAGCCATCAGCACTGTTTTTGCCTAGAACAGCGTTCTCAAACTGTGGGTCCTGACCCCAAAGTGGGTCCTGGCCTTCTCAGCATGGGGTCGCGACTCCATGTTGTTGACTGATGACTTTTCTAATCTCAGCCAGTGATTCAAGGAGTCTGAACAATCTGTTGAATTGTCAGTTACTTTAGACTCCTCCCATCATTTTGTGCCACCACAATGCTGCCATGTATGTGCTTTCTACTGACTATACATGTGATGTGATGACCTTCTGCAGTAACTTGCTGGGGTCCCGTAATTATTTTTATTGTCTGGTGGGGTCCCGGAGGAAAATAGTTTGAGGACCCCTGGCCTGATGATAAATAATTTCCATTGGTCCTGGAGCGTCAACCCAGGGCACTAGGTTGCCAAGACACATAGTTTGGGAACCACAGCACTATAATAGTAAATGGCATTCCCAAAATTGAGTACTCTAGGTTTTTTCTTTTTTTAACTCTGTATGTGAAAAACAGTCAATTCCACAGTATGTGATGTTTAGAAAATATATTTTTACCTTAATGTTTTCGAAAAAAAAAAAAAAAAAGTTGACCAAACAATGTCAAATCTTACAGATTTCCACGTATGCTTGCCCAATGGTGCATGCCCAATGCAACTGAAACCCTGGATATGAGATTTCCTTTCCATTTATTGAAAAATGTAATATTTAGAGAACACAGACACATCACCAGCGCAAAATTTGCCCTGAACAATCATAATTGCATATCACAAGAGTGTATATAAAAACTCAGGGGCGTAATTAGACATTTGCAGGCCCCCATAGCAAAAGTTTGTAAGGGCCCCTTTGTACCACACAATCATGTAAAAAATGTATACATGTGTCACTTTGACTAAGAAGGTGGGCACCTCACAGATCTGGTCCCCATAGCTGCTGTACCCCTGCACCTATTGTTGTTATGCCCTTGTTTAAAATGTTTTACCATTTTCAACATCCATTTGATCTGGACCGAGGGGGAAAGAAGCCTATGATGTATTAATAAAAGTACTTGCTTTGAGCATGTCCTGCCATGTTTATTTAATTACTGGAGGTATAGGATAAGCATGTGAAATGCAAAACCCCAGCTGGAAAAATAATCAATGGCTAAGATTGTGTGGGCCATAGAAAAAGTCTATGCAATTTTGTACAATAAAAAGAGGAACACAGCTCATCCTGTGTGTCTCCTCATACTTCC
Source organism: Crinia signifera (assembly GCF_055691185.1). NCBI lineage: Eukaryota > Metazoa > Chordata > Amphibia > Anura > Myobatrachidae > Crinia > Crinia signifera. The sequence continues at coordinate 226,802,235 of NC_139219.1, forward strand.
AGCATCAGTGATCCCCACACCATGCTCGGTGGGTTATACCCAGGAATTACATGTGGCTCTATGGAAGAGAGAGTGCTGCAGCAATAAAGGTAGTGCTGAAAATACTGTGCATCTCCTTATTTCCGCCACAGAGCCGACTGTCTGTATGTTACCTCTATTCCCTATCAAACAACAGAGACCATGTGGGGGAAGAGAGTGGGCTATTACACCTCCACTACCCTCTCTTCCCCCTCTGCACACACTTTAGAGTGCCCTCCTCACAACCAGGTGCTCCTGCACACATCAGTCACCTCACTCCCTGCCTCTGCAGAACTCTCATTCACCACCACGTTCACATGTTCCAGGGTGGGGGCCTGTAGGACAGAGGAGGGAGTTTGAGAGGGAAAATGTTGGAGGTAGGAGTAGGGTGAGAGTGACACTGACGGGGGAGGGTTTGTCAAGTTGCATTCCACTTCTAATGCCAGAGCGTATAAATCTGCTTTTTGTTAGCTGAATGTGGCCCACGCGGGCCAGGCGTTTGACATGTCTGTTATGTAAGATAGCATGTCTGCATAAAAGCAATATAGGATGAGACATGCATTGTTGTATAATGGTCAGAAGCATGTAATACTAATACTAATTGTCACATGAAACCAATTCATTACGACCTGGTAAAACGCATACGGTATACTGGGACAAGTCCTGATTATATTTTACATATACAATAGCAGATTGTCTAATTGCTACATTTTATGAATTCTGAAGGCCTTGGGGCAAGATTCAGCAAGTACATAGACCGGGCATAATGTTACAATATAATTAGGCATAAATAGTTTCTGAATATTAGAAAGATCACAACCATAGACATACCGGGAACACATTAAAAAAAATCTGGGGTGTATTTTATAGTACAGTAATTCTTAAACAATAAAATAATAATGACAATTCCAATTTCCCTTCACTGAAGCCATGACATCCTGCAATATGTATAAATAATGCTTTCATGTAATTCATTTAAATTGATTCTTTGCAAAAAGTGCAACTCTAAAAAGAATAGTTTTCTGACTCAGCTTGTACTGGAAATGCTAATTATTGCTACAATGATATGCATAAATGGCAGACCCATAAACCTAAAAATGGGGCAAAATATTATTATTACTCTGCACGTAGGGGTAAATTTACTAAGATTACTGAAGATGAGATGTTGCCCATAGCAACCAATTAGATTCTACTTCTAACTTATTTAGCACCTTCTAGAATATAATAGATAGAATCTCCTATCTTCAATAGAACGCCCGTCTTAGCAAATTTACCGCATTGTACAAAGATTATTAATACTGTTTTTTATTGAATAAATAAATACACTTGGCCCTCCTCTCACATGCAATAGTTTTTCTCTGCCACCGTGCCCACTCTGCACACACAGCTCAGAGAGGAAGACAATTTCTCTTTGAACTGACATTTGAAGCTACATTTCTATTTTCACCACAAATATTGAAAAACTTTTTTCAATTTACAATTTTTTTTTTTATTTACTAAAAGAATTCTCAGGTGCTTACCTACTAACTCAGCACCACTTACCTCTGTCACCAGGAGAGACAACTTCCCCTCCTTGGACAGCCCTGAAAGGCAGGTCTACTCGTGGTAGAATGTGGCACTTTGGAAAAAGGAGCATACCATGTTGTGTGGTGAGTAGATCAGTTCTGGTGTTGAGATCATTTTCTCTACCAGAACGAAGGATATACATGGGAGATATTCCACTAAACTGCAGAAAACTTGTTTCACCTTTGAGAACATATTGAAGGCATCACCCCATTGGGGAAAGCTTGCTGGTTTTGTGGTATTTGCCTGCTGGAGCAGGTTAGCTGAGACCCAGAGCCCTACCACGCCAGTGCCAAGAGCCTGGGATTCTTAACACAAACAATGAAACCGAGACAGGGTTGCGTACTTTAAAGTCACCTCTACGGGAGAAGCCCAGAGAGGAGACTGTCAGCAGCACTTTGAGGGACAGGGCCTGATGTAGAAATCATCAAGCCCCCGCCCCCCAGTACTGCAAACCCTGCAATTTGCAGGTCTTCATGGAGGGGGCAGTGTGATACTCTCACAGATAAGTATCTTTATCCTTACAGGTTATCTTGCAACAGCAATTATCAACAGCTCACCACAATAACTCACGAGGAAAAATAATAGAGTAATTTTATTAAGCTGGAACTCCGTTTTTCTTAAAGGAACTGATGGAAATCAAGGATACTATTATGCACAAAATATCAATATATAAATACAAACATCAGAGATTCTTCCCACGTAACATTGGTGAGATATTGATGTATAACAATATTACTTAGAGCATAAGTTGTACTATTCTGCAACAAACAAATAAGCAACTATCCATTCACCTGCAATGTATAACAAACCGTTACAATATCAAAACAGGTTATAGCGTTTTACCAGAACTAGATTATCATTGCGCAATAATTGTTTATGTCTACAATAGTCTTGGGTTAACCCTATTATGACTGCAGTCACCTGTTCTTTAAGCGCTTATTTATAACAAATATTCTTTCTTTTATAGGTCCCACGCTGCAAGGTCAACTCTCTGTGTATTTGTAATCCAAAGTCAAGAGAATACATAAGGTAAGTCTTGCGTAATAATGCTGCTGACTTTTAACTTGAACGTCAAATAATCTGATAATAGATGACAGAAGCTAGCAATCTTTTTGGAATATCCTGAGTAGAATGATATAAGCAATTTTCCCTTAGCAGTATAATTGCCACAAGTGTCTCTATAAGTGTCAGTCCACTTCTGTAATATGCAGCTTTGGGGCTGATTCAGCAGCCACTACTCCCTTCCTCCTAACTTGTAGCTAAGGACGACTTGGGTATTGTGTGCAGTATTAACTACTAGAGTGTCTCCCCAAATGCCAGTGTAGGTACTGCTTATTGCTGCCTGGATGAGGTGAATGTTACACACAATGCTTTCTTTAGCCGGGAGAGGTGTTAGGCTGGCTATGAGGTTATTGCAGGGGCGTTACAGCTATCTGTGGGCCATCCTGTAGGCTGTCTCCGGCTGGACTATCTCTGGGCTGATCTGTAGGATATGCAGGAGGCTGTACTGTGCTGCCTTGGGGCTGGACAATCACTCACCACACCCTCTTCTTTATCGATCACAGCTTGGATCAGTCACCGCCTCTGTCACCGCTGCTCAAGGGGACCTCGGGAAATCACCGGAGCCCTTTTGGTAAGTATTCTCCTAATTACAGCAACGCATCACACACTTTCCAGCTGCGCAGCTCTGATGCCTTAACTTTCTCTCCACAACTGCTACACAGTGTCTTTTCTGCTGCACTTCAGCTTTCCTCAATCCCTATCCACAACACACCTACCGCTCTTTCCCCTCAGCACCTCTATAGTCCCTGCTCTGGGGTTTCCTGATGAGCAGGGGCTCTGCCAACTGTCAGAGTATATTTTCCTTTCTGGAATATTCCTCACAGTTTTCCCCTTTAAAGCAGGGTATATGGTATAGTCCACCCTAATGGGCTAGGAGGACAAGTCCATTTTCAGTTCAGGAAAGGGGTAAACAGTGTTCAGTTCACAATATTCTATTAATAAGGGGTATTAACACATTAATACTTTTCCTAAATAATTAATTAACTACTAATATTACTTTTGATATCTGCTAGATTTACTGTATCACAACCATATAACATTTTAGTTTATGTATAAACATTAACCCTTATTGGGGTGTTACTGCAGGGCTAAATAACGTGATTTGTATCTTTAGTGCCGCCCCTCCCCCCATTGAATGATTTTGGGCATCCATGCAAGGCTGCAAATGGATGTATATGCAAATCATCCATTTGCAGCACTGCAGGAAAAATATGTGAATAGTTGGTTGCGCTACAAGACTCGCAAAGCAGCGAAATAACGCTGCTTTGTGAGCCAACCAGAATGTGGGCCAATATGTACTTTAGCTACCTGTTGCATAATCTGTTTTTTTTTTCATTCTGCCTTCTTGTTAGTGTCAGTCACTCATGAAAAGCCTTTCTCTGTACATTATTTTGTAGGAGACCTCACAGGCTCAGTGCTGCCTCTGATTAAAACCCACCCATGATGAGGTCACTGCTGCTGCTGTCTTCCATGGGCCTGAGAAGCATGTGAATAAATCAGAGCTCATCACAAACTTCTAAGCCTCTGACCTCTTGTGCAAAGTCTCATGGGTCAATTCCCAATAATGCACTGCACACTTGTGAATAAATAAATACACCTTGGCCCTCCTCTCACATGCAGAGCCTTGGCTCCCGATTCTCAGCACCATTAATCATTGTCACATTTGCAGATAGGTGAAGCTGCAGCACTACTCCACTCCCATGCACAAGACCTTTAGCTAAATTTAAAACAAAAAGTGGTACTTGTTTCCTAGAACGGCCACAATCGTGAGTGATCGTGGCTCTTAATTAAGGGACACGATCCTCACGATGTGGCCGATTTTTTACATTTTTTTCCCTTTGATTGACAGAAATCGGGTCAATCGGTCGGTCGCGACCAATTAAAATCGGCCGCGATGCGACCGACCGATTGACCCGATTTTTCCATAGACTTCAATGTTAAAAAATCTTTTAACATTGAAATCGGGAGGATCTTGTCGGTCTTGTGCCATTATAATGGCACAAGATGAGATGGACTAGATTAAGTCCATCTCACATAGGGAAAAATGTTAAAAAAGGTGAAATGGGCCACTATGACCCATTTCACATTTTTTATGTGCCCGCCATGACCCCACGATAGACGTCAACCCGAAGCGTGGCGAGCGCAGCGAGCCCGCGAGGGGCGGCGGTGCGCGTCCTCCGACCTTTTCATTCCCCTACTATCCACTAGGGCGTGGAGTGAGAATAGAATAGTGTGGCGAGCGCAGCGAGCCACCGAGCCCGAAGCGTGGCGAGCGCAGCGAGCCCCGCGAGGGGACGCGTATACCTGTGAAGTTATACGCGTCCCCTCGCGGGGCTCGCTGCGCTCGCCACGCTTCGGGCTCGGTGGCTCGCTGCGCTCGCCACACTATTCTATTCTCACTCCACGCCCTAGTGGATAGTAGGGGAATGAAAAGGTCGGAGGACGCGCACCGCCGCCCCTCGCGGGCTCGCTGCGCTCGCCACGCTTCGGGTTGACGTCTATCGTGGGGTCTAGCCCACTTAGTAACATTTGGGGGGGCAATTGAAAATAATCAGGTGAAAAAAAAAAAAAATCGGGTGAAAAATCGGTCGGTCGGATCGGTCGCATCGCATGCGACCAAATCGCATGCGATGCGATCGATCCGATTTTTTATCTTACGACCACAACGATCTAAATCGTTGTGGCCGTTCTAGGAAACAAGTACCCAAAAAGTAAAAAAAAAAAAAACATGCTGACCACAAGGGGCCCTAGATAGAGGGGGCCCCAGGGGTACTGTCCCCCTGAGCCCGCCCCCTCCTTAATCCGTCCTTGATATGAACCCATCTCTGAATATTGGAGGAGGAGAAAAGTGGATATTGTTCTTTTTTTATTGATTTAGACTTCCTTCTTAACCACAGAACATATACCTGGGTAATGAATACCACAAAGAAAATTAAAATGACTGCCTTCCACATTATGTATATGTTCTAGGGTTAAGCTTGTACAGGCCCCCTGCTACTACCGAGTGGCTGAATGATGAGGTGCGTAGTAGAAGAAGAAAGCATCAGCTTATATATAACACCCGGCTTCCGTACCCTCACCATGGTTTCTTTCTTTCTACCACTCAGGAGGAAGAGGGTACACACATGGCCAACTAACCTATAGAGCAGTAGCTACAGGGAAGACCCTAGTGTCAGTACAATGTAGAGGCTGCTGAATTTACACCCATAGCACCGTAGGTGGAGCTGGCGCGATGTGTGCTGCCGTCTCTGATCTCCACACTAGCTCTGCTGCCCCAGGTGGGATGATACTACTCTGTGGCATGTGGCAGTGACCCCCCTGATGATGTCATTGATGCTGTGCAGACTACCCATATAACGGAGAAGAATTGTGAGCTGCTGTGGTGTAGTGCAGTGACTTCACCACTGGAATGACTATGGGGGAAGAGTTGTGTTATTAGCCACAACAATATTACAAAGACCCTGCAGACCCTCATGACGGGTATGGGTAAAAACCGGACCAGGACAAAACCCCCAGACCGGACATCAAACTCTGCATTTTGGAGCTTGTAGCATCCGATCCGGGGGGTGTCCTGTCCGGGGGGGCTGCCTGTGACACCTGTCACCAGGTAGAGGAGGAGGGGCAGAATAACGTCTCCCTGATGGTCCGGACCACACGGGGAGGCTGTAATCTCCCCTCCCCATGTCCCTGGTGATAGCTATCACATGGACCCCCCAGACAAGACACCCGCCCCGGACAGGACACCCCCCCGGACCGGACTGCAGATTTTGATGTCCTGTCCGGCGGTCCAGAGTCTAGTCCGGGTCTGGTTTTTACATAGTCCCCTCATGACGATAATCATGCACCTGTAATCTGGTGTAGTACATTTGTACTGTACATTGTTGTGCTTGTCCTGCACTTTCCAGTGATCACAGAGTTACTGGGAGAAGAAATGAACCCTGTTACTGGTATTGAGCAATGAGAGAGAAACTTCACAATGTATAAATCATTTGATGGATTACAAGCAGGGAGCCGTCATTTCAAGGTGACAGAGAAGTCTCTTCTCCAAGTTATTTACCACAAGCAGCTGAGATCGGCTACTACTCCTAGATTATCATCAGTTATACATTTATCTTAATTAATCAGTGTATTTTTATCGGCAATAAGATTATAAACATAATTATTAATAGTAAATGGTCTCAGTCATTAGTCTTTCTAATAATTCATTCTCGGGGGTGTAATACTGTAGTTTATAGCTCGCAGACAAGTCTAGGTTGGCAGTCAATAAGTCGACACCAAAAGTTTGACATGTACCAGGTCCATATTGGCAAAAGGTCGACAGGCACAAAAAGTCAACACAAGCAAAATGTCGACACATAACAATGTTGACATGAGTTTTTCATAGTTTGAGTCAATGTTGACACCGGAGAACTTGGAACCCCAATAAGTGTTGCAAAGGACTACACTCGCCCTGCTATGGTCACTGTACCATTCCCATTTGGAGGTCATGTGGATGGCAACCATGACAAAATAAATACATTTTTTTTTTAATCGTGAAAGCAGCATATTGTCATGGGATGACCATTGCAATGTTGACTTAGCACATGTCGATCATTAGTTAAGGTCATCCTAGTGCTTGTCTACCTTTTGTCAGTGTCAGTCTAGTATATGTCAACCTAGTGCATGTAGTCCTATTACCTGTCTACCTAGACATTGTCTGTGAGCCATACGGATCTCTATTCTCGCTACAGTATGTCCAGATTCAAGTATTCTTTACATTCAATATCACATGATAAATAGGTTTGCATATATTACTTGTAGCCTATCTTTACAGTATTCAACTATTGACCAAGTATTGTGATTTTTATAAAATTTTCGTGCCTATTTTGACAAATTTTCTTGACACTCAAAAGATTAACATGTCTAGGAGGGATACATATGGATGACAGGCAGCCAGGATGTTGGTGGTCAATATATTGACACTGGCATCCCGAAGAAGGGAATCCCAAAAAGGGTCAGTTTGCCCCCCCACACCTCCTTTCTTGAAATCTAACCAACCCCTCCTGCAGCCTGTCCTTAACCCTTCCCGTTAGTGCCTAAACCTGACCCTTGCACCCTGTACCCTAAAACTAACACCCCACACACTTCATAGCCTGATCCTAACTCCCCTTCTTGGTGCCTAAACCTACCCCCTCCCCGCTCGCAGCCTAACCCTAAGTCCCCTCAGTAGTTCCTAAACCTAACCCCCCCCCCCATCCCCAGCCTGGCTGTAACTAGCCCTGCATACTCCACATTTGGGATGCTATCTGTAGGTATTCTGGTGTCGACATCTTGATCGTTTCGAGGTTCTGGCAATATTGGGTATGAATGCATCCAACCTAGAAAACAGAGCGACACACACACCTATTTTCTGGAAAGCTCGTCATTACCTCCCAGTAACGCCTGCAGCATGTATGTCAGGATACAACCATCAGGGCACTGTGACCAGAGCAACAGCACCATCACCAGACATGTGCAGTCCCAAGACAATTGCAAACATATTTGGACTGCATCTGGGGCTGAATCAGCCCCATTGGTCAAAGAATCAAAGCATTATGCTCAATTGCAGGATCTGGAGGCACAAAAAAACCCCTGCAAATTGCTGAATTAAATATACTGAAAATGGCAAACTACTGCAATTTCCCAAAATGCTTTTAATAAGGTAGTGTAATAATCTAATGTGATCAAAGATTTGTTTGGCACAAAAAAACAGTTTAAAAGTTCTTGGGATCTATTCGTGAAGCAGTGAAAAAAGCAGATAAGTTGCTCATGTTAAACAATCAACTGCTACGTATAGTTTTACAGATTGCACTTGATGAATGTTACTTCAAAGCTAAATTTGTTGCAATGGGGAATTTCTCCACTGGTTCAGATCTCTGCTCTATTCATTGCTACATAAGTAGACCCCTTTGCAATTTAAATATCTGGTAGTGTCGACCAGGTTTTTTTAAGCTACAGTATGTTCCTTTTCTACCGACTATTAGGAATGATTTGATCAGGTGCTTGCATCTCCTGGTTCAGATTTTTTTCCATAGAGTGAAATATTTTGCCCAGGCAACTAAGCACCTGTCACTCAGTAATGTCACTTACAGTGGTCATTCAAGCTCCTGATTACCACACAATTAAAAAAAAAAGTGGTTGTGCTAAACAGGGCCGTATGGGTCACATGAGTCTGGGGCTGGAAATGTTCAATGGCTGATACTGAGATGGGGGAGAAGTATGACCAGTGCTTTGTGGGTGTAGCCATGTGACTGTGCTTACCCAATGGCCCCGAAAGGGAGATGAATGGCTACTAATAACCTCCCTGGCCTGCTGGAATATCCCAGCGGGGGCCTGCATCTGAAGGACCCCTCCTTCTTTTCTGCCAGACAGCAGCAGGTGGCTGCCCAACATCTATGGGAAATCTGGGCATGCCCACAATGTTCTGAAAATGAGGGGGGTGGGTGCTGAGGGGCCATACACCTTCCCATACACATGCCCTGCACTCAAGTGCAGGGCATGTGTCAAAGCCGGTATTGTATTTAAGCATATTGTACTTCAACGTTCCTAGTTAACATACAGAATGTGTTTTTAATAAGTTATTTTACACACGAAGCTCCCAAGTTACAGAAACTACTTTTAACTCTAGTAACAACTCCAAAATGCCAATCAGGACATATCTGGGATGTTTTCAGCATATTGGCTTGTTGGTCTCTCAAGGCTTACCTGCAGTCTTTAGCAGTTTTGACACTTGATTAATTCCTTTCCCAATGGAGTGACAAATATATTTCACATCTTCATCCATCATTCCTGGTCTGTTTCCTTTGGGTCTTAAGACCCTGACACAGTGTTGCATAGTTGTTGGTATTGTGTGCAGGGACATTCTGCAGGGGTTACTTAAACAGAACAAGTGTAATATTAGAGCAATATTGAAATAACATGTAGGACACTGCAGGGATAATGTTACAAGACAAACATGGTCCAGTCACTTAGAAACAATTGACTTTAATATCAGAAAACTTAACTTCTATATTTTGCATTAGACGTTTCCTTAAGAGGTCTACAGAAGACATGTAATTGCGCGATTTCTTCAGTATACTGAAGGATCTAACTGTAATAAATATATAAAGAGAATAATGTTAACTACTGAAGATGTAATCTGTCTATAGATGTAGCACCAACATCATAATCATCCCCATCAGTGAAACCTACAGTCACAATGATCCGCAACACAAACACAGACACTAGTGTCCATTCAGCCCATAGCTAGTTAACCTACTGTACCTGTTTTTTTTTTTTTATTGTATGGGAAAACAATAAAGGCCAGTGGTTCCAAAACGGATGGGACATGGCTTCTTGGGGTTCCTGGGAACCTTTGCAGTGTGTCTTACGTTGGGACATATACATTTATTAGCAGGAAAATGGTTAAGAGTACCTGAAATTATAAAATAATTGCCCAGTTTATCAATAATTACCTTTTGGGTTTAAAATTGATTTGACTGGCAGTAAGAAAAGCGACAGATATCTTATTTTGTCTGGAATTACGGGCATGAAATAGATGGGCATCGCCTGGACCACAATTCGGGCTTTTTCCCCCAGAAATAATTACTTTATTAGCCATTAAAATGTACTAAAGTTTGTTGAATAAGACAAATCTAGGATTATGGATGATTGTAGTAGGTATGTTTGAATATGGGTAACATAGCTTTGGAAGTAAGGTGGAAAAAAACCCAGGAAGGATAAGAGAAAGGAATTTGGAAACGCTTACTATAATTAAAGGGTTAGATAAAATAGTTAAGCAATTATCAGGAGACCTTTGCCAGAGAGGTATCAAAATTGTTGGGTAGCAGAGCAAAAAGAACTCAGGATAACACACTGGCAGAAGGTAATCAGTGTCTCAAAATGGCACCAGTAACGGGGTGGCAGGAACCAGTGTGTCGAGCATAAAGGCTTGCACTTGGACAGCAGGGTGTCAGGAATATACATAGTACAGTGGCACATGAATAAAATAGTTCCAGAATCATAAGCTAGAACACAGGTAGCAGAGTTTTAGGAACTCATCATAGCAAACAGGTAGCAAAGTGTAAGGATCTAACAATGCATGCAGGGTATCAGAAACTTAGAATAACACATTCGTAGAAGGTTATCAGAACTCAGGATAGCACATGGATAACAGAGTGCAAGGATCTCAGGAAAGCACACTGAAAGATGTGTGCCAATATCGCAAGGCAGCACACAGAACAGCATGTCATCATGAATGATGGCTACATTTGCCCTTCTACTGTTATCTTGGCCGGAGTGTAACTCTATATTTTATCTGTTTTCTACAGTGTCTCTGGTGTTATTGTATAGTGTGACTTCCACAATGAAAAAAAAACAAAATGGGCCTTTGGTAGATTGCCATTTGTGGCACCTAGCGAACATGGATTACATGTCTGACTTGTTAGGGTATCGGATAATGAATGAAACATATGATTTGTTTATTTGCCAGAAATAGCTAGCCTATGAAGAATTGTCCGGTGATAAGTAAAGTAGGATAAATATTGATGAGCTTGAATGTCCAAATTGCGCATGAATGTGAGATCGATCAATATATTGCCGAGTGTAGTAGGTGCTTCAAGTGGGCAAAGCGAGAGCCTGTATTTGCATAAACAGAAGACGCAGACATATAAGATGCTCTTCCACCATGGTAAGCTGTGGCAGATGAGTCGGTTTCTGCGCTCATTTTATTTTGTCGCAATGATCGCATACACGTACCGCATGCCAGAACCTCCCCATTTTCTCTGAACTCCATCTCGCCAAACGCCGTCGTTGGTACACAAATTTGATCAGTGGTGCACTCGCGCAGTTCATTCCTGTCCTAGAGCTGATCGCAGGCACCGCACACATGACCGAAGGAATTTTTTAGAAATAGCTTGGCGAACTGTTGCTTTAGTAACAGCATTGAAGGGCCTGTTTTGGGGTCCATTGTGAGTGGTCTCGTCAGCTTAATCTTGATTTTGCAAATACATATCAGACATTCTCTGTCATTTTGGTGGCCCTCCCGAAGGACCCGGCTGCGGAGAAGTGGCACGCGTGCCGTTTTCGTTCTGCACGCTAGTATTTGGAGCCCCATAACTTCTTTCCTGCCAATCCAATTGTCCTAATTTTTTCTTCTCTCTATACCTGCGGCTCAGCTTTGCCGAAGATAATGGCAGTTGTCAGTTTTGTGGTGGATTTTGACTTGGATTCTTGCTCTTCTTTCATGGCATGATGCTGTTTCACAAGTTCAAAGCACAGCTGCTTATAGAATTTTCAGAGTAGATCAATAGTTGTATTAAAGGAAGGGCCCTTTTAAGTGCTTTGGAATGAGCTATCATTCGTGTCTGTGGCACTTGTAGTTTCGAAGCAATGGCACGCAAAAGAATCAAAGTGCTGTAAATTGTGCTGAAATTTGGCTGAAAACACACCACCTGAAACAAAAGATTGGTACGCTGGACGACGCACGTATACCATCGATTGGTGCGCGGTACAGCATGCAAATGGGGACTGAGTGCTGGGGAGAGGACCAATACATGTTTTAGTGACAGGGAGTGCAGCCTGCATTATCCCCCAAGCCTGCAAGAAAGGGGTTGGGATCATTGGGTCTACAACAAGTTGGTCGACAAGCGATAGGGCGACACAGTTAGGTCGACATGAGGAAAGGTCGACATGGTTCTAGGTTGACACAAGCATTATGTCGACAGTCAAAAGGTTAACATGGGTTTTTCACGTTTTTTTTTACCTGAAAGTCGACACAGTCGACATGGGCACAGTTTCCAGTGCACCGCTTTGCTCGGAATGCTTCAGGCACCATTTTATTCTCCCACCACTCCCTAGTGGATGGTAGGGCATGTCAGCTAAAAAAACTGTGAAAAACCCATGTCGACATTTGACTGTCGACTTAGACCCTGTCGACCTAATGCTTGTGTCAACCTAATGACCTGTCGACATTGACCCATGTCAACCTAGAACCATGTCGATCTATCCCCATGTCGACCTAACGGTGTCAACCTAACTCTTGTCGACCAACTTGCTGTAGACCCAATGACCATATCCCCAAGAAAGAAATGTAATTCATGTAAAAGAAAAACAAAAAAAAATATATGTACAGATGTGGCCACCCTCACCTTACCCATAAACAAGTCATGGGTGCAATTTTGTCACAATTGGGACAATATACGACAAAGTACTGTACGTATAGTAGCACCTCTGATCAGTCAAATTCTTTTCTATGGATAACGTGTAAGATTATATGCACCAACTCGCAACCCTGCACCCATATCGCGGCAAACCCGTGGGTAAGATGAAAAGTGTTACCCCTGTTAATCCAGTATACAAAATACCTTCTAAATTTAATTTAATAAAACCCCTGAGTGTTTTTTTTGGGGGGGGGGGGGAACATAGCCAGTTTTGCGTATAAAATCTGGACTGTTAGGGTGCCCCAAGGACAGAATTTGGGAACCACTGTTGTAAAGAATTCCATTAAACTGCCCATTTTATTATTTCGGTTACAAAACCAATACATTATATTCATGGACTCATAAACTATTTAAACAATCATTCAATGAGGAATTATATTGAGAGATTTAGCTGCATAAAAAGTCAGTTGTGCACTTTATTCCTGCACTGTAACGGATGGGCTAATCTGTGAATATATTTCAATTAACAGAGCCACTTTCTGCGCCATTTATTTCTGTTTAACTTTCATTCCATCATTAGATGGACAATTTTTGTTAATGTGTGCAGATTTAGGTAGAGAAATCAGCCGGACTATTCAGTGATACATGAGGGGAACATCAGGGCTATATACCATTTAACAGCTGTTGACTTATATTAATTAAATGCGGCAGAGCACTCTTTAGGAAAATAGATGCAGCACAGACAAAAGCATTGAGAATATAAAGGAGTCTTGAATAATATGATAAATATATCAGCCAATGAGAATCCGAGTTACTAAGTTACCTCGCTTCACCTCCAAAGGTGTCAGCACAGTCATTTTATAGCACTTTGTTATTGTTTAGTGTTTGCCTAGAGAAAATATAAAAGATGCATAATGCATTACGATTAACAAAAAGAACAGGATATTAGTCTGAAAACACCAGCACAGTTGTTAGGGACAGAACATAAGTGGATATAATTTTTTACTATTTGGTTTTAGCTGTTTTCTTTATGAGCTCTGTGCACTCTATATAAGGACTAGCACATTGTGGGGTTTATAGGTAGAAAAGTAAATTTTTATGTCATAATATGGCAGTTTCATCAAGTATATTTATGATGTGACAATATATTTTTTATTATGCTGAGTGCAATGTCTAATGTTTTGCAGATCCCATTACTTGCTTTGGTACTTATGTAGTATCTGGGCTGCCGATTTCTAAATCGGGTCGGATCGGGAGATCGCATCGCATCGCATGCGACCATGCGATGCGATGCGATGCGATGACCCGATTTTTCCATAGGAATCAATGTTAAAATGGACTGAGTCCATTTTAACATGGAATTCAATGGGAAAAATGGGTCCTTTTCATACCCCTACTATCCAAGTGGGCATGGAGTTGGATATAAACCTGTGGCGAGCGTAGCGAGCCACCGAGCCCGAAGCGTGGCGAGCGAAGCGAGCCCCGCGAGGGGACGAATACCGTCCCCTCGCGGGGCTCGCTTCGCTCGCCACGCTTCGGGCTCGGTGGCTCGCTACGCTCGCCACGGGTTTATATCCAACTCCATGCCCACTTGGATAGTAGGGGTATGAAAAGGACCCATTTTTCCATAGGAATCATTTTAACATTGATTCCTATGGAAAAATCGGGTCATCGCATCCGATATCGGATGCGATGCGATGCGATGCGATGCCGCATCGCATCGCATCTGATTGTATGCCTTAACTTAAGGCATACAATCAAAAAATCGGCAGCCCAGATACTACATAAGTACCCTTGCTTTATTTCAAAGCACAAAGTTAAATCATTGAATAATTGCTATTAAAATACGTAACTTTCAAAGTAACAACAAACAAATAAAATGTTTTATACAATTTTATAGGTGTAACCTGCCTCATGGTACATTGGGCTGTTTCCTGTTTGTTTGTAGGCAAAAAAAATATAGCAACTGGGCAAAACCATGCGGCACTGCAAGTGGGGCAGATAGAACATGTGCAGAGAGCGTTAGACAGTGGCGGAACTACCGAGAGTGCAGGGGGTGAAGCTGCTATGGGGCCCAGCAGCTGGGGGGCCCCGATGGACAGCAAGCACACCCCTGCCCCATGCCATTTTATTATTTTTTAATGGAGCCGCTGCCGCCTGTGTGAGTCGCGCTGCTGAGCTGCTCGCCAAAGTAAGGAGCCGAGCAGGAGGTGGGGATGACTCCGGAAGAAAGACTGTCTGCTGCTGTAGTGCCTAGCTCTGGCACTGTAACGGCAGTAGGACTGACAGCGCGGGTCGGCCGAGGGAGAAATCCTGACAGTGAAGATGGTGGTGGCTGTGTCCAGAGAGGCTCAACGAGGCTACTACCTCCCCGAGCCTCCCGCTGGCTGCCGTCCATACTCTCCCCGCTGCCTACAACCACTGCGGTCCCCGTTAACCAGTGTTACCACCACCCCCACTCCTCATGCTCACTCTTTGCTCCCCACTAGTGACAAACTTCTAGAGACAGCGCAGCGGCATCTTTAATCTGCCGCTGTCTGTGAACTATAATCACAGCTCACAGATCGGCAGTCACTCCTAATTGGCTGCTGGTAGTGAGCTGTGATGTACTTCAGGAGAGAGGAGCCACAGTGCCTGAGGAGCAGTGTGGGACAGAAGATGAAAGAACGTTGGTAAGTTTCTAACATGCATAATATAATAAGCTTTGCGGTGTGTCACATAATGTGTAATGGGCTTTGCGGTGTGTCACATAATGTGTAATGGGCTTTGCGGTGTGTCACATAAGGCCACACACCTTTTTTTATAATGTGTGCATTCTTTATTTTTAAAATATCTATTGGAGGGGCAAATTTTCTACTGTTCCCACTAAGGGTGGCCACAAACGGTGTGCACTGGTAGAGATCTGAGTTAGGGGGCCCAATTATAAATTTTGCTATGGGGCCCACAAAGTTATAGTTACGCCCCTGGCGTTAGACTTGTGTGTGTGTGTGGGGGGGGGGGGGGTGTTCAAACTGAAATCTATGTTAGCCCACTAAGCTATTTGCTTAGTTTTCCATGCCAACATGGATAGTGGGGGTATGAGCGTACTATAGTGGGCGCCCAACTAACATATAAGTACCTAAATTGTAATGTAAAAATAAAGCAGCCAGTATTTAAGGCCAATGCACATAGGGAGATTCAGTCCTATTTCTAAGTGGTTTGACTAGAAATTAAGAAATTAAGCACTGATTGCTCCATGTGTATACATACCCCTGAGCGACGGCGGTGCTGACTGGCTGGCACTTTATCTCTGTTCACTTTATCTTTCTCCAAGGCTTAATATATAGACCTCTTAAGTCTGCAAATATGTAATAATCCCAGGGCAACCCTTCCATATGTGATAAATGGAACGTTTACTATTCCATATGAACAGTACTAAATATAAGTAAACTAGGTGATTCATCACGCCCTACGGGCGCTCTTCACACCGTCGTAAGGGGCTGCGCCCCCTTAATTTGTGAACGTTTGTATTGTGAGACATATGGTTAGAATTGTATGAAAGATGGCCTGTATTGCAACTTGAGCTATAGGTGAAATGTGTTAAATAGAGAGCATATGATTTGGAAGGGGGTGTGTATTGTTTTGTTTAATTAAAAAGCGGTTACAGAGTAAGATGTACATTGATAGTGTGGAGGGTACAGTGACATTTGTGTGGGGTGCATGTTGTTTAGGTGTGTGTGCAATAGTATAGTAGGGTGTTTTTGAGTCAGCGGCTCCCCACTGGAGCAGTTCACGACACAGGAAAACAGGAGGCTGGGTAGTGATAGGGGTGTGTGGGCATAAGGGGGACTAAAGAGGAGGGTGGGGGACACTGTGCAGCTTCTGCCAGTGGGTGAGGGTCCAGAGTGGCAGCACAGGAGTACAGGATGGTGGCCCTGAGTCAGTGTCTCCTCCTACTGGGTGGGAGTTAGGGTGCATGAGAGCAGGAGGCTGGGCTATAAGGCATGATAGGGGAATGTGGGCAACACAGGATGAGCGGCTTCCCACTAGCGGAAGTTACGGGGCAGGAGAACAGGAGGCAGGGCAGTGATAGAGGTGTGTGGGCATGAGGGGTAGTAAAGGTTTTTGGCCGTTGCAGAGTAGGGATGGGCATTGGTGCAGACGCCATCGATGGTTGGCAAATCGCGGGAGGAGGGGTCGCGTGGGGCCGCAAATCGCGGTAGGGGTCCACGGGGGGGTGCCGTGAATCGCGGGAAAGGGCTTGGGTCCGCAAATCACGGGAGGGGGGGCGCCGTGAATCGCTGGAGGGGGGGGGGGTCGTGGGGGTCCCATGAATCCCGGGAGGGGTGGGGTCGCGGGGTCCTGTGAATCGCGGGAGGGGGGGTCGCGGGGGTCCAGCGAATGGGGGGAGGGCGGGTGCTGTGAATCGTGGGAGGGGTGTGTGAATCGCTGGGGGTGTCGCGAATCGCGGGGGGGCGCCGGAGATGCTGTGGGGTTCCGTGAATCGCGGGAGGGGGTCCGCAAATCGCAGGAGGGGTTGCGAGGGGTGCCGTGAATTTGGGGGGGGGGCGCGAATCGTGGGAGGGGGGCTAGAATCGCGGGGGGTGTGCGCAAAATCGCAGGAGGGGGGGGTTCCGTGAATCGCGGGAGGGGGTTTGAAAATCACGGGAGGGGGGCGCAGTGAATCGCGGGAGGGGGCACGGTGGTGCTGTGAATCGCGGGAGGTGGGGTCACGTGGGGCCGCAAATCGTAGGAGGGGGTCCGCGGGGGGGTGCTGTGAATAGCGGGAGGGGGGGTCTGCGAATCGCGGGAGGGGGCTTGGGTCCGCAAATCATGGGAGGGGGGGTCGCGGGGGTCCCGCGAGTCGCAGGAGCGGGGGTCGTGGGGGTCCCGCGAATCGAGGGAGGGGGGGTGTTGCGGGGGTCCTGCGAATCGCGGGAGGGGGGGGTGTTGCAGGGGTCCTGCGAATCGCGGGAGGGGGGGTGTTGCAGGGGTCCTGCGAATGGGGGGAGGGGGGGTCCAGAGACAGGCTCCATTGCCCAGGGGGCGCGTGAGCGTCTCGTGCGCGCGTGCCCCCTGGCGGGGCTGGTGTTAGAAACGCCAGCCCTGCAAGGATGAAGCCAGCCCCATCTGTACCTTTGCCATTATTCGCCGTGAGTGTATTCAATGCTAGGATGGCATTGTCAAGTCATTTTGCGCAGTGGATGCATGTTGGGATGCCTCCACCAGATCAGTGCAGATAAGAGCTGTTATACAATTTCTTTGTGCAGAAATTCGTCATTCCCTCCATTTTTTACCCCTATCCTAGTGGGCATAGAGTTAGATTATAATTGTATTCCGAGCATAGTGAGGCACCGTGCACGATTTATGTCGACACCAAAAACCATTTTTCATGTCGACATTTCCTATGTCAGCATATTGCTTTTGTCGACCTTTGACAATGTCGACCTATGCATGTTGCCCTTTTTTATGCATCACCCTTTTGCCTGTTTACCAATAGTGGACAGTCAACCTAATTACTGTCGACAATTTGACCCATACCCGACTGTTAGTATGGACTTATCAAGCCAAAGAAGTAGCCACATATAATAAACAAGGTACGTTATGAATAATATTTTTCTTTATGATATTTACTAATGTCACACGGATTCGTTATAAAATTAATTAATTGCCGTTCTTAAAAAAAGGCTGGTTAGTCTCACACTGACAGCCCTGATCTATGAATACAATAGCATCCTGCATCTATTTGCCTCCATTAATCGTCTTATAGAAACCTGCCACTAGAAATAAACTATACAATATAAAACAATGTATAAGTATTGTTGACTAATCAAGAGTAGATATATAAAATACAGCTGGCACTGGGATATTAATGACTTCTTTGTTTCTATGTTATGTACCATTCTGCAGAAACAAATTATGCTTCCATTTTTCAAGGTGCTTGTATTAAAAAGCACCATTTGTTTTCCTAATTATCTGAAGGAACGTGAAATGTTTCAGTTATTTTCTTTCCACCGGCACATGCCAAGGATATGAATTTACTTTGGAAAGGATTACCAGGAAATTGTAACTACTGCATGCATCTTATTTACTGATTATGGGGCATATTTCTAAAATACAGTAGCACTTAAACGACACCAATATTGGCACTTATTGCGGCAACAGAACACCTTTATTGGAGCTATTTAACAAAGAAATCGCCAAGGAAGTTGAAAAAAGACACTCACCTCCCCTGAATAATACAGGCTGTCAGCAGAAAGCACAGGCTAAAGCCCCTACACATGGGCAAATATTGGCTAATGGACAATTTTGATAAGCAATTTTGGATAAATGCACTGGATATTTGACAAAGCTATTTTTGTCTAATGATAGTCTCTGATCTGTTCAAAATTGCCTTGCCGGCACAGTCTATCTATGCTAGGAGATACTGACTTAAGGCCCATACACAATGGGCGACTTTGAGCTGAAACTCGCTCAAAACACCGAGTTTTAACGGCTTTCAGCTCAAAGCCGCCCAGTGTGTATGGCCCGGCAATGAACGGTGAGCGCTGCTGTGCGCTCCCGCATCATCGCCGGGAAAGCCGTTCATCTGCTGGTTATACCAGCAGATGAGCAACTTTGAAGATAGCTTTGTATAGCGCTGCGGTATGCAAAGCCTTCCTCTCCCCGCTGACTGTGCCGGGCAGTGTGTATGCACTGAGCAGCTTTCCCCCCCCCAGCAATGAACGCGATGATCACTGTCCATACACGCTGGGCATAGTCGCCCAGTGTGTATGGACCTTTAGAATTGGTATCTAAGCAGAAGAAACACGGGATATACAGTATTGGCTAACCTTCTAGGAGACAAAATCTCACTGTGTGTTACTGCATCATGGGTCTATGAGGTAAAGTACCATTACTGACCACCAGAGGACACTCGAAGGACCAAATTACTCCTTTGTGTGCTAAAAGATGTCATAACTGAAAGTGAAAGCAATTTTTGCAGGGACACTGACTGATTTATTTTTATTTTTTTCATGCTTGCTGGATATGGAGAGAGGGAACCGTGAAGACAGAGATTGGAGGTAGGAGCAGATAGGGACTAGGGTTAGGGTGGAGAGTTTGTGGGCAAAACACTGTAACAAATCAATGTGAAAGTACATTACAGAAGCTGCCATTTTGACGGACTTTTAACTATCATATATATTTATGATAAGAAAATGTATTTCATTGAGATGCTTTTAGAGCAGCCATGTCCAACCTACGGCCCTCCAGCTGTTGTGAAACTACACATCCCAGCATGCCTTGCAATAGTTTTAGCATTCCCTAATAGCAATATTATGGCAAGGCATGCTGGGATGTGTAGTTTCACAACATCTGGAGGGCCGCAGGTTGGACATACCTGTTTTAGAGGGTAAGCAATCAAACAGAAATCCCTGTGAAGGATACTACTGTTGATTCCAGGCAATGGTCATCTTAACTCCCAAAGATTAGTAATTAGGAAAATCCATATTACAATACTTTATATGAATGTACTACCTCAGTATACTGTATAGACTAATGATGAGCATGTGTACCTAATGGAGGTTGGCTATGAGGGCCAGAGTCTGAGCCTTTTGCTGTGGATTTTATACTAATGCCACTACACACCTTTCCCTGGTGTAGATAATGACGTTCAGATGTACAAGGACTAATGTGATATATGACAGGGCCTAATTCATGTTTGTACAAACATGCCTTAGTATCTTTGATTTTCTCAATTTTTAAACTGCTTAACATTGTCAAGCAATGCTAAGGGCAAGAAATAAAAAGAAATGCCCACTGGAACCGTAGCAAACCCATTTGCAATTACATACACATTCACAGCCTATACGCAAAACAAGGAAGATCGGGTCTAAGGGTTGGCCTATGGTGATGCAGACTGTCAATGCAGGCACCATGTTTTTGTACATATTTTATGACCCGGCAGTTGATGGTAGATACACTAATATCACAACATTCAACTATTGTTTGGATCTTACCTGGTTTGTGACTTCTCCTGTCAGTTCAGCTCTGCTCCATGCTGCAAGGAAGTTCTGTGTGGTCTGAGCTTTGCTAAATGATTACAACACCTGAGTGATACATGCTCAGCTTTCACTGATTGAGACACCTGTGAGACTCCATCAATTAGCTCCTTATATAAAGCAGTCAATCCCTGCCAGAGTATAGGTTCCCACAAGCCCCAGTGGTCCTGCGCCTTATTCATTAAATTGAGATTCCTGACTATTGTATTTGACCTCGTCTTGTTACCTGACCATTCTCCTGCTTGATCCTTTGGTACCTGACTTTTGTTATCCAGTGTATGATCTCAGCTTGCCTAGTGGCCATTCTTCAGCTTCATCCCAGTGTACTGCGAACTGTGCTGTCCTGTGTATGACCCAGCCTGACCTTGGACTCCCTTTGCCTTATTCTTTGGTACCTGTGCTGTCCGTTATGATCTCGACCTGGCTAGCCGACTACGCTTCCATATTTCACCCTCGTTAGTACTTATACCAACTCACAAGGGAAACCTGACCAGGGGGCCGCGACCGACGTGCTGGGCGCCGCAGAAGCCCATAGCCCGATTGGTGGGGTCACTCGCAGAAAACCCCCGGCACGGTTAGACTCCGCGTCCCATCATCAGGTCACGCCAATTCCCAAGTTAGGTAGAACAGTACTTCAGTTTGTGACAGAATACTCTGGCCCTAACTGGATTATGGTTCCTGCTAGTGGTCTGTCTCATAAAGAACTCCTGGAGCACCTGCTGGCCAGGGTTAACAAGAAAGAACAGGACCACGCTCTGATTATGCAAAGCTTGCAAATTCTGCTGCAGTGGATGGACCTCGCTCCATCTCCTCCAACACCTGTGATATGAGATTCAGAGACAATTGGGGTGCTAATCCTGCTAATACAGCAGTTACAGGAGCTGCTGGCCAACATCCTCACCCTTGTCACTAAATTGCTTGGCGATTCTGCTGATAGCAGGATTTCTTCCACTCTGAGTTTGGTGCTTGCAAGACCCTCAGATTCCAGTCCAGGTATCCCAGTGGCATCTGCATCTGTGCCCTGTAAGTACAGGTACCCGAGTCAGCCTCGTCCCCAGTTGTCAGATGTGGAACGCCAGCAGCACAGGTCCTTAAATTTGTGCTTTTATTGTGGAGCCCAAGATCATTTAATTGGGGTTTGCTCCCTACTGTATGTGAGGCCAGGAATAAGATTATTGCTGCTGTACCCACTCAGGAAGAGTTTTGTGGCTATCACTGGGATCCCAGAACTAAGATCTTTTTATCTAAAAGCAGTATGATTCCGGTCAAGTCCCAAGAGGGGAACCCGAGTGACAAGTTCTGAGAGGGGAGTCCGGGTGTCCAACTTTAGGAGGACTTAAGCTCTAAACCCCAAAAAGAAAATCTGAATATCAAGCCCAAAAAGGGGGTCCTGTCGGTCCAACCCCAAGAGGGGGTCCTCTCGGTCCAGCCCAAGGTGGGGCTTCCTAGTGTGGTGCCCCAGGAGGGGCTTTCGAGTGTTGAGCTCCAGGAGGAGTTTCTTAGTGACTTGCCCCAAGAGGGGCTTCCGAGTATAATGCCTCAGGAAGGGCATCAAAGTGCTTTACATCAAGAGGAATTTCACCGTGTCAAGTTTTGAGAGGGGTCTCAGAGTGATGAGCCCCAAGAAGAGTTTCAGAGTCTTGCAACTCAGAAGGGGTCTCGGACTGTCATGTCCCAGGAGGGTTCTCAGAGTTTCAAGCCTCAGGAAGGGGGTTCAGAGTGTCGTGCACCAGGAGGAGTCTCAGACTGTCAGGCTCCAAGCGGGATCTCAGAGTGCCACACCCCAGACAGTCTCTGAGCATCACACCCCAGGAGGGGTTCCTGAGCACTGTACCCCATGAAGGGTCTCTGAAGGTGGTACCCCAAAAAGGGTATCTGAATATATTACCCCAAGAGGGATCTCTGAGCATTGCACCCCAGAAGGGTCCTCTGGTCGTCATACCCCAAGAGGGGCCACTGAGCACTTTGCCTCAAGAAGGGGCTCTGTGTGTTACCCCAGAAGGGGGGTCTGAGTTTTTTGCCCCAGGAGGGGATTCCGAGTCCGTCACCCCAGGTGGGGGTTCCGAATCCATCACCCCAGGTGGGGGTTTCGAGTCCGTCACCCCAGGTGGGGGTTTTGAGTCCGTCACCCCAGGCGGGGGTTTCGAGTCCGTCACCCCAGGTGGGGGTTTCGAGTCCGTCACCCCAGGTGGGGCTTTCGAGTCCGTCACCCAAGAATGAGACCCATATTACCTTGCCTTTGGGCATGAGGACCCATCTGCACTTGCATCCAGGCATGAGGATCTGTTGGCCCTTGCCTCTGGGCATGAGGGCTTGTGTGACGTGGCTTCCAGGCCAGTCTCTGTGGCCTCTAGGCCTGCCTCTATGGACTCAGGGTCTGTCTCTGTGGTCTCTGGGCCTGACTCTGTTGCCTCCATGGCTCTTGGACCTAAGCTTTTTGTTCACAAGAATTTTTTTGCTACTGTTCCAATGCCTACCATACCAGACCTCCGAGAGGGTACGCCTGCCATGTCCAGTGTTCGAGAGGCGTCCATTTCATCTGAGGTGACTGCCTGAAGCTCAAGAGACATCTGTTTTGTCTAAGGTGCTGTCAGTGTCAACCGTGATAGAGAAACCTATCTTATTTATGGACCAGAAGAATCCTGTTCAGTTGAAGCCAGTCGAGGAATCATCTGAAGCCACCTACTTCGATTGGAATCTTGCCCATTGCCAGGCCCTACCAGAGCACTACTTAGACACCATTAATTATGGTCCATCTTCAGGAGTCAATCTGGCTAACATCACCAAGCATATGATTATGTATTTTAGAGGGTAGGCACTGGAGTGGATCAATCCACTCGTCGAGTCCAACAATCCTTGCCTACAGTGCTTGATTTCGTTCTCCAAGGTCATGTTGGAGAAATTTGGTTTCAAGACTCCTGCCCATTCCACGATTAAAGGGTTGCTAGGGTCCCAATCTAAGGATTCAACAGTTAGATGCATTTGGGTTGGCTCCTCTGTAGTTCATGGTCATAAAGATTCATCCTCCAAGAAGTCTTCGATCTGCATTCCGGAACTGTACTCAAGCTCAGACAATGACTCAGAGTATGATGCTGCTCCTTTTCTAGGGGGTCTAGTGTTGTCAAGAGCCCATTTTGTAGAGCCAGTAGTGTCACCTGTCTCAAAAGGATCCAAATGACCTTCTAAAAAGAAGAAGCACTGCAGGTGACCATGAAAGTTTCCTTGTGGGGTGTTCGGAGGGGGGGTAGTAATGTCAGAACATTCAACTATTGTTTGGATCTTACCTGGTTTGTGACTTCTCCTGTCAGTTCAGCTCTGCTCCATGCTGCAAGGAAGTTCTGTGTGGCCTGAGCTTTGCTAATTGATTACAACACCTGAGTGAGACATGCTCAGCTCTCACTGATTGAGGAACCTGTCAGACTACAATAACTAGCACCTTTTATAAAGCAGCTTCTGACAGTCACTCCCTGCCAGAGTATAGGTTCACACCAGTTCCAACGTTCCTGTGCCTTATTCATTACCTTGAGATTCCTGACTATTGTATTTGACCTTGGCTTGTTTCCTGACCATTCTCCTGCTTGATCCTTCGGTACCTGACCTGTGTTATCCAGTGTACGATTTCAGCTTGCCTAGTGACCATCCTTCAGCTTCATCCCAGTGTACTGCAAACTGTGCTTTCCTGGGTATGACCCGGCCTGACCTTGGACTCCCTTTGCCTTATCCTTTGGTACCTGCTTTGTCCGTTCTAATCTCGACCTGGCTAGCCGACTACGCTTTCATATTTTACCCTCTTTAGTACTTATACTAACCCACAAGGGAAACCTGACCAGGGTGCCGCGACCGACGTTCCAGGCTCCGCAGAAGCCCATTTGCCGATTGGTGGGGTCACTGGTAGAAAACCCTCAGCATGGTTAGACTCCGCGCTCCTGTGTCAGGTCACGCCAATTCCCGAGTTAGGTAGAACAGTACTTCAGTTTGTGACAACTAATTCAAAAACAACCATTACAGATGTAGCCCCTGCCATCCTTGGCCGGGGCTCGCCAGACCCTCCCCACTGGCGAGCGCCGGCGGACAGGGGCTACACTGAACTGGGACGCGCATGCGTCTCACACACATGCGCGTCCCAGTTTCTCGGCTGGGAAGCTGCGTGTCCCTGCCCGTCTCCGCTTCAGGGAGACGGGCAGGGTTAGGGGGCTCTCGGGGCAGTGAGGGCGACGGCGGGGGGAGGCGGTAGGGACCAGAGGCAGGCTCCGTTGCCCAGGGGGCGCGGGAGCGTCTTGTGTGCGCGCGACCCCTGGCGGGGCTGGCGTGATGGCGGGGGCAAAGATGACACAAGCCCCATCTGTACATGAAAATTTTGGAACCACACCCATTAACTTTTTGCAGTCCCAATTTTTGCAATACAAACAGCCTGGTTTAAATGTTTAAATGAATTGTCATTTTTTTTATTCAAAAATGGTCTACATTGAATGTTGAACGTTGTTAATGTTCTTATTTTAAAGTGGCTCCAAAATGGATCAGCGGTTAGCGCTAGGGCTGTTGAGCATGACTAGACATTGGACCTTAAAGGGTTAACACATTCAATTGGTCACTTCCTGTCACTCACTTCCCCATGAAATCCTCATTGTGATCAAAATGACAGCAGCACTTGACACATGTGCAGTCTGACGATAATTGAACGCTTGGTTGAACATCTGCCGTAGCATACAAACATGACTTAGGTTCTTAGTGCATGTGTATACACGCCATCACTTCTTGCACCATCTCTAGGGCAGATGCAGATAATCAGCCTCCTATGTATTTTATCTGTCATTTTGTGCAACAACTTTCAGCAACAAGCACGCAACACTACCAGAAGACATAACTAGGAGCGTCGACAGTTCAACTGGGCCTCAGTAAAATTAGGGGGTGTGAGCCAACCAAAGGAGGTGTGGCTATGCCTGCTTCTTAAAATAAATAAATGTATTAGTTTGTGCATGTGGCGGGGTACACCCACACACAGGGAAGAGAGGGCAGGCTTCCAGTCGGCAATTCTGTCTCGCTCCCAGCAACGGTGGAGTGAGGAGGGAGAATCGGGCCCCTCCAACAGACCTGGGCCCTAGTAAAAATGACCCACTCTCCCCTCGGTGCCTTTAAATGTAACAACTCTGTGCATCTAATTAGCCACTCCATTACCATGTTGCATCTGACATTGTCGCTACTTTCAACTCAGAATCCCCCTATGTATTCCCTTTCATGCGCCATCACATTATGATGAATTGGCCGCCATCATCCCTTCTCCCATCTTAGGCTATTCATTTAGCTAGAATTACATTTACAAATCTATAATAAAATAGCATTTCATTAAATGGTGTAGTATAAAAATAGATCAGCGATTTCAGTTCATCGGGAATTACTGAACATCTACATAAGCACTGTTAGCTGCACTGTTATATAATTAGATTCACAGTTCAACAAATATTATTTGTCACATATAATTATTTACAAATGACTGTAGGAAATTGAAGCATTTCATGCAGTAATGGAAATTTGTAACAGTAACTAAAATGTATTTAACAACTGTTATGTCCTTTAACCCTATACTTACAATAAGCAGCAATAATTAATGAGATATACTGTATATGTGCTTCAACAATGTCCTTGGCTTATCCATAACCTTATTTTAATCTGTTTTTAGAATATTTATCAACATAGATACAGTATGTGTTGCTGTAAAGGAAAACTGGTTGATATGTGTTTTTCCATCATGGAAGAGATTAGAATACATTATTCGACACAACAGGGATTGGTATGATTCTTACATCTGTATTTTATATCTTCATATCTTATCTTTTCATGTTATCTAGTGTTCATTCTAGCACCCGCTATATTTGAAAACCCATGCAGTTCCTCTTCCCTGCCTGGGGTGTTACTGTCTGCTGTAGTGCTTCTAGCAGTGTGGTCTATATATCAGCACAGATATGCAAACCAGACCTGTGCTACAAACACCACAGCAGACAGTGACACCCCAGGCAGGGAAGAGGGACTGCATGGGTTTTCAAAGATAGCGGGTGCTAGAATGGACACTATTATCATATGTTGTTATTTTCTGTTCTTCAGCCATGCAGCCAGAGGATAAGTTATGCACTAACATACACAACTGCATGGGCAGCACGGATGTGTAATGGTTAGCATTAATGTCTCGCAGCATTGAGGTCATTGGTTCAATTCCCACCATGACCATAACTTTCTGCCGTTTGCATATACTCCCCATGCTTGGGTGGGATTATTCTGGGTACTCATACCACAATACAAAAATATACTGGTAGGTTATTTGGTGCCCGACAAAATAGCGTGAATGTGTGTATATGTATATTTGGCAGGGAATATATATTGTAAGCTCCACTGGGGTAAGGACTGATGTGAATGACCAAATATTTTTAAGTGCTTCAGAATATGGGGGTTATTCTGATTACTATGGATCTATGGATTGTGTCTGCGGAGGTGCATTTCTGCACATGTGCAAATGCAGCATGCGAGCAGGCAATGAAATCACTGGGCGTTCCCATGGTGATCGTCAGTGACAGGGGTGCTGGGTAGCTGACCCCACCGGATGTCAGCTGCCCACCTGCTTCTCGCACAGAGACACTGATCTGCGAACACTGGAGAAATCATTTGCTGGTCACAGCCATGTGAAGATTTGTGGTGAATCGCGGCATGCGAGGGGGGGGGGGGGCAGTCAGTATGGCGGGCGGCGTCTTGTGGACAGTCAACCAGAATAAGGTCCAATGTGTGTGCTATATAAATAGCTAATAAACAATAAATGAAATAAACTGCAGAGCATCAAACTTATGAGTAAGTATATACTCTCTATATACAGTATATATATATATATATATATAAATAATAAAATTATTATTTTTACTGCTGCCTCTGAGCAGCATGATCAAGATGGCGCCGCAAATGGCTGCGTAGGATCTGTGCCATTCAGCCATATGTACCCCTGTGTCTCCCCTGTCTCGCACACAGCATAGCAACCTAAAACTGTACTGTCCCTGCTTAACTGTTACCTACCTGGCTGTTTGCAATGACCAGTGGCACCGTTGTTGGCTGCCTAGATGCTGTGCAGCTCAGTGAATATATGTTCCCTGCGTCTACAATCTCCAGGGCACATCGAACGTATACCTGTATGTGTTATGTATATCTGTACTGTCACTGTTTAACTGTTACCTAAACGGCTGTTGCACAGCAATCCAAATCAAATTCCTAGTATACGCAAGTATACCTGGCCAATAAAGCTGATTTGGATTATGATATATATATATTGCACAGTAGATAACTGCACAGGATTGTACCTACAACCTACAGAATGGGAGAGTTGCTAAATGTAATTAAAAATATAATAAATATAGATAAATGAATAAATGATAGATAATATGAATAACATTTTACTTTATGTGTACAGAAAATTTATGTAAGTTATAGAAAGGAGGTTTTCTTGTAGTATTATTTATTACTAGAGCTTGCATTGTGAGGCTTTTGACATGAAAAATTAACAAAATACAAGAAATCCTACAATTAAATTTGTGCAGAGAAAGTTCTAAGGAACCATTATGTCATGCTTGCAAGAAATCGCTTATGAAAAAAGATCTCCAGCAGTGTTTTAAGACTTTATAGCGTGAAATAAGTGAGACGATAAGAACCTTTCAAGCATTCAGAATGTCTCCAGATGGGAAGAAATTTCTTACACCTTAGGCTGAAATTAATGTCTCTTCATGTTCTAAGCCAGTGGACCACATTTACAGAATGCAATGGAAAAACAGTGCAAATTACCTTAGTTTTCATTTCAGTAAAATGTTTAATTGTTTCTCCATTACTGCTCTATTTAGCCTCATTTAAAGTATAAATAAAGCAAGAGGTAGAGAGAATGGTGTTATACAATCTTCTAAGAGAAGTGAAACTAGAGGGTGCAACAAGTATCACATTTATACTGACGCTTGCATCCACTGAGTATACTTAGTGTAACTCCCCCTGCCCACTAACTCTAACCCTCCTTTCCTGCAACCTAACTCCTTACTAGTGCCTAACCCTAACACCTGCTTCAAAGGGCCTAACCCTCCTCCCCTGCAGTCAAACCCTAGCACCACCTCCTCCAGTCCTAAATCCCAAGCTAGTGCATAAAATATATCCCCCCCCCCCCCGCCTCACACCTGTCACTAACCCTGCATACATGGGATGTCAGCAGATGGGATGCCAGCTGTTGAATTTCCAGCACCGGCATCCTCATTGATGTCGGAATTCCACTGCCAATCTTCTGTCCACAATTTGGGATGCCAGGATCGGTATTCTGACTGTCGGCATCTTGTCCGCCAGGATGTTAACCCAAATGCATTTGTATATGCAACAGGAGGATTACATTGTTCTTAGCAAGACCCATCCAACTCTTTCCCTGCAACAGGGCTTTGCTTCCTCCATAACTGGAACCATAGGCGAATCTAGGGGGTGGTCCGGGGGTGCACAGGACCACCCATTAGCCATTTTGTAGCTGAGGGACGGGGCTTTCCAACGAGCCCAGCCCCGTGTCTCTAGCCCCCTGGGAACCGGAGATACTGCCTGGCAAACCTGGAATGTTTTCCCTATAGAATAACATGGGACCCGCTAATTCCGACCCCCACCTAGTTCAACGGCTGCCAGTTCCCCCTTTGGCATCACTGAAGCTCGAGGTTGATCTCATTCTAACCCAAATCGCTGGGCCTTCAATCTGATACCAGGCTGGATCTATATGGGTTAATTGCAGGGTTGCCGACCCTCCCGGAATTCCCGGGAGTCTCCCGAAAATCGGGTCCCCCTCCCGGACCCCGGAAGGGTGGGCAACCCTCCCGGAATCTGGGGGACCCCCCTGAACCCCCCGAATCGCGGCATGTAAATGCCGCAATCCGCGGGTCTCAGAGGAGGGGGCGGAGCTAAAATGGCACAATCACGTCATTTTAGCCCCGCCCCCTCCATGGATATCAGTCATTTCTACTATTTCCCGTCGCCCCCCGATCGGGTAAGAAAAGTCTCCTCTCCGGGCTTCTCCCGGAGAGGAGCATTAAAAAGTCGGCAACCCTGGTTAATTGGTTCCAGGGACATTGAGGTTAAACCGATTTTTTTATTTCTTAAACGTAATTTCATGACTGTTTATGTTCTTTGAGGGCAGATTTCTCTGGAACCAAACAGCCCAGTTTCACGGGACCAAAATCATTCGAAGCCAACTCAAAAGTTCTTCAATATGATACTGGTCTCATGTAAATGGGTCAGTTGGTTCCGAAGATATAGCTGGTTGGTTAAAAGGGGGTAGGGAGAGGGGAGTGGTTGTCTCTCCCCCTCACACCAGAAAATGCAGGGACTAGGCTGCTGTATAAGGGGTAAGCCTGGGAATATCCCTGCATGATCCTGGGACCATATTCCCGGGTAAATCCCTGCATTTTCTGTTATGAAAGGGGTATTATTTCAAACAGCCATGACCTGCAGTGCTCTGAATTCAGCCGCCCTTAATCATGTGGTGCCGGCGCCCAGCGTGCTCCCCCGACGTCACGCACAACAACAGCGCGCACAATATTTCAAATGTCCACTCCGCTACAGGGGGCACCAGGAGGGGAGTGGGAGCGTGCTCTGCGCTGCGCTCTGCTCCTCTCCCCATAGAAGCAGCTGCACCGCTCTCCATCTCTCCCTGCAGCAGCAGCAAAGGCTCATATAAAAATTTACAGTAAGTGGCACTTTTGGGGGCATTGCTTAAGGGACGCTACAAGTGGCGGTATGTGGGGGCATTACGCATAATGTGTGGCTTAATGTGTAAGGGGCATTACGGTGTGCAGCATCATGTGTAAGGGTCATTATGTGTGCAGCATCATGTGTAAGGGTCATTATGTGTGCAGCATCATGTGTAATGGGTACTATGGTGCGCGGCATCATGTGTAATGGGTACTATGGTGTGCGGCATCATGTGTAATGGGTACTATGGTGCCATCAAGCAAGAACCCCCTAGCAATGAGCACGAAGGTAAGCAGCACTTATGTGGCAAATATGTAATGGGCATTACGGTTTGTTATATAGTATGTAATGGGCATCATGATGTGTGGCACAATGTGTAATGGGCATTATGGTGTGTGGCCTTATGTGTAATTGGCATTACGGCGGGTGGCTTTATGTCTAATGGGTATTAGGGAGTTTGCTAAAATGTGTAATGGGCATTACTGTGTATGGTCTAACGTGTAATACCACACCCCTTTTTGTGATGCCACGCTTCCTTTCCATGAGGCCACGCCCCATTTTTGCCGCGCGGCTATGCCGCGCAAATGTCCCCCTTCTATTACGTCTAGATCTGGGACCACCCATTACCATAATTCTAGATTCGCCTATGACTGGAACCATCTTATTTTGCTCACTTACGCACTTTGTCAGATAAAACTCCCAAATAGGATTTTATAATACACCTCTGACATTTTGTACTTTAGAGATGAACTATTGTCACTGAAGACCGTAACAGATGGCCATCCTATGTATCTAGAACAGAAAGAAATCTGCTTTAGACCATTCAGGAAGGTCAAAGCTTGTCTAGAATAGTAATGATAAAAGGAAACTACTGTACATTCAGCACAGGTTTGGGCAATACAAACAGATGTGATAGATAGATACCATGGATAACATGTGCCGTGACTGCAAACCCAATATCACTTCAATTAATCTGGACAGAAAGTCATACAAATTCCTCCTGAAATGACAGCAACTGTAGCTAATCTGGAAAGTAATCTGGAGATTCAGGGATGAAGTTTTCCATAGAATGTTTGAAAACACTTGTTTCATAACTCATATAATAGGAAGAGCCATGTTTACTACTAAGTATTTCATAAATTGTCAGTAAAAGTAAAAAAAGGCACAATCAGGGATTACACATTCGATTCTGTAAACCCATTGATTCTTTGGTGAGTTCCTGTATGATAATCCCCGATTTTAGGTGTGATAATTACCCGACATTTACCCGCGAGGTAAATGCTACGGGTAACTCGATGTGCCCCTAAGCCTCCGTATTGTACTAAAGAGTTACTTTACTCGGAACATAAGAACCTTGCAAAGAACTCCTTACAGAGAGCGGTGTTCTTTCAAATCAATAAAACAACAATTTTTAAGGATTAAATTCACAATAATTTTATTTCTAATCCTAACATGATTCTAAGAAAGAATCCTTATAAATACATCATTAGTACATCATAATAACACAAAATTACATACAGTATATAAAATGAAAATGTTTTTAAAAAAAAAGACAATTCAATTCATTTAAGAGCAAATAAAAAAACGCCAGAACTGTAAATTCATAGGGCACTTATTAAATACATGTGGTGGATTTATATGGCACTCAATGAAAATTCTCCTGATGGTTTGGATTTTCAATTTGAGACTTTTGAGGCTATATGGTAAGAGGCATATATTGTTAAAGAAGAAGAAGTCGGAGGACTTCCGCTTCCGGTTCCATGAGCGTGGCTGCCTAACACCGCAGCTCCCGGCGATTCCCGACCAACGGAATACAGGGGGCACCCCCAGACCCCCGCTCACCGCTGCCTCACGGTCACGTACCCTCCAGGACACCCCGACAGCACAAAGGAGCCGACAGCTCACGCCCGCAAACAAGCACAGAAGACCCCGGCGGCTGAGCGACGTCACCCGCTCCCAGACGCCAGACCCCCGCTCACCCCTGCCTACCGGTCACGTACCTTCCAGGGCATCCCGACACCATAAAGGAGCCGACAGATCGCACCCGCAAACCAGCACGGTGGACGCCGACGGCTGAGTGACGTCACCCGCTTCTAGACGCCGGGCGCCATTACCCGCGCGAGCCTCCTAAGCCCAACGGAACACCAGAGCTCAAAGGGGAAGGCTGAATCAGCCTCAGGCACCTCTCCCTCCAACCGACATAATAGAAGCAGGTACCCCCAGCGTCTCACCCAGTTCACTCAGACTCTCCAGAGGGTCTGCACCCGCTTCACCCAGCGTCTGCTAGCTAGACTCTCTGGTACACAGACGCAGCAGAGAGGAAGGTACAGCCCCCAGCAAAACACTTATCCCCGGCTGCCCTATATTACCCACCTCTAGCATCCCTGCACAATAACATATATCTCACAAGAGAGACTTATCTGGACTTCTCTGGGCTCTATCAGCACTTATTTATCCCAGCAACCTCAGGATATAAAGAAAAAGTACTGTGACACAAATAATTTGCACAGAATACTGTAAAATCTTCCCTTCAGAAGCTAACAAACGCCTCTCCCTGCCACCTGAATTGCGGGTGCTGACCTCCACCTAACAAGATCAACACCACACTACTCCCCCCCCCCCCCCCCCATAAAGCAACCCCACCAAAGTCTCACATAACGAGAAGGCTATTCTCCTCCCTCCATCCCAGTGATAACTCCAAGCAACCCCGGAATCCATTAAAGCCGGCCCAAAAGAGAAACCAAAAACCAAACGAAACAACAACCCACTGCACTCGTAGGGACTGTTACCTAACTACCTCTCACTGATGGATCAGTCCCTCCCCAAGGGGAAACAGTCCAAACATAACCCGACAAGAAACGAGAAGCGCAGAGCTGAACACACCATGCAACCAGAGGAAGAGGATGATATCACCCCCCTCTCCCCCGCCTCCAAGAAGTCAGCGGCCATTGCAGGCGACTCAGACACCCCACAGATACGCAGGGATCTCGACTCACCAGTAACCTACAGAGACATTGTCAATGCCATAAAAAACACCATGGCCCCCCTCTTGTCCAACGCAGTACAAGAAATATCTCAACAACTTCAACAGCTAACTACCAGAGTCTCCACAAATGAAAACACGATAGGAGCCATATCCCATGACATGCATGTTATGCAAAATGACATCATCAGACTTCAAAAGGACAATTTCCAGCTATGGAACAAAGTGGACGAGATGGAAAACCGTTCACGTAGAAACAACATCAGAGTAGTCGGCCTGTCTGAAGAAATCAAAGGCCCTGCGCTCTCGGACTTTGTCACCAAGAAGCTACCCGAATTACTAGGCATCTCAGCAGAATGTAAGGACCTAGTAGTCGAAAGAGTCCATCGACTTGGCTTCATCCCTAAACACAATGACCCCAGACCAAGGCCGGTCCTCTTCAGGTGTCTTAATTACCTCCATAAAGTAGCGTTTTGGAGAGCATCTCGTAAAGCCCAGAATCTAATGTGGGAAGGGAAACGCCTACGCTTATTTCAAGACTTTTCCGTCGAACTATCTAAACAGAGAAAAGCGTTTTCCCCCATCTGCACCCAACTGGTAGAACAGAAGCTTAAATTCGCATTGATGTACCCCGCCCGCCTAAGGATCTTCCTTGCAGACACCCACTATGACTTCTCAGACCCAGAAGACGCCAGGGGATTCCTAAGAGAAAAACTTTCCCTAAGGCCTGAAGACATCACAGACAACTGACCTACAAGCAACTTCGAGTTCTTTATCATAAACTGATAACTCTCTGCAGAGTCGTTGCAACAGAAGAAACCCGTTTGAAAGTTGCCACTTCCAGTCCTGAGACATTAATCCCTTGCTAAAACCCTTCATATCCCCCTTATTCCCCTCCTCCTTCCCCCCAACCTTCCCCTACCCCCATAACCCCCTCCCCCTCCCCTCCATCCCCCCCCCACCCCTACCCCCCCATTACTCGCTCTCACCACTGAGCATCAAACCCGATTATTCTTAGGGATGTCCTCCTTGTCTCTGATCAAAAAAAAAAAAAAAAAAAAGGGAATACGCCCTAAGCTGAACCCCTCATGGCCCGTATTTGCATTAATATCTGGAACCTTGTTATACGGTTCAAATTTAAGTTAACCAAGTTTTACTGTTTTCAGCGGAATGTCCGTTCATTGGAACGCTCTCTCAGTGCGTGGATCGCACTATCTTGTTTTATATGTCTTTCTCCCCCCATGTCTCGTCTATATGTGATCCCCTTTTCTCGTACCCTCCCATTGTATCTACAGGTTACCCCAAAGGAACGGAAGAGGATGGAGAACCGTCTCAACCGGATACCCCACTTACCCATGCACCCGGACTCCCATGACTGAAATCAAAATTGGCACTATAAATGTCGGTGGTCTACACTCACCAGCTAAACGCCGTAAGGTATTGATGTATCTCCAAAAACACACACTAGACATAGCGTGCTTACAAGAAACACACTTACTCCCCCCAGAAATTTTAAAACTCCAGATGCTGAAGTGGAGGGTCCTGGCCTCGGCTCCATACAATTCAAAATCAAGAGGCATAGTGATACTGGCCTCTAGATCCCTTCCGATAGAGGTCATGTCGGCACAACCCGACCCTGAGGGCAGGTATCTCATCATAGAAGCCAAAATAAAAGACAAGCAGTACGTCATATGCTCTATTTACGCACCCAATACATACTCAAAACTCTTCTTTAAGAAAATAATTAGTTTACTCACCCCATACGCTGCCACCCCCCTAATCCTATGTGGGGACTTCAACCTTACAGCCCACCCCACCCTAGACCGCTCTAACATACACACCAAAACCAGAAACACCCCTAAGATTAATATCCCTTTCCTCGCAAAGTCCCTACAGCTCACAGACATATGGAGAGAACAACACCCAACCCAAAGAGAATATACATGCCTTTCGGCAGCCCACCACACCTTCTCACGTATCGATTATATATTTATCTCCACCAATCTGATACCCCAAATTACTACAGCAAAAATCCATCCTATCATCATCTCAGATCATGCACTAATACATATTTCTCTACAGTTATCTAAAGAATCCTCCCCATACCGATCCTGGAAATTCCCCTCCCACCTCGCTACCTCCCCCCCCTTTCGCGAACAATTGACAGCAGCTTGGGAAGAATATCATACCACTCATGAAAACTATCTAGCAACTAACCCCACTCTCTTTTGGATGACAGCTAAAGTAGTTATGCGGGGGATAATTATGAAATATGAGAGAGAACAAAAAAAAAAACTAACTCAATCATATAAAACAGCTCAGAAAACACTAGAGGACTCTTATTCCACATATCTCAAAACTCCGACCCACACAAACAAATCCAAATACCTGCAGGCTAAATCCTCAATGGAGGACATATTGCAATCCATGTCAGATAAGAGCCAATTTATAGCCAACTATAAATATCATAAACTAGGGAATAAAACAGGCAAATTGCTCTCCACAATATTAAATTCCACTCGCACCCCTATGGTAGTCCATCATCTAAAAACCCCAAATGGAGAACTTACTTCCTCTAACGCCCAGACCTCCCAAGTCATGTCAGACTTCTACAAAAACATCTACTCTGCCCACATTCCTCCCCCCCCATCTCCAAACTCCACAGAGGACACTACATCTGATCCACAGAAATCAAACTTATGGGATAAATTAAACTACCCACAACTCCCTAACGAACTAGCACTTAAACTAACAAACCCTATAACGGTCACCGAAGTAACAAAAGCAATCAAAACCTTGAAAACTGCAAAAGCTCCGGGCCCAGATGGGTTTTCAGGAGACTTCTACAAAATGTACCCAGACAGACTAGCACCCATCCTCACTTCAGTTTTCAACTCAATATTAGCGAACAAAACCATACCCCTATACTTTAATTCAGCAACCATCAAACTGATCCCCAAACCAGGGAGAGACCTCTCTCTCCCAGGCTCCTATCGCCCGATTTCCTTACTTAACTGCGACTACAAGTTGCTAACAAAAATTCTAGCTGACAGGTTGAACCCTATCCTCCCTCACATTATACACCGGGACCAAACCGGGTTCATATCTGGCCGCCACTCAGTCAGAAATGTGAGGAAAGTATTAGCAGTTACTCAACATACAACCACGCATACCTCAGACTCCACCCCCAAACTAATACTAGCAGTCGACGCTGAAAAAGCGTTTGACATGGTGAGATGGACACATCTCTTTCACACCATGTCAAACTTTGGCATACCCCAACAATTCATCCATTTCCTCCAAACCCTGTATAACAACCCCACGTCCCAAATAGCTTGCAATGGCTACCTATCCCCCCCCTTTGAGATACAGAGAGGCACGAGACAGGGCTGCCCCCTGTCTCCTTTATTATTTGCAATAGCCATCGAACCTCTCACCATTGCACTTAGATCCTCTCAAGAGTACAAAGGGATTAACATCCGAAACGAGGAGCTAAAACTAGCACTTTTCGCAGACGACTTACTGCTATTCGTATCCGACCCTCTTACTTCCATCCCTGCCATAATGACTCTAATCAACTCTTTCGGCCCCGTATCAGGATACAAAATAAATATTGACAAAACCGAAATTCTACCCCTGACGCCCCTACCGACAAATATGACCATTCACCCCACCATCTCCCAATTCAAAATACAACCTGACAGCATAAAATATCTAGGTATTAATATAACCAAGACCCCAATTACCATGTATAAAGCAAACCTTACACCACTAATCCATAAAATCACCTCACAACTTGAAGTATGGACAAAACTACCAATCTCTCTATTGGGTAGAGCAGCTACCCTTAAAAGCATCATATTCCCTAAAATATTCTACCAATTACAGTTGATTCCTTGCATTATCCCTAACGCAGACCTACGCACTCTAGAGAAAATAATGTCTAAATTCTTGTGGGCAGGGAAAAAACCCAGAATGTCCCTAGCCAGATTAATGCGCCCTAAACATCAAGGAGGGCTTAAAATCCCCAATTTCCTATACTACTCTCATTCCATTCAATTTAGATACATAACAGACTGGCTCTACAACAACGACACGTATACAGATCCTAGTTTAGATGAAAATATCTTCCATCCCTTCTCCCCTAGTGCATTACTCCACTCTCCTCTGTCAAAAATCCCCCATCACATCCAAAACCACATTCTCTTTAAAAACACGTATAATGCATGGACTTTGATCAACAGAAAACTCCAAAGAGACCCACATATCTCTCCTTTTGTCCCAATATGGGGAAACCCCAACTTCCCCCCCTCCCTCACTAACACACAATACAAAGAATGGCAGCAGAAAGGACTAGATATTGCCACCAAACTCTTCGACCCAGGGGGAATCTTCCTCACCTTCCAGACATTACAAGACAAATATAACCTACGAAAAAACCAATTCTATATGTACTTACAAACTCGCCATTATGTTAACTCAATAAACAAGAACATAGTATCCCCCAACCAACCAGACCCCCTAGAGCAGACCTTTATGACCTTACACCACTCCAGATTTAAAACTTCTCTCATATATGACATCCTGCTTGCCAAGTTCCCAAATAAATCCCAGATAACACTCAGCCTATCATGGGAAAAAGATGTTGCAGACGTGACCTCACCTGAGATACTCTTCTCTAACTACCAAAAGTCTTTACAAACACTACAATCCTCTTACCTGCAAGAGGTTCACTTTAAAACTATTCATCGCCTTTACATAGCCCCAGCTCAAAGCAAGCATATGGCCTTAGAGGCCACAGGCGAATGTTATAAATGTAGAATGAGCAATGCAAAATTCCTGCACTGCATGTGGGCCTGTACAAAAATTCTAAAATTCTGGCGCAAGACTCTTCACTTCATAAACTCCCTCCTGAATCTCAACCTACAACCAGACAAGCTAGCATGTCTCTGTCTAAACTTCCAAAACTGGGAAATACCCCCACCAGCATCGAAACATATCCCACTCATAATCATTATCCTCACGTTAGCAAAAAAAATCATACTCACCCACTGGATTGCAACCACATCCCCAACATTGAGCGAACTAAGAAGCAAATTATATCAAATCCTCCTATTTGATAAAAGAACCTTAATGCTCGGCTTATACGATCATAAAATATCCTTCTTTAACAAATGGAGACCATACATAGAATCCCTGGACCCGACCCAAAAAGCCCAAGTCATGACACATCTAACTGAATAATTTCCCCCACCTCAGGAAACATCCGGATCTGAAGCACAATATCTCCAATACCTAATTTTGACACAACAAATCCTATTAAACGCTCCTCCATTCCTCCTCTACCCCCCATCCCCCCCCCCGAATATCTTCCTCCCTTCTC
The DNA here is from genome assembly GCF_055691185.1 of Crinia signifera. Classification (NCBI taxonomy): domain Eukaryota; kingdom Metazoa; phylum Chordata; class Amphibia; order Anura; family Myobatrachidae; genus Crinia; species Crinia signifera. The sequence goes on from NC_139219.1 coordinate 226,841,157, forward strand.
CTGTCATGTCTTGTCTAGTCTACTTCTATCTGTTTGTCATTTCATCATCGATGCATACTCCTACATTTGCCTCTGATGCTAAGCAACCCCTTCTTATCTCTATCTTGTTTAAGGATAAAATGTAGAAAATTCAAAGAAAAATATAATACTCAAATCAGAATATCCAGACTTTATGCCGCCCACACGGGATTCAATGTTAAATTGTTAGAAGTAACGTTAATATACAATGAAAAGCCGAGTCTAGACTGGGACCGCGCTTACTGCTGTATTAGTTCCGGCTATGTTTATGTTAATCTGTACAACATCCATCTATAAATGTATATCGATGTATTTATCATTTTCATAATTCATGAAAAATCAATAAAAAACTTTTCAAATCAAAAAGAAGAAGAAGTCTCCTTTAGGCATTAAGTTCTCCTGGGGATAAAATTGTTGTATAGGACAGTCATATAGATGCGATTGGCAACAGACCTGCACTTTATATCACCTGCTGCTTTTAGTGGCCACTTTTTGATGTTACTTTCCTCCCATGGGGAGGTGTCCTGTGGCATGCAGGGGGTCCGGAGAGAAATCTCTAAGCCAAAGTGTTACCGCAACTTTCACTGGATTTCAGACGTCCAGATCTCCTCAGGGACAATTCTCGCTGTGATACACCTCACAGCAGCATGTGTATTAGGCTCAATGACTCATTTATACGCCTCACTCCACTCGGCATCTTCCTCAGATTGAGGTTATACTAGTCCTCTTCACAGTGATCCAGAATACAATGACTATTTCAGAAATTATACATAGAATTCATCTATTTACCATTAAACTGTAATAATCTATACACTGTAACAAATTTTGTGAATAAGCTTCAAGCTGTGCTGGTAAATCCCTGTAAAATGACCAGCTGAAGTCTCCCTCTATTAAAATAAAAAGATTCAAAAAGCTAACTGATAAAATATTATAGTCTGCCAACATTAATCTCTTTTGAAAGATTAAATGTTCTCTATTCATTTTTGATTTTCACTGTCAGCTCTCCAATCCCTCAATGACACTAAATAGCTACAGATAGTTTCCTGTTTGCCGCAGGCATTGAAAAGGTTTGACAGATAAAAAATGACAATTACATGGTGGAATTAAATATTAATGTTTTGGGCCTGTGGGCTTTTGGCTCTCCCAGTAGATGTTAATGTAAATGTCTTTGAGGCTCTGAATCACAGTGCTCTATATGTTATAGACCAATGGTCAGTGTTTTAAGGGCAAAGGAAGGGGATACTCAGTGAACTGTGCTATATAAGAAAAATCATATTGTAGACAATGTTCATGTATCTAAGTCTACATCAAACATCACTATGTATTCTTAAAAGCTTTCTTATATTAGATTTACTTATATTGGAAGAAAAATACTTTATAAAGAGCTTTTACTATCTCCTAACTATAACAATCTGTGGCCCATTACACAGCCAGGTTAGACATCCTAGAAGAAGGTTTAAAGGGGTATTCATGGGCGACCATCTCCCCACAGGGGAGAAGGCCGCCAGGCCCTATTCAATGAACTTGTATTTCAAATACCGACATTTTAACAGGCATTTAACAAGTGAGTTTTTGAGGCTATAAAATTGCTACCTCAGCCTTCTTGTATTTATCAACATTATTTAAAACCTTTACTCACGTCCCTAATAAGAAGTTACAATGTGTATGTCTTCAGCATTGACTAGGTAAAGAGCTTAAATCAATATAGGCAAGTCATACAGAGGCCAAAATTCAGTTTCTGGATAGTTTCTTGGCAAGCAGTAAGAGTGTAAAGGCCAACACTGAAGCAATCTTATCTACTGCATTAATGATTCACAAGGCGACTGATGTACTTGAATATAGGGGGTCATTTGCATCCATTAAGGCTCTTCATTGTAAGCTTCAGTAATTTTAACCTTTTCTCTGCTAAAAAAAAGTCAAAAGAATGTCTCCCTACAGTTCGGGATGAAATACATGTGCAGTACTGTTCTATTCCTATATAGTGGTCCCTGAAATGTTTAATACTGGAAGTGTGCTCTACTAAAACATATGCCAAGTTCCCCTTCCGTCACTTTAATTATGGACAGTAGGAGTATACCCTCCTATATTTATACTTGCCTGCAGTATAAAATAAAGCATTTTTTAATTGAAATGTAACATGTTTACTTTTTTTTAACCTTTTTTACAATGTTTATCTTTTTTTCAGTTTTTGAGCCAGATGCACCAAGCTTCAAAAAAATACAGTGGAGAGTGATAATGCACCAGCCAAGCAGCTTCTACCTGTCACGCTACAGCCTGGATTCGAAAACTGACAGGGTCTGATTGGCTGGTTGATTTTGAATCTTCACTTTATCACTTTTTGAAGCTTGGTGCATCTGGCCCAAAGTGTGTATGTGTGTTTAAGGAGGGGGGGGGGGGGGGGGGGACAACGGTGAATGTGTGACCCAACAAAGCTGGCACGCACATGGGTTGAGGGCACCTTTATTGGCCAGCAATATCTCTGACTGCTGTCAACAATTATCAACAGGGAGCTGAAAATACTTCAGCTGCCATTGTGATATATATATATATATATATATATATATACATTTTCAAGAGTGGAGTCACTCACCAGTTTTTCTGTTTGTCAAATGTGTTTAATCTGGCAGCATGGCAGGGGTTACAGGAGATCAACGTTTCGGTCCTCCTCTGGGACCTATGTCAAGATAACATATGAATGACAATGCCTCTCTATTTATGGATGGCATGACCCGAAGAATTACACTCAATCTCATTAGCTTAATTATTAAAAACAGTATAATATACAACTGGGCACACAATATTAAACCGAAGTGTGTAGTCCAGTAAGCGCCTAAGCGTTCGATATAATACTAAAATAAATACCTGTAATAACAATGTCACTGCTGTTTTTAGAAGTGCTAGGTCACTGATCCATTAGTGACCCGCATGTTGAAATACACGCCAGCTACACGAGCGGGCACACGTCATGTATATCATCACTTCCTGTTGGCAGGACTTAAAGTGTGCAGCGGGATGCGGAAATAGATCACATAGGTCCTTATTCAGATCTGATCGCAGTACAAACTTGTTCTCAAAATGGGCAAAACCATGTGCACTTCAGGTTGGGCAGATGTAACATGTGCAGAGAGAGGTACATTTGGGTGGGGTGTGTTGAAACTGAAATCTCAATTGCAGTGTAAAAATAATTCAGCCAGTATTTACCCTGCACAGAAACAAAATAACTCAAACAAATCAAACTCTCTCTATACATGTTAAATCTGCCCCAGCCTGCAGTGCACATGGTTTTGTCCATTTTGAGAACAAATTTGTACTGCGATCAGATCTGAATAAGGGCCATAGTGTGGAACGCATCTTGAGGTGCATCACAATGAGCATGACAAGCATCTAGGGAAGCTGGTGCTTACATTACAGGATTATTATGCAATTAGAGGAATTTGCGCATCTCTTCATCGGGTTCATGTCACCATTTACATATGTGTCAGATATTTAAAACTGACTGCATGATATCTTATAGACTACATTGCATTATATAAAAAGTGCAAAAAAACTTGAAAAATAAAACGACATACATGAATAAAGTGCCATAATGTGAGTGAAAAAATATAATAAAAATTAAGGGAACTATATTATACATATATTGGTATATCTAAAGTGCAAATCTAAAGTGCATGTGCATATAGTACTGATATTGTTTATTGCACATATCTAATATATTATATTCATAAAAATGTAAAAATATGTATGATGGTCACAAGCTATTTCGCAACTTTGTTTATCAGAGTGATCATTGATGGTACAGTAAGAAAGGTGGCATAATCTGTATTATCAATTATTGATATAAAAAAATACTGTATTGGATAGAATCATTAAGTCCACGCGGCCAGATAGTGTCCAACTTATGGATCCACATCGCTCCAAGACGTAACAAAAGTTTTGTTCTATCACCACCTTTACTCAGTGGTGGAATTCTATCAATAATCATACAGCGTAGTGTCGACAATGGACGATGAGCAGCCAGAAAATGTTTTGCAACTGGTTTATCTGTTTCACCCGTAGCCAGGCGGTCGATATCGAGGATATGTGGTTTGCCATTCTTTGTTTAAATGGGCATATGGCTTTTCCCACATAAACTAAGGAGCATGGGCAGCTGAATGTGTAAAGCACATAGTCTGACATGCAAGACAGTCGATGAAAGATGTTGATCTTTTTCCCGTATAGGGGTCTAAAAAGAAACCTATCCGTATCGCAATTCTTGTGAGTCCTATGAAACAACTCAGATTCCAACATCACAGAAACACAAGTGCAAGATTACCTTATGACCGATATAGCTTGTGACCATCATACATATTTTTACATTTTTATGTATATGATATATTAGATATGCGCAATAAACAATATCAGTACTATATGCACATGCACTTTAGATATACCAATATATGTATAATATAGTTCCCTTATTTTGTATTATATTTTTTCACTCAAATTATAGCACTTTATTCATGTATGTCGTTTTATTTTTCACGTTTTTTTGCACTTTTTATGTAATGCAATATAGTCTATAAGATATCCTGCAGTCAGTTCTAAATATCTGATACATATATAAATGGTGACACTGGCTACAAGAGGAGAAAGGTGATTTTCAAACAGCATAGGAAGGTGGGGGGGGATTTGGCAGCACGGTAGGGAGGTTCGGGGGCCCTGCCTATTTTGATAGTCCGGGGCCCCGTAATTCCTGGTGGCAGCCCTGCTGTATGGTAATGCAGCAGGAGGCATCTATTAAAAGCAGCCTCCTTCTGCACTTGTGATCTGAGCTAGGATGCATCATTGGATCTCTCTCCCAACATCACGCAGCTTACTGCACTTATGGGCCATGCAAGCCACTCAGTGTAGAGACCAGGAAATATCTGTCCTGCAATGAAGATCCCTGACCTCTTCCCTTTCCCTAATTGGAACTAACATGCTTCCTTTGCTGCCCCCTGAAGGTCTTCTGCCACATTACTTCCAACGTCACAGGAGCCGTTAACGCACACACAGAACGATTCATGTGCATGTACAAAGTCCTGAACATTGATACTTTGCACATAATAGTGCAAATCCAACCACACCCGAATAAGTCTCAATGTGTTTAAATTCATTATGAATGGTGTGGAGTTTGTATATTCTCCCCATGCTGGTGTGGGTTTCTTCCTGGTACCTAGTGTGTAAATACTGTATGTGGATTACATATGTTTATAGGAAACTAGATGGGCCAAGTGGTTCTTATCTGACATTAAAATCTATGTATCAAATTCTATGATTTCCTATTTACAAACAAGTTTGCAAAGTGAGTCTCCATTATATTAGTTATGATGCCTTGTGGTTTGTTCCTTAAAGCGAACACAGACAATCAGCATCTGACATTCAGCTGGCAATATACTGTATGTTTATCCACTATGTTAATGATAAATAAGAATACATTCTATTTTTGAACCAGTGTATCTTATGTATGTATAAAAAATACACTGGTTAAATTGAAAATTTACGCAAAAAAATATTCTAAAACTATTTAAGTAGAATAAGCAGCAAACGGATTTGCACATATTTTTAATAAAGCTATAGACATGGATTGGCTTCTTTATGTTCCATGCACTGTGACTGTCTTTATCCTCAATTGTGTCTAAGTTATTATTGGTTGAATCGATAAATCCATCTCTACTGTTGACCAGTGTACAGATTTATTATTAAGGGACAGTGATCTTGTGCTGATATTTACAGTCATCAGTTCCCCCTCTCTTCAGTGTTGCAAAGTTATTAATAACTTCCTAGTATCAAAGACACAATGTTATCGGGAGTGACAAGCAAGAAATCCCAAATAAATAAAATGATTGTTAACATTACAAGACGTTATTTTGACTACACCAGAGGTTACTTTATCACATAGGTATAGCAGACAGTTTTGGGCCATGACCTCTATTCGCAGTGTGTGTCCTTCAGATATGAACTAATTTAGATGTTCCATCCGCAGACTGCAGTAATTCAGTCAAGTTTGATTCGCTCCACACACTTGGGCTACTGGTAACATTTATCCTTGTTACAGCTGACAGTGCCGTGGTTTCTTCATCTGTGTCCAGCATACCAAGGACCTCAAGTGATAGACCTGCAAAAATTGAGCCCATTGATTTTTCACTATATGAAAGATAAGTTGCATTAGATTAGATTGCCGCCTGATAGTATCGTACTATATTTTCCTTTCTGTAGAATATGGCATTATTATTTTTAAAGTTTTTATTGACAAATTCAAATGCTGTATGATTTTACCTAGAAGTAATGATGCATGCCACAAATTGTCCCTGCGGTCTTTCAAACCTTAAGGTGGCCATACACTACTGTGATGTATCACATCAGTGTATGGCCATCCAAACCCTTCCTGAGCCGCCTGGGACCTTCCGGGTGGCAGGATTGCATTCAATATATCGAAGCTGGTCCTTTTACATGCCATGTATCGCATGCGACCCAGCGGTCAGACAGGTAGCAGGTCCGACCTCCGGCTCAGGTCCGATGAGCACAGGGCCGCGCATCGGACCGAGGGGGATGTCAAACACATCCGATTTGGGCTAGTTTCTCAGCCAGATCCATCGGGATTGGGTGAAATCAGCCCAAATCGGACTAGTTTATGGGCCTTTGAGATGTAGTTGCGGGTAGTTCAATAGTCCAGCTCCCAGTGCTAATGGGATTCTGCATTACCATGTCTGCTGCATGTGGACAAAAGAAGCCCAGTTATATAAAGGGGCAGTACATTTTAGTAATAAGGCATATTAACAATTGACTCAAGGAGTGCATTGTGTGTGTGTGTGTGTGGGGGGGGGGGGTGTCAAGGAAAATTGTCAATTATTCATATTGGGTTGTTGAGCTGTCAACTGTTAACAGGTGGGCGAGAGTGGGCCTTGCACAGGCAATTTTTTCCCAAAACACCAAAGTAGTTTCTTAATAAAACTATTAATGTTTTATGCATGTTTAAGAAATTAACAGTGGTCCAGATTATGTATTTAGAAATAAGTTTACTGCAAAGAAATAATGAGAGGTAGATAACTAAAGTAATGTTATGGATTTCTGGCAAGTTTATCTTCAACATTGGTAAATATATTAGTCAGCTGGGGTTCATTATGATTTACCTACACTATACTGACCACCATTGACCAACGGTCAAAATATTGACACGTTTAAAATGCCAACATTCATTATGCTGACATGGTCAAAATGCAGACAAAGTCATGCTGACAGTCAAAAATTCAACCTGCTTTTTGTATTTATATTTTGGTGTTTATGTCGACGTAAGTTTTGTTTATAAAGTGTACTTTCTCTAACAGGACTGTGTGGCTCACCATGCTTTGGGCATGGTGCATTGCTGCGCTTGGCACTCTATTGTAATCTAAATCTATGTTCACTTTGATTATGCAGTAAGAACAAGTTGGTTTCAAAGAAAAATCATGAAAAACTCATGTTGACTTTTTGACCTGTCAACATTTTAAATGTTGCTATTTTGACCGTGAGTCAATGGAGGTCAGTATTTTGACCATCGTTATTTTGACTGTAGGTAAATTGATGGCATCCCATCAGCTATTATGATGGTTACTGAGACATCCGCCTGTGAGTTTAATGAATATTCTAAAGAAACTGCATTCTAGCCATTGGATGCTTAGCATAAACAGAAATCGTGTGATTTTTACATCAACTATATTAACATGTGTTTGAACGGTAGTCTGCTGAGTGCAGTTGTAGGGGGTTCAAAGATTGACACCCAAAAAATGTTTTGTGTCAAGCATTTTCCATGTCGACCTTGTGCATGTTAAACACTGTTGACCTAATGAACCAAACCCAAACCCAGTACAGCTGTGAGGCCTACCTTACTTGCCTGTCACATGTTTCTATGTGAGTTTTTATGCCATTGGGCAGAATGAAAAGGATGAAGGCCCATATTTTTCCCCACCACCAACCTCACTACCATGCTCTCCTCTCCCTGGTGCATGTGTTCTGTAGACTGTGACCCTGTGCCAGAATCTACTACGTATACCCCAATCTCCGGCAAAATGGAGCAGAGTTGACATAGACAGAATGCCATAACAACAAACTCCCTCCATTAAAATGGTTTGTATAGGCTTTTCCTGTGTTCTAATAGTCCATATACTGTATGTCAAATTCTACCTATCCTGCCGGCACCTCTAATGGTTGGTATATTTTTTATGGTCAAAACTAAAGGGGGGAAATTTTAACACAATTGCGCTGCTGGATGTAAATGAATAAAAACTCCAAGTCAAATATGGGTATGACCAGAAATGAATGAGACTGGACACGCTTGTAGAAATTATTATTTTATAAATGTAAAAAATTATTCAACCACATATACATATACAATAACACTAAAATATATATAAAAATATATTAAAAATATATTAAAAATAAATCTTGAATAGTGGGGTGTCTCCAAGGTGGGGTATATTCCCAATAATGGGTTTTAGCTCAGTTCCAGGAAAATAGATAATGCACAATAATATATAGTCATGAATTACGGATGCCAGATTAGCATGTAGATGGACATGCACTAGGTAGTAAGGCAGTTCTTATTTGTGAAATAGGATAATTTCTCACCCGGATGATTGTAGGTCGTGGGGAGCCAAATAGATGTTTGTTTAGCTCAACCCAGATATCCCTCCAGGTGGCAGAGACAAGCGGCCGTGAAACGCTGTATGAAAAGCGGCTGGGATGGTTGCGCTCAGTAGCGCTGCCGTGATGTTAGTAGCCTGCGGTCCTTTATAAGGTAATCCGGGGGACTTGGCACAGTCACAGCTTAGATAGCAAATGCTCGTCAGAGCTTGTTGGAAGTGGCAGCTAAGTTGACAAACTGCCGGTGGCCGCGTGAGACGCCGACTTGGAATTAGCGGCAAACACTTGAAGTCAGATGTGCGGCTGGAAGCTGAGTCAAAGGAGGAGCCTTGGAGACACGTCTGTAGTGCGTCAACGCGTTTCGTACCCTCACAAGACGGGAACTTTTTCAAGACAAGTACTGACCCACTGTGTGGGAGCTTTATTTAAAGGGCTAATTCAATTGGAAGCAATCATTAAATTAAATACTAAACATAAAAAGCATAAAAAACAAGCGCGTCCAGAATGATACAGTATAACTCTATCTATATATCACAATAATCTCCATTAAGGGAGTGATTCAAAAGTTTCATTTATCATCAAGAAAATCTTCTTTTAGCATGCAAGAGAGTTAATTAACTAATTTTATTTAAGTGAGAGAACAGTTGTAAGGTGTAAGGTGAGAAGTCACCTAATTATTTCAAGTAGCAAGGAGAGAGAAGTATAAGTAAATATTTATATATCAACATTGTTAGATACATTGAGAGTACAATTATGTTACTATATATCTTAGAAGCTATACTATTCAACTACATATAAAAAACAGAACAAAAATTGAGGATCAGTAATAAAATAATAAATATGAAAATATAATAATTAATGGTAACAATAATAATACTAAGCACATCTACATCTAAATTCAGGTGTGTATAGACGGAATATTTTTCTATATTTTAGGTATAGCAGTAGACTATACATAACATGAATTTATTCAAAAAATATATATATTTCACATTTATCCATATCACATTAATATCATATAAGAATATATCATTTATAACAATAGACATATTATATATCTAGGTGTAGAATTAGGGTATTATACTTGTATATCTAGTTCATATGGTTTAGCCAGGTGTGGCCTACAAAAGGAGCCTATAAAGTAAACTTCACATTCTGTCGACAGTACCCTATCGACATATGTCGTCACAGAGATTTATGTCTATTAAGACCCAAGAAAACAGAAAAAATTATATTACAAATAAAATATATATTAAGAACTTAAGTTTCACATACAATGTCCTTTATTATATTGAGTTTAATTCGATTAGTTTTGTTTTATTTTATTTTATTTTGTATGTATATGGACTTGCAATTATAATTGTATTCAACATTCCAATGATTTGGGGAAAATAGGTCTGTGTGGGGTGGGGTAAGGGAGAACTGCAAACCAGGGACATCACACAATTTGTGCGTATCTCTAGTAGAACTCCTGTCACCCAACTCCACACAGATTAATTCATTCAGTGAACATAGTATTACATATAATTAATTTAGTATCATTCAATCGATGCAGGAAAAATCGAGAGCCTCATTTAAGCCTTGTGGGCTCAATGTTTCTAATTTAAAAATCCAAGCTGTCTCTGCTAGGCAGAGCTTTTTAAATCGGTCTCCCCCCCTTTTAGTGTTCATGATATGTTCAATCCCCATTATTGTAAGACCTTTAGGGTCCCCATCATGTTTCTGACAAAAATGTCGGGGAACACTATGATTTTGTATTCTTTTCTGTATATTATTTTTATGTTCTCTGAATCTGCTTTTAATACTTCTGGTAGTGCGGCCCACATATTGCAATTTGCATGGACATTCCAGAATATATACACAATAGGTAGTTTCACAATTAATAAATTGTTTACATTGAAAAGTTTTTTTGTTTGTAAATGATGTAATATTATTAATTCCATTTAATATGTACTTGCATGTAAGGCAAATATTTTTATTACATCTAAAACTTCCTGGGGGTTTAGGTGGGAGCCAAGTGGGTTTTGATATAGTGGTAATAGAAGGGAGAAGAGAAGGCGAAATGAGATCTTTCAGATTTTTATTGCGTCTGAATGTAATTTTAGGTTTGATATGAAGATCTTGTAGTATTTTATCGTGACTTATTATTTCGAAGTTTTTTTGAACGATCTTTTTAATCTGGTTGGATTTTGAATTAAATTTTGATATAAATGATATGGTCTCTCCAGAGTTAAATATTGTTGTTTTTTCTTTGGGTTTGGATTTTAATAAACTCTCTCTGTTGGTCTTAGTAACTATATCCATTGCATCCAAAAGCAATTCATTTGGGTAACCCCTTCTTTTGAAATTTTCAAGCATGTTTTGTGACTGAAGTAAAAATTCTTCATCTTTAGTACAATTTCTGCGTAACCTTAATAGCTGGTTTTTGGGTATATTATGGATCCAGGGTTTATGATGGCCACTGGTATAATGAAGATAGTTACTAGTACCAACTGGTTTTACATAGTTAGCTGATATTAAGATGCCCCTGTCAACCGAGAATGCAATATCCAGGAAATTGACCGTTGTGTAACTAAAAGTGTGAGTGAAGGTTAAATTAAAAGTATTAGAATTAAGGTGATTAACAAATTCCTGTGCCAAAACGTGACCCCCTCTCCAAATAATAAACAGATCGTCTATGAAACGGCCATAGAGGACCAGATTCTCTCTATATGGGCCACCCCATATGAGTTGTTCTTCTAGGCGGCCCATATAGAGGTTGGCAAAACTGGGTGCAAATCTGGTCCCCATGGCCGTTCCAAGGCGCTGTAAATAATAGTGATCATTAAAGAAAAAATAATTATGTGTAAGGATAAAAAGGATAGATTCCAAAATAAATTTCCTCCTTTCTGGTGATAAAGTGGTGTCGTGATTAAGATAGTGTTGAACAGCCGTCACCCCTAAATTGTGTGGAATGTTGGTGTAGAGTGCCTGGACGTCAAGGGTAAGGAAGGCCCACCCCTCCGTCCAGGACAACTCATGTGTTTTATTGAGGATGTGAGTGGTGTCTTTAATATGTGAAGGAAGTGCAGTAACGTGTTTTTGAAGGTGAGAATCTACAAAATGTGATAAATTAGACGTGAGGGAACCCATACCAGAAATTATCGGTCGCCCAGGAGGTGAAGTGAGGTGTTTGTGAATTTTGGGGAGAAAGTAGAAAGTAGGTGTGACCGGGTGATGTGAATAAAGAAATTGGGATTCTTCCCTGGATATTGCATTCTCAGTTTCAGCCTCAAACAACATGGTTTGGAATTGAGATTGATAAAGGGTGGTGGGGTTAGAGGATAATATAGTATAATATTTATCATCACTCAGTTGTTTATATGCCTCGGAGAGGTATGCCTCTCTATCCATGAGGACAACCCCACCACCCTTATCTGCCTGTTTGACTATAATAGATAGATCATTTTTAAGTTCATTTAGGGCTTTTCTTTCATTGATACTAAGATTATCATTACTTCCATTTTTATTTTTATTTTTGTTTTTACCTGAATTCTGGCAGATTTTTTTGAAATCATCCATAGTTTTATTATAAAAAATGGTTATGGCGGGACTTTTTTGATCTAACGGAAAAAATTGTGATTTCTTTTTAAATAGGGGTCTACTTACAGATATTTTGGAGGCATTGATATTGTAAGTCTCTATTTCAGGTGAATTACTTTCCAAAAAAAGGGATTCTAGGTTAGAGAGACCATGTTGGTCTGTTTCGTCCAGAACAATAGGATTGTTGTCCATCTCCAATTGTGATCGTTTTAAATCTTTAACAGCAAAATAGCGTTTCCTGCATAAGTCACGTGTAAATTTATTTAAATCCACAAAAAGATCGAATATGTTCGGATCCTTCTGGGGGGCATAATTTAAACCTTTACATAACAATATTTTTTGTGCATCTGTTAATTTGTGTTTAGTCAAGTTGAAAATACCTGTCGCATTTATTTGGTTCTTTGTTTTCTGTGATCTCTTTCCGCCTCCTCTTCTCCCTCTCCTTCTCTTGTTCTCTTTGGGGTATGATGAGTTAGGTTGGAGTAGGGATTTGGGTCTTGCCAGGCTCTGAGCGGAAAAACCTGATCTTTATTGGGTCGATTAGGTGTATAGTTATTGTGGGGCATTGATCTATTATTGCTATTGTAGTTATGATTATAATGAGATCTATAGTTGTGATTAGGGGGATTGTATCTCTCATTGTAGTTACTAAATCTCTCATTTTTATAAGAGGTTTTTCTCGGACGAAATGGAGGTCTGGTTGAAGGGGAGGAAAAGTTTTCTCTTTTGGGCTCATCTATATTCCTCTTATGATAAGTTCTTACTATTCCCTTTTGATAATCGTTCTGATCTCGTTCCCATTTACGTTTTTTATTAGTAATTAGCTCTCTCTCAAATCTCTCAACTCTGTTATTTATTTGTTCATCTCTTTCTTTGAAATTAGAGTGTTCTTTAAATGGTAACAAATCGTCCTTTATTTTATCAATTTTGGTGGTGATTTTATCCACCATTTCGCTTCTGTATTTAATCAGAAGTCTCATTAATGTAAATGAACAATTGTCCAGCGCTTCATTCCATTTATTTAATAAATCAGGATGGTCGTTAATGGAGAGATGTTTAAAAATCCGTAATCCTCTTGGGATAATTTTAGCATCTATATATTTCTGTAAAGAGATGCTATCCCACCAATTACGCATCTCATCTTTAAGCAGATCCTCAAGATTATAGAAGATCTTATTCATATCAGGATGGGCGCTGGACAAGTTTTCATCACTTTTTTGATTTATATTAAACGATGACAAATAACAATCACGTCGCATCTTGCGATCATTGTAACATTTAAAATCATTCATCTCTGGTCAGACCAAAAATAGACAAGGAGTTCAGAAAAAATTAATTTTAAATAAGAATATATAATTAAGGAAACTGGGCAGCACAGGAAGAGCAAAAAAGATTGGCAAAAGGACAAGGGTTGTGAATTAGGAGGGGTACCAGGGGGTATCCACCAATTCACTTACCTGGCGCTCCAATAAAAATAAAAATAACAATGGTGCTGTATTTAATACACCTATTATACAGAAAACCAGCTGCTGCACGTGTTAAATGAGCTTGCTAGGCTCATAGATAGACAAAACTAAAGGGGGGAAATTTTAACACAATTGCGCTGCTGGATGTAAATGAATAAAAACTCCAAGTCAAATATGGGTATGACCAGAAATGAATGAGACTGGACACGCTTGTAGAAATTATTATTTTATAAATGTAAAAAATTATTCAACCACATATACATATACAATAACACTAAAATATATATAAAAATATATTAAAAATATATTAAAAATAAATCTTGAATAGTGGGGTGTCTCCAAGGTGGGGTATATTCCCAATAATGGGTTTTAGCTCAGTTCCAGGAAAATAGATAATGCACAATAATATATAGTCATGAATTACGGATGCCAGATTAGCATGTAGATGGACATGCACTAGGTAGTAAGGCAGTTCTTATTTGTGAAATAGGATAATTTCTCACCCGGATGATTGTAGGTCGTGGGGAGCCAAATAGATGTTTGTTTAGCTCAACCCAGATATCCCTCCAGGTGGCAGAGACAAGCGGCCGTGAAACGCTGTATGAAAAGCGGCTGGGATGGTTGCGCTCAGTAGCGCTGCCGTGATGTTAGTAGCCTGCGGTCCTTTATAAGGTAATCCGGGGGACTTGGCACAGTCACAGCTTAGATAGCAAATGCTCGTCAGAGCTTGTTGGAAGTGGCAGCTAAGTTGACAAACTGCCGGTGGCCGCGTGAGACGCCGACTTGGAATTAGCGGCAAACACTTGAAGTCAGATGTGCGGCTGGAAGCTGAGTCAAAGGAGGAGCCTTGGAGACACGTCTGTAGTGCGTCAACGCGTTTCGTACCCTCACAAGACGGGAACTTTTTCAAGACAAGTACTGACCCACTGTGTGGGAGCTTTATTTAAAGGGCTAATTCAATTGGAAGCAATCATTAAATTAAATACTAAACATAAAAAGCATAAAAAACAAGCGCGTCCAGAATGATACAGTATAACTCTATCTATATATCACAATAATCTCCATTAAGGGAGTGATTCAAAAGTTTCATTTATCATCAAGAAAATCTTCTTTTAGCATGCAAGAGAGTTAATTAACTAATTTTATTTAAGTGAGAGAACAGTTGTAAGGTGTAAGGTGAGAAGTCACCTAATTATTTCAAGTAGCAAGGAGAGAGAAGTATAAGTAAATATTTATATATCAACATTGTTAGATACATTGAGAGTACAATTATGTTACTATATATCTTAGAAGCTATACTATTCAACTACATATAAAAAACAGAACAAAAATTGAGGATCAGTAATAAAATAATAAATATGAAAATATAATAATTAATGGTAACAATAATAATACTAAGCACATCTACATCTAAATTCAGGTGTGTATAGACGGAATATTTTTCTATATTTTAGGTATAGCAGTAGACTATACATAACATGAATTTATTCAAAAAATATATATATTTCACATTTATCCATATCACATTAATATCATATAAGAATATATCATTTATAACAATAGACATATTATATATCTAGGTGTAGAATTAGGGTATTATACTTGTATATCTAGTTCATATGGTTTAGCCAGGTGTGGCCTACAAAAGGAGCCTATAAAGTAAACTTCACATTCTGTCGACAGTACCCTATCGACATATGTCGTCACAGAGATTTATGTCTATTAAGACCCAAGAAAACAGAAAAAATTATATTACAAATAAAATATATATTAAGAACTTAAGTTTCACATACAATGTCCTTTATTATATTGAGTTTAATTCGATTAGTTTTGTTTTATTTTATTTTATTTTGTATGTATATGGACTTGCAATTATAATTGTATTCAACATTCCAATGATTTGGGGAAAATAGGTCTGTGTGGGGTGGGGTAAGGGAGAACTGCAAACCAGGGACATCACACAATTTGTGCGTATCTCTAGTAGAACTCCTGTCACCCAACTCCACACAGATTAATTCATTCAGTGAACATAGTATTACATATAATTAATTTAGTATCATTCAATCGATGCAGGAAAAATCGAGAGCCTCATTTAAGCCTTGTGGGCTCAATGTTTCTAATTTAAAAATCCAAGCTGTCTCTGCTAGGCAGAGCTTTTTAAATCGGTCTCCCCCCCTTTTAGTGTTCATGATATGTTCAATCCCCATTATTGTAAGACCTTTAGGGTCCCCATCATGTTTCTGACAAAAATGTCGGGGAACACTATGATTTTGTATTCTTTTCTGTATATTATTTTTATGTTCTCTGAATCTGCTTTTAATACTTCTGGTAGTGCGGCCCACATATTGCAATTTGCATGGACATTCCAGAATATATACACAATAGGTAGTTTCACAATTAATAAATTGTTTACATTGAAAAGTTTTTTTGTTTGTAAATGATGTAATATTATTAATTCCATTTAATATGTACTTGCATGTAAGGCAAATATTTTTATTACATCTAAAACTTCCTGGGGGTTTAGGTGGGAGCCAAGTGGGTTTTGATATAGTGGTAATAGAAGGGAGAAGAGAAGGCGAAATGAGATCTTTCAGATTTTTATTGCGTCTGAATGTAATTTTAGGTTTGATATGAAGATCTTGTAGTATTTTATCGTGACTTATTATTTCGAAGTTTTTTTGAACGATCTTTTTAATCTGGTTGGATTTTGAATTAAATTTTGATATAAATGATATGGTCTCTCCAGAGTTAAATATTGTTGTTTTTTCTTTGGGTTTGGATTTTAATAAACTCTCTCTGTTGGTCTTAGTAACTATATCCATTGCATCCAAAAGCAATTCATTTGGGTAACCCCTTCTTTTGAAATTTTCAAGCATGTTTTGTGACTGAAGTAAAAATTCTTCATCTTTAGTACAATTTCTGCGTAACCTTAATAGCTGGTTTTTGGGTATATTATGGATCCAGGGTTTATGATGGCCACTGGTATAATGAAGATAGTTACTAGTACCAACTGGTTTTACATAGTTAGCTGATATTAAGATGCCCCTGTCAACCGAGAATGCAATATCCAGGAAATTGACCGTTGTGTAACTAAAAGTGTGAGTGAAGGTTAAATTAAAAGTATTAGAATTAAGGTGATTAACAAATTCCTGTGCCAAAACGTGACCCCCTCTCCAAATAATAAACAGATCGTCTATGAAACGGCCATAGAGGACCAGATTCTCTCTATATGGGCCACCCCATATGAGTTGTTCTTCTAGGCACCCAGGTTGGCAAAACTGGGTGCAAATCTGGTCCCCATGGCCGTTCCAAGGCGCTGTAAATAATAGTGATCATTAAAGAAAAAATAATTATGTGTAAGGATAAAAAGGATAGATTCCAAAATAAATTTCCTCCTTTCTGGTGATAAAGTGGTGTCGTGATTAAGATAGTGTTGAACAGCCGTCACCCCTAAATTGTGTGGAATGTTGGTGTAGAGTGCCTGGACGTCAAGGGTAAGGAAGGCCCACCCCTCCGTCCAGGACAACTCATGTGTTTTATTGAGGATGTGAGTGGTGTCTTTAATATGTGAAGGAAGTGCAGTAACGTGTTTTTGAAGGTGAGAATCTACAAAATGTGATAAATTAGACGTGAGGGAACCCATACCAGAAATTATCGGTCGCCCAGGAGGTGAAGTGAGGTGTTTGTGAATTTTGGGGAGAAAGTAGAAAGTAGGTGTGACCGGGTGATGTGAATAAAGAAATTGGGATTCTTCCCTGGATATTGGTTTGGAATTGAGATTGATAAAGGGTGGTGGGGTTAGAGGATTATCCTCTAACCCCACCACCCTTTATCAATCTCAATTCCAAACCATGTTGTTTGAGGCTGAAACTGAGAATGCAATATCCAGGGAAGAATCCCAATTTCTTTATTCACATCACCCGGTCACACCTACTTTCTACTTTCTCCCCAAAATTCACAAACACCTCACTTCACCTCCTGGGCGACCGATAATTTCTGGTATGGGTTCCCTCACGTCTAATTTATCACATTTTGTAGATTCTCACCTTCAAAAACACGTTACTGCACTTCCTTCACATATTAAAGACACCACTCACATCCTCAATAAAACACATGAGTTGTCCTGGACGGAGGGGTGGGCCTTCCTTACCCTTGACGTCCAGGCACTCTACACCAACATTCCACACAATTTAGGGGTGACGGCTGTTCAACACTATCTTAATCACGACACCACTTTATCACCAGAAAGGAGGAAATTTATTTTGGAATCTATCCTTTTTATCCTTACACATAATTATTTTTTCTTTAATGATCACTATTATTTACAGCGCCTTGGAACGGCCATGGGGACCAGATTTGCACCCAGTTTTGCCAACCTCTATATGGGCCGCCTAGAAGAACAACTCATATGGGGTGGCCCATATAGAGAGAATCTGGTCCTCTATGGCCGTTTCATAGACGATCTGTTTATTATTTGGAGAGGGGGTCACGTTTTGGCACAGGAATTTGTTAATCACCTTAATTCTAATACTTTTAATTTAACCTTCACTCACACTTTTAGTTACACAACGGTCAATTTCCTGGATATTGCATTCTCGGTTGACAGGGGCATCTTAATATCAGCTAACTATGTAAAACCAGTTGGTACTAGTAACTATCTTCATTATACCAGTGGCCATCATAAACCCTGGATCCATAATATACCCAAAAACCAGCTATTAAGGTTACGCAGAAATTGTACTAAAGATGAAGAATTTTTACTTCAGTCACAAAACATGCTTGAAAATTTCAAAAGAAGGGGTTACCCAAATGAATTGCTTTTGGATGCAATGGATATAGTTACTAAGACCAACAGAGAGAGTTTATTAAAATCCAAACCCAAAGAAAAAACAACAATATTTAACTCTGGAGAGACCATATCATTTATATCAAAATTTAATTCAAAATCCAACCAGATTAAAAAGATCGTTCAAAAAAACTTCGAAATAATAAGTCACGATAAAATACTACAAGATCTTCATATCAAACCTAAAATTACATTCAGACGCAATAAAAATCTGAAAGATCTCATTTCGCCTTCTCTTCTCCCTTCTATTACCACTATATCAAAACCCACTTGGCTCCCACCTAAACCCCCAGGAAGTTTTAGATGTAATAAAAATATTTGCCTTACATGCAAGTACATATTAAATGGAATTAATAATATTACATCATTTACAAACAAAAAAACTTTTCAATGTAAACAATTTATTAATTGTGAAACTACCTATTGTGTATATATTCTGGAATGTCCATGCAAATTGCAATATGTGGGCCGCACTACCAGAAGTATTAAAAGCAGATTCAGAGAACATAAAAATAATATACAGAAAAGAATACAAAATCATAGTGTTCCCCGACATTTTTGTCAGAAACATGATGGGGACCCTAAAGGTCTTACAATAATGGGGATTGAACATATCATGAACACTAAAAGGGGGGGAGACCGATTTAAAAAGCTCTGCCTAGCAGAGACAGCTTGGATTTTTAAATTAGAAACATTGAGCCCACAAGGCTTAAATGAGGCTCTCGATTTTTCCTGCATCGATTGAATGATACTAAATTAATTATATGTAATACTATGTTCACTGAATGAATTAATCTGTGTGGAGTTGGGTGACAGGAGTTCTACTAGAGATACGCACAAATTGTGTGATGTCCCTGGTTTGCAGTTCTCCCTTACCCCACCCCACACAGACCTATTTTCCCCAAATCATTGGAATGTTGAATACAATTATAATTGCAAGTCCATATACATACAAAATAAAATAAAATAAAACAAAACTAATCGAATTAAACTCAATATAATAAAGGACATTGTATGTGAAACTTAAGTTCTTAATATATATTTTATTTGTAATATAATTTTTTCTGTTTTCTTGGGTCTTAATAGACATAAATCTCTGTGACGACATATGTCGATAGGGTACTGTCGACAGAATGTGAAGTTTACTTTATAGGCTCCTTTTGTAGGCCACACCTGGCTAAACCATATGAACTAGATATACAAGTATAATACCCTAATTCTACACCTAGATATATAATATGTCTATTGTTATAAATGATATATTCTTATATGATATTAATGTGATATGGATAAATGTGAAATATATATATTTTTTGAATAAATTCATGTTATGTATAGTCTACTGCTATACCTAAAATATAGAAAAATATTCCGTCTATACACACCTGAATTTAGATGTAGATGTGCTTAGTATTATTATTGTTACCATTAATTATTATATTTTCATATTTATTATTTTATTACTGATCCTCAATTTTTGTTCTGTTTTTTATATGTAGTTGAATAGTATAGCTTCTAAGATATATAGTAACATAATTGTACTCTCAATGTATCTAACAATGTTGATATATAAATATTTACTTATACTTCTCTCTCCTTGCTACTTGAAATAATTAGGTGACTTCTCACCTTACACCTTACAACTGTTCTCTCACTTAAATAAAATTAGTTAATTAACTCTCTTGCATGCTAAAAGAAGATTTTCTTGATGATAAATGAAACTTTTGAATCACTCCCTTAATGGAGATTATTGTGATATATAGATAGAGTTATACTGTATCATTCTGGACGCGCTTGTTTTTTATGCTTTTTATGTTTAGTATTTAATTTAATGATTGCTTCCAATTGAATTAGCCCTTTAAATAAAGCTCCCACACAGTGGGTCAGTACTTGTCTTGAAAAAGTTCCCGTCTTGTGAGGGTACGAAACGCGTTGACGCACTACAGACGTGTCTCCAAGGCTCCTCCTTTGACTCAGCTTCCAGCCGCACATCTGACTTCAAGTGTTTGCCGCTAATTCCAAGTCGGCGTCTCACGCGGCCACCGGCAGTTTGTCAACTTAGCTGCCACTTCCAACAAGCTCTGACGAGCATTTGCTATCTAAGCTGTGACTGTGCCAAGTCCCCCGGATTACCTTATAAAGGACCGCAGGCTACTAACATCACGGCAGCGCTACTGAGCGCAACCATCCCAGCCGCTTTTCATACAGCGTTTCACGGCCGCTTGTCTCTGCCACCTGGAGGGATATCTGGGTTGAGCTAAACAAACATCTATTT
Organism: Crinia signifera; assembly: GCF_055691185.1. Classification (NCBI taxonomy): domain Eukaryota; kingdom Metazoa; phylum Chordata; class Amphibia; order Anura; family Myobatrachidae; genus Crinia; species Crinia signifera. The sequence goes on from NC_139219.1 coordinate 226,861,984, forward strand.
GGCTCCCCACGACCTACAATCATCCGGGTGAGAAATTATCCTATTTCACAAATAAGAACTGCCTTACTACCTAGTGCATGTCCATCTACATGCTAATCTGGCATCCGTAATTCATGACTATATATTATTGTGCATTATCTATTTTCCTGGAACTGAGCTAAAACCCATTATTGGGAATATACCCCACCTTGGAGACACCCCACTATTCAAGATTTATTTTTAATATATTTTTAATATATTTTTATATATATTTTAGTGTTATTGTATATGTATATGTGGTTGAATAATTTTTTACATTTATAAAATAATAATTTCTACAAGCGTGTCCAGTCTCATTCATTTCTGGTCATACCCATATTTGACTTGGAGTTTTTATTCATTTACATCCAGCAGCGCAATTGTGTTAAAATTTCCCCCCTTTAGTTTTGTCTATCTATGAGCCTAGCAAGCTCATTTAACACGTGCAGCAGCTGGTTTTCTGTATAATAGGTGTATTAAATACAGCACCATTGTTATTTTTATTTTTATTGGAGCGCCAGGTAAGTGAATTGGTGGATACCCCCTGGTACCCCTCCTAATTCACAACCCTTGTCCTTTTGCCAATATTTTTTATGGTGACTACAAAAATGTTGCAGGTTTTTCGTTAATCTGCTACTTTTCTACTACATAATTCAATATAACTGACAATTTTCACACATTCTAGTACAATACATTCTTCATAGAATTCCTATGTGAGCACTTGCTGTCAGGGCAGCCGAGAGGTATGCCGGGCCCTGGTAAAATTGGGGGCATGGCCTAATCATGGGAGGCGTGGCCACTCCGTGATTAGGCCATGCCCCCAAAATTATTACGAGGCGAGTTAATAAACCCTCTTAATTCGAGGGGGGAGTGTTCTTATCCCCCACCCCTTCAGCAGCAGCACACACCTACTGCATGTGCTGTGCTGACAGCAGGCTGAACATGAGCTCTCATACTGTCAGTGAGACACTCATGCTGAGCCTGCTGTCAGCACAACACATGCTGTACATGTGTGCTGCTTCTGTCATCCGGGAGGGACGGAGGGGGTAGTACCTCCACCAAGCCCGGGCCCGGGTAATTAGTACCTGCTCCCCCTCTCTCTCGACAGCCCTGCTTAATGTAGTTACAGAATAGATGTACACCAACCATAGGGATGCAGACAACTATGTCTTATGTGGCGATAGAGGATACAATGCTAACTGCACACGCAGTGCGGCAGTTACTGATGTTACTTCATGTATTATTACTATGGTGACATGTGCTAATGACAGGTGCACTATGTGCCACTGTCATTATCAGTATTACTATCTACAAGATAGTCGTTGATGTTACTGCCCATGTTTGAACGGTCAGGGACCCTGCCAGGATCACTGAACATTACGATACATACAGCTATTGATTTTGACAGCTGCAGCTATCATTGATCTCCCACCACACCACCACGGCTTGTGGAGCCTGACGTGAATGAGACAGTGTGAAAGAGCCAGCGCATGGCTAAAGGTGCCGATACACGCTGCGATTATCGGATGCGTTTTGAACTTTTAAAGTTCAAAACGCATAGCATTGGATAGAATCGCACCATGTACCCGCGGCGATGTGATGCGCGTCCCTGTGGGTACAATATTGTATAGCACAAAAAGTATCTGCAGGCAGTACTTTTTGTGCCACATTGCATCGCATTGCATCACTTTTGTAGTACATGCGATGCGATGTACATTACTTAACTATAAACTCGAGAAAAAAAGGAGCTAAAATCATATCGCATCACACCAGCACAGTACGTGTGTGTGTGTGTGTGTGTGTGTGTGTGTGTGTGTGTACATCTATGTGTACAGAGTTTGCATGCAACCACACCAGGCTTCCACTTAAGACCTGACAAATATGATAATTTCCCAAACCTTTGCATTTATGTTGCATTTAATTCAAGCTTCATTAATAATTCTATTATCTTTATCTACTTTCCTACAATACATATATGGAGTATATCTCAATACTTTATGCTTAACTATTATCTTATTTTACACTTTTGTTTCGATTTAGATACAGTATTTTTAATTATGTATTCAGGCGTTGTTCATGTAGGCAAATTAACTCTTTTTGTGCTGTTGCTTAATGTTATAGTCTTTGAAGCTTTCATTTATTAAACTTTAACTATTTACTTGTGATTTTTTTTTTTATAATTTTAAAAATAATATATTAAATCCCAAAATTTAAATTGAGTACTCTTTTACTGGTTTTTCAAAACACAAAGCAAAAAACAACCACACAAAGATAAAAAAAATTCTGGCAAAGAAAGCACAGTAATCATAATATACATTTCCCTTTTCATTCTCTCCTTTACTCCCTCTCCACACACAATAGTAGGAGTCAAAAGTCATATGTAGGATGCAATGGAGACCATGCATAGCCAAATACATGAACTGATAGGGAATAATATAGTAGATAACAATATAAATAATAGTACTTGTCGGGGGTTGGTACCTGCGCACCGAATCTTAGGGCTAGCTGCCGCACTCACGGATGACTGATCCGTTGGGTTTGATTTACAGAATAATTTTGGTTTTTGTGCTGCGCTCCGCCCTTGCTTATGGTTGAAAGGTATGATGTTTGAATAAATAGATGGAAAGTACTGGGTATTAATTTAAATAAGACAAATCTTTACTGGTAATCATATGGATACAATTGCGCTAATGATCAATACAATGACTCAATTAGTCAATCAAAAACAAAATAATAATAACGATAAATGTAATGAGGATCAGGAACTCTGTAATTGGACAGAGTTTGCTTCCTGAAATGTTCGGTAATACAGTTCTGTGTGTTTTCTCTGCACAAACACAGATCCTGAATGCCTGGTTAGAATCAGATAAATGATGGTAATAAAATAAACAAAAATAAAATAAAGTAAAGAAAACAAAACCAAACCAAAAGCGTAACCAAAGTGCTGGTTAATGATTTTGTCTGTTGCTCAAATCTACTGATGCTGATTATCGTTCTGCAAAGTCAAAATGTGTCACAACGGCGTCCCGTTAAATGACAAAGTTTTGGGGGTGTACACAGTCCTTTCAGTGGTGAAGCTTCAGGTACCTCTTTAACATTGGTGGTCAGCGGCGCCCGGTTTTCGGGGGAAAGTAGTTGCCTGACGCCGCAGGTTACCCGGACTTTAGGAGACTCGTACAGTGGGACCGCTTGCACTCGGGGCTGCGTGTTAACACTTCTCCCTGTGCTGCGGTACGCACACTGTGAAGTCTCCCTGTCTCGGAGGTTTGCAGGACACCGCCACGGATACCGTTGGGTCCGCGGCTGTGCCTGCTTCACCTCTCTACGGGTTTCCTGCAGCGATTAGCTTTCCTCTCCCCGTACTCACCTCTGCTCCCGGTTGTCTCGGTCCCACGGTGTCACTGACGCGTACAGTCTGGCGCGTGCACACGCCTGCTGTCAGCGTCTCTGTTTACAAGGTCCTGGAGTCTCAGCCTGTTGGAAAGTCTGCTTGCATATAACGGGTCAGTGTTTTCCTCCAGGAGGAAAACACTGACCCGTTATATGCAAGCAGACTTTCCAACAGGCTGAGACTCCAGGACCTTGTAAACAGAGACGCTGACAGCAGGCGTGTGCACGCGCCAGACTGTACGCGTCAGTGACACCGTGGGACCGAGACAACCGGGAGCAGAGGTGGGTACGGGGAGAGGAAAGCTAATCGCTGCAGGAAACCCGTAGAGAGGTGAAGCAGGCACAGCCGCGGACCCAACGGTATCCGTGGCGGTGTCCTGCAAACCTCCGAGACAGGGAGACTTCACAGTGTGCGTACCGCAGCACAGGGAGCAGTGTTAACACGCAGCCCTGAGTGCAAGCGGTCCCACTGTACGAGTCTCCTAAAGTCCGGGTAACCTGCGGCGTCAGGCAACTACTTTCCCCCGAAAACCGGGCGCCGCTGACCACCAATGTTAAAGAGGTACCTGAAGCTTCACCACTGAAAGGACTGTGTACACCCCCAAAACTTTGTCATTTAACGGGACGCCGTTGTGACACATTTTGACTTTGCAGAACGATAATCAGCATCAGTAGATTTGAGCAACAGACAAAATCATTAACCAGCACTTTGGTTACGCTTTTGGTTTGGTTTTGTTTTCTTTACTTTATTTTATTTTTGTTTATTTTATTACCATCATTTATCTGATTCTAACCAGGCATTCAGGATCTGTGTTTGTGCAGAGAAAACACACAGAACTGTATTACCGAACATTTCAGGAAGCAAACTCTGTCCAATTACAGAGTTCCTGATCCTCATTACATTTATCGTTATTATTATTTTGTTTTTGATTGACTAATTGAGTCATTGTATTGATCATTAGCGCAATTGTATCCATATGATTACCAGTAAAGATTTGTCTTATTTAAATTAATACCCAGTACTTTCCATCTATTTATTCAAACATCATACCTTTCAACCAGAACAATATAAATAAAACTCCCATCCATATATATCTTAATATAGAAACACACATAACATAGTCTATACACTGGGCAACTATGCCCAGAGTGTATGGACAGCGATGATCGCCCGGCACCGTCAGCGGAGAGAGGATGGCTTTGCATAGGGCAGTGCTACCAGCAGATGAGCGGCTTTCATGGCGATGATGCGGGAGTGCGCAGCAGCGCTCAACGCTCATCGCCGGGGCATACACACTGAGTAGCTTTTTCCCAGCACCGCCAACTGGGAGAGGACGGCTTTGCATAGCACAGTGCTATGCAAAGCCATCCTCAAAGCCACTCATCTGCTGGTATAACCAGCAGATGAACGGCTTTCCCGGCGATGATGCAGGAGCACGCAGCAGTGCTCACTGCTCATCGCCAGGGCATACAAAGTCACCCAGTTTGTATGATCCTTTACATAACATCCTGGGCAACCATATCAGGATACAGTGTAGCCTAAAAAGAATGTAATATTAAAATAACAGGAAGAGAGTATGGTCTATAACTACCCCTCCGTGTGGAGAATTATATTTTGAGGAAAGCCACCGAAACAAAATACAGTTAAACTCTATACTATTCCATAATAATAAGTTACATATTTTTAGAATAATAAATGAATGCATGAGTCATGATCTATCATAGGAATTAATGAGCATAGTTGGAATGTCAGTTGTTGCATTCCCCAGATAGAAAATGCAAATAGTGAGCCCTGCAGCAAATAAACGCTCAAATTGTTTGTATAAAAATATACAGAATTGATAAACCTAGGCTGTAAACTAGAAACAAACTGTTCACAAGATGGTGATTGATCATTACAGTTTTGTACTTTTATACTTTATGACTTCAGATGACACAGCTAAAAAGTGTTTGTACGCAAGAAAACATTTTTGCCAAAATGCCTAAATGAGTAATAAATGAACCACTTGCCATTTTTCTCTACCAGCCAATTTATTTTTGTGTCCCATCCTGCAATGTGTCAATTGCTATTACATGAAGTTTTTGAATTTTGCTATAGACAGGAACAGTTTGATTGAAAGTGGATCCTCTAACACAGACTTCACAAAGGAACACTCTGCATCTATTATCCCTGTAAAACTGTGTCTGGGCTGTTCGCAGTATGAATGATTAGTGAAGGCTCTAAAGAACGGAGATGCTTGGCTGGTCTACAACTAGAAATTAAGCCTCCAGAAAGACAAAACAAAAACACTTTGGTGCCGGTTTTTTTTTAGATTTAATATGGTTCCCGGCCTACAGAGCAGGTATCATAAAATTTAGCACTTCAATCTATAGAAAAATGAGGTGATTATTAAACCAAAATGTTTTTGTAGACTATATTAGGTATTTTAGCCAAAACATATCACAAAAATAGAAGTACCCGGGCTTTGTTACAAAAACATCTTTATTTAAAAAAGCTAAAATTATAGGAACATTTTGTTAATAAAAAAGCTTGCTTGTCAATTTTTCACAGCTATTTTGACAAAGTCCCTTGGTTCTCAAGGGGTTAAAATATAAAATATGATGTGAAAGAGAGCACAGTTTTTTATAGTTGTTTGAGTTTCTAGAACTTTGCGTACTGTGCCAGGATAACCATGAGCACAAATTGGAATCTGAAGATGGCGTTAGCTACCAGGGTCAAGCTAACTGAACTTGGCATTTAAGTAGCCCTTAATTAATGCAGTTTTTGGTATGGATTAGGGGAACCCGGATACCCCCGGACATCCAAACTGCTTTCAGAGCCTGTTCAGGAATTCCCGCCCAGGCTCAACGCACAGGTCACAGGACGTCGTGATAGCCTGCCATCAGATCTCGTGAGATCGGAACCCTTTAAAGGGGAGCGCCCGGCTGCACACCATCTTCACTCTAGACATGGAGAGTGAAGAGGCAGAGTGTCCTGGCCACCTGCCTACCCACCCACCATCCTACCGTCCAGTCCAGTGGCACTGACATTAAAGTCCATTGGTTCTGCTGCATAAGTCCAATAATAATGCTGGCAAAGTCCAGGGATACTTCTGCATAAGTCCAGTACAGTAATACTGCTGCCGTTAATGTCCAGTCCAGTGATACTGCTGCATATGTCCAGTCCAGTGACCCTGCTGTATATAAGTCCACTCCAAAGATACTGCCTTTAAAGTAGGGATGAGCGTGTCCAGATTTCTGAAATCCAGATGCTACCGAATGACAGGGATCCGAACTATGATCCGAGCGCCATTTGGTATTTCCTGCCAAACTCAGCTCCCAGAACTAGGCAAACCATCATCATCCTGGTGTCGGATTCTAGTTCCCTTGCTGTTATCAAAAACACAGCAAAACAACTGTGCCTTCTAAAGACATGGTATGACAAATACCCAATGTTAGTGGTTGTGATGCCTGACCTTCCCATCACTGGCCCTTATTCTGATCGGTGCGGATATTCCCGCATTCTTACGGTGCGGTCCGCACGCCACGGTGTTTTGCCGCGTGCGGCCATCGTCCGTAGAAACGCCCACGTGTCCTCCGCATTCGGACGGACTCACTCTTTAAGAACAGGGCGTGTTTACGGACGACATACAAAGCATGCGTGTGCGGGAGAAACACTCCGATTCGGCACGGTATTACAGAGTATTACAGAGTATGCTCGGGAATACCGCATCCGAACGGGAGCCAAGCGGTGCTACCGCACGTAAGCGGAGTATTTACGCCAAACAACCCACTATGAAGTATCTTCTGCTATACATCACATGACCCACTTATTCAATTACCTATCCTCATAAAAAACTTCTTATTTTGAATTGGAATCAATTAGATGCCAATATATCCTTACAAGCATGCCTAACACATGCATTGCACACATTAACCCTTACAGCAATTGAAGTGCAATGGTTTCAATTAAAGCACTGACAAGCGTCCTATTAGTGAGTAATGAGTAAAGGAGTCGATTCTATTGGGTTCAGGTGTTAATGGTTGTAGTCATTAGGCGTACGTTCGCCTAGCGCATGAACGAGTGGTGTCCGCAAAGCAATAGTACACTTGTGGACACCGCACATTTCTGGCCTTTTTGATCGCGTGCATTCGGAGTGGTTTCCGAATGTACGCCCCCCAACATAAGTGTACTCCCCCGTGTCCGCCCATGTTTCCGCCCCGTTTTGCCCACTTTGAAACTACGCCCATGTGTCATTCCGCATGACGCCCATAATACGCCCCTATTTCCCGAATGATAGCGGTGAACAGTTCTGGACGGGATCTGGCCGAACTGGTACCGAGTCAAGGCGTGGCACATGCGCGTTGCGTTCTCCACGCATGCGCAGACGCCGTAAACACGCGATCCGAAAGTATGCGGTAAAGTCCGCGTCAATCAGAATAAGGGCCACTGTATGGGAAGAGGTGTTTCCTTCTACCATTTGCAGCATGCCATTTGCATACTGTATGCTGGAATGTTCACCCATAGTCCAGTTCCTGATTTTGAGATTGAAGGTGTCAATGTTGTACACCAGGAAAAGGATATTGATATACAGTAGCTGGAGCTGAGGAGGAGGTTGACTAGGAGGATGCTGCGGACGGTTATGTGGTTGCTTAAATGAGGCACCGGGAGAGGCAGAAGAGCAAAAATTCCACCTCTTTGATCTGGAATTATTTTTATGACTTACTAACTGCGGCCTTGACAGCTATGTTGGTATTCCACTCCACTAGGCAGGCGATTCCCAGGATGTACAGAAACGTCCTAAAAAGTGTCCTGAAAGTGCACTGAAAAATGTAGTTGTACATACTGTCCACTTAACCACGGACACATGGACAAGTGGTTCAGGGAAAACTAAGGACTATATGACTGTGACAGCCCACTGGGTAGATGCGACAGCAGCAGCATCTCCAAAATGCCAGCTCCTTCCAAGGCAGGCCACGCTGTGTAATACCGGTTTCAGTAATAGGCACAATGCTGACAACCTCTTAGAAAAAAATGAGGAAAATAATCATGCAGTGGCTTACCCCACTTAGACTCTTCTGGGGATTTGTGGTATCGGACAACGGCAGTAACATTATGCAGGCATTACATATGGGCAATTTCCAACATGTCTTGAAACATCCGTCTTGAAAAAGTCTCCATACAACGTAGGAGACGAAACGCGTTGACGTCATTGCATTGAGACGTTAGAGGCTGACCGCTGACCCAGGAGTAACCACGCTGTATACAGCTTCCCAGCGCCTCCACCAGTAACAAGCGCCTTTCTTCAATACCACCGCAGTCTGCATATTCGGACGCTCCGTACGACGGGAGGAGAAGCTTTTACCCGCCGGCACCTATTCTAAGGTGACCCACAGAGGACAACTACCGGCGGCCACCCGCACCCCGAGAACGGAGCAACCAACAGACCGCTCAAGCCGCTACTGACACAGGGTGAGACAACCAACTAAAACCCCTACGTCCTAGTGCTGCTTGTTCTATTGCCGCTCTCATATATATTTATACCGGCATGGAGCCTAGTCGCATTTGACTTCTACTGCATTCATTCTATATGTACAAATGACTGCTAATCATTACTAACCTCATCCTCATAAATAATAACCTGCATTGGACTGAGCATCACTAACCACCATTTCAATAACATTATAACAGCATTTATCATTCGACTCCTAACTACTTATACGATCTATCTACAGCGGTGCACCCCTAAGCCAATAACGTCTATCCTTTATCCTATTAAGGATTGATATTTATTATCCTGTCCAACAGATCTATAGTGTACTTACTGTGCTTTTTATTTTCATAATTTGTATTTTTTATTTTTATGTTTATTATCAATTGTTTGTCTTATATCCAATGTATTTAATTATATAAAATGTATACTTTTTTAAAGCAGTGTGTCCACTTCATCTTTGCACATTGGTCTATATTGATTTTATTTATTTGTGGAGTATATTCCCCTAGATTTATTTGTGGCTAGCGGCGCAATACACACCACTTCCCCTTTTTTCCTTTTCTAGTACTAAAATTTGTGGGTACAGGCAATTCCCACAGGTGTGAACTGCAGCAGCTGCCACCTACATGTTAATCCCACTAAAGTTTGATTAAGAGCGCTGGGGTTCCTACTGACTGTGCTTTTGGCTTATCCCCAAACTCACAGCCTGTAAGGATTTATATATATACAATTTCCAACATGTGCCATGTTTTGCCCACACAATAAATTTGGTGGTGCAGCATTTCCTTAAAAATGACAGGAGCATGCAGGAGATGCTAGTGGTGGCCCACACCTTCACCATTCTGCCACTGTCTCCCGAAGACTGGAGCATCATCAAAAACTCCTGAACCTGCCCTGCCATCACCTCAAACAAGAGGTTGTGATGCACTGGAACTTCACCCTCTATATGCTGCAGAGGATGGAGGAGCAGCAAAAGGCTATTCAAGCATACACAGCCACATACGACATAGTTAAAGGAGCGGTGATGCACCTGATCCAAATGCAGTGCAGACTGACTCCTGTGTTGTGCAAGGTTCTCCAGCCATTTGAACTTGCCACAAGTGAAATCAGTTCCGACAATGCCAGCTTGAGTCAGGTCACTCCCCTGATCAGGCTGTTGCAGAACCAGCTGGAGCTAAAGCACTGCAATTCCACAAAGCATGTATCTCTTGTGGATAAAGCCCTTCATACTCTTTGCAAGGATACAAGGCTGGTCAGTCTATTAAATTCAGACGATTACATTTTGGCCACAGTGCTTGATCCTTGATTTAAAGCGTATGTTGTTTCTTGGTTTCCGGTGGACACAAGTCTACAGTGGTGCAAAGACCTGCTGGTCAGGAGATTGTCATGATATGGCAACAGCTCCTGCTTCATTTTCTCCCACACCCCTAGATCAGGGGTGGCCAAACCTGTCCTCGAGATCTACCAAAGGTCCACATTATTCAAATCATCTAGCTGGAGCACAGCTGTAGTGATTACTAACTGTCACATTTTCAAACCTGCTGCATTTTTTCCTACTATAGATTCACGGTTTGCCTGAAAAACATGAACTGTTGGTAGATCTTGAGGACAGGTTTGGTCACTCCTGACCTACAGTAGACCTAGTTAGAGTGTTTTGTAAAATACAAGGTAATGTATCCATCCAAATCAGAGAAGGTACATTCTGTATCTATTATAAAATCTAAACTTTGGTATATATATACAGTATATATATATATATATATATATATATATATATATATATATGTTTATGCAAACATCTGTCTGGAGTTTTATAGTTACTGTTTGCATCTATTAAACAGTAGCACAATGTTGAGGCGTCAGTCTCTACAGATATCAAACACTAGGACTCATTACATGGGCTATTTTCCCAAATTCAAACCTGTCCACATCTCCATCAAGGGAGTGATGTACTCTTCTGTAAACTCATCAGTGCTGAAATTAATAGGAGAAATTGTATTAGTGGTGAAATATGTGATTTTTTTATGCCGTTATTGGCCTTTATACAATGTTGTTGTGCCAAATCACCCCCCTCTTCCTCACATGCAGGGATGACCAATGAATTAAGCTCTTAACATTCAGCTACAATATTTACTTTAGAAATGAAAATGTACTTTGATTCTGTATGGGCAGTTGCATATCTATATATCTATCAATCAATCAATTTATCTATTACTAAAGGTATAGGGTAATAAATTATATGGTCTTCTGTAAAGTTGCACTAAGTCAGTAAAACACATTTTCTGGCTGTTAAGCGGTTTGTGGGCCTGATTCAGACCTGAGGTAGGATGCACTAATGGAAAAATGCAGTAAAAACCCTGTTATTTTTACAGCATGCCAGGTTTTCGCTGCGCAGGGGGATATCACCAGCAAAAGCTGCCGATACCCCATAGAACCTATGGGCTTCTTACCATGAACGACCACCGCCCCGCACAGAACCCCCGACTGACCCCTCACCTGTGTCCAGGCAGCACAGTGCTGCACTGCCCGGACCAGTGACCTCCTCCTCCCTGCACTGTACGTCCCCTTCCGGGTGCAAGGAGGAGGAGGCGGAGCCCGCCCCGCATCAGCCGGGTAGGAAGAGGGGGGAGCTCCAAAAAGGACAGCTCTTACCACAAGAGCTGACCTTTTGCGATGCTAATCACACATATTAGAGCATTTGTGATTAGTATTGTTGCGGTAGCCGGCAGAGGGCCAAGTGGGGTGGCGATCTTACTGCATCCTGCCCCCGATTGCTTATATGCAAAGTTGCAGGTGACTGCAAGTAGATAGCGGATTGCGCATTGCCACTAGACTCTGGCATAGCGCTAGTGTCTATTAGTGACCTAGTGCAGAGAGTCTACTGTGTCTTGAGCGGAGGAGACCTGGGTGGACATTGCACAAAGGCCCCCTCCTCTCTTAACCCTTTGAATGCCAAGTGCATTTGTCAAAATTGATGTGAACATTTCCAAGCAAACATTTTTATTCACCATAATGACCTGTAATGTTTACCTTACACCAACATGGTGTCTTCTGACATTCTGGGCATGCTTAGATGACGCATGGTAACAGTTCCACATTGTCAAAATTCTCATGTGCGCGTGCACCCCTCTTTTTTAATAAAACCTTATTGATCAATGTTTGTCTAATAGTTTATGTGGCATATGTTTCTCTTAAACAGTTTTATTTAAGATCTAACTAAAAGGTATATTTTACTTGGAATTTATTTCTATAGTCTTCTCTTCAAGTGCGCCAGCAAAAAAAAAACAATCCCATACCCTCCAACATGACCCATCCCATTAGGTACAAAATGCTCTGTTCCTGGACTTCCCTGCCAGTGACAGTTACAGATGTGAGCCTACAGCACAGTCCAATATTCAAAGAGGGGGGGTCACATCAACTCTCAGTGATGTTTGGGATGGCAGCTGGTGTGGCTCCCCTTTTTGAATATTGGACTGTGCTGCAGGCTCACATCTGTAACTGCCACTGGCAGGGAAGTCCAGGAACAGAGCATTTTGTACCTAATGGAATGGGTCATGTTGGAGGGTATGCAATCCATTCCCTTCTTCTTTACTTCTTGTATAAATGTATTGTCTTTGGCAGCACCCCCATCCTGTTTCATTTGTAATCAACACAGCAATTACAACTGGGGACCTATCAAAACAGTCAAACAAAATAAACTAGTGCAGAAGTACCCCCAATTCCCCCCACTCCCTCTTTTTAATATAACTTAATGACTGTCAACAAGTGTGTGTCCAACTAACTATGACGTCTGTGCTAGCTGACTTCAAGTGCCTAGCCATATGATTATGCATTATAGGAAGTATTTAGGAGATTAAGAGCACTGTTTATTTTTATTTATTTATTTTAATTATCTACTTATTTTTTATGTTGCACATCCTGATACAATTGCATTCTTATTCATTATATTGAGTTACACATACACATGTGATTCAAAATAACCACATTTTATTTCTTTGTTCAAGAGCTGCAGAATGGCACTAATCTTTAAATGATGACTTACAGTACCCAACGTAACCCTCACATACCTTAAACCTTATAATTCAACATTGAAGTCAACTACCCAAATTAAAGATTTAATTTAAATTTAAAGATAGGGGTAAATTTACTATAGCTTCTAAAAATGAAAAAAAAAAAGGTTTTGTTGCCGATAGCAACCAATTAGAGTCTGTCTATCATTTCTCTGTCTATTGCATCCTAGAAAATAATATACAGTATATGACTGTTTGCTATGGCAACATCTCCAAGTTTATTTTTTGAAGAATTACTAAATTTACCTCTAGTGAGCAAATATAGGACATGTCCTGAGTGCACAGAACATAAGTCCACTTAGTATCGTAATGCTATTCCCCTCATAGGCTACTGAGAAATGGGACTGGAGAGGGACTGGAGAGATGCAGAGAAGTGAAGGTCATATCCTTGCCTGAATTGATATAAGTGCACAGGGAGCTTTTTATTCATGTACGTAAAATATAATACTTGTTTCTATTAAATAGTTTCTCATTAGATAAAATTCATTATTTTTTATTATTGGATTTCAATATGTCTAGTCTTGCATTTAAGTTTGGTATGCAAGAGAGAAGACAGATAGCACAGATGTAGTCTTACATACACAGACTGTAAGTTATTCAGACAGCGAACCTTCAGTTTTACTTTTTAATGTTTCTAGAGTGATTTACTTTGTTTTTGCAAGTATAATTTCAGGGTGGAACAGATGGCGAAAGTTTTGTTTAAACTGGTGTTATGATTATAATGAATATTGGCTATTACTTGCTCAGCAGACCTTTTGTTCTTTATTTAATAAGTTTCATCATTCTACTTTTTTTTAAATAAAAGTGACATTGGGGTGGACATATATATAATTTAGAGGACATGTATTGCAAGTGGCTTCTTTATCATTTAAAAAATCTGTTTGTTTTCTATTCTTTTTCAGTGTCATAAAAATGGTCAAAACATCCATTTAAAGGAAAAGCATCTGCTTGAACATCATTAAACATTACTATAAAGTATATCTGCAATATATTTGTCGTAGTTTGATATTACGACGTTTTTGCAGTTAAATTATTGTTCCTTTATAAAAAAAAAAAAAAATTTTGTCTTCTGTTTCTCTGTGCTTCTGGGATCCTAAAAAATGGTACGACAGATAGTGCCACTCTTATCTCTTAGCTCGCCAGCACTCTAGATACACATTCCATTGCTGAGAATGGGTCTCGCGTGCACTGACGCGGCCTGCCGATGGCTATATCTGTAGGTGAGTGAAAATGTATACTGTAGATCTCACCTTGATCTTTTGGTATATTTTCGGCATCCAAAGCTTTGTCAGAAATAGTGGGATAGTATCCATTGACAGTGGTTGAGCTTGTGGGTGGTAATCCCAGGTGAAAAAATATAATTTGGGCCCCTTCCTCCACCTCAACCCATATTCACAATACGCAACATGGCAGTGGGTGAGAGGGGGAGACAGAGTGTGGCAGGGAAAAACAATTGGTGACAGGTAGAAGGTAACAGGGGCAGCAGTGGGCCCCTTAGTTCTCAGAGACCTAGTGCACTGCTACTGCTGCACCAATTGTAGTTCCACCTCTGTCCAATGCCCAGTTCACAACATGCATTTCAAAAGCTGTCTGGGACATTAATAAACATCAGTGAAAAAGGTGAAGTCTGTGTGATGACTCTAAGTGCCAATTCATCATTCTGATAGGATTATTTTGCTACTAATTATGAAGGAATAAGTAAAAGATCCATTAATTATAAAGTTGACACAGGAGATATCACTAATGTACTGCATACCTTTCATCCCTGATGTGGTTCCATACATTAGGGACATTAATTTGCCCAACTCCGCAACTATACGTTTTAAAATTTAACTCTGTGAATTTTGAAGTTGTAACTTAGATCCTAGAGCCCCGTAGGTATATATTTTTATTTTAATAGAGTTTATTTACATTTTTTGTAATACCAGAGAACAAAAAAAAGAAACTTGGCATTGCATAAATAAAAATATATAACCAACCGAGATGCAGTCACACATATAGCTTATAGCAGTAATACAGTTTGGTCCAACCCCAATTGATATCAAATGAAACAATGAAAATGCAATTAAAGAATGGCACTGATAGAAGGACTATAGAGAATGCATTTCCAGGCCACTAGGAAGATGGGTGGCTGTATTAGCTCCCAGAGGGAACTTCCTTGAGCAGTTGAATTTGGAGGAGAAGCTGGAGACACTAGTGGGTGACATCGACCTTCAGCTGAAGTTTTGTTGCATGCTGTGGTATATGGAGAGAAAGGAGCTGCAGATGGAAGGCCTCATAGAGGCCAAGCCAGTAGCATTCACCTTCGATCTACAGCACCTGTACAGCCAGTGGCTGACACAAGAGTAACGTCAACCAGATCTGTACGAGGTGGACCATGCCATCTTCTCAGACAGCCTGGCCCTAGCACTCAAGGTCTACCAACTGAAAGTTGTATGAAAGGGACATCCGTGTCATCATGTGCTTTCAAAGTCTATCTGGTTTATATAAGAATACCTATGGATGGCATAAACTTAAATATTCCCTAACATGAATGAGCCCTAATATTGAATAAATAATATGTTCTTTTAATTCGAGCTGCTCCCATAGGTTTTAATGTATGTTCAAAATTGTCCCTGACTTAAAATGGAGAGACTCTTTACTAAGTATGAATTGGGACACTTAATAGAAAAGAACACTAATAAAAATGTATTTGTTAAATGTATTCATTAAGCTATTACATCCCCTCACCTATCTGCCTGTCTATACTAAATGGACAGAAATTACTTTTCTACTTATTACATTTTAATGGGCAATAATATATTTTTCGAATTTAGTGACCCAACTTTTGTTTCCAGCAATGACAGCCAAATATATTTTTCAGGAATATTACACTTTTAGTTTATGGATTATCTTTAAGAATAAAATAATTTCAGTTAATAGAAATGCCTAAACTTGCATTAATTAAATTAGGCCTGATGCCTAAAGATATAAATGTCTGGGTGTTTTATTACACTTGATTGAATCCATTCCTGAGCACAGGAGGTTTATTCACAGCAATGACACCAGCTTAATGGAGTATTACTGAATAAGCTGTGCAGCCATACTGGACTCATCGTAGGTGCAAAACTGCACCATTTATCACAAGTCAACCTACTCCACCTGCATCATTAAATCCATTCATATAGTTTTATCCATACTTATAATGTATGCTGTTTATTTATAGTATCCATATTGTGTTGCTATTGTGATTAGATTTTATTGGTGATGAAAATAATTGTTTATTGGAATTATTTAGTCTATATTAACGTCATTTCTATTTTATTTTATTTACAAATATTATTGATTTGGGTGAAAAATTTGTCAGCATTACATTTGGTACTGACGGTATCACCCATGCGGAACTAATGTTCCTTCCAACAGTATTGATTGCAGAGAGAAATAAGCAACACTCCGAACATTCCCTCCTGATATTACTGCTCTCATTACTTTTAGTGACTATTTGGAAGCATAAAGCTACCATTTACTGGAATGTTTCAGTCTTTAACAAGGAAGGGTAACAAGTAAGGTAATTAGAATGAACAAAGCACAGCAGATTCTAATTAAAGAAAACCTTCTACTGCAGGATTTTCGATCTTTGCAATTGGTCGACTTTACAGCTTAAAGGCAAAGTCCATTGATCGCGGAATCAAGGTTGACAACAACAGTCATGGGTTTTTGCTTGGGGGTTTCCTAGATTTATCTCCAATGAAATCATTATTTCCATTATGTTAAATATGACAATATACCACAGTGCAGGAAGCAGATAGATGTCAAATGAGATATTTCTTATTGACCAGGGGACACTCAATATTTTTGTTGCCTACGGAGGCATTTATTTACATCCTGGTCTTTCATTGAGAAACAAATAGAAAATATTTCCAACTTTTAAGAAGGCTTTTTATTGTGCTTGATTTCTTTTTCGACAGATTTTAGTTAATATGTGGGAAATGCAAAACCTCCCCATATGTGATACAGCATGGTGTTATTTGTCTGTGGATTTACAGTATCAGGATACATCTACAGATTAGGCCTTGGTTTATCGACACTAAACATGTACAGTCTTAATACTTTTCAGTTATCATATTCTCTCTAGGCTGCACCTCTAATCTGCTGTCTCACCATTGAGCAGACATAAGGACAACCCTATGGCTGCTCAGTACACGGACACCAAACTCATTGTATGTCTTTATAGTCCTTACTTTTTGCACTGGGCCACAATCATGCTGGAATAAAAACTGTTGCCACAAAGTTGGAAGCATGTCGTTATTTAAAATGTCTTGTTATGTTGAATCATTAAAGATGCCGATACACGTTACAATTATTGTATACAATATTGTATACAATATCGCATCTCATTGCATTGCGTAGGTTTTGCAATGCAATGAGATGAGATTAGATCTAGTACAAAAAGTTTGTGCACATACTTTTTGTACTAGATCTCATCTCATTGCATTACAAAACCTATGCGATGAGATGTGATATTGTATACAATAAGTGTAACGTTTATGGGCACCTTAAGATTCACCTTCACTCCTCCTCCACCAACTTCACAGTTGGCATAATGCAGGTAATGTTCTTCCAACAGCCCCAAACTCAAACTCGCCCATTTGACTGTTATACGGAGAGGACTGATTTGTCACTCAACATAACATGTTTCCACTGCTCCACAGTTTATTTTCTGTGTGCTTTACACTACTCCATCCATTGGCATTGGACTTGTTGGTGTAAGGCTTGCAAGCAGCTTCTTGGTCATGAAAACACATTCCATTAAGCTCCAACTGTACAGTTTTTGTGCTTACATCAATGCCAGTAGAGTTTCAGAAGTCTTCAGCCATGGAATCAGCTAGTGAGTTTTGTCAACTTTTACGCACCAACACTTGTTGACCCTGATCTGTGATTTTACGTGGTCACGTGCTTTGTGGCTTACAATTTTTAATAATATCACTTACAGTTGACTCTGGAATATCCAGCAGGGTTGAAATTTCATGAACTGCTTTTTGCAAAGGTAGCACCCTATCATAGTACATCGCTTGAAGTCACTGAGCTCTTCAGAACAACCCATTTCACATAGCAAATGTTTGCAAATGTGTGTGTTTTACAACAAAAAAAAATGCCCGAGTGGAATTACTTGTTTCTTTAATCTTGGTGACTGTAATATGATTTTATATGTGCACATTACTAAGTAAGTAAGTAAGTTTAATTTATATAGAGCACTTTCTTCAACAGGACTCAAGGCGCTTAACAGCCAAACCCATTTTTACACCATTGAATTTACATAATTCACATAATGGATTTTGGTTGCATAATAGAACATATTATATGGGCAGATACTCCAATGGTTTCTGTGATTTTAGATTGTATTTTTAGACTGTATTTTATTTGTTTATAATTGTTAACTGCTGTTTAATTTGTATACTTCTTGCACGCATTATTTAATTGCCATTTTGTCTATTGTTAATGGAGGAAGCATATTCTCGATTTAGATTATGTATCATCGCCAAATTTCATTCGTTCCGGGGTTTTTTTGCGGTCCATAGGCCGGATGTTATATGTCCGCTGTGTATTAATTATATTTAGCATATCGATCACCTGACCTACGGAGATGCTTTATATATTACGGAAGCGGGGATGAAATTTAACGATGCACTCTGTATCTCAAAACCGATAGTGGTCACCTGACTTCCGGGCGTGCGTTCAATACCCCGGAAGCGGGAACCCGGTTATGCGGCTCACATCGGTAAAGTCCGCTTCTGGTACTTCTATAGTCATTTCACTTATATATTATTATATACCTTACGATGCGCTATTCTAGCTATACTAAAGAAACAATATTGGACCGCTAAATTATAGCATTAAGCCCCGTTCATTTAATTAGTTTGAACAGGAAGTGCTTCCCCCACGCTGTTATATAAACTACTACCAATTCACTCACTCTCTATCCTTGAAAAAGGGGGCTGTGACCGCCCAAACTTGGCAGCGAAGTGAGGGGCAGATTTATTAAGCTTGGTGAAGTGATAAAATGTCTGGTTTTTATCACCGGCCAATCAGCTCCTAACTATGAAGTTAAAGGCTTGGTTTGAAAAATGACAGGTAGGAGCTGATTTATCACTTCACCGAGCTTAATAAATCTACCCCTGAGTGCTTTGTACTGTATTTCATTTTATTCTGTTCCTATTGTATTATCTGATTTTGTGGCTATTGGCCAATTGGTCACATTTCAGTTGTACTTTTATTAAATGCCTTTTCACTGAGACCGGTCCTCCCTTTTTCTTTCTCCGAAGGGAGACCTGTTCTCTAAAGAAACCATTATGTGCTTATTGCATCAATACCTTCAGTGAGTACGGTACACAGCTAACTTGGTAATTGGATTGATTTGTTTGCATGTGGTGATTCCCAGATAAGTCGATATACACCAGTAAAGAAACTTTGATATGCTCTAAAGCTCCTGTTACTACAGTGAGTACGGTATGCACCTGGAGATTGCTCTTACCTATCTGTATATTATCCTACTGTATGTCGTTTACATGGGTGAACCTGTAAAGAAACCTTTATACACTTGTATAACACCACTTCATTGTGAGTTTTGGTATGAGTTTTCCTGGGATTTGTTCCCCAATATCAATTTCACTTTATTATTGTGTCACTTACACAGTTCCTTTTATTTTACATTTTTTCATATCTCGAGAAAATATTTCGTGGGACACACAAGTTCATTGCCAACATATCCGCCTTTGTTTTGGAGTATTTGCAAGAGAGGATAACATAGTGGTCTTTTCTACACTCTGTTTATATTATATGGGCAGTATATAGGGAAAACAGGCAAAAACCACAAAACACAATTATTGTAGTACTTCCCTGTTTACATAATTGTCACACGTCCACACCCCAAATATAATATCACATAATGTCATACAGTATTTTCTTTCTTCTGATTTCAATCTCTTTTATTTGTCTTATGCATTAATCCTGGACCACTGTATACTTTATTAGGTACACAATCACAGTAAAATGTATCTTCACATACTTATATATAAAGGCCCCATACTGTAGATAATGCGATTCGGGCCCCATTTCTCCTGATTCTGAGGGATCGGGCCAT
This sequence comes from Crinia signifera, assembly GCF_055691185.1. NCBI lineage: Eukaryota > Metazoa > Chordata > Amphibia > Anura > Myobatrachidae > Crinia > Crinia signifera. Next base: position 226,882,056 of record NC_139219.1, read on the forward strand.
GAAATCAGCCCAAATAGCATGTGTAGACATCCTGTCTGAGCCAATGCGTGGTCCTTGCACATCGTATCGGAATCGGGAGGTTGGACTGGCCTAAGGGGACGCACAAAAGCAGCAGGCAGGGGACCAGAGAGGCAAGACGGGCAGCGAGCGTACTTAAAAAAAAAAAAGCCCATACAAAGTAACGGGAAGCCAGTGATTGGCTTCCCATTCATTTGTATGGATTTTTTTTCTTGCAACTTGGCTCCCTGCTCCCCTGCCTGGCTCTCTGTTCTCCTCGCCAGCGTCCCTGCCTGCCGCCTCTGTGTCCACCGCCTCCCTGCTCCCTCTGCCTGAAGCACCCCATACAGTTATACATACTCAGGGCCGGCCTTAGGCATAGGCACACTAGGCAATTGCCTAGGGCATTTAGAATTCCTAGGGGCATCAGCAGCTTCTGCTGATTAAAATGATATGCAGCATGCCTACATTCTGTGTGAGTGAGGCTGTATCTGCATATGAAATAGTGTATTCATGGAAATCACTGTAACATAGCATTCCGTATGCAGGTACAGCCACAGTCGCACACAAAATATAGGCATGCCGCATATCATTTTAATCATCGGAAGCTCCTTGTGTGTGCTGGTCATAACAATGCAAATAAGACGAATTTTCAGCAAAAAAGGCACCCAACGTTAGCAGAAGGGCCAGGAGCTGCATGGCCTATTGAGACAAGATGTATGAGGAAACATCTGAATCCAAGCAGAGGCAGAGGTCACAGTATTAGCGGCTGTGCGAGTGCGGTCTGCGGGTGGGTTGGTTGTGCAATAGTGTTCGGCATATGTGTAAGGGGCATTATGTGTCATGTATAAATGCATTAATAATGTGCGACATATGTGTAACAAGCATTATGTGTGTCATGTGTATAAGGGCATTAATAATGTGCGACATGTGTAATGGGCATTTTGTGTGTCATGTGTATAAGGGCATTAATAATGTGAAACATATGTGTAAGGGGCATTATGTGTGTCATGTGTATGAAGGGCATTAATAAAGGTTGGCATAATGTGTAAGGGGCATTACGGTTATAAGGACATAAATAATGTGTGTCATGTGTAAGGGGCATTACTGTGTGGTATTATCAGGGGTGCCGAGAGAAAGGGGTAGGGGGTACAAATTACCCAGGCCAAAGCCTGATGGGAGGGCCCAGTGGGGGCCCTGGGCCCCCTCCCCTTAAGTGACAGCAGCAGCTGCAGCTCTTCTACTCTGCCCAGCACACACTGCTTTGTGCTGGGTTGCAGTGTGGCCATGGAGGTGGTTAAAATACAATATTTTCTCAGGATTTTTTTCTAAGGGTATAATTTGATGAGTAATGTATATAAGGTAAAGTGGTACTACAATGTGATGTAACATGAATAAGGGACACTCTCACATGATATAATGTGAATAAAGTTGCACTACTGTGTGGCATAATTTGAATTTGGGGTAAAATTGTGTGGCCATGCCCCTTCCCAGCAAGAACGCACCCCTATTTGGGCTGCGCACCAAATGTGTGCACTGTTTCTATTTAAAATATTGCAGGTAGGAGCACCAAAATGATGACTGCTATGATGAGGGTTGATGGTGCTGGGAAAGGGGAGCAGTGTCAGAGGCGGAACTAGTGGCGGTGCTAGGGGGCACCAGCCAAAATCTTGCCTAGGGCATCATTTAGGCTAGGGCCGGCTCTGTACATACTACTTTACTGTACAGTACTGTATGTTATATAGACATTTTTTCGCAGAAAATGCTATTGCATAGGTTATGTATACACTGTATATGGGCATTTTTGTACGTGCAGCTCATTAGCTATTTAAAACACATAGGAGTCTATGGGGATAGAGCGAGCATACAGTCACCATACTGTCCACAGCAAGCCAGACTCAAGCAATGAGTGGGTTACAAAGTGGCTACCAAGCCTGAATCTGGGCTTCGTTGAAGCCCACATCCATGGAGCGAGCAACAGCATAGGTTTTACATGTCTAAGGGGAATTCTGAAGGTGGATCTCATTACGATATTTACATACACAGAGGCTGCTAGCAAAGGCACAGACGCTGCAATGATCAACCCGCAGCTTCTTTATTTGTAGAACTACAAGTTACAGCATGATAGTACCTCTTGATGTATGTGTAATTTTGGGTGTGCAGTCCAAGATCCTATTCCCCCATCTACAACACCTGCTGTAGCCTGCTTCATGTAGCACTGTAAGATGTGATGATGTCAGGGCAATAATGTACTTTATCTGGAATTGGTCCAGGAGCACAGGTTTACTTACAGCCAATGGAGAGGGAGGAGGAAGCACTAATCTATTGCTCTTACAACTTGGGGTAGGGGGGTGTGAGGTCAGCGAGCACATAATGGTACTTACAGCTTAGGGGATGGAAGGAGTTTTGGAACACCTTTGAGGTTGAGGAGCATACCTAATAACTTACAGACATGAGGGTGAAACATATTTAAGAAGGAAGGAAAATATAGGGAAAAGGAAGGGAAACTATAGACATAATGGGGCACATAACGACATAAAGATGTAGCTACACTAATGTATCCCACGCCAATCGCTATGTGCATCTCCCGTGGAAATCGGTGTGATCCTGTCTCCATGCGCACGCATCTAAATCGCAGGTGCAAATTTGGCTAGGACAAATGGGAGTGAGCCGTGGCAACCAGGGATTGACATCTGTACAGATATGTCCTCATACAGTACATCAAGCCTCAGTACCCCATGCAGCAGAAGAGGCCTGTTGCAAGTGAACTTGCAACAGGCATCTTTTTGACGAAAACGCATCTTTTTTCCCCTCAGTCATCTTATGTGCCGAAAAATGCGTCTTTGTTGTAACATGCTGCAACTCGGACACACAGATATACAAGTATCGGAGATTATATTAATCAGAACAGTCTTTTGGTGTCAAAGCAATGATAATAATGCAAAAAAAGATGCCTGACACTTGCAGAGTCCCATAGGACTGGGAATGCAGAGAGGGTCTGTTTGGCGCAGGTCCAGCCACGATGTATGAGGACACATCTGTAGGGGGATATTATTTATTTATTTATTTACAGTTTCTTATATAGCGCAGCAGATTCCGTTGCGCTTTACAATAGTAGACAGTGATAAGACAAACTGGGTAATGACAGCCAGACTTGGAGGTAGGAGGGCCCTGCTGCAAGCTTACAATCTATAGGGATATAGGGGGGAAACATAAGGACAGGCACCAGTAATAGCAGTTACAAGTCCAGAAGGGAAGCTATATAATACATAAGTGCCTCGGAGGGTTATGCATGTAGAACTTAAATATGATAGGCTTGCCTGAAGAGGTGAGTTTTCAGGGAACGCTTGAAAGTTTGGAGACTGGTGGAGAGTCTTAATGTGCGTGGAAGGGCATTCCATAGGATGGGAGCAGCCCGATAAAAGTCCTGTAATGATGAATGGGAGCTAGTGATCCGTGCAGAAGAGAGACGCAGATCTTGTGTAGAGCGTAGTGGTCGAGATGGGAGATATTTTGTGATAAGTGCAGAGATATATGCTGGTGCAGTATGGTTAATAGCTTTATAAGCAAGTAGAAGTGTTTTATATTGAATACGGTAATATACAGGCAACCAATGGAGGGACTGGCAGAGCGGATCAGCAGACGATGAGCGTCTTGCAAGGAAGATCAGCCTAGCAGCAGCATTTAAAATTGATTGCAGTGGTGAGAGTCTGTTCTTGGGAAGACCAGTTAGGAGACTATTGCAATAATCAATGCGGGATATAATGAGTGCATGGATAAGAGATTTGGTAGTGTCTTGTGTGAGATAGGGTCGTATTTTGGATATGTTTTTTAGATGCATGTAACATGATTTGGAGACAGATTGAATGTGGGGAAGAAAGGACAGTTCAGAGTCGAGGATGACCCCCTAAGCAACGAGCTTGTGGGGTAGGGTAGATTATCATGGATATGCAGACAGATACAGAGTCAGTTAGCCAAGGGGCTAATTTACCCCTTACTGTGATATTGGGAAGTGCCAACTGGCACTCTGTGTACCTGCCATGGACAGCCTCCCTTGAAACAGAAAGCATTTACTGAGAGCTTTCTACTTTAATGAAAACGGTCTATGAATCTCCCATTAATGTAACAAATATGCTTAGTGATGCATAATTACATTTTATCAGTAATGGAAAACAATTACAAGAAATATAATTTCCATCATCATGATAATGAAATGTGTTTAAAGACTTTAGGCCAATTTCAGTTAACTCCTTTATATGATTAATTACGCCTTATCTTGGAATATAAATATATGTACTTTTTGGTAATTGCTTATTTGACTTGGGTGACAGTAGGATCACGTTTTAGTGATTGTAATTAGATAGACATGATCTGGTGACTTCATTTCAAGTCACCCACATTTTGCTTATTCCTCATATACTCCTCCGTGTTGGCACTGCAAACTCCCTTATCTCTGGAGGAGTTCACGCTTGCAGTCTTTGCAAATAATAGATTATACATTATAAAGCTGGATATTTCTTCCATTTTTTTTTTCCTAGAAATATGTTTTATTTTTTTGCTAATTATTCAGTGACATGATTTAATGCAAGACATACAGTATAGAAAACCTCTACATTGACCCAACATAAAGGGCCAGAGTCACATGCAAAACTGAATAAAATAGAGCGCTTGTAAATTCTGTTTAATATGTCTACAAAAACAAATGAACATATGTTATGCCAACAAACCTCCCAACTTTATCAATATCAGAATAGGGACACTCGCGTCTGAAAAGGGGGCATAGCTTATGCAAATGTGGGTGAGGCTTATGCAAATTAGTCAGCGCCCCCCCGTTTTCGGACGCACAGCGCCTGTTCTGTCAGATTGGGGGGGACTCCCAACTGCCCCCCCCCCCCCGCAGCGGGACACTGCCGGCCGCGGGAGGGATGCGGGAACATCCCCAAAAACTGGGACATTCCCGCGTTTAGCGGGACAGTTGGGAGGTATGTGCCAATACAATGATACAAAAAAACAATAAAAACACAACAGCATACTGTATGTGGTGTTTACAGCTATCTTTTGAGTGAGGGCAGGGATCCGGCGGTATACAGAGGTTTGCACCATATGGTAGTTTGTGGCACCATTGGAGATTGGGGAGACTATTTGTCCCTAATCTTACCTAACCTCTGGCTTATGCTCCTAGCGGCTGTTTTTTTATTCTCCCTCTATCTCCGGCGGTGTAATTACTCCATGACCAGAAGTTCGGGTGTGCACTACCAGTCAGAGTGGTGTGTGGATACAGTGGCTACCCTGATTCCAATGCATTTTGAGGCACTCAGCCTCTTTGTCAAGGTTTCTTTGTGTCACAGAAGTAGTTACATATTGAGATGCTTATTTTCTTACATTGGAGGCCATTCTCTGGCAGGGGAAAACTGCACCCTGTAGCATAGGGTAGCAAATAAGGATGAATTAAGAGGGATCATTGAATATAAGGATTCACCAAGAGGGAGCACTGAGTCCTAAGACACACAAGGTAGAAGCAGCAGCCTGCGCTCTAAATCAATCTTAAATCTTTACTTTAACTGGCAGGTTCAATATTGTGATTAGCCATTAGTGGGTGATCACGCAACCTGTGGAGATTTACTATCACCTTTCAAGATGTATTTACCCTTAAATTAAGTCATTAATATATTTGTATTTTTTCCATTTTACTCTTAACCTGAACCTGATATCCTATGGTTTAAATGTAATCCATCATACAAATGGCAATTCAATATTGCCTCATCTTCAGTGTATTAGACACAAAAAAAAATGCTTTGTAAGGACTGCATTGCCTACAGCAGCTAGAATCTAGGTAAGGATGGCTAAATAAAAGGTTAGAGGCTTCACATTATACGCTGCTCTCCTTTCTATTTGCAGTCTAGAGTGGAGTCCAAGAGGAGAAAACATCTCCCTTTGAGACTACCTTTTTTGTTTGTTTTGTGATTAAAAGTAGAAATGCGGGGGCGTGGCCACGGCGGTGGGAGTGTAGGTGAGCGTGCTCTAGCCTCCCCATGCCGGCTGCACGAAAAATGTGTGCTCTCCCATACCCACGTGCAGCATAGTTAGGTGGACAAAGAACCCTTTACTTATCGGTAGTGGTGAAGCTGGTTGTGGGCTGACATACCTGGATAGGAGGTGCCGGGCAGTGCAGTCTATCTGCCCCCCCGTGGCGAGAGCGGCGTGTGACGGTGAGGCGCAAAGCATCAACGCGCTCGCACAGAAGGAAGACATCTGACGTCACAGTCCGGGGACGCCGCAGCCGGGCATACGGCGGCCGGGTGCGAGACGACCGCTGAGCAAGAGTGCGGATTACCCGGCAGTGATTTACAGGCACGGGCCGAGCCAAAATACGGCGGTCGGGAGTAAAACGATCGCCAGGCAAGAGTGTGGGCCTCCCGGCAGTGAATCACAGGCACATATTGTGCTATACGTGGCCAGAACATCATCTCCCAGGTGGGACCCCCGTGTGCTGCCGGCTACAATAAGGCAATTTCCTCCGCTGCCCGGATGTCTGTGTGAGAGGCAGACACCGGGAGTTAACAGCAGCAGACTGACTATTGATTACAGAGCCAGACTCATATACTCTCCGGCAGAGGAAAATACAGCCAGGTGAAGGCAGCAAGGTGTATGTGGATCCGGGTGCCATAGAGGAAAGCCAGCCTAAAAAAAAAGAGACACCACAGAGGACCAGCAGCTACACTTCAAAAGTGGAACATACAGCAGAAGCACGCAGTTAAAGCAGAAAAAGTCCCAACCAGCAGTGAGTAACTTTGCTCTTTTTTACATATACTGTGCTACGGTGCCATTTGAAGAAGGGGTTTTCACAGTGGTACAGAGATAGACCAGTGAGGTCCCAGTACACTGCACAAAATGAGTAAAGCAGGTCAAAAAGCGGCAGCCAAATTGGAGAAATATGCCCGTACCCAAGCCCAGTCGGGAAGCAGCTCTCAATCCTACACCCCCATGACAACCCCAGTTAAAAGCAGCAATATACAACAAACCCCAGAAGTCATGCTACAGCAAGTCCTAGAAGCTGTGAACAACTGTGAATCTAGACTCATGGAACAGCTTAATAAAGTCCAATCGGACATAATGTTACTCAGGAATGATGCCCAAAAGACACGGGAAAGGGTAACTGAGGTGGAGAATCGGGTGTCACTATTAGAAGACACTGTTGCCCCCCTGCAGGTCCAGGTTAAATTGATAACGGGCCAATTCACAGATATGCGTCAGAAAGTGTCAGATTTGGAGGGGAGACTCCGACGCAATAATATACGGTTTATTGGTTTTGAGGAGCGGGCCGAAGGAAAAGAACCAGAGAAATTTCTGGAGACCTGGTTGATCCAAACGTTTGGCAGAGAGGCATTCTCGGCTCAGTTCACGATAGAACGTGCCCACCGTATCCCTGGACGTCCTCCGGTACCTGGGGGCCCTTCTCGTGTTCTAATTGCTAAAATTCTTAATTTCAAGGACCGGGACTGTATTTTGCGGATGGCTCGGGACAGAACAGATCTTATGTACAATGGCAAGAAAATTGCAATGTATCCGGACTTCCCGATAGATGTCCAGAAAGAGCGGGCAAAATATAAGGATATAAAAATGAGGCTAAGAGATCTGAACATGAGTTACTCTATGCTATATCCTTCTAAACTAAGAATTGCGGTGGATGGCAGCACCAAATTCTTTTTCTCACCAGGGGAAGCAGCTAATTGGCTAGATGAGTTCCATCCTGGGAGAAAGCAAGTGTTAGCTAAATGAATGTGTAAATATGTCAATATAGTACAGTTATTGCTATTGGTTATAATGTCCAAATAGGAAAGTGTATCTAAATAAAAAAATAAAATAAAAAAAAAGGTAAAGGGAAGAAAAAAAAAAAAAAAAAAGAAAAAAAATATGTAAAATATTCCGGTTGGGGGCTGCGGTGGGGGGGGGGGGGGTGAACTAAACTATAACGTATAGATAAATAGCAGCCAAAAAGGCAGTGCGGGCATGGGGAGGGGAGAGGGAGCTCGTTTTTTTTTTGTGGCTAGCAGTTAATTGCCCTAGGGGTCAAAGTAATTAGCGAAGAGGTAATAGCGGGTTTTTTTTATTTATTTATTATTTCAGGGTCATAGGTACAGTATGTCTATGGGAATAGATCATACAGGGTGGGGGAGGGGGGGTGTTGTGTGTAAATGTATTTGTGATGTAGTAAATGTATTGTTAGTTAAGAAGACGAAGCGGTGGAGTGAGGTGATAGGAGCTCGGTATACATTAAAGATAGCACTTATGATTAATCAATGGTTCGTATTTTAAACTGGAATACCAGGGGGTTAAATGACAAAATAAAGCGGTCACTGGTTTTGAGGCAGATAAAGCAAAGTGGCGCTGAAATAGTTTGTCTAACAGAAACCCATTTGATGGGTGCCAAATTACAGACTCTCAAAAAGGCCTGGGTGGGCCATGTATACCACGCTCCTTTTACATCATCAGCGCGGGGTGTATCGATACTCATTAAAAAAACGGTAACCTTTGTTTGTAACAGGGTCAAAATTGACCCAGGTGGAAGGTATATTTTTTTAGAATGTATTATTAATGCCCTACATGTCCACCTTCTTGCGGTGTATATTCCCCCTCCATTTTCTTTTGATACCCTGGTAAAAGCAGCAGACTTTGTGGCAATTTCGCCGGATATTCCTGTTATTTGTTTAGGCGACTTTAATAATGTAATAGATCCCAGGCTAGATAGATGGAAGAAGGAGCAGGGAAGTAGTAGTTGCAATAGTGGAAATAAAAGCTTTGGGAACTTTATCAAAGATATGGGTTGGGTAGACCCGTGGAGTGAAAGAAACCCAGAGTTAATTCAGTTCTCTTGCTTTTCGGCATCTTACACAGCATTTTCGAGAATTGACCTAGTCCTGCTATCTAGGAAATTGCTTCCTCAGGTAACGGAAGTAGTATATAAAACTAGGGGTATTTCTGATCACTCCCCATTAGTAATGGAGTTAGCAGAATCCACTGACAGGGGATGTACATTTTGGAAATGTAATGCCTCCTGGCTGGCAAGTATGGGCGACACAAGGGCGCTAACAGATCAGTGGGAGGAGTTTTGGGTAACAAATAGAGGATCTACATCGGAAGCCATAATTTGGGACACCTTTAAGGCATATATCAGAGGTTCACTTAAAAAAAAACCGGGGGAGATTAAAAGGGCAGGTAGGCAGAAAATATCAGAGCTAGAAAAGGAGTGTAATTTAAGTGAAGCTAAATATCTGGTGGAAAAAACAGCATAGGCCAAAACAGATTGGGATAATGCCAAAGAGAGGTGGCTAGAATACATCAAAGCGGAAAATATAAAAGCAATGAAACATAGCTCACAATATTTTTATGCAAACTCAGATAAATCAGGCAGCTATTTAGCATACCTAGCCCATGCTGATAAACCTACGAATTCTATACCTAAGATAATGAATATAGATGGGGTACTGCAAAGTAAAACAGCAGATATAGGAGCAACATTCAGGGATTACTTTAGGTCACTCTATGAATCAAGATCACCACACAATGTATCCCAAGTACAAGAATACATAAATAAATTAGATCTTCCGTCCTTAACAGTAGAAGACAGCCTAGACTTGGAGGGCTCAATAAGACTGGAAGAGATCTTACAGGCTATTAAAGCCCTGCCAGGGGGCAAAGCCCCCGGTCTCGATGGTATCCCTATTGATATATATAAAAAATATATAGAGATATTTGCCCCATTGTTGCTGGAAATGTTCACATCCTGTTTTGAGGTGGGTGTTTGCCCTGATTCTATGATGGAGGCAAAAAATATTCTTTTACTCAAACCAGGCAAGGATCCTACAGACCTTGAAGCCTATAGGCCAATATCTTTGCTTCCATCAGAAGCCAAGATACTGGCAAAAATATTGGTAACCAGGTTGAATAAGCATATAGAAAAAATCGTACACCCCAACCAAACGGGTTTTATGCCTGGCAAGTCGACCTCTATTAATATAAGAAAAGTGTTTAGGCATATACAAATAACTCGGGAAGGGGAGAGCAATCCAGCAATAATGTCACTCGACGCCATCAAAGCATTTGATGCAGTAGAGTGGGAATACCTTTGGGCTGTATTGAGAGCATTCGGGTTCGGGCCAAATTATCTGAAGTGGGTTCAGTTATTGTATTCAAACCCAACAGCTAGAATCTCGGTAAATGGCTGGACATCAACTGCCTTTCCCCTATCCAGGGGAACAAGGCAGGGTTGCCCTTTGTCGCCAAGTTTATTTTCATTAGCCATCGAGGCATGTGCAATAAGAGCGCACCCAGATATTATTGGATTTAGGGCTGGGCAGGTAAATGACACGGTCGCGTTATACGCGGACGATCTGTTAATATTTTTATCTGATTATACAAAATCTGCTCCACACGTGCTGCATTTGATTAAAACACATGGCAGCTACTCAGGTTTCGAAGTGAATTTGAGCAAATCCAGTATTCTAGCCCTGAAGGAGCAGGAGGAATCCACTCCCGGAGCTACAATGCTGGTAAAATGGACCGAGACATTTAAGTACCTACAGTAGGTATTTGGATGTCAAGAGATCCATTTGAATTTGTACAATTGAACATACAACCATTGTTGGAAGAACTTACGGTAAAACTCAAAACATGGAGCAAACTATTAATTACCATGACGGTAAGGGTCAATCTAATAAAAATTATTGTACTACCCAAATTTCTGTATGTTCTGCAGCAGGCACCGGTCTATCTGCCAGTATCGTTGTTCCAAAAAATAAATAGTTTAATATCCTCATTCATATGGAACAATAAAAGGGTTAAAATACAGATAAACACATTAATGAGAAAAAAGGGGCAGGGTGGGGTTGGCCTCCCCGACTTCAGGTTGTACTACATAGCAGGTCAGTTAATGCACCTCAGAGAGTGGGTCAAGGACGACGCTAATAATTCCATCATTAAGTTGCTAGTAGGTCAAAAAAACACAAATTGTACACCAATGCAGTATTTACTAAAGAGCAACATCTCTAAAGAAGACCCACCACTTGTAGTTCAAGCAGTGAAGATATGGAGAGAAGCTAGCACTATAAGTAAACTTTTAGACATCGAAGTCGATCACCCCATAGCAGACTATAAACGCTTTAAAGAACTGAAAGAACTACAGATAGAAAAGATATGGGGCCAATATGGGATTGAATCCATGGGTCAGTTGTATGGACCCGATGGGTTAAAATCTTTCATGCAGCTGGCTGATGAATTTAAACTCCCTAGAACACACTTCTTTAGATTTCTGCAGTTGCGAACTGCACTTGTGGCCCAATTTATAAACACCACACCAGTGCTTTCGATATCCCCTATAAAGAAAGCTTTGATGGGAGTGGGGAAAAGAAAATGGGTCTCAAGGCTATACAACATGCTGCAGGAATCAAAAGGTGAGGACGGGTTAAGTAAGCTCAGCCAAAAATGGACAGCAGACATTGGCCCCATGACAGGAGATGAGTGGGAAAAGGCTATGGCCTCAATACAGTTAGCTACCAACTCAATAAGAGTGCAACAGGTGCAATTATATATCTTGCACAGGTCCTATCTATCCACAACAAGGCTGGTGAAAATGGGGGGTAGAACATCACCAATATGCCCCAAATGTAAAAGTATGCCCGGGACCTTTTGGCACCTAATGTGGGAATGCCCAACCCTGGTAATATTTTGGGACAAAGTAAAAAAGTTACTGATAAATACAGGAATTCCTGTTAATATACTAACTCCTAAATGCTGTGTTCTAAATATTTGCCCAGCGGAGACAATAAATAAATATGATACAATATATATAACTGGCATATGTGCACTGGCCAAGTTATTAATAGCTAGATCATGGCTAGCGAAGGATGGTCCGGATTTCGCAGCACTCACACCATTAGTTAACCACACAGTTTTACATGAGAAATACATTTATTCGGGAAGGGCAAAAAATGATAAGTATATAAAAATTTGGCACAGATGGCATAATTCCGGGCACATACCAGAAGGTTTCTAACCCACTTGTAAGTAGATAGATTTTTGCTTGTTGTAGTGAAGTAAACACAGTGTAAGGTAAGCACACAGATAAGCAGCACATTAAAACTCAGATAGAAGAGTTCAAATAAACAGATAAATAGAATTGCACATGTAAAGTAGGGGGGGGGGATATACACAAAAAAAAAAAAAACTAAGAAGCACAGTATGTAAAAAAAAAAAAAAAAAAAAGCACATAAGTAGTATAAATTAAAGATAAGAAAGTGATGCTAGAACAGCCGGAAATTAAACCGCAGGTGCACGTGCAAAAAGAGATAATCAGTTATGTTATATATACTGTATACAATGTAAAGTAGTCATTAGTACAGGTGTCATACAGAACACCGCTGTATTCCCAAGCTTAGTCTTCATCTATGTCTTTTCTTTTTTGTCTCTCTGTTATTTGTAGTGTTTAATGTAATGTAAGTGTAATGTATATGGCAAACATAACAAATAAGAAAATATATTAAAACAGGTATTATATATGTAAAAGCAGAAGATTGGGTTGAAATGTAAACTGCAAATATATGTTAAAACATGAAATGTAAGCAAAAGCACTTTAACCTGTGAATAATGTTGGTTGTTATGTTTTTCTTTTATAATGGAAAATAAAAATAAAGTAGAAATGCTGTACAGTATCTTCCAATACAAAGCCAGTGCTCATATTGGGGGTGGTGGATTTTACCGGGGCTGTAATCTCTAGGTAAAATCCCCCAATGGTTATGAGTGTTATGCTGTGTACATATTGCTCAGTGTCTCCTTTTCATCAACGATGACACTGCTACGGGGCGGAGGGGGAGCACAGCAGCAGCAGACGCTGCTGCTGTCACTTTGATGGGAGGAGGGAGGGAGCAGCGGCACGGGGCTGGGGAGATCAACGCTGATCTCCCCGGTGCTGACCTCCCGGCACAGCGATCGCCTGGGAAAGCCGCTGGTCGCAGGAGCATGCTCCTGCGACCATTAGGCAGTGCACACGGGAGCGCGCAGCTGGCTCCAAATCACTGGCTGAGCGACCATATTCCCAGCGATTGTACATGAAATTGCACCCGTGTGTACTCGCCTTTAAGGTTAATCAGTGACTTTCTAATGTGTGCGCAGCAAAGATATGTGGGGCATTTCACCTTAGAAAGATAATGTCAAGGCAAAATGATAATTTACAGCCTTCAGAAGGTCTTTACCAGCCCCCTCAGTGCCAATGGTGGATTTTCCACACGGTTACCTAGGCACCAGCCTGGGGGCCCCATAAAGATATCCTGGTCATCTAAAATGTTCCCAGAGGGGCATTGTGCAACTATTACATGATGTCATGACATCACATGGACCTGCCCACACTCCCAAAGTCCCTTTAAAGTTCTTTAATATGAAAAAAATGTTTGTAAAATAAAAAAAATGTGCAATCAGCTTACTTCATGTGTGACACAGGTATTAAGCCTACTGCTGAAAGACCTAGAGCCTGATTCAGATTCGTATGCAACACCAGTGTTTACTCAGCTGAGCACTTATCGGGAGATTGTACACGTACCAAGGTACTCTACTGATGCTGCCTGTAATACGCAGCAAAACATATAGTGCTATGTATTCTTGGATAGATGTGGAAATTCTTTGAAACTAGTATATTGGAGCTGGGTCACCTCACTCCCCACACATCCCCCCCCCCCCCCAGCTCTGCCCATCCCTGCTCCCATCTTTGCTATGCTGCTGTCTCACTATATCCCAGTCTTCCTGTTATGCATACTAGAGCTTTGTATTGTAAAGCATGGAACTAACCACAATCCAGGGGTGGGATTACATCTGTTTAGGTCCCATACCAAAACTGTCATGGAGCCATATAAACACCACAATCTCTCCATTAGTAAGAACAGGGCAGATGAGTGCACAGTAATCAGATTCTTTTTTATTTTAGCTGTTTTCCAGTCATGTAAGATATGTGACTAGATATACATTTGCTATAGCACCATAGTCAGCTTGTACTTGAAGGAACATTTTCCTTCTGGCATGGGGCTCCTGTCCTGCCAGGCCCCAAAGCAATCACGTGACCTCTGTGGTGGTTTACTATTGCCGGCTCCAGCACAGGCTGACTAAAGAGTAAATGAATCATAAACAGAAATAGACAATTGCATCTGCTAACGATTCTCATAAACATTTTAATGAAACATTACAAATGCTTTTAATCCTGGCAATGTAGGTTTGCAGTAATAGCACATAAAGATCAGAGGCTGGGAAAGCTACACAGAATATAGAAAAGGGCTGCTTTGCATTTTGACCACATACTGCTGCAGACGCATAACCACTAATATACAAATGCACAGCCATTAGTAGCTGGATGTTTTATGGGCACAATGAAACCACAATCAACCAGATATACAACTGACTGTCCCTAAATAAAAGTATTCGGGTTTCTTACAAGACACAGAATTAAGGAAATCTATGACACATCTTCATGTATCTTATAAGAGATGTAATGAACCTTTCAGTACTTAATATTCTCTTCATAGGCTAATGCCAAAGCACTGCTATTGGCACTTTTGTTCATGTAATAAATGGTAAGGTCTATATTTTCAGATTTGTGGCCTGTCATATGGCAGCTTCCATTACTCAAAGACTATTGCAGACTTTTTAAGTTGATGAACTGTAAAATAGCATCACAGAGCTTGCATTATAGTATATCTATATAAGTAATAAACATGTCAAGCCCTAACATAGAGGTGGGTATAGTCAGTACATGATTGTGTTGTCCAATGAATTATAGTCCAATCAATTAACATTCCACTTGCTTTCAGTAGAAAGTTGATTCCAGTTGCTGATTATCAGAAGACAAATCCTTACTGTATGTCCTACTGCCACATACAGTACATAGTTCCACCATATATGACAAGGGTCTGGGTCATTGGGTCGACCAACTCAAGGTTGTCTTGAATTGAGACAACCACTGAAGATTGACATGGCTTAAGTCGAGAACTGAAATAGGTTGACATGCTTAAAATCAACTTGGATGGAAGGTCGTCACAAGCATTAGGTCGACAGGTCTTCAAAAGTCGACAGTCAAAGGGTCAACATGGATTTTCAAAGAACACAGCTTGGACCTTATTCTTGTCCATGTGCACAATTGCGAATTTGCAACGGTGCACAATGTTTTCTTACTGCGCATTTCTACACATGCATGCGCCGGATGCGATTGGCCGTGGCAAAAAACCCCAGCGCTCGTACCCACCAGTGGGGCAACGGCGGGTAGTCGCACCTATGGGACTGGGTGTTCCCATGGTAATTACCCAGTGACGTGGGTGTTGGGGGCGGGCAGCTGACTTCACGCAATGTCAGCTGCTTGCCCTGTCCTCGTTCAGGACACATGCAAGCCTAAGACACTTGAGAGTGTCTTAGATTTGCGTGCGTGCACCACATCATTCGATGGTCGGCGACCATCGAATGATATGGGTGTCACCTTATAGGCTGCAAATGGATGTTTATGCAAAACATCCATTCGCAGCCTTGCGGGTGAATTCGCCCTGCAAAGGGGGGCGACAGCATCTGCAAGCTGCGGGCTGGCCAAAAATGACACGCAGCGCTGCGAACTTCACAGTGCTGCGTGTCAACCAGAATCCCCCCCCCAACCTATGTACTTGTGGTGGATTGTATCACAATGGGTACTGCGAGCAGCCAATGCTGACCACACAGCTAACGCTGGCCATACATCAGAAAGATATTGTACCCAATCATACAATCTCAATTGATTGTAAGATGGATTGTATGCAGATTGTGTGCACATCTTGTGTACACAATCATACAATCAATCATAAGATGGATTGTATGACTGATTGTATGATGGATTGTATGCAGATTGTGTGCACATCTTGTGTACAAAATCATGCAGCAGATGGATTGTATGACTGATTGTATGATGGATTGTGTGTAGATTGTGTGTCCAAAAACCACCAAGGACTGCTGGGGATTTAAAGGGAAATTGTACACAATCATGAGTGCAATCGATCTTAAGATCGATCTTTCTGATGTACTGTATGGCCAGCTTAAGTCACTGTAATGAGCTTGGAGCTAAATACTTTTTAAGGCTAAGGTTGTTTCAATATATTTTATCTTTTATTATTATTATTAGATATTTTGATCTAGATTGTTACAGATAGTAATAGAAAATCTTCTGTTTCCACAATTTACAATTAAAAGCTTGCCAGGGTGGCTGTGTGAGATGCGTGTAGGGGTGGTGCGGTATGGTGCCTGCTGCCGTGCAGGTGTCGTCGGACCACTTACCTGGCGCCGCACCTTCTCACCTTCAGGCCATGCCAAATCACGGTCCTGGAATTCTCCGGCACCCGGACACGAACACCTAGGAGGAAGGAGAGTAGGTGAGAGCTGTTCTTGCTGGATGAAGACCGATGCGCCCTCCGTCCCGCGACATCTCTACAGAGGCACCCTCCGGGCTCCGGGAAACATCATCATCGGCGCACTGCCTCAGAGCCCGGAGTGTAACCTATTGGCACTTGCGCACCTAGATGAGGCCTTGACCTTGCACGGGGTACAAGGTCCATGTACACCCTGGATGGAGGAAGTAAGGGAGATAGGCAGGAACACACACACAGACGGACAAACAAGATGACACTCACCGTCCTCACTCTTGTACTGCGTCCGCACTCTTGTACTCCAACCCTCGGTTCTCCTCACAGGTCCCTGTAAGGAGACAAACACCAGACCCGTGCAGAGCCTAATGAACCTAAATGTGGCACGACTACATAAATACAACACAAAGCCCTAGAACTGACTAAGTGTGTGTGGTGCAACACAACTACGAAAATCTAAACAACTTTGCTCTGCACGGACAACAACATACAATACAGTACAAGACCTTACCAACCAACTGCTCCTTTAACCTCTGCCTGTATTCAGATGTACTCCCTTCCTGACTAGAGCTGGCCAGCGTATGCTCACTATAAAACGGTACCAGTTAACTACTTGGGGAACCACGAGGGGACTGCCGCGGAGCACGTCTACCTGTTAACCCCAACCACTCACCTGAAACCACAATATGGGGCCTAGCGCCCTTTTACTAATCACTTGCCGCCTATTACACCAGGGCCTTACACTACAATCACTCCTAACTGACAGCTCAGGCCTAGTGCCTGTCTGGGTCCACAGGCCTAGTGCCTGACTGGGGCACAGGCCTAGAGGCCTGATTCCATTAGCCCCACGAGCTATGGGGGCCTCAGGCCTTACGCCCGGCTACTGTGCAACGGGCCTAGCGCCCGGCTAAGTGGGCCATGGGCCTAGTGCCCGGCTAATTGGGCCACGGGCCTAATGCCCGGCCTATCGGGATAGGGGGCCACAGGGAGAGGGCCCAACGACATATAAGAAGGGCCAGGAGGGCCCAACAATCAATTGGCCACGGGCCGAGAGGGCCCGACTACACTGCCCACAGGCCGGAGGGGCCTGAAAGTACCCACGGGCCTAGTGCCCGATACCCGGTGGTCTAGGGTAGGGGTAGGTGGCCTGGGGGCCGCCTACCTGAGGTTGGGAGAGGCCGCAGGGGGGAGCTTCGTCAGCTCTTTTGCATCCCACCCCTGCTGGCCTCTCCGGTGATGGCCGCCATCTTCTTTCTTCTGCCACTGGCCAGTCCTGGCCAGCGGCGGCGCCGCTTCCTTTCCTCTTCTAGGAGGCACCGGAGATCTTCCTTCTTGATCCCGGCGTCTTCTGGCCTCTTCAACGGCCGCCGGAACTCTTCCTTCCGTCGCCGCTGTCTCCTTTCCCCTCCGGCGTCTTCTCTCTTCAGCCGGGGCGCTCCTGCGTCCTGTGGGGACTTCCTCCTTCTTCGCCGTGATTGGCTCCCGAACGGCGGGAGATTTGAACTGCCGCGAGCGGCGCCTTGGATTGGCAGCCGCAGCGGCGCCAGATCCAAAGTCCCGCTCCGTCCACCGCCGCCCGCACTGTCAGTGCTGGGATCGGTGTCTTGATCCCAGCACTGTCTGGAGCTTGGTCCCACTGGGGACTCAGCTCCCCCTCACACTGTTGCTCCGGCGCTGGGAGCAGGAGAGCGCTCCCAGCACCGGGGCACATCTTTACAGCTGCATGATGCTCATCTCCTTAAATGAGATGAGAGGTAAAAGTGTTCATTCCACCTTTACAAAAACTTGTATAAAAACACTGAAAAATATATCAACATGTTTCTGTTCTCCACTAAGCCGCTAACACTTTCATATTTGATAAAAATGCTTGCTATAATTTTCTAAACATTAATAAAAGGGTAAAAATCATCCATTTGACACCTTTTTAAGAACCTCCAATGCTTTCCCTATGGCCACTAACAGTCTGCTATATCCTGCTGTCCTGATATCTCAGTAGCCACTTTTAGGGGTACAGGATTATTCCTTATGTTTTCATCAAGTTCTCACAGGCTCCATTTAGCAGAAAACAAAATTGCATTTCCGTTTGGCTCTTGTATAACCTGGGTGCACGGATTGCCTCATTATATATGCGATTTTTGTGATGCAAACTCACTTACAGAAACTCGCACCTAATTGGCTGATCCCAACGTGTATAGTCCTTTCCATATTCCTATCGCTGTTACATGATCTGTCTCTTGTTTATTTTTATTATATATTTTCCTCAAGGCTAAATTTGCCTTAATAACTAAACTGAAGAGATGCTAAAAATCAATAAATGAGATACAAATAAAAATCATCTTTCTAATCACATTGGTATAAAAGTGCTGAATATGAGGAAAGTTGGTTTTGTGGTAAATGTTGTGGCAGACCATTTACTGATTACATTTATCCTGTCTTGATAAGAGCACTGAGATATATTCCTCATTATTCATGCAAGGCAGTCAGATTACATCTGTCTCATCCATCTTCACCAAATCTTTATTACAAAGTTAGCAGAAGGAATTAGGATTCTTAGAGAATAACGAAATGTTCCAAGAAGGTAGAATACTGATGAGAGGGCGCACTGGATGGAGATGAAGGTAGTTCTCAAACGCTGACCTTTTCCGAACTTGAACAGTAAAATTATCCTGTTGATCAACAAAAAACGGTACTTGTGTAGTTTCATGGCAAGGGGACACAGACGCAAGGGGACACAGACGCATGGCACCATGCTGGCGCCGTGAAAGTACACAAGGACCCCAAAAACTTCTCCCTTGATTATTAAATAATGTTCTGCTCACCACTTGTAATATACAGGGGGCCTGATTCAGAAATGATCGCTGGGCGTGTTCGAAGCCCAGCGAGCATGTAGCTACTGCCAAATCGAATGAACGCCCCCTTTCCCCCACACACACTTTGCCATGCACTGCTGTGAACATGTATGCAACACACAGGGCGAAAATCATTCACCATCAAAAGATTTTCCATCCCATCCGAATGGGTCCGAATTGCCCCATAGTGTATTTACAGATTTATTACTTTGGGTGACATACCATAGTCAACCTCTTCCCCCATAAAAGCAATTCAGTGTTGGTTAGTCACTTTAGGACCCCAGCATTACATACACAACGGTACAATAATATCATTGATCAAGTTCATGTCCCTGCCGCAGACTAATATTTTATCCAATACTGAGCTCACTTTCAGTACTAAGTGGCTCATTAGAACCCAAGAATATGAAATCCGATATATCAAATTATTACATTTCCGATGATAATAATCTACTGCGACTTTCAATGTTGTCAGCATCAGAGGATAAATGTGACAGTGTTCTCTATCTCAATGGATGATGTTGGAACCATTTAACCTTATGAAACAATGCAAGAACTCTGCAATTTGAAAAGCTTAGTCGTTGGCCTACTCAGGTCGCCAAATAGGACACAAATGGGAACAAACGTAACCAAAGGGAGCGCGGTGGTCTGAAGTGTGAAGCATTACAAAGAAATGCTTTTCCCTGCATGGATCTCTTTTATGTCCCAGACCAGAACACTGATGTTCATGGACATATAAAGACAAAAAAGCAATACAATAGAGTGATATTCTTATGGAATTTTGTAGGAAAGAACTGGAATGGGAACAGTGTAAGCTGGGAGGGAGTGCATGTTGTGAGGGGGTGAGTGTGTGCTGGGAGAGGGTTCAGCGAGTACATTTGGGCAGTGCATTATAAGGGGTGGTTGTGCGTACTTGGAGGAGAGCAAGGAATGCTGGGAAGGGGTTAGTGAGTTAGTCCTTTGAAGTGTAATAAGCTATATGCATCACGTAATGCAGGGTTGCCGACCCTCCCGGAATTTGCGGGACTCTCCCGAAAATCGTGTCTTTCCTCCCGGCCCCCGGAAGGGTGGGCAACCCTCCCGGAATCAGGGGGACCCCCACTGAGCCCCCCGATCGCGGCATTTATATGCCGCAATCCGCGGGTCTCAGGGGAGGGGGCGGAGCTAAAACGGCACAAACGTGTCATTTTAGCCCCGCCCCCTCCATGGATATCAGTTATTTCGGCTATTTGCCGTAATGGGGCGGGGCTTAATGGCGTCACTGTTAAGCCCCGCCCCCAAAACTCGTAATGCAAGATTCCTCTCCGGGCTTCTCCCGGAGAGGATTTTTTGAAAGTCGGCAACCCTGACGTAATGGGGTTATTCACTTTCAAATAGGCCTGCCTTAATGATTGCATTAGAATAGAATAGAATACTGTAGAATCAACTTTATTGGCAATGTATGCTTGCGCACACTAGGATTTTTTTGTGGATTACAGTGCAGCATCAAACAGGGATCAGGGACGGACGGACATTACATTAAGACATTATATGCAGGGAACACATGTCCGCTAAGGTGCACAGCGCCTAGGCAACCATTAGTGGCACCACTGGTTGTTGCAGCAGCCAGATAGGTACTAATATAAGCAGAGACAGTACAGTTTATCACACAGGGAACACATACCCGCCGAGCTGCACAGCACCTAGGCAGCCATCAGTGGCGCCTTTGGTCGCTAGAGCAGCCAGGTAGGTAACAGTATGAGCAGGGACAGTACAGTTTCACACAGGAGACATGGGGTTACATATGGCTGAGTGCACAGTTCCTAGGCACCATCTTCCTGTAGGGAGGGCCAGCTTGGGGGTGGGGTGGAGAGTCAATGAGGCTGGAGGAGAGTCAATGAGGCCAGGGGGTGTCGCTGCCGCTGAGCTGGTGCAGCCCACTGGGGGGGCCTGCAGAGGGGAAATCCTGTGCACGGCCGGGGGGTGAACCTGCCGGCCTCTGGGTGTCTTGCCGGGGCCCCCATGGCCAATGTGCCTCCTGACCTGGCCGGCTGATAGCTGGTGTGATGCAGGTCCTGTAAGCACATCCTCTGCTCAGAACTAGGCATGCCCACACCAGAGGAGTACTGTTGACATGTGTTTATTAATTTTCTCTGGATACTGTATGTTAATGTAAATGTAAAGAAAGTCAGAGTGCATTAATTTGGGGTCAAAGGCTCCAGATTCTTTCACTCGTCAGACCTCTGCTGGATATATACGTATAAGAAGCCAATGTCCCTTGCCATGGTTAGCCCAAATTCAATCTCTCTTACCTCACATCCAATTTTGGATCACCCTGGATATATGCACACATCCGAAACCCATGGAATCCAATTTATAAAAATAGTTGTGGGGATTTCAGTGCTGATAAAAACCTATACCTTGGTGTGTTCTCTGTTTGTCCACTGGAAAAAGGCTTCTGGGGGTCCCAGAGGCTGCTGAGAGGTGTATATGCAGAAAAATCAGGCATGGGAGCAAAAAATGCAGTAATGGACCAGGGCTTAAATTGGTTCTGGTGAAGTGGTGGAGCTCATTTCCCTCTGCCAACAGATTCCCCCCCCCCTCTTTCTTCCCCCAATTATGCAGATACACTGGCAGTGGTAAGAATTTTGGCACCCCCCATTACAGGTCAGGTGGTGGAACTCAGTTCCGGCCCAATCCCCACCATTTTAGCTCCTGTATCGGATTTCTATAGAAATCACTGTATCCCAATTTCTGTTGTGCAATTGAATAGGAAATCCCACAAAATTGCTGTTCTCATATTGCACACGTGGAGGCCTTAATGAAAGTTATGGAGCATAAGCATACTTGAATGCAGGGCCGGACTGGGACCAAAAATCGGCTCTGGCATTTTTACCACACAGGGCCATCTGCTGTGGCCACACAGGCCCACCTGCTTGTGACCTCCATTCATTCTGCCATGTCACAGACTGTGTTTGAAAAATGACAGGTAGAAGCTGATTGGTCGGTGGTTTATCACTCTCCATTTTATCTCTTTTCATGGCTTAGTTCATCTCACCCATAGTTTTCTATCATCTTGCAACTTTAGGTGAGTACAGACAGCTTTCTTCATAGAAATAGTAATTATCTTGAAACATTGACCATTATGGGGAAGAATTAAACTCACCATTGACTTTGTTGCCACATTAGTAAATAGTAAGCAGGTGACATTAGAATACAGAATAAAATATTATCTTAAAATGACGATACCATTTTGGCTTTTTCTTCTCATAAAAGTTCATACATTTCAAAATACAGGCTATATCCACAGTACAAAGTTGTATTTAGCTTAAAAACTGATTACAGTTCAATTGTTTTGAGTTTCCTCTGCGACTCACTATGGCACCTAAGCATGAAACATTGCCTAATGTAGTGTAATCATGTAATCCAGCAAACTATTATTTCCCCCCTCAGTGGAGAAAGAGAGTGAAGGGTTTTAGGTACCAAATTGGCACAGAGATGAAAGAGAGAGAGTAAATTGCTTCTCAAATGAATCTTTTGCCTAATTGAACACATACTGTATATCGTTGAATACCATTGACTTTGTATCAAGACTTCAATATATCTGTAGTGTTGGGAGAAGGAGACCTAGTCTATATATTGATCATTTTATCATTTTTAAATACAATGCATGTTTTCTAAATCTAGTTCTTTAAAAATAAAAAAGTCATCATGTTAATGATCTCGCATCAAAGCACTGCCATGGTCATTTACCAAGATCTCTATGCAGTGCACAAAGAACAATTCACTGCAGCCCTGCATGCACCTAGACATGCATACAGCACAACAAGGCCACATTTATAGACAAAGAGTGTGTTCCTCCACCAGTGCGCACAGCAGCCTTCCTTGCTAAGTATATAGGGTGTTCCCTTAACCCTTACAAAACAACAGTGCAGAACAAGAATTTATACATAGCTTAGTTCAGGCGCTGATTGGTTCAAAATCTGGCAATCCTCCCATCAAATGTGTTGTGATGGTACCATGAAAATAAAATTTTCAATATAGTGAAGTACGTTTAACAACACTTTAATACATACAATCACTGGTAAATCCCACTTGGATCTCCAGTGTATACACTACATTAAAGTTGACAGACAGAGTTTTCACACAGGGTAATCCCTGATAACAGCAGAATTTGCTAAAATCTCCAGGTGTGTATATGGAGGGTAGGTCACAATTACCGGATTGGGGAAGAACTGGTATTAGCAGTTCTTATGCGCGTTAGTGAAATTGTCCCGGGGCAAGTCACTCTCAGCAATCTTCCACTTTCCGGCACTGCGGCTCCAAGTCCTCCTGTCCACACCGCTGGCGAATGACCAACGCGTTTCGACTGTGTAATCAGTCTTTATCAAGGTCCAAAATGTGAGGTAAGTCCTCTCTCACCGTTGCGGCGTTTATAAGAGCTGAAGAATCGCTCATTAGCGATTACTGGTGTGTAGTCCTGCGGGACTACATTTCCCAGAGTTCTCGCCGCCGGAAGTGTCTTTGTTCCTCTCCCGGAACGTCACTTCCGGTCGCAATGTTAATCGGAGATTTCTCAGTCGCTGTCCAGACTACATTACCCATACCTCCTCTCCCTGGAGGTGCGGCCACTCGCGCTGGCATTCCTCTTATATTTGTTGTCATGACGACTGTACACATTCCGTTCTCCCGATCAGTGTATATGGTATTACAGCTGTATGGTATGAAAAAGAGGGATTGTCACGGCTGCAAGTTTATCCTACATTTGACATGCATTAGGGATAATAATAACGAAGTATGTGGATTCTGGTACATTGGCCGGACTTCTAGACCACTAAAGGTCCGGCTCAGTGAACATGTGCGTAACATTAAAAAAGGATTGGATACTCATGCGTTATCTAGTCATTTTAAAAAATGTCACCAGAATGATGTAACAAAAATTTCTAAATTCTGTGGTCTGAGATGGGTAAAAGGCCACTGGAGACAGAGGGACCTAACCACTCAGTTGGCAAAAACTGAAATGAAATTGATATATGAACTGGGGACCCTAATACCCAAGGGATTGAACTCAGACTATGAAATCAAGTGGTTTTTATAGGTTTTTAGGCACCCTTTCTAATTTTAGCTTTTTAATGTACTAATTTCTGTATTTGAGTGTATTATTATGTATATCATTGGATATGTTTACATTTAGCACTTGCACTTTAAATTACTTCGTTATTATTATCCCTAATGCATGTCAAATGTAGGATAAACTTGCAGCCGTGACAATCCCTCTTTTTCATACCATACAGCTGTAATACCATATACACTGATCGGGAGAACGGAATGTGTACAGTCGTCATGACAACAAATATAAGAGGAAGGCCAGCGCGACGATATGGCGAGTGGCCGCACCTCCAGGGAGAGGAGGTATGGGTAATGTAGTCTGGACAGCGACTGAGAAATCTCCGATTAACATTGCGACCGGAAGTGACGTTCCGGGAGAGGAACAAAGACACTTCCGGCGGCGAGAACTCTGGGAAATGTAGTCCCGCAGGACTACACACCGGTAATCGCTAATGAGCGATTCTTCAGCTCTTATAAACCCAGCAACGGTGAGAGAGGACTTACCTCACATTTTGGACCGTGATAAAGACTGATTACACAGTCGAAACGCGTTGGTCATTCGCCAGCGGTGTGGACAGGAGGACTTGGAGCCGCAGTGCCGGAAAGTGGAAGATTGCTGAGAGTGACTTGCCCCGGGACAATTTCACTAACGCGCATAAGAACTGCTGATACCAGTTCTTCCCCAATCCGGTAATTGTGACCTACCCTCCATATACACACCTGGAGATTTTAGCAAATTCTGCTGTTATCAGGGATTACCCTGTGTGAAAACTCTGTCTGTCAACTTTAATGTAGTGTATACACTGGAGATCCAAGTGGGATTTACCAGTGATTGTATGTATTAAAGTGTTGTTAAACGTACTTCACTATATTGATAATTTTCTTTTCATGGTACCATCACAACACATTTGATGGGAGGATTGCCAGATTTTGAACCAATCAGCGCCTGAACTAAGCTATGTATAAGGCCACATTTATGGCAGGACAGCAGACGGAAGACTGCAGTATGGGCAACAGTAGTCCTCATTGTGATACAGTGCAGAAAATAAATGTCAGTTTACAGTAACAGATCTGAAATGAGATAAAGGGTAGAGGGTGATCATGTATGGGGCTTCTCTGACTGTGTAGCATTTCCATCCCATAAAGTAATCACCACACACACATAGTATATACACTCATGTGCCAGGATGACACAGCTGTCTAGCATTGCACAGGACCTCGTCTCGATCAGACTACAGAAGTAACATAACAGGGCACAAACGCCACAAGCCCTCTGAAGTACTGTGAATATAGTATACACCATGCACCCTGAATAATGGTCTCCAATTCTCAGCAGTGGAACCGAGCCATTGCCCTTTGTATTTTATTTGGTTCAGACCCGGTGAACAAGGAGGCCAACTCATGATGACAATCTCAAAAGATTGCTCAAACAGACATAACCTAGTGGCTACAGGGATGAATTGGGGCTGTACAGGGTCCCTGGCATAGTAGCAGGAACACCTCCCCTTGTTTCTGTATGTTGGGAGGCTGAGCAGAGCACTTTGAGTTAGTACTGTTTGACAATCCCTTATCTCCAATTGTTCAGGCTGCCAAGCAGAGCCCAGGAGGCTGTGCCACTTGGCCAGTCCATCTCTCTGCCCATCAACCAGGCTCTGACATTAGTACCAGATGGGAAGTCTGAGTGGGAACAAACCTGTGCTGAAAGAGTCCACTCCCATCTGAGGGAAATGAAGACGATCTGCAAGAATGGATACCTAGAGTTTTCTGGTCAGCGATGTCGGCATCTTTACCATAGGTCCTAATGTATTGCAGCTGAAAACCCCTAACCCCATACCATAACAGAGCCACTTTAGAGCTTTACTAGTAAGTTTAAACATTTGCACAGTGCACCTACTGAGAAATGTCTGCCTACAGTATGTGCTAATCAAGAGGAAAAAGGTATTCACCTTGAAGTACCCTGAGTAATTCCTCATAGCACGTTAATGTACAATTGTGGTATTGACCTTCTGTATCTTTTCCTGGTGGCTACACATGGACCTGGGTTTATGTGTTTTGTGTAGTTTTTCCCAGACTATCTCTAGTCTGCAGATCACATACTGTATGCACAAATGGGTTCAGTATGATTTAGCTACAGTCAAAATACAGACGGTCAAAATACAGACCCCCATTGACCGACATTTATTATGCCGACACAGTCAAAATGTAGACATTTAAATGTCGCTAGGTCCCCCCAATATTTTGTGTCTATGTCAATACTGTAGGTGGATATGGACACCATATAGGTATGTACCATGGAGCAGTATTACTATTGTGATCTACAGTAACTCTACGCCCACTTGTATCGTACAGTAAGTTGGTTTCAAAGAAAAAAAATCACAAAAACTCATGTTGCCTGTGTCGTCATTTTGAACATGTCGGCATACAAAATGTCATGTTTGCACATGACGGTATTTTGACCGTCGGTAAATGGTGGTCGGTAATTTGACCTTCTGGTAATTAAAAATGATTATGGATTGTTTAGACTATAAGACAGTTTTTGTTCCAAAACACCGGCTGCCAACTCATGTGTACCGTTAGCATGCACTGGGGCTACAGTGTTATGTGATATATTTATGGAAATCATCCAAAGGGTTATATAAGGGTGTGTTGTGGACAAGACAGATGCTTCATCTGGGGACCAAGCAACCAACAGCAGAATGCCTAGAATCAATATGACCTACTGTATTTTGAAGAATGTTATGCTTCAAGCATATAGGGGGAGTTCTATGAATACTAGGTGAGAGATAAAGTAGAAAGTAGAAAAAGTAACAGCCAATAATCTTATCATAATCAATAATTACCATTTTCAGTCTGTGTTTGAAAAATGACAGTTAGAAGCCAATTGGTTGATACGTTGGGCCCGATTCAGACCTGATCGCACGGTTGCGAATTTGCAGCAAGGGCCAGTGACATGCGGCAATGACAGTGTACAGAGAGGCACTATATAGGCTTCAGAAACACACAGCCCAGCGATTAGGTCTGAATCTGACCCTTTGTTTCCACTTTATCTTTTTCAAAGACTTACATCTCCCCAGGGTGTCAGATGAGCATTGTTTTCAAGTAACAGGGTTCATTTGACTGATTGTTTGTCTTGTTAATCAATATATTCATTGTATTACTGTATCTATGGAATGCTGTTACTGTTGATTATACAATATTTATAAATGTTGTTCCCTTATTCTAGCATGATGTCGGTGTATTGCTGTTACAGTCTCACATCTTCAAATCAAATTAATGTTCACATAGCTTAATTCTGACTGTAAACCCTAGGTGAATCTCTGATGCACAGTATTTATGATGTAATGCGAAGATGACTGGCAGTAAGTCCTGATTGTGCACAGGTATTGGGGCCTGTGGCAGTACTGGTTGTCTCTTGTAGGTGACATGGCAGCTGTAGGGCATGTAGGGGGGATTTCTATTTACAGATGAGTGTATGCAGAGGTTCCTGCTGGCCTCAGGTAGATTCCCTTGCACCACAAAAAAGGCTTATAGAAATGCACACTGTAAAGCTGGCTATACATCAGAACGATTTCAGGCCCGAATGTACGATTTTGACGGGTCGTGCGATGCATTGTTTTTCTAGTGCACATCGTGAGTTGTTTAGGTACGATGCACGGTTCCGTGGGTCGAGAGGTTGATCCTCAGATCATATGTTCTGCACATACTGTATGACCAGTCGTGATTGGGTGCAGATTGTGAGTGGGTTTTTGGACATGCGATCGGTCATTTGATGGATGGTACGACCCGCGTCATTTGTCTGTCAGTTTTCTGAACACTATGATGCATACGATCAATCATACGATGATTGATCCGATAAGCCAACAGGATGCATTGTAAGGAAGTCCAGGAATGTGGAGTTTTAGTAGGGTTACTACCTTTGTGTTGAGCAATTCCCGGACAGTGACCCGACCCTTGACACACCCACAGCCCACCCATTGACCTGCCCCAGCCCGCCCTTTGATCCAACCAGCCCCGCCCCTTGACCCACCTTATGTTTTTTTTTTTAAACATTCACTTCAAATCTATTCTTGATTTCACACACGGTAATGCCACATACACGTTAAGCCGCATCACACACTGTAATGCCCATATACATTATGCCAGACACTGATGCCCATTATACATTATGCCACACACCGTTATGCCCATTACACATTAATAGGGTTGGCACACCCTAACACTTTATCAACACTTATTTTTTCCTATCACATTGTATATATTCTGTATTTTAATCACACCTTAATTTCCCTACATAGCACTTATGTGCTTCTTATTAACCCCTACTAATTTTCATTTGTGTGCTGCCCTGGAGTACTCAGCCTGTGTCGGCATGTTGGGGGCCCACACCCCAGACCCATACCCAGTATTAGGGACCCCCAGTGACAGAGATGCCTTGACGTATGGCCTGGGGGCTTAGCCCTATATCTGCAGATATATGCAACCAAGATCTCTGTATTATCTGATTATTATGTACTTATTTTTCACTCAGTGTGCAATTGGGATACCAAATGTTTTTTTCCTAGACAGGATTACCCCTCCCTTTTGGCACCTGAGTGACCCACCTCTGATTGAGCAGCTTACCAACAAAAGTGTTGTGCAATCTATATTCCCTACCACATGCACACACAGACATTCTAGGGTTAATTTGTTGGGAGCCAATTAACCTACCAGTATATTTTTGGACTCTGGTAGGAAACAGGAGTACCCGGAGGAAACCTACGCAAGTACGGGGAGAATATACAAACTCCACACAGTTAGAGCCATGGTGGGAATCGAACCCATGACCTGAGCACTGTGAGGCAATAATGCTAACCATTACACCATCCGTACTGCCCCAGATCAAAGTATTGTTTTATTTCTGCATGTTCGTCATGTTTATCTAAGCTCCTATCTCAGTTGTCCCTGATGACTGTACAAGACACATGAATAAACACGAATGCAATACTCCATAAGAAGGGCTTGTTATGTTTAAAGATGCTGGAGGCTTTCTGAAAGGATGTTTCCAGATTGTGTCATATTGTAAATCCACACTCACATCTTTAACGAAGCGTCAGGGGTGCCACCCATCCAGAATGATATAATGGAAGCAAAATTATGCACACAATGTATAAATAGTAAAAAGGTATTTAATCATAATATATATATATATATATATACACAGATTTTTGAGGGTCCGCACTCATATCCAGGAGTGAATAAAATAGTGGGGTGCACCATAAAGAGGTGAGCGCAGCGAGCCACCGAGCCCGAAGAGTGGCGAGACCCGCAAGGGGAAGCGTATCCGTGTCCCCTCGTAGAGCTCGCGGTGCTCGCCACACTTTATAGAATCAACTCCATGCCAACGTGGATACTGGGGGTATGACGTGGATAGTGGGGATATTAAGGATTGTGTATTTTTAGGGCTCCAGAGCCACTTACGTAGTTTACGAAGCCAGCATAGTGCTGTATTGGTATTCTCAATACACCACTACATAATGGGAGCCCTGATAATACACAAGTACCGCAGAACGTTCTCCTTGGTGTCTCCAGTCTCTGTTATGTTTATCACATGTGCTCAGTGTGAACCTGTTTTTATCTGTGAAGAGCACAGGGCACCAGTGGCAAATTTGCCAATCTTGGTGTTATCTGGCAAATGCCAAACATCCTGCACGGCGTTGGGCTATAAGCACAACCCCCACTTGTGGACATCAGGCCCTCATACCACCCTCATGGAGTCTGTTTCTGACCATTTGAGTAGACAAATGCACATTTGTTGCCTGCTCGAGGTCATTTTGCCGGGCTCTGGCAGTGCTTCTCCTGTTCCTCCTTGCATAAAGGTGGAGGTAGCGGTCCTGCTGCTGGGTTGTTGATCTCCTGGTAGCGCCTCCATGCTCTGAACACTATGCTGACAGACACAGAAAACCTTGTTGCTACAGCTCGCTTTGACGTGCCATCCTGGATCAGCTGCACTACCTGAGCCACTTGTGTGGGTTGTAGACTCCGTCTCATGCTACCACTAGCAAATCCAGCTTTCAAAAGTGACCAAAACATCAGCCAGAAAGCATATGGGCTGAGGAGTGGTCTGTGGTCACCACCTGCAGAACAACTCCTTTATTGGGGGTGTCTTGCTAATTGTCTATAATTTCCGCCTGTTGTCTATTCCATTTGCACAACAGCATGCAAAATTGATTGTCAACCGGTGATGCTTCCTAAGTGGACAGTTTGATTTTACAGAAGTGCAATTGACTTGGAGTTACATTGTGTTGTTTAAGTGCTCCCTTAAGGGTACTGTTATACAGTTTTCCATAATCTGAACTGGGGCACTGTAATGTTGCAGAGTATGTTCTGGGGGCATTACAATTTTGGCGCAACATGAACTTGGGAAAGTAGAACGTGGCATAATATGTACTAGGGAACAGTGTGTGGCATAATATGAACTAGGGCACTACTATGGTGCATAAAATGAACCAGGGCATTAATATGGTACAGAAAATTTACTAGAGCACTAATGTGAGGTTTTAAATTAATAACCACTACATAGATAAAAGTGCTAAAAGAATTGGCATGGGCCCCCTAAAAATGTTGCTATAGGGCCAATAAATCCTGGCTACACCCATGAGCAGGGGCTATGAAATCTACTAAAGTACTGAAATCTTTGAATGACTTTTTAAATGCAAGTAGGAGCTACTTGCAGTCATAATGTGTATTATGGGCCTGATGTAGACATGGTCACAGTTGCATGCTTGCTCAGAATGTCCATCAGAACATGGTCACCACTGCAAGTGCGTCTTTAGCCACAGTTGTAGAGACACAACCGCATCTGAAAAAGGCACCTGCCAAAAGTCCCTACCAATAGTGTCATGTGAAAACTTTATACAGTAACTGGAACTTTACACCTCAGCAAAATGGCTGGTTAGATCAACAAACTTAATCAGCAATAAGCTCATCAGCAATATTAAAAAGAATGTCTTAGCTTCTCATTTGGTGCAGCGGAATATACTAGTGCTATCAAGGTTAATGTTAATAAATAATGTATCATTTGTCAAATGTCACTTTTGACATTTTTTTTTTTTAATAAAAAATTGTCCTAGAAGACAGGTGTGATCTATTGTATCCGTAAACACTTAACCTTGCATCAGTCACTCACTGACCAATGTCACTTTTTTTTCTAAATACATGGAGAGATGTGTGTTGCGCAATTAACAGCTGCTGGCACGGGGTAGTCACTCCCCAGAATATAGAATACAAAACAAAAAGAGTATGTGCCAGCGCTGGCTGAAGAACTTGCAAGACGGTTAATAAAAACAAATGATTTTTAATCAATAATTATTCTAAAAGATATACCACCGTGTGCATCTCAATTTTATTATAAGTACTACAACATCTAAAGTGCAAATAGCTATAGGGAAATATGAGTTTTACCCGGAAATACCCCCAACTGGCAATTTATCATCCACCAATTGCTGCTGCTGAGAATTTTTTCCAACTCCTACTGGACTTTGCATATGGGACATTTGCTTTGATCCTAATTATCCAGTACATCGAGTTACTCCTTCAGAAGGACTCCAGAACTCCTGGTAATTATCAAGCATCACAGAGCATACAAGGGAAACGTTTGATGAACGCAAGATTTCACATCTCCCATCTCCTCCTTTAAATCATCCTTTACCACAGGGTTGGGGAACCTCAGGCCCGGGGGCTGTATGCGGGTCTGAGTGATCCGCCCACCCGCCCGGCAGCTTTGCCGGGAGTCAAGTACAGGTGAATTCTCGCAAGAGGTCGGTAGTTCTCGCAAGATTCCTCTTAATCAACAGCAGCCGGAGACTGTCAGTCCTATTCAGCAGCAGCCACCGGAGCATGGGACGGCTGCAGCAGGACAATTTGTAAGAGAAATTTTTACATATGGCCCCTGAAGGATTTTTTCCCCATACATACGGCCCTTGGCACAAAAAAGGTTCCCCTGCTTTACCATTATGAACTAAAGTCAGCAACATACATCTTAAAAGTGGATTGGTAATATTCTTCCAGTTGGATTATTGTGACTATCATATTTACTTATAGCTATTTGAATTTTAGATGTTGTAGTACTTATAATCAAATTAAGATGCACACGGTGGCATATCTTTTAGAATAAATGTTTAATATGTTATGATTTTTATTAACCGTCATACAAGTTCTTCAGCCAGCGCTGGCACATATTTTTTTTTTTTTCTAAATACACCCATCCTATAATAAATTGCCTACTTATAAGAGTGTTAGGAGACTCAGGCATTTTAGGAAGCCTTCATTCAGTCCTGATTGCATGGCTGCTAACTTGCAGAGCCCTGTGGGTCATTCAGTCCTGATCGCACGGCTGCTAAATTGCAGGGCTCTATGATCAGGTAATTGCCGCCCAGCCAGAGTGAAATCCCGCCCGTTCAAGTCTGCAAATTTCTTTGCACGGCTTCCGAAAATTCGCCAGATCGGTGATTAGCTGCAAATCCATACGTCATTGTATGTCTGCTGTTTGTGTATATCCCAGGACTTACTCAATGGCTGTGATAGAATCAGGCTGAACGGTGCTGGAGCTTAGATCACACATTTTCCCCCCAAACATGTGTAAAAAAAATTGTGTATGGCCAGCGATAAAAAAATAGGATTTTATTGCAAGGTGGCCTTGTGCATGCGTACTATGATCTGTATGCATGTGCAGTCTATCCATAATCCCCTGGCCTGTGAAATCACAGCACTGCAATCAGGTCCAAATAACCCCTATGGTCTTTAATTACGCACCTTGTTGCATTGTTAAACCTTACCTGTGTTGTGTGCAGATATAAAATATATGGAATTGTAAAGAATTAGGCAGGTCCTAATGAAGACGTTGCATGGGTAGGGTTGTGATGACACACAGCTCTTGTCACCATTCCACCAGCACTTTTATCTTATGGTCAAGAAAGTAGGCAAGTGCAGTACGCTGTGCCCACGTATTTTTGATCTATACTTTTTGCTACAACTTTATGGATTATGCACAAAACCCCTCTTCCCAAACCTCCTATGTAAATACAATCTCTTCACACCTAATAAAACTATGGAGAGGTGGACAGATATACAACACGGAGAGCTTCGCTTCCTTGGTGTTCAGAAATGTTACATCCTTGTTCATCAAGACATAAAACAGAAATTGGTACAGTAAATGACAACTGTCTTTATTTATAGCACATCTTTGTATAGTACATTAAATATTATAATCCATTCTCAAACTTTTGCAAGCTGCATTTAAAAAGTTTGTCATTAAATACCATATTTTTGAGAGAAAAAATTATATATTTGGGCTATATGGAAATCCTCTTTACCTATTTAAATATAAATGTATTGTCTTGAAGAGACAAATTTCTGTTCAAAGTGGTGCTATATCTTTGGATATTATACTGTACATCAACTAGCCTAAAAAAACAGAAAAACATTAAGGGGTAACGACTGAGGAAATAGAAAAAAGAACCAACATTACAGATATAAAGTAAGAAATAACAGTACAGAATATACATCCTGATAAATGTTGCTATAAATGTTGAGGACATATTGTGCATCTGTACCGCCCACGAGGGTCACGTATACACTTATAGGGAGTAACAAACTGGGCGTACACAAGGGCGATTTACAGTAGAGGGATGTTGGAAAAGGCTTGGGATAAAGCAGGGCTGTTTCAGCACTGTTACCCCATCTCCCAAAAGCACTTGTGTGCACAGTTAATAAGTAATTTGATACAGATCAATGACAATGAAAAAGGATAACATAAATAGAAAGTGCTCTATGCATATGGCTTAAATTATTCTTATGCTAATGTTTTGCTACAGCTTTTTTATAGGAACTTGTCAGTGCTCAGTCAAATAGACTCTGATTGGCCAAATGGCTACCACAAGTCCAACTTTCATTTGTACAGTAACATCACCTTTGTAATATAACAGTGTAGTTAATAAAATATCCAGGAAAAGGCTGTAACATAGGGGCAGATTTATTAAGCTCGGTGAAGTGATAAAAGTATTTTTTATCACTGGCCAATCAGCTCCTAACTGTGAAGTTACAGGCTTGGTTTGACAAGATAGGAGCTGATTGGCCGGTGATAAAAACCAGATACTTTATCACTTTACCAAGCTTAATAAATCTACCCCATAGAGTGTTACCTTCTGTTCTCATAAACTGACCAATTTGCTTTCCATTGTTCGATACATATGATACAATTGGCTATTAATGTTTCAGTGCAAATTATATTTTACATATTAAAATAAATAGAAATTTAGATTTAATATAAACTCTTGTAAATAGCATACATGAATGGAGTATTCATATGTTATTATTTCAGTATTTATTAAAAATGCTGTAAATAATTAAGAATGAGATGCCTCTTGACATTGGCATTATTTATCCTGCCTGAGGCTTTGCACTTTTCCATTAATGGGGCATTTTTTAAAGTGGCAATCATTTACAAGGGCATGGATTTGTTTGGCCAGAATCCCTCACCTTTCCTGAACTTGCCCACTCTTATGTATGCCCCATAGTCATGAAAGCCATCAATGACTTTTAGAACACTATAATTAACACTAGGGGGTATTATTATCTACATACTTACATAATCAAATCATTACAAAATTTCCCATCAAAATAAAGTTTTAAAATACCGCAGGGAATTCATAATTCTTTTCATGTGGTCCAGCAATCATGACAATGACAAATGGCAAAAAAACCAAAATAATAATATAAATATAATTTAAATATATAAAATAACTTGGGGGCTGTATCATATGATGGTGCAGATTAAGCAAGCAAAATTCCATTCATGTTGCTACAAATACAATTTATTGTGTAGTAAGGGGAAATCAAAACATGGCTTGCCTCTAGTATTGCTAGAAATGTAAATAAAACCATAAATCTTGATAAAAAGAAAACAAAAACCATATATTGCAGTATTATTTGCAACCATTCCTATCAGTGTGAATCTGCGCGTTCTACACCATGTTGAGCAGCTAATACATACACATGGCTTTCTATGCAAGACAGAGGCTGACCTAATAGTCAGCGCAACACAAATGCCTTCCACTCTGATAAAATTATTTTGTGATGCGAAAGTTGGCAACCCTTTGTGTCATGCCGTGCAACTCATTTAAATGTCTACAGCATATAAGAGGCATTATTTCTTTCACACTTTAATACTGAGCCAAGATACAGTTCCACTAGTTACTATGTGCGGAGAAGACTTCGATCCATCCATCACGGTTAGAAATCCTGGCCAAGGCTGCCTGCCCTCCCAGCTCACATAGTTCAGAGACGCAGTCAAAGACTAAGCACAAAACCTAGACGGAAAAGTAAAAATGGCTTTTACTGCTTGATAATAAAGGTCTCTGATTGTCTAATTGTATAGTGATTGGAATCTAGCAAATCCTGTATTTGTGTCTTGGGCGTATAACGCAAAGATTGTTGGGCATCTTGTATACAAAGGAAGAGGCAGTCAATTTGTGGGTTCAAGCAATATTCATAATATAACTGCAGAACATTAGCAAATGTTAAAATAACAAAAGTACACTATAACCAGTGTTCATAATGGGTGAATGTTATTAATGTTTTTTATTATTATTATTATTTATGGGCTACATTTAAAAAATATATATTTGTTGACAGAACAAAATGATTGATACAAGTTGGACACTACTTGTCCTGTCTGCCAGAGCTGATTTTATGTACGCGCAATGAATAAGTGTCTTGTAGGGCCAGATGTATCAAGCTTCAAAAAGTGATAAAGTGGAGAGTGATAAACAACCACCAATAAGCTCCTACTGTACCTGCTAAATTTCAAACCCTGCCTGTAACATAACAGTTAAGGTGCATACACATGGATAGATTTGGCATAAAATGTGGGTGTTACTGTTCAATTGGAACGACCAATCATTCAAATTGTTCCGTGTGTATGAACGATATCGATGCCGATGCTCATACCCGCCGCTTGTTAATAGAGGTCTATGATCTTCCATTCATGCAGAAAGATCAAAAAACAATCTTGCAATGTGTACAAATTGTTTCATGTGTATGCATGATGAAAGATTGGTAAAGCTGATTGACTGGCAACCACTCCCCTCCACCATTTTCTAACTCTGTGCCAGGCTGCTTGGAGATAAGACACAGATAGGAGTTATCTGTTATGTTTACAGTTTCTACCAGCTTCTACAAGCAGCATGTAAGTAATCATTTGTACAGTCGTTCACTATTTGACACCAAATCCTTCGTCCAGGAGTGCTGAGGAAATAGTTAACGATATTGGATTGTTTCCCAAATCTATCCGTGTGTATGCACCTTTAGGAGCTGGTTTATTATCACTCTGTACTTTATCACTTTTTGAAGCTTAATACATCTTGCCTTAATGGAAAAGGGAGGGATGTGACCATATCCCAATTTTTGAGGGCACTCGGCAGCAGCATATACATTAGGGCGGAGTGAAAAAGTTGAAACTGAGATATTCAAAATCGGCTAGTGTGAAAAAGTTGTGACTTGACCCGCATAAGAAAAGTGCAAAAGCGTTTTGCTCTAAGTCAATATCTTCTGTTCCAGCAAGACACCGAAAGTTTCCCTTTTAGATGAAAATAACAAAATGTATGAAGAAGCTCTGATCTAGTTAAAATTATGTCAGGACGTCTTCGAGTGTTTCATTAATATACTTAAGCATAGTAAAATAAGAGTACGAGCTTGTCCTAGTGTAAAGTTACTGACTTTGGCGGGAGAAAAAAAATCCCTGATAACTGACCCGTTTTCATTGTCACAATTATGCATATTGTGTGTTTTCACCTGAAAGTGTTATTTATTTATTTTTGGGGGGGTTGCTCTGAAAATGAAGTAAACAAGAAATTTGGGGCAACTTTCAAGCCAGAATTCTAAAATCAGATAAATTGTGTGTATTGAAAATAGTAACAAAGTCTATTGTATATGCTATTGAGAGTTATTAATTCTATCAATGGTGTCCAGCAGTACATACAGTATATGCCAATCACTGTATTAATTACTAGGCAGGATTGATCCACAATACTTTATTTCATTTTTATGTGCTTACTGACCCAATTTAACAGTCTAATAATAGTGGACATCAATCACAAGTGGTTTGTATAAAACTGAACTCAAAACACAACCTAAAAAAACAATAAAGGTGCCCATACACAGTGCGATGAACTCTGTGCTTTTAGTACTAGATTGCATAGCATCTAGTACAAAAAGCAAACAATGTGCTACAGCACCGTGCTTTTTGTACTAGATATGATGCAATCTACAGTAGTACTAAAAGCACAGGCAGCACAGACTTTATGTGCTGTGCAGTGGGATGTGCACGGGAGTGCACATCTCAACGCACTGCCCTGTTGCACCATGTATGGGTACCTTAAGAAAACAATACTGTATGTGCAACATCTTTGAAATCTGTTATTTTTTAATCAATGTTCTTGATTTTATTCTCTTAATATGAGATTTACTTGTTTATTACAGCATAATGGATTTAATGTATTTAACTGTTAATATATTGGCTAATCTTTTGCATAATTATATGCTCTAATGCAGCCCAATCATGTTCCCAGCATAGGGGATGCAAAACTGTTTTTCAGACCAATTCATGTTTAAAATAAACTGCCACAATTAAAGACAATAAATATAAGTGTTTAAACTACTGTACCTAAATAACAGAGTGTAATTAATGCAATGTTTACTGAACTTACTGTAGAATTCAGTAAAGAGTTGGACATTAGAAGACACAGAAGTGCACTATTCAATTAAGGGCAAACAAAGGGGATTTACCCTGTTTTTTTATTTTTTGCCCCAAGTTTCTTGGTCACTAAAAAAAAAAAAAAACTTTCGGGTAAAAACACAATATTCACAATTGTGACCATGAAAACGGGTCAGTTATCAGGGATTTTTTTTCTCCCTCCAAAGTCAGTAACTTTTCTCTAGGACAAGCTCATACTCTTTTTTACTATGTATAGTGTATTAATGAACCACTCTAAGACGTCCTGACATAATTTTAACTAGATCGGAGTTTCTTCGTACGTTTCGTTCTTTTCATCTAAAAGTAGAGATGTGCAGGTTCTGATTTACTCTGATTTCAAAGCAGGATCTTATTGGCTATCCCAAATCACATGACAGTTGTTGACAGTTGATAGCCAATACGATCTTGCTTTGAAATCAGAGTAAATCAAAGCCTGCACATCTCTACTAAAAAGCAAAACTTTAGGTGTCTTGCCGGAACAGAAGATATTGATTTAATGCAAAATGCTTTTGCACTTTTCTTATTCAGGTCAAGTAATAACTTTTCCACACTAGCCGATTTTAAATATCTCAATTTCAACTTTTTCAATCCACCCTAATATACATTGTACATACACAGATGAAAGTATTATAGCAACTAGGGATGAGTTGGGTTCTGTAAGCCATTCACATGGCGAATTGCATCTGCAAAGCAATACCAAACTAACATTAATTTTTTTTAGAAAATTCACTTTTCTCTGCGCACACCCTCCTAAGCAGATGCAATCTTTATTTTAAGGTCAAATTTATTTTGAGACACATTACAGAACCACTGGTACATCCCTAACATTGAATAATCATACACGGAGGGATTTTAATAGCATTGTTTGGTCAGTCAAGGCAGTTTTTTGGGTGAATTTCTCTAAATAAAAATTTACTAAACAGTAATTTTTCTATCCCCTAAAATGGCACGAAGGCATTTAACGATGGAAAATACATGCTATCTTTTTTCAACCAGTATTAAAAAGTCTAAAAATAATCAATTTGACACCTTTTAAAAACCTCCAGTAATCTACTTATGGCCAATAACAGCCTTCTATATGGTCCTGCTGTACCAGGTGCCACTTTTTGTGGTCCAGGGAGGTTTCACCACTTTTTCCTGCACTTTTTGCAGTTTGCTTGCGATTTGCACAAATTGTAAATTCCAACTGAATCTCGCATTTGTTGGGTCCATGCATTGCCGTGATTTATATAAGCGAGTTTTATGATACTCACTCGTTTCTACTGAACGTATCCCTAACCATAACTCACAACTTTAAGGATTAGTGACTCCTGCATGCTGCAAAGCCATGCATACCTGGAAAAATGGAAATGGCACTGACAAAAAGATTCCCGTTTTGTCACTGTAGGACATGCCCAGTGCTCTGGGAGCTGCTGGCTTGCACACAACGTAGCAATGTCTCAGTGACAGCACTAAGAATGTGTATTCATAGGAAGCATTCTCACAAGCATTGGTTTAGATAATGAGTGTAAATAATGAGTCCATTTTAAATTACCAGGCTTAACATGGTTAATATAAAACAGGAAGATACAGTATGAAAAATTAATATACAGTATGTTTGTGTCACGTTTGTATTTTGTTCCTGCAAAATAAAATATACTGAATAGTGACTGATTCTGTAGAAAAAGGTTATGGGGGTTATTCAGACCTGATCGCTATTGGAGAAGTTGCAATCCTATCTATTATCGAATGACTGTGCCTGCAGTTTGACCATACGTTTGGGGGTGGATACCTGCCGTTTTCTGGGAGTGTCTGAAAAACTGAGGTGCACCAAGGCGTTTGAAGGGAGGGTCTGTGATGTCAGCACCAACCTCGGTCAGCCTGTCTCTGTTGCAGAGCTGTAGAAGGGTCAGACTTTCTTTCATTTGCACATACTGGGAAAATCATTTGATGGGGAGTGCATTGCACATGAATGTGTGTCAGGATAGTGGATTGGAAAATTGGTGCAATTCTCTTGCAGATTTACACAAGGTGGGTTTTTTACTCTGTCTGGGAGGAGGCTACTCACTCGCAGTCAACAGCAAATTTGGTGAAAAGCAACCGGGTCTGAATTAGGCCCAATGTCCTACTGGAAACTACACTGTATTAGTGGCAGTGTTCAGTGTGTTGATACATGTTATGTGCAGAATGAACTGTATGCCAGAATCGAAATGATTGCCATAAGGAAATAACAAACCCAGTTGAAACAATAGATCGTAGAGAGCAACAACAAAGTAATTTGCCACTGCTCCAATAAATAGATATATATTTTATTTAACAAGCTAAAATGTGGTTAAAATATTACAAAATGCCCTGCCCTTCACCCTACAAAAACGTCCATGCCCCTCAGTCTATACTAAAGCCATTGTAGGAAAATAAATTGTACAGAATAAGCTGGATGCATGCACCCCCTCAAGCTGGAATCATTGTCATTCAAACACAACGCAGCAGCAATGCTGTATCTTAAATTAATTTGGTAAACAAAAAGTTGCAAAATATCTACTTACATTTGTATCTAAATAAAAAGATAATCTGCACATCTCTTCAGAGCTGCATTCTCTCACTAAACACAAACTACATAGGTATTCTCATTTACTATCCTCAGCATGCATATCATGTGACGCCACATCAAATTACTCCAAGTGCGAAGAAATGTGGAGAGTGTGTGCAAAGTAACTGCGGAACTCAGCCAACAGCCCTTTGTTATACTCCATAAATTTATAAGTGTGTAGTTTTGTGTTTATACAATAATTTGTTTCCTAACTGTGCTGTTTTTGGGTTGTACAAATAACATAAAAGCCCTCATTCTGGTTAGATTGGTCTCCCGCATGACCAATGCTTTTGGCCTGCACTGTCGGTGTGGCGCTCACACAGTGGGGCAGCGAGACAGGGGTGAACATGGGCGGAGGCGGCAATGGGGCCAGGGCAGGCGACAGGGGGGGTCAAAGGGGACACCTGTACCGGGCCTCAAGCTTGTTAGGGGCCCCAAGGTTCTGAGGTGCTCAGGGGCTGTTAGCATAGCTGCGGCAGTGTCTAGCAATGGTTTATAAAGGCACCCCCCTGGTTCCTGTAAGGGTACTTACTCGGACCCTCATCCGGTATTAATGAAATATTGTAACAATAAAAAACACATTCATTATGCAGTATAATAAAAAGGTTTTGCTCAAGGGGACGGCGTTAGGGAGACCCGACAGAAATATCAGTGTACCGGGCCCCAAGATTTCTGTTGCCGGCCCTGAATGGGGCATGGGAACGCCCAGCGATTCATGGGCATTCCCATGCAAACGCGGGGTGTTCCCATGCAAATGGCGGTGTGCCGCGGGTGCAGTGGCGGGCGGCTGATGTCTTCGGCTGAAAGCCTGCAAATATAAGTCAGTCTCCACTGACATATTTGTGAGCCCTGGAGAAATCATTGATGATGAATGATTTCTCCACCAGTGGGACATGTCTTTCTGACACATCTGCTTGCATGGTTGCGAGGGGATAGAACCGTGGTGGGGGGTGTTTAGCAATTCGGCGGGACTTGGTAAGCTGCGAGCTTTGCAGCTTACTTAGTCGACCAGAATGAGGGCCAAAGTATGAGCTATATGGAAGTGTATGTAGTAGGTGGAATTCGCAGACAAAATTCTATAAACAAGGATTGTATTAGTCCATACATTAATTAGCAATTTAACCGTTTGAGTGGCAACGTTGCTGTGAGAGATCCTCGAAAAATCCAGAAAATATGCCACTGTTCTTTTAGTGTACGTAAATACAAAGACAGCCAAGTCAATGAATTGAACTTTAGTTTCACCCAAAAAAAAAGAACAGTTGCTGTGAGCGACGCTGGCATTTTTAGCAGATATTTTGAGGATTTTTCACAGCAACGTTGCCACTCAAAGGGTTAATAATTAAAAACAATAATATATATAATTAATTACATTTTAAAAACAATTATTGTGCCTCATTATTGTGACATTGGCGTAGATCCAATAACCTGGTGATTATCTCAGGTGTCTCCTTTCTTGGGTTAATTGGCTGAAGCTATTCAATTAGAAACCTGTAATGACCCGGTAACAGCCCAGAGGCAGCAGCTAGCGCTCAGGAGGTGCAAGCAGAACTAGGCGTTGCATGCTGCGTCTTGTCTGCTTGCAGGTAAGTACTAGGTCTATAATTTATACGCACCAATCCTGTGCAGCACAACCCGCGGCTACTTCCCATAAGCTTACTTTTCATGTTGCTCGCTTTCAGTTAATATGTTGTTTAATATGTTTTGTATGTGTGTGTCATGTCTGCAAATTCCACGGACTTCTTCAGATACGAAACATCAAAGACTGTAGTCACTTGTCCGCGCTCTCTGAGAATGACTGCATCTGTATAAATAGCGCAGGCGTGCTTTATAAATAGACACAAATCTAACATAGAGGAACATTTCATTCGTGGGGATCTCACACTTGTGTTTGATGGCTTGCATGTTTTTTTTAAGGTTTATTTATCCAGAACTTTATTTTCTTTTAAAGGTAACATCTTTATTGTATATTTTTATGCAGAGATGGGAAAGTATTTGATCACACAGTAAACTTCGCATAAAATATGAATGGAGTCCAAATTCAAGGATTTTTCTTCATATTTTTTTCTGGTTGGTTTAAAACATTGCACAGGCAATTCACTTTCCATTTCTTTGCTCGATCCAAAGAAGAAAACTTGAGTTCAAAAACGTAATCAGCGGAACCTGTCATGTCAGTTTGTATGTGTTGTGTCTGCATTCCCCAAGGGTGCACTGTCAGGACAGGACAGGATCTTGGCTATGTTGACTCTTGATTAACAACTTTTCCACCATTCATGGTTGGTGTCCCTGAACTTTTTCTTGAACGTCCTTGCTTCTCTCCAATCTCATGCAGCGACGGTTCTTTGTACATGCACACTGCAAGACAAAAGCATAGCAATTAGTAATGGAAGGGATCAGACTGTAATAGGTTTGAGATGTGATCATTTCATTCAATAAAAAAGACCGAAAAATACATATAAAGTAAGATTTTTTAATAACATGATCAATGCTATGATTTTTCATCTGTACACATTTTTTAAAAACAAGTCCTCTAACACCAGACAATAGCAATCATTAGACACCTAGGGAACTACCTGAAATAAGTGTCGGCCTGAAGTATAAGGGGCCTGTCAGAGTGTATTCACGTCATTACATTGCTGTTATTAATATGGTACATTATCATACATGTCCTATCACTAGTTATGATTTTATATATGATGATATATATTATTTATGATGGGGATGACTTTGGTGCAGTTGGTTGTAACTAACATTCCCTGTTTATAAAGGATAAAGAATAAACTTTGGATTATGTATAATATATGAGGAGTGCAGGGGATCAATGATTTTATGCATATTTACATAAAGGTCAGTGGATGAAAGGTGAAGAAATATGCCACCTCTTATTCCTCGTGTGAGAGAGATATATATATATATATATATATATATATATATATATATAATATATATATAGTTACTATAGGATGGAGTGTCTAGGACGACAGGACAGTAAGTCAACAACAAAAGGTTGACATGCACAATGTCAACATTGACAAAATGTCGACATGCAAAATGTCAACATAGAAAAGCACGACACATAGAAAAGTTTTACACATTTTTTGTTAATGTCGACACCTGAGAAGGTGGATCCACAATTAGTTTGGTGTGATTCAGTCGCCAAGCTTTACCGTTTCCAATTAAGAGTCCAAGTGAAAGTATAAAAAAGTCCAAATAAAATGAAGAAAATAAAAGCATGGAAATCTCATGTCGACCACTGCCATGTCAATATTTTTCTTCAGTCGACGTTTGTAATTGCTGAGCTAGTGCATGACAATATTTTGTTAGTGTTTACCTAGTGTAATATAATTTGGGCCCCATCCTGCACCCATACCCAAGTTCACAAAGCAACACTGCAGTGGATGACCAGGAGAGGCAAAGGGTGACAGGGAGAGGGGGACAGGATCAGCAGTGGGCCTCAGGGGCCCCCGATGCACTGCACCTGC
The DNA here is from genome assembly GCF_055691185.1 of Crinia signifera. NCBI lineage: Eukaryota > Metazoa > Chordata > Amphibia > Anura > Myobatrachidae > Crinia > Crinia signifera. The sequence continues at coordinate 226,926,242 of NC_139219.1, forward strand.
TGCACCAATGATAGTTCTGCCTCTGTCTGAGGACACGCTGACACTTAGATAGAGTAGTGGATTAGTGACACTGCTTTAGGTATAAGCAGCTACTGTTTAATTTTGCACAGTGATATTGCTATGTATTGCTAACTGTTTACAGGGGATTAATTGAAATGTTTTGTTGGATAAATAGGTCCCATGACTTGTAACAGTAAAAACAGCTGTAATGTACTCTATTTAATGGAGTTACATTTGGATATAAGAAAGCTTTGAGATGAGCCCCTATCCCAGGTCAGGCAACATATAAATAATTGACTTGATAGTTCAGATGTCCCCTTTACAAAACCATGGTTCTACTTATATATTATGTATGGCTGTTTACAGTGGAGCATTTTAATTGAATGACATTTTCTTCAAACTAGACAGCCAATAACCTTGGCAGCTCTGTGAAATAAGACAGGTCTTCAATCTCTTTCTGAGTCCGGCCTTGGATTATGATTCAACACATTGCTGAACAAAAGTTTTCCCCCCTCCTCGCTTAAATATTCTCAACCCTTCATTAACACATTGCGTTTTTTCTCCAAGTGCAGCAAATCCTGTATAGGATTCGCTGCACATTCGCAGAGTTCTGAAGGGCTGTAGCATTCGCTGCCAGCCCTCCCGGTCACCCTATTCAAAGCAGCAGGGGCTCGCTGCCCCTGATGGCGAATCTTAACCCCTGCGGCAAATGCCGCAGGGAGACGGCGTCAGGCAGGGAGATGTAAGCCTTCCTGCCTGCCCCAGAATTTGTGGGGGAGAAGCTGCACCCCCCCACTCCGGAGAGCTGGCAGGGAGCCGCTTCACTGGTCCCGCTCATAAAAAGCCTGGACCAGTGTGAAGTGAATATATGAATATTAAATGAGCTACTCCCGGCCCCCTGCTGGCGAATGTGTAAAAAAAAAAAAGTGCTTCAAGCACATGAATAAAAATAGCATGCCCCTTCACAGAAAAAAAAATTCAAATTTTTTGACACCAAAAAACACTTTCCAGTTCACCTAAAAAAGATGTCGAATGCAAAACGGTGAATCATGGCAAATATCAGGGAGAAAGCAGTTCTCCATCCTAGCATTGAATACACTCTTGGCGAATCCCAGTGAAAACCCCATTGAAATACACTAGCGAATTGCAGCGAGCATGAAACGAAGAACTGGCCGGCATTCACTGTTCGCTTTCGGTGAATCAGATTTTTAGAGAAAAAGATTCACTGCAATGAGTGAAAAAAAACAGGGCTGTGGAGTCGGTAGATAAATGTTCCGACTCCGATTCCTCGTACTTCTGACTCCGACTCCTCGACTCTGACTCCTCTGTATTAATATGCGAATGTATTTGATACATTCCTTGAAGGAAAGAAAGGCAACATACATATTATTACTACTAATCTCACTTCCTGCCTGTGTTAGCATTGAGATCTGGCTCCTGTGCTGCTGCTGCAGCAACAGCAAACTCTGACCAGACTCTCCTCTCCCCTCCTGGCTGTGCGAGTGCTCCCAACACCTTGGGGCCCCTTAAAGCCTTGGGGTTTGGTATGGGGGTACCCTTTGTACCCCCCTGTTGCCGGGCCTGCTTGCACCACACTTAAAAACCTGGGATAGACAGTTTCTTCCAGAAACATGTGCACATGTCTACCCTCATACAGACAAGCAGGCATGCAGGTTTTAAAATAAATATAAACACTAACAGTTGAATCCAAGAAGCTGTTCCATCAAGTCCTTCTAGCTATAGAGAAGAATCTTCACTCAATAGGAAAGGTTCAGAAGTGTGGAGCATGAGTTCTGCATGCTTTGTGACGACAACAAAAATCAACGAGCCACAATCTCCGCTGGTTTGCGTGCTCGTCACCGTTCAATTCATGGACACAAGGAACGATTTCTTTACCGAATCGTTACTGGTGACGAAAAATGGTGCCTGTACATCAATATGAACCAGCATAAGGAATGGCTTAGCCAAGGTAAACAAACGACCCCGCGCATGAAACAAGATCTTCATCCGCGTAAAAAGATGTTGTGCGTATGCTGGGAGAGCTTGGTTGAATGATTTCTACCAACGAGGTATTGAAAACCTTATTGAACTTTGGAAATAAGTTGTAAACTACAAGGGAGAATACATTTATAAGTATTGGTGCTCCGAATTGTGCGTTGCGTGCCATATAGTGAAGCACATTAAAAGCATGCTTTTTCACGGTCACTTAACGTGTTTGTTTTGCGGTTACTTGAGGCACTGCATGCATTGGTCTTTATTCTTACAGTAGAGAAGTCATTAATTATAGTTTTCGGAGTCGGTGCATTGTTTGCCGACTCCGACTCCAGGTACTCGAAATTTCCTCCGACTCCTCAGCCTTGGAAAACAGCCCAAATCGCCGAAAAAAACTGTGAATCGGAAGCATTGAATACTGGCCATTGAATGTTCTGTTAGTAATGACACTTGCATACGTGTCTGATTAACAACACCTCTATGCAACCATGATGATAATACCATCCGATTAATGGATCACTTAACCACTTCCATTCCTGTCCAGATCAAATGTGTAATTGTTTCACTCTATTTAGATAACAGTTGTATTTATTTTTTATATTATTTTTAGTCTCTAAACAGGTTTTATTTCTGCATAGGTCTTTTTTATTTTATAAGCATTACATAGGTGGAAAACAAGCAAATACAGAAAACAAGTATATTTAACCATATGCTTCTTCTTTGCAGCCCTACAAATTTACTGGTCTTTAATTACATTGGTATCCCAGATGACAACTAATTAAGTATCCATCAATGGTTGAAACACCAATGGCCGTCCCTATGGGAGACTAGAGAGACAGACTATCAGCTCCTCTCCTCTTTGCACCAGTGGGTGAGTGGGGAAACCCTGGGTGTGATGTCATACATTTGACACCTAACACAGAGCGACATTTCCCCATCCTTGACTTCTCAGTGGTGGCCACTAACTCAAGCAGTCAGCCACAGATTGCATAGAGAGTAGCCAGCCAGAAGGTGCTAGATGAAGGGAGGGTCTCCTATCTGGTTAGACCACTGAATTCCTCCTGTCAAGAAGCCAGACTCACTCCCAGCGGCTCCAAGTCAAGAAAGGTAGGTAAGAAGGAGCTAGAAAAGGTCGGCAAGAATGAGCTAGAAAAGGTTGGTCAGAAGAAACTAGAAAGGTAGGTGAGAAGGAGCTAGAAAGGTAGGTAAGAAAGAACTATAAAGGCAGGTAAGAATGAGCAAGAAAGGTAGGTGAAAGGTATGTGAGAAGGAGCTAGAAGAGTACATAAGAAGGAACTAGAAATATACTTAAGAATGAGCTAAAAAGGTAGGTAAGAAGTAGCTAGAAAGGTAGGTAAGAAGGAGCTAGAAAGGTAGGTATGATTGTGTGAGCAGCAGCAGGTGACACTGTGATGTCAGGTTTTAGAGGATTAGGACACAGAAATAGCAATATGCACTATGTAGAGTGGTGGCAAAATAATTGATCCTAATTTGATAAAAGTAGTGTCTCCTAGTTTGCCCTACTTTTGCATTTCAGGGTATTCACAGATAAATCAAACTTTATTCATATGCAAGCATTGGTGAATTTATTTTTTTATGTTTCTGCAACCCAGAAAACAAACCTGTCATACAATGTGTGTCCTGAATGGATTTGTTGGATATTAAAAGATAAGAAAAATCCTATTCTGTGAGTCAGAAATCATTCCTTCAACTCATCTTCCCAGATCTCCACTGCCTGACAAACACATAATCTGCCTGAAGGACAAATCATTTACGGACCTAAAAATGCTAGCCCTATGATTTCTTCATAACTTTAAAGTGGAAGGATAATACAAATAATGAGAACTATGGGCCTGATTCAAAGGTGAATGCTACTGCTTCTGCAATAGTGGTCACTGAAGGGTTAATCAGCCATCTTGTTTCTCTGTGAAGGGTTAATCAGCCATCTTGTTTCTCTGTGTTAATAGTCTTTGTTCCCGCTTATCTCAAGAAGTTATGTTCTGGCTTGTTTCCAGTACTCGCTTGCTTTCCCGTACTTTGTAACTTCTATGGAATAGTACATTCTGTGATTTCTCATAACTAACGAATGCTACTCCCCTGTAAGGCGACGTATAAGCCACCCCACCTCTATGCTGTTATTCCCCTACCTCTGCACCAAATATTAACCAATCATGTAATTGAATCAGCGCCGTATGTTATGTATAAATATGTCGATTTGTCATAATTAAATCAGAGCTAAACCTTGTATCTGTGGTCCTCCTCTCTGGTCATATCATATAAGGTTACGCTCTCACGGAGCTCTAAGGGGTCTTCACACTGAGGTCAAATAAGGTAATTAATAGATAAGGAAATCGATACATCGGCGCATGATCGATTTCCCAACAGAGCTGGGGGCTCGCCGCGGGATTCGAAGTTCATTCCTACACGGTTGTCAGCAGACTCCAAAAGTCTAATCTGAGACCGCTGTGAGGTTACGGACAAACTCGATCCTGAACCTATGACTCTATCCCTGGGGGATATCGGATGTCAGTTCATAGAAGTTAAAATCTTCTATCTTTGTTTTGTGTACACACTGATCTAGGATCAGATACCGTACTTGGTGTACGAAGAGACCACGGGTCTTTATCCAAATAGAACCTCATTTTGAACACCCACTATTTCATTGGCCAAATTTCTTTACTATGTTTAGTTTGAAGTATAAGTTTTTCTTATTTCAATATCCTTGTGTGATTGGTAAGTATACACACTTGTGATATCTGTATTTCTTTGTAAACCGTGCGGTTGGTAAGTTCACGCACAATAACTCTATTGTCTCATTGATTACTGTATGCCAACAGACTTGCGGACTTATGTTCTCCCCTTCGGAGTAACGCAACGTGAGGCTTCATATACAGTTTTCACATTATAACCACTGGACTCTATCTACTGTCACGTAGACAGTCTGTGGTTCCACTAACAAACCATATATAAATAACAATTTATGAGATGTCTAAAGTGAATACATGATTCTATAAGTGTTTGGATAAAGACTAACCCTCACAGTCTGCTGCAACAGGTTTTACCTGCCTCTCTGTGACGGTGCCCCTGATCTAATACACTTTGAATCTTTTCACGCTCTCATATTACATGTCAGATTATGAATGTCCACCGATAGGAAATTGCAATAGTTGCCAAAGTAGTTTAATATTGTGGTATAAGAATCCAGAATATTATCCAATATTGGTATCTGTCAACAAACAAAGGATAAGATTTAAATCCACAATTAAAACATTCTCTAATGGCATTGTGTATGAGGCAGTCCTCATAGTAGGTTGTCACTTACGCACAGAAATCACCAGTAAATATATTGATCAACTCTATCCTTTCTTCGTGACAGATCTACCAATCAATCTTTTCACCTATCCCATTATTTGCCCAAAATCTATTGAACAAATAAAACAATTACCAGAAAGTAGCCAGATTCTAAACTTCATAGATCTTAGTGAAGATTATAGTCATCAACAACAAATCAAAAAGTGGAAAACATTCACACGGAATCATAATAGAACTGTACATAAACATGGATTCAAAACAAAGTAAAAAGACTGTAACATATCCACCTCCCCTACCTAACGAGACATGCCCACAATTCAGTGATCATTTGTATGAGAAAGAATCAGCTGGTTGTTTTGACATGAGGAAAACTGCAGTTTCCTCTACTCACAACTTCCAGAACAGTAATAAGGGTCCGCCCAATAGACAAAATAGGGGACCCCCACAAAGTAACAGGAGACCTTTAAGGCCTCCACAGAACCAAACCTTTCGTGCACCACCATACACCAGGGATTACAACAACACTGGCGCAGTTCATAAACAGACTACTTGTTTCAACTGTGGCCAGAACACACACTGGGCTAGAGATTGCCCTTTCCCTTCTCGGAAACCACAACAACCTTGCACGCCAAGACCCCAACAAGGGCTTTCCCGACAGGGTCCTACACCACCTCAAGAAAGCGTACTTTTCAGAGTTGACTGGACCGACCCTACCCATTGACGGGGCCCGGAGGAGGGTATCCCATCTTTTGTACAGTTCACTACTCACTGGGAAGATTCTCCCCTCATCACATTATATGTAGATGATGAGGGACTGTCCTTCCTGGTGGACAGTGGGGCCACTACCAGTGTTCTATGTTCCCTTAACTATGATGGTGAACTGCAAAAGACTGTTCCTATTGCACCCATAGTACCTGACATCAATTCACTCATCTCAGCCATCCCTGCAAACGCAGCTTTCTTTAGTGTCATAGACTTAAAAAAAAAAAAATGCGTTTTTCAAGTATTCCTATTGACACAGAGACCCAATTACTCTTTGCTTTTTCATTTAAAGGTAAACAATTAATGTGGTGTCGTTTACCCCAAGGCTATATTGACTCTCCCGTGGTCTATAGCATAGTCCTCCAAGCCACATTGGCTCCATGGCACCCCCCCCATAGTTCTGTCCTGCTACAGTATGCAGATGATCTGCTTCTCTGTAGTGTCACCGAGGAGACCAGCCGGTTAGATGGAATCTCATTGTTAAACTGGTTAGCAGAATGTGGACACAAAGTGTCAAGAGCAAAATTGCAATGGTGTAAAACGCATGTCAATTACCTGGGTTTTGTACTCTCTGAGGGAGAAAGGAAAATCAGTCCACAACGCATACAGTCTGTATTGGGCCTGGTCACCCCAACTACCCAGAAGGATATGTTGTCTTTCTTGGGTATGGTAAGTTACTGCAGACAGTGGATTTCTGATTGTTCCTACTATGATAATATCTTGAGACAATGCACACTCAAAGACAAACCCAAGGTTATACAATGGTCAGATGAAATGTATTCTGCATTTAAAAAATTGAAAGAAATGTTAGTACAGAGTCCCGCGCTTGGTCTCCCGGACTATATGTTATCATTTCACTTGTTTGCAAGGGACACATGTACAACTATGGCGGGTGTGCTCACCCAACTTCACGGAGGCAAAATGCGCCCTGTCGCATTTTTTTTTCAAAAGTAATGCCTGTCACTGTGCAAGGAATGCCAGCTTGTCTTCGAGCACTGGCTGCCTGTGCAATGGTTGTTGAGATGTCCACATCACTTACATTAGGACATCCTACTGTGTTACATACCACACATAATGTCCTCTCCATCCTCAAAGGTCTACACACACAACACATGTCTGCCCAAAGACTCAGCGGCTATGAAGTACTCCTACTAGGGAATCCTTCTCTCACTGTAAAATACGCAACAAACTCAGAAGGACCTGTCCCTGTACTAAACGCACTTTTAGGTCTTAAAGGACCTGACGACGAGGCGCCGCCTCAACATGACTGTACTCTGACAATTGACTCAGAAACTTCACCCAGACAAGACATGTCGACTGTGCCTATCCCCGATGCCGACATAATATTTGTTGACGGCTCCTGCAGCCGTCCCAATGACAACACGTACCAGGCAGGATATGCAGTGGTTAAACTTCCAAACACCACCCTTGAAGCAAAGACAGTCCCCTTACAGTCAGCACAAGCTGCAGAACTCATTGCACTCACTCGAGCTTGTCACATTTACAAGGACAAACCTGTCACAATTTACACAGACTCCAAATACGGATCATGGTATGATCTGGCAACGCCGAGGCTTCACTGGCGCTGATGGGAAAGGCATATCACATGCGCAACTCATCACAGATCTCTTACACGCAATTACATTACCATCTCAAATTGCCATCCTTCATTGTAAAGCACACACTGGAGGAAAGGATGATATCAGCAAAGGCAACGCTCTTGCTGATACCGCTGCTAAACGTGCTGCCACTATAACAACATATAACCTCACTCTTGCTGTCATCTCGCCTCCTTCGTTAGATGATACATACCTACTGACAGAATTACAGGCTGCTGCCTCTAATTCAGATCTATCAGATTGAACATATCCAATACTGCAGAAGAATCCACGGACTGGATTAATCTGCAAAGAGGGGAAACCATGTATACCCCAAACCAGTGCATCATTGTTCATAGTACATTACCACGGAGTAGGACACCATAGTATAGTAACAACTACTTTACTCCTCTCCAATGATTTCTACATTACTAATGCCAAAGAACTTGTAAAACAGTACATCAGTAGATGTATAGTGTGTCTTAGAAACAACCCAAACAACCCAAATAAAGCAAGACACCAACATCTAGAATACCCAACCACACCTTTCACACATCTTCAAATAGATTTTACACATATCAATAATGCAGGAAGCTTATCCCACTAAATCAGAAGATGCAAAAACAGTAGCCCGCATACTCACGCGAGAGATCATTCCGCGCTGAGGATGCCCGCTCCAAATCAATAACGATAAAGGTTCAGCCTTCACAGCCAAAGTCACAGCAGAACTAGTCAAAGCACTGCAAATAGAATGGAAGTTTCACATTCCATATCACCCACAGAGAATGACTCCACAAAAGACTCTAGGTTACTCCCCCTTTGAAGTACTGATGGGCAGACCTTTCCCCACTCCCTGGGCAAAGAACCCTTTAGTTACCACAGAAGGAGACTTAGAAATAATAAGAGAAGAGTATGTCAGATCCCTAATACAGAAACTTAATGAAGTTGAACAAAATGTTATCTTTAAGAATCCTTCTCATCCACAGATACCCACTCACCCATTTAGGGTTGGAGACAAGGTCGTTGTAAAGATCCTACCCAGAAATAAACATCCAGGAGATTTCACCTACGGTCCAGAAACAGAAGTGGTCGCGGTTACCAGAACGGCTGTCCTCACCGACGAAGGACCAACGTGGATCCATGCATCCAGAGTGAAGAAAATTCCACCTCCACCACACGTCAACACAGAGGTCGACACCGATCCCGAGACTGACACAGACGGGACGAGAGAGGTAATAACGAGGGCCAGTGGCTCTGACCTCCAACTTGGAGAAGAACTGCCGGTTGGAAGTGACGAGGAATCAGAAATACAACATTCTGAAGCCGAGGACAACGACATAGGACATGATTCCCTCCACCTTAGCCCTAGCGACTTTACTCGGGCTTGTTCTTTATAACTGTTTTGCTGAAGTTGATATTACTCAGAATGATGGACGTTTTACCTTCTGGTATAATTCTTCTAGTACAACTGTCGTTACTTTTATATTTTCTTATTGTGATATTGTACTTTGTTCAAATAATCAAGGCGGCAACCGAGGAGAACCACCATTGCCATGGCTGTGCAATGTTCACCACACACCACACGCTGTAAGTCACGTATATATCTGTGTCACTAGTACTTACTGGGGAGATTCTTGCAACTCATGGGGGGCTGTTGGGTGGAACACTAGAGCAGATACCACTGCCTTTGATATCAGCCAAAACTGGGGATATCACCCCGATGTTGGCCTCCATAAATGGTCCCATGGTCGATCCTTACTAACCCGTATGTCCCTACGAAAAAAGGGCACTTGCAATAGCCAATTTATTATTAACCTAGAAAACCCGGCCCCCGGCGATGCCGGACTATATGTCATGGGTAAATATCAATCAGGAGAAAGCGGGGGCCCAAGGGGAAGATTTCATTTAAAAGACATGTATGATAACCCAGAATACACCGCCCTCAAAACCACTGTAAAACCTAAAACACCACCATCATTCTTTAAACCACATGTCACTACTTTTAATGAAATGTTAGCCATTAACAACCCCACTTACGAAGACACTATAGCCATAGAGACTGGGTTATCTGACGTAAATTATTGGCTAGAATGGATGAAATATAATGCACGTAAAGTTAATCAAACTGATTGTTATGTGTGTGGAAAATCCAGACCCCACTTGGGTACGGTGCCCATACACATACCTTCAGACCAAGATAAATGTTTCTTTAGCCTGTATACTGATACTATTGTAGAAGAAACCAAATGTGAACAATGGAAGAAAGAATATCCCATAATGGTAAAGAATACCAATCCTGGTAGTACCATAACCATTTATCCTGGTAATTATACATGTTATTACTCAAACAGCACTGCACAAAACACTGTAGATCTGAAATTGTTTCCTGATGGGTATTGTGCTGAACGAAGACATATCAGTATACCCACCATGAAAAAATCATTAGGAGACATTTATTTTATTTGTGGAGACATGAGACTCAGGACAAAGCTGGACAATCCTTGGAAAGGAGAGTGTGCCCTGGCAAAGATCATTATGCCCATACACATTCTCCCAGCCGATTTGTCTGAGCCTCCTCCCACAAATAAACCTACCACAAACTCCAGAAACAAAAGAGAAGCTCCAAAGGAAAGCTTCGATCCACACATATACATAGACACTATTGGTGTTCCCCGGGGAGTTCCTAAAGAATTTAAGGCTCGTGATGAGGTCGCTGCCGGCTTCGAGTCCCTGCTTCCCCAGGTAACCATCAATAAAAATGTGAACTGGATAAATTACATATATTATAATCAACAGCGCTTCGTTAATGATACTAGGGACGCTTTGAAAGGTATTGCTGAACAGTTAGAAGCTACATCACAAATAACATTTCAGAATCGCATGGCTTTAGATATGATGCTTGCCGAGAAAGGAGGAACCTGTGTGTACATAGGTAAGGTTAAATGATTGGAAACACGCACTAACACAAATAGGCATATTTATCCTCATTATAATTATTGTACTTATGATAGTAGGATATTGTGTCTTTCCCATATGCAAGAAGATTGGTTCCAAGTACCTGGATAATGTAACACCTGCTATGTACACTGATCTTGCCAAAAGCCCTCCCTCACCAGAAGATTATGGTGAATATGTCAAAATTCACCGTACCAAACAAGATGCCATCTATAAGAATCAAATTGTCTAAAAAGGACATTGATTCTAAGAGGGGATTGAAGGGTTAATCAGCCATCTTGTTTCTCTGTGAAGGGTTAATCAGCCATCTTGTTTCTCTGTGTTAATAGTCTTTGTTCCCGCTTATCTCAAGAAGTTATGTTCTGGCTTGTTTCCAGTACTCGCTTGCTTTCCCGTACTTTGTAACTTCTATGGAATAGTACATTCTGTGATTTCTCATAACTAACGAATGCTACTCCCCTGTAAGGCGACGTATAAGCCACCCCACCTCTATGCTGTTATTCCCCTACCTCTGCACCAAATATTAACCAATCATGTAATTGAATCAGCGCCGTATGTTATGTATAAATATGTCGATTTGTCATAATTAAATCAGAGCTAAACCTTGTATCTGTGGTCCTCCTCTCTGGTCATATCATATAAGGTTACGCTCTCACGGAGCTCTAAGGGGTCTTCACACTGAGGTCAAATAAGGTAATTAATAGATAAGGAAATCGATACATCGGCGCATGATCGATTTCCCAACAGTCACTATCGGAATGCAGGGCATCGCAATATGCAAATACTAATGTCAGCCTTCCCATCGTGCACCAACATGTGATGGAGAATGCAATTGATGAGACAATTATGGCCAGTGCCCCGTGTCAGTGGTCCTGTACACTCCACCTTTGGTGCACCATTGCTCACACCACTAGGACCTGGGACAGCCTGATCAGTGTTTCCGTCCCAAATTCATCTAAACATGGCCTCTACAGCTCTATAATGTAGCCACATCCGATACACCTGGGAGACCCCATTACACCCACATGAGATGCCTTTATTGTTTACATTTTAGGCTACCTCCCAGTTAACCACAACGCTGTTGCCAGCACTTCTGTACCCATGAGTTGTCCCTGTAGTCAGGGAAATGTATGTGCCGTAGGGGTTTTCAGGATTGCATCCACCTCTGAATTAGGCCTTATATGTATGAAAGTAATGTATCTAGGACTAGGGTAATGATTTCTGCACTGTTGTGCCTGCTTTTGTATACTTGGATGCTTTACATTGTGCTTTTTGCACAAAACTACTGTGTGTATCACAGACAGTCTTCTACTCTGGCGGTTTACCTGTTGGAGCAGATAGTGTTGATTCTATTGGTTGAATTTACCACATCTCTAAGCTGCTGCTGATTTCAGAGAGACAGTCCTGGTTTGAGGGCTCGGTGACACAGGGGCAGATTTGTTAAGCTTGGTGAAGTGATAATGTGGCTGGTACTTTATCACCAGCCAATAAGCACTCAACTGTGTAGTTACAGACTTGGTTTGAAAAATGACAGGCAGGAGCTGATTGGCCGGTAATAAAGTACCAGCCACATTATCCCTTCACCAAGCTTAATAAATCTGTGAGGATGGGAGAAATCTCCCGTTTGCCACAATCAGCATAGAAATTAACAGATGTTTAGAGGGATTTGTATTTGTAAATTAGTTCTTATGCTCAATACAATGCAAGTATTGGATGACCCCCAACCCCAAGATGGTGTTAAAATATGGTGAAAATATTCTGTAAAGACTTGTTGTAAACCAGGTGACACAATTAAAATGTGCCCTATTTACTCATAACATAAGTAGTACTATAATTGTTCACAGTACACAGACTTATTATATATTAAATGTGCAATATGGAATCATTCCATTCTCAGACTGTAGATTATGGACTAACGGTGACCCAATTTTAGGGTTATTCTGAGAACACTGGCTACAATATATGGGAGACACAAAACTGTACCACAGGAGAAACATAATTAAGAACATAGGCCAGTAGATGTGACATGGGCCTGTATCAAAATATATACCAGGGAAAAGGGAGTTAAAAGGCAAGCAAAAAAATCTCAGGGCAGGTTCTAATCTGGAAAATGGGGACCATGCAACAGTTTTAGAATCAGAACCATGCAATAAGTAAAAAATATAATTCCTAACCTAAAAAAAATTGCAGACAGCCAATCACAATGCTCCTAGAGAGCTCTTGTATGCAGATTTGTCACTGTTTGATCACATGATACTGTAAATAGAACTTTTAATAGCTGAACTTTATAATGGTGTGTACACATGTTGCAATTTACACGATCGATGTTTACTATATATCTATATAGTCAAAATTGACAGCAAATTAGTGCAAATCGTTTGTGCCTGCATCCGTTCCCAATGTGCAGCCCCGCAACATCAAAAGTAGAAGAAAAGTGTGCAACACAGTCTATTACAACTATAGGGGTTAATCAATTTTGGTCAAATTTTTTTGCCAAGAGAAAAAAAAACTGTAAAGATTTGCCTATCAGTATTCAATAAGGGCGTTTTCACCTGTTTTTGAGTAGATTTTCGCCCATACCATTTCAAGACGGACAAATAAATGGCCAATAAATGCAAAATTCATCAAAAACCATGTGAATTTGCTGCAATTTTGTTGATCTACATGGTTTTTGACAATGATAGAATTTTCACCCAGGAAAAATATCAGCACAGGGATTGAATGGGGTGAGCTGAATTCGACCTAAAAAAAGTAAAAATGGGCAAAAAGTGCAGATTTTTCACCTGGCAAAAACCCGGCCGGGATTGACAACTGCCATATGTCGGAAAGAGGTCCATTCTACTCAATGCAGCATGGCCCTCCCTCTCTGCCAGCCGATGCTGGCACCCGAGGCTGCCGATATCGGTTTAATATTTGGGGCCGCCATATCGCAATGCGTGTACACACCTTTAGTCTCAGAGACTGGATAATTTATGAAGGGAGGATTGTTTTATACAGTATACATTTCTCCTGCTGCGAGGAGCTTGTAATTGTATTTTTTTTTAGTATGATATATATAATACAGGTTGAGTATCCCTTATCCAAAATGCTCGGGACCAGGAGAATTTTGGATAACGGATTATTCCGTATTTCGGAATATTTTAATATTTCAATGATGTATTTTGAAGTATCTTGCATTTATGCTGTATAAACACATAACATACACACAAATATATTTTATTACCACATAAAATACACACAAATATATTTTAATTGTTCAAAAAACAAGGTTTCAAAACGTGAAACAAAATGTGTGTACTATCTCAGCACTGAATTTGAATGCCAAGCAATCATTGTCTTGCACATATATAGTGCCAGTTACATATCATGTCCCCAGTGATGCTGTTACAAATGTCCCCAGTGAGTTTTTAGCAAAAAAATAAAAATTTTCACTTTCTGGAATGTCCGTATTTCGGAATAATTCGGATAACGGATATTCGGATACGGGATACTCGACCTGTATTCCTATTAGTGTGTACATATTGCATATGTATTAAATTGTTCATTTTATGAGGTCAAAGCTTTATTTATCTCTTTTAGTTCTGAGTAATTGAGCAATTGCAGAGCTGGTTTACTTTTTTGAATCTACAATGCTGTAAGCCCTAAACACTTGTGGTGTGTATGTGTAACCTTACAAACACGCACACACACACTTAATCTACTACATTAGAAGGATATAAATACATTAGAGACTGTACAAAGAAGAGCAACTAAAATGCTGTACAAAGAAGAGCAACTAAAATGGTACATGGCCTACATCACAAAACGTACCAGGAAAGACTAAAAGATCTTAATATGTATACTTTAGAGCAGAGAAGGGAAAGGGGGGACATGATAGAAACTTTCAAATATATCAAGGGCTTTAACAAGGTACAGGTGGGAGACATTCTTCACAGGAAGAGGAGCAACAGAACACGAGGACATGCACTGAAACTAGAGGGAGGAAGATTCAGGGGAAATGCGAGGAAGAATTTTTTCACAGAAAGAGTAGTAGATAAGTGGAATAGCCTCCCAACAGAGGTGGTAGACGCAAATACAGTAGTACAATTTAAACATGCTTAAGATAAGCATATTGATATCCTTACAAAAAAATAAGGATCAAATATGGTTTGAGGTAACATGTTTAAAAAAAGGGGCAGACTAGATGGGCCAAGTGGTTCTTATCTGCCGTCAAATTCTATGTTTCTATGTTTCTATGCTGTAAGCCCTAAACACTTCCGTGTGTGTGTAAACACTTGTGGTGTGTGTGTGTGTAAAGTAGGCTTGCCATAAAATCCGTTTAATACAGGATACCTATGATTTCCACACATATAGGGCGAGATTCAGCAAGCTAAATATGCCGTAAAAACACAGTTTTCTGGGTTTTTACCACATTTTCATATGCAGCAAAGCCCCATTGCTGGGGCTTCGCTGCGGGGGGTTACACCAGTTCTGGTACTTGTTTCCTAGCACGGCCACAATCGTGAGTAATCGTGTCCCTTACTTAAGGGACACGATTACCCACGATGGACCCGATTTCTTTTGAAATCAGGTCCATTTTGCCGGCTAGGATAAAATATCGGGGGCATCGCGTCGGTCGGGACCATTAACATTGGTCCCGACGCGACCGACGCGATGCCCCCGATATTTCCATAGACTTCAATGTTAAAAAATATTTTAACATTGAAATCTTGTCGGGAAAGGTAAAATATCGGGGGCATCGCGTCGGTCGGGACCATTAACATTGGTCCCGACGCGATGCGACGCGATGCCCCCGATTTTTACATAGGATTCAATGTTAAAAATTTTTTTAACATTGAAATGGTGTAAAAATGTCAAAAAATGTGAAATGGGTCCATATGACCCATTTCACATTATAGATGTCCCCGTCGTCGCCCCACGATAGACGCCAACCCGAAGCGTGGCGAGCGCAGCGAGCCCGCGAGGGGCGGCGGTACGCGTCCTCCGACCTTTTCATGCCCTACTATCCACTAGGGCGTGGAGTGAGAATAGAATAGTGTGGCGAGCGCAGCGAGCCACCGAGCCCGAAGCGTGGCGAGCGCAGCGAGCCCCGCGAGGGGACGCGGATACCTTCACAGTTATACGCGTCCCCTTGCGGGCTTCACAGGTGTCCGTGGCGACGCGGACACCTGTGAAGCCCGCGAAGGGACGCGTTTACCTGTTAAGGTATCCGCGTCCGCTCGCCACGCTTCGGGCTCGGTGGCTCGCTGCGCTCGCCACACTATTCTATTCTCACTCCACGCCCTAGTGGATAGTAGGGCATGAAAAGGTCGGAGGACGCGTACCGCCGCCCCTCGCGGGCTCGCTGCGCTCGCCACGCTTCGGGTATGCGTCTATCGTGGGCTGCTGTTTACGCGCTTCAATTTGGGGGGGTTGGGAATTTTTTTCATTGAATACAATGTAAAATTGGGTCCCAGGGACCCAATTTACATTGGATTCAATGAAAAAAATCGGGTCAAAAATCGGTCGGTCGCGTCGATCGCATCGCATGCGACCAAATCGCATGCGATACGATCGACCCGATTTTTTTCAGCACGACCACCCCGATCTTAATCGGTGTGGCCGTGCTAGGAAACAAGTACCCCAGTTCTATATGGCGTAACCCCATGGAACCCTATGGGCTTCCCTTCGCGTCCCCCGCCGCCCCGCGCCCCCCCGCCGATCTGCCCCGCACCCCCTCTCCTGTGTCCGGGCAGCCTCCTGCTGTGCTGCCCGGACCAGTGATTTCCTCCTGCCTGCACCACTTCTGAGTGCAGGGAGGAGGAACCGGAGCCCTTACAGCTGTGTAAGGGTTCCGGCAGGGACCCGGTGCACATCGCAGGCCATCGCTTTTGCGTTAATAATCGCATATGTTACTGCATATGCGATTATTAACTATGCGAATGCCGGCGATGTGCACCGGGGATTATTGCTGAATCTCGCCCTCTGTGCCTGACAAAAATCCAGGTGAAATACATGCTTGAATTTAGCCAGCTACATAACCCATGTAAATTATAGTGATACCAAGGCAAGCCTATATTAATTACAGTTTTAGGTGTTATAGATGTAGCCGTGCTCAGCATTGCCACCGAGCATCCTTATTGTGGCAAAGCTGATGCTGCAAGTGTGTCAGCAGACTACGAGACCAAAGTAAAGCACTTGCTGCAGACTAGTAGCATGGCACCCACATATGCCCGCTACATGTGAGGACTATGGCTACATCAGTACATGCTGAGTAGGCCCACTGTGGTCCAGCGACGTCCCCAGCATTCTGAGGACACAGTGTTCAGATTCCGAATTAACCAAATTTAAGAGGAATCTGTAAACATAAAGGGTCTAATTCATGTTTGTAAGCAGTCCAACAAAGCAAGAAACTGGGCAAAACAGGTAGGGCAGATGTAACATACACAGCATAAAGTATTTGCTGACTTTGTAAGTCTCCTCTCTGGGAGGAGCCCAAAGAGAGACAAGACACTGCAGGGCCTTTCAGGGGGCAGGGCCAAATTTCCTTATCAATAGACCCCATCCCCAGCATAGGGAAACACCTGCGAGCTAAAATGACACAATCCAGTCTTTAACCCGACTTTCCCAAAAACCAAGAGCTTCCTGCAGTTCCCAGGAGGGTAGGCAAGTATGATGTGTAGAGAGAATTAGATTTAGCAGGGGTGCATTCCAAGTGTATTGTAAATTGCATTGTAAAAATTAAGCTGTCTAATGTGTTGGCTACATGCAAAAGCAGCTAGTAATTACCATGCACAGAAAAATATAAAATGTATTTATCCCCTTGCATGGCAACATGGTTAGTTTTTTTTTTTGCTCTTCCTTGCAAACCTGAATCAGGCCCATATGGTGCCCCTACACTTCTCCAATTAGGCCAGTTTTCATCCGATACCGACAGATCAATCGGATGAAAACTTGCCAAATCGGAGGTGTTTGACATCAGATCCGCTGCACATCGGACGCTGGAGATCTTATGTGTAGCACATCATATAACTGGACCATCATTGGCACATTGCAGGTGGTTTTTACCACCCACTATATATCGCATTAGATCAGGGCTGTAACTAGGTGTGTGCTAGCGGTGCCACCGATAGCACCGATGGGCCAATGCCGGGAAGCTTCAAAGGAAATTGGGTCTGATTTGTCCTTTGGATGACTCAGACATGTGTATGGCTACCCTTAGCTTAATTCCATTTCAGCATATGAGACAATAAAATGGGAAAATTGTTTGTTAAAATGTTACACTTCTCCCAATCCGCAGATACAGGGCACAAAGCAGTGTCACAGTGCTAGCAGATTTGTCTAACATTCATACATCACTGGAGATTTAATAAGTAAAGAGCACAGACTCTCTGCACTGGAAAGATAGTGCAGACATGAGAAAGTGTAATAGTTTACACAAGGGAATTGATTGCACACCAAATGAATAATTACACTGTAGCAAAGGAGTCAGGATTTCCCTGCTATCTGCCTTTACCATAAAAAAGGCAGGGGACGCAATGTGCTGTTATATATGTAAATTCAATGAATACATTGCTTCTTCCATACTGTTTGATACCAGGAAGCTGTCATAGGTAATCACAGTGAATGCTGAGCGGATTTGCTGATTGACAAATCCCATTTGTAACTATCATGTCTGCGACAATATGAGTATAAAAATGTTGGCAGTGAACACGTGGCACATATTACTTAAACGGATAGTATTATTTACAAAGTGCTCCTCCTTACCTGAAAGCAATCCACTAAACTGCCTTGTCCTATCTACTGTACCAGTCTTAATAACTTTATAGTCCCTAATGCCAGCATCCAATTATTTACGGTAATCCGTTTTTGTGGAACCTAGGTGTTTTCATGCAATATAGCGTATTTGTCGCACCAAAAAAGTGTCTAGCCCAATAATAAGAGGCCATTTTTCAAAATAAACACCTTTTTTTTATTTTTTGTGCAGCAAATTACAGTGAGCAATAGGATACTCTGGGGTAATTTAATAAGATGAGAGTTATATTAAAGACTAGCTGACCCGCCCGGCGTTGCCCGGGAAACCCTTGGAGTTTCTTTATTTCCCAAATTGCTGAAAAATGTCATCTTACAGTATGCTGTGCCAAAGACCTAAGATTGTAATTTGTTATAGATTCCACCATAATGTTAGAATGTGTTTGCATTGATACTCAATGACGGCAATGAAATCAGGTGTGGTGTTGTTGTTTGAAACACAACGCTCCTGAGTTGATAACTTGTATGTGTTGATGAATTCCACATCCACTCATGAGATTTAGCACCTACTGTATGACATATCCTCCAACATCTGAGGGCCAGAAATCGGTACAAAATCAGAAAGAGACGTGGCCCCACCTCCATTTCTATACTTTCAAATTGTACAGTTTCTAGGGTCTGTAATTACAGGCGCTGAGTGCGAAGGGACCGGGGTGGGCGTTACTTACCCCGACATAATTAATTAAAAATTCACTGCTCCCTGCCACTGCCACTCCCCTCACCGAACCTGCAGCAGTCTCTGAGGTCTGGGGATCTGTAAAGCACATGCACCGGGCATCTCTACCAAACAGTGGGGCAGCCCCTGAGTGTGGGAGCAGGTCCACAGGCATGGCCACATGATGTCATGATGAGACGCACGCTACCCGCACCACTGTAATGCCCCACTGGGAATGGGTGCATTGGGCCAAATTCTTCCCTACACCCGCCGAGCCAATCCACTGATCCAGCCATCACAATCATCAATGGGTGCATTGATAAGGTTTGAGTGTAAGAAGTTGAAGAATAAGACTGAGAAAAAGAATTGGCATGTTACAAAGTGTACAATTTTCTCAATAAATCGTGAAAAAAATGTAAGTGTACATAAAAGTACAATCAAGAAATTAAAGTAGGATTAAAAAATAACTTCTGATTCAAACTGATAATTGTTTGGATGGGGTGGGTTGTGAAACAAATGTATAGGTGGAGGGGTTATGGATATTGTGGGCATAATTGGTGTTTGTTACACCTACAGGGGGCCCTCAATTGATGGGATTTTCACTACAGTGTCACGATCACATTGTCACCATAGGGGGATTCCCAATTGGGGTCCAGGTGGTCTTTTAGGGACCATTTATAATCCTGTAGGTCTCTTCTCCTTGAGTTTACGGTCTCCCTTAATGATAGTCAATCACTGAGGGAGACCATAGGCTCCAGGAGAAGAGACCAACGGGATTGTAAAGGGGTCCCTAAAAGACCACCTGAACCCCAATTGGAAATCCCCCTACGGTGACACTTTTGTGAAAATTTCTCATCATCTGGGTACCCCCTGTAGGTGTACCAAACACCAATTATGCCCACAATATCCATACCCCCTCCACCTATAGATTTGTTTTGCAACCCACAGCCATCCAAACAATTATCAGTTTGAATCATAATTTATTTTTTAATCCTACTTTAATTTCTTGATTGTACTTCTATGTACACATATTTTTTTCATGATTTATTGAGTAAATTGTACACTATAACATGACAAATCTTCATCTCAGTCTTATTCTTCAACTTCTTACACTCATAACATTCAAACAAATGCATGCAGCGCTCATGCCCATCGACCAAACATTATCTATGAACCAAAAGAGTCTGGGAAACCCTTAAGGCAGAGCAGTGCCTGATATCCAACTGACTAACAGGGTGAGTGCAGTGTACCCACTTTGTATTGATCAATGGGTGCATTGGCCAGGACAAAGATTTCTCAGTGCAACTGGAGGACTGTAGAGACGGATATGGGGAACAAAGTAGAAATGGTACATTAGGTACAGTTTTTATTTGCCGGTACAGACTGTTAAATAAACGGCAAATTATTTTTTATGTGTTCTGTGTGTTTGTGTGTGTTGTACTGTTTTTGTGTGTGTGTTGTAATGTATGTGGTTTTGTGTGTTATATTGTATGTATCTGTCCAATGCGTAAGTGTGTGAGGTGTGCTATGAATATACAGTATGTGTGTGTTGTGTCTTTGTGTATCTGTGCAATGTTTAAATGTGTGTTTTGTGTGTGTTGTACTGTTTTTTGGGTGTGTGTGGTGAATGTGGGTGTGTGTTGTGCTTTTAGAGGTATGTTATGTGTGTGTATCTGTGCAATGTTTAAGTGTGTGTTCTGTGTATTGTACTGTTTTTGGGTGTGTGTTGTAGTGAATGTTGGTGTGTGTTGTACTGTGAGTTGTGTGTTATGTGTGTGTGTGTTGTGTTGTGTGTAAATCTGCCGAATGTGTAAGTTTGTGAGGTGCGCTACGTATATATATGTGTGTGTAGTGTGCTGTTCATATCCTGGCAATGTTTAAGTGTGTGTGTTCTCAGTGGCGTAGCTTGGTTTGGGGCGCCCCCCGCCATTAATGGGGAGGCGCCTCCCCCCCTCCCCGCCGGCCTCCCCACCCCCGCCGTTAATGGGGGGGCGCCTCCCCCCCACCCCCATTGCCGCAGGCTTACCTGTCTGCGCGGTCCCTCCTGGCTTCAATTAATAATTCTATGCAGACAGACCACGATAAAATGGCCGCCCCCATACCGCAAACAGTTTCAGAGAACTGTCTGCTTTATGGGGCGGCCATTTTATCGTGGTCCGTCTCCATAGAATTGATTGAAGCCAGGAGTTGTGTGTTTGTTGTACTGGTTTTGGGTGTGTGTTGTGGTGTGTATGGATTTGTATTGTACTGCATGCGGTGTGGTTCCAGCGATTTCAGCCCCTATCTCCCCCGTGTGTACACAGCTTAAGTGTGTGAGGTGCTCTAAGTATAAATGTGTGTGTTGTGTGCTATGTGTGCGTATGTGGTGTACTATGTGTGTGTGTGTGTGTGCGTGTACAATGTGTACGTGTGTGTGTGTTGTGTGTGATCTATGTATATCCTCAATTATTTCCTAATTGTTTAAAGCCTTCACCATAATGTTAGAATGTGTCTGTCATACTCAATGACAGCAATGAAATCTGGTGTGGAGTTGTTCCTTCGTCCACGGTTTCCCAGATCGTCAATCTTTTCCCCAGATCATCAATGAAGGAAAATTAAAACTTGGTGTTTTTTAAAATTCTAAGTGAAATTTCCCAAAAACGGCTTCGAGGTGCACACCACCGGGTCCAGAGGTATCTTGTTGCCAAATTTGGTGTCTCTGAGTGCCACGGTGTGTCCGCAATGCGACGGACACGCACACACACACGCACACAGACTCTTCAACTTATTATATAGATGATGGGTGACATTCTATGGGATGAGAGTTTTTCGCACGTCAGTTTTTCGCCCATTATCGCACTTTTTTGAAATCGCATTTTTGCCTTGGATTCGCATATTTAATGAGGTGCGTGTTCCGGCAAGAAAAGTGCGATTGAGTGCGATAGTGGGCGAATTTTCGGCATGAAAATGTGCGAATTTGAGCTTATGTGCGATTTTGTGTTTGTATAAAAAAAAAAAAAAAAATTTGCGTGGGGTCCCCCCTCCTGAGCATAACCAGCCCCGGGCTCATTGAGCCGGACCTGGTTCCAAAAAATACGGGGGACGGACAAAAAGCGTAGGGGTCCCCCGTATTTCTGAAACCAGCCCCGGACTCTTGGACCGGTCCTGGTTCCAAAAATACGGGGGGACAAAAAATCTGGGGGTCCCCCTGTATTTTGAAACCAGCACCGGGCTCCAACATGCCATGCCACAGCCAGGGGACACTTTTTACGTATGGTCCCCCGGCCGTACCATGAGCACCGTGGCTGGTCAGCCTTGGACGGGGTACCTGGAGGATTGGGGACCCCCCTAATAAAGGGGTCCCCCCCCAGGCTTCACCCGTCCAGGGCTGAAGCCCGGGGCTGTCACCAGCGTCCCTGGCCAGTGGACGCCGGCCTGATGGGGTTAAATCTTTCAATCCTAACATTGCTTTATACAGGAGAACTACAAGTACCAGCAGACCTCCCCCGCTGGCTGGGACTTGGAGAACCACAAGTCCCAGCATGCGGGGCATTAACGGGCCTGCTGGGACTGGTAGTCCACCTGTAAAAAGAATGTTAAAAGAAAACACACACACAGAAGTAAAACTTTATTACATACACATCCACACACCTCACTTTTACACCCACATACTCACCGATCCAGGATCCAGCGCTGGTATTCCTTCTGCAGAGCCGGCTCCCCCCGCACTGACAGCGGGGACAACCGGCTTTCTCCGATGGAGCTAACAGCTTGTCCCAGCGCGACACAGGCTGAGAGCGTGATTGGGCGATACGTCTCCATGGAGACGCATAGCTCAGCCCTGATTGGCTGAGCTATGCGTCTCCATGGAGACACATAAGCCGAAGACGCTCTCAGCCTCTGTTGCGCTGGGACAGCGCGACTGAAGCTGTTAGCTCCATCGGAGAAAGCCGGTTGTCCCCGCTGTCACTGGTGAGTATGTGGGTGTAAAAGTGAGGTGTGTGGATTTGTATGTAATAAAGTTTTACTTCTCTGTGTGTGTGTTTTCTTTTCACATTCTTTTTACAGGTGGACTACAAGTCCCAGCGGGCCCATTAATGCCCCGCATGCTGGGACTTGTGGTTCTCCAAGTCCCAGCCTGCGGGGGAGGTCTGCTGGTACTTGTAGTTCTCCTGTATAAAGCAATGTTAGGATTGAAAGATTTAACCCCATCAGGCCGTTTTTTGCGCAAATTTCGCCAAAAAACACACATCTCATCCCATAGAATGTCACCCGATATGTTGCCTATTGTAACCAATCAGATTCTACTTATTTAGCACCTTCTAAAAGATAATAGATATAATCTGATTGGTTGCTATGGGCAAAATCCCATCTTCAATAGAACTCCCATATTAGTAAATGTATCCCAGTCTAGCGCATTGTTTCTGCTGTATCCATTACTATTCTTAATACTATACTATAACTCTCCACCCCTTGCAATGTACAACTCTAACTTACAATGATGTAATCACCACTTTAAATACATTTAAATATCCATCTTCAAACATACATCCTCTTCCTGCCATCCACTGCCTTCATGCCAAAGATGTTTAGATTTCTCAAGTCCAGTTCTCCATTGCAGGATTTCACAGAGCAGCACTTAATTGGGGAGAGGGATATGTGGAGTGACAGATCATGGTGCAGGGTGGGCGTTGTTATTGGGTGCTTTGCTTGCAATGCTGTCATAGAGCTCCTCAAATGAGAGCACAGATTCCAATGTCATGCTATTTGATGGGAATACGATATAAGGGCAAGGCGGAACATCTGATGAGCACATAACGGGCATCAGAGGATATATGATGGGCAAATAAAATGCATGTTATGGGCAATTGAGAACTACTGAACTGGAATATAAGGAGCATAGGGAGGCATGATAACATTTGGATGAAGTCTAAGTACATAACGGTCAATCTGACTGGCACTATGGGAGGTCTGATGGAATGTGAGGAGTCTGATGGACACATAAGGGACATACAGTACATTATAGGGATGTCTGATGGCATATAAGGGACAGGATGAGAAGTATGATGTGGTAAGGTCTGATGGACATATGAGAAGGATTAATGAGCATGTGTAAGTGTATTTGGTGGGCATGTAAGAGGTATTTGTGTGAGGTATAATTGCATTTATTGGCCAAGTGTTTAACGCAGCAAAGCTATATCTGAACACATCTGTATGCGGTTTACAGAAGTGTTAACACTCCCCCCCCTATCTAAATGAACAAAATAATACATTGATCCTACTAGTACTAGTTCCACCAGAGATCCATATGCATTCCTTAAATCCTCACAGCTATCTGAGTTCTCAACACCATTTCCCAACCACCATAGCCATTGTAAGGCACTCATTGTTTTTATGCATCCAACTGGAATTATATTAATTTTACAATTACAATAGGCTGTCTGCCATCTGTAATTTTACTAACAAATGGAACAGTGCGATATATGCCCCCGGGTGGTGCTAGACACACCTCATAGGCATGCCCATTGTTGCCTTCCTGTTCTTTCAGCTTCAGCTGCACCACAGTCAGCACTGGACAGAGGTAGTGGATCACTAGAGTGACTAGTAGCGTAAGTTCATCCCAGATGCCCGGGGGCTAGATACCTGTTGGTTCCCCCCTCCTCGTGCATGATTTCAAGCTGACTTACTGTTAAGAACACAAGCACACACACATATAATATACAAATATATATATAACACACAAATATATAAATAGACAGGGAGAGTCAGGGATGGCAGGGACAGGGAGAGTGTAGGATGGCAAGGACAGGGAAAGTTAGCGATGGCAGGGACAGAGAGAGTGAGCAACAGCAGGAAAAGAGACAGAGAGTGACAGCAGGGACAAAGAGATAAGGAGTGTGACAGAGAGACGGGTAGAGTGACAGAGAGACAGAGGCAGGGAGATGGCAAAGACAGAGGGAGGGACAGCAAAGACAGAGAGAGGGATGGCAGGGAGAGTAACAGCAGGGACAAAGAGAAATCACAGAGAGAGTGACGACAGAGACATACAGATGGAGCGCCTCTAATTGTTGTGGGTCCTGGCACTTCTATCGCCAACCTCCAGGAACCGGCATCAGACGGAAGGGGGCGTGTGCGCACGAGACGCTCGTACGCTCTGTCCCGTCTGAGCCCAACGCCGCCTCCCTGCCTCTCCCCCATCGCTTTGCACAGCCCCACCCCGCACCACCCTAACTCTGCCCTTCTCCCTGAAGCAGTGGGAAACCGTGTGAGATTCAGCCACTGTCTGCAGCTACAGGTGGTACACCCTGGTCTGTCCGGTTCATTAATTGGAATCAGAGTTTGCCTGAGACGACAACCTTACAGACGAACAGCCCATATACCAGCACTGCATGCTTTTGCAGACAGAAGATTCCCTGAAAGCCGCTATTGCATGAGAGATGTGCCAAAGCCAAATTGGCTGTCAGCTGGGACCATTGATTGTCCGGAGGCTATCACCAAAAGATCACAGAATGTCAACTCTGTGAAGACATCAGTTGGAAAGTTGTCTACAAGTGTTCTCAGAATATGATACCCCGTTACCCCTGAAGAAGTCCCGTTTGGGATGAAACGCGTAGGGTGATTTCAGGAAAACATTGGCTTAGTCGTATCAAGGAAGCTTTTTGCGAAGCGTATGCAGACCATTATTACACTCAGTGTGTGTGTATTCCCAGTCCCTTCCCCCCATATACTGTATTTATGATCTGTAATAGATAGCTGAGCATCCCTGGGTCTCCGTATCACACGGATTCCCTTGCCTGGTAACGTGGTGTCTGGCGTCGGACACCACACAGTAGGCTATACCGGCAGCATACTGACACATTTGTGTAAGCCGACACCACCTGTCTCCTGTAGCGCAAGTTCGGGGATAGGAGTCTGAGAGTGGTGCCGGTGTTTAACGGCAGGGCTGGGCAGTAGTCACACGAACCTAACAACACCGGCAGACACCGGTGTAAGCCGACACCATGTCTCCTGCAGCATAAGTCTGGTTACAGGAGTCTGTTAGCGGTGCCGTGGTTGGGACGGATCATACCCGCATCCAGCAGCGGCCGTTCACAGAGTGAGCCGAAGCATTCAGCCTGAACCCCGATTCTTAAGGGGGTATAAATATTCACCAGCTGACTATATAAATTCAACAAGCATATGAGCCCAGCTATGTACATTGGTCTGCTGGTATAGACTTTATAAAATCGATAAAAAATAAATATATAAGCAATTCTCAGTTACACATACACACCAGGGGATCAGGCAAGCTATCAGATCTGCCAATTTATTGATAGAAGGAAATTATGACTGGGGTCCCACTGATACCCCTTTCACATTGCACTTTTAAAACAGTATATTGCCATTTTTTTCCCATTTTAAAACGTTTAAGGCTGCAATGTGAAAGTGCCAAAGTTGATTTACCGGTTAAAGATAACCGGTATTTCAACACGGTTAAAAAGCAGAGTCCTACATGTTTTAAAGCCGTTTTTTAGGCAGTGTGAATGGCTCTACAGTATTTCAATGGCTTGAAACGTGTCCCTTGGGGGTGAAACAGGTTGAATTTTGAATGGTATTAAATTATTTTTAAAACGGTTTTCACCTGCAATGTGAAAGGTCTCAAGGCTCAGACCCGTTTTAAAGTCCCATTTAAGAATACCGTGTCATTACCCATTTCTGCAATGTGAAAGCAGTATAAGTAAGGATTTTTATCCTTTTTAAATTCACTCATACCCCTTTCACATCGCACTTTTAAAACGGTAAATTGCCGTTTTTTTCCCTTTTTAAAACGTTTAAGCCTGCACTGTGAATGCACCACAGCCGATTTACCGTTTAAAGTTAACTGGCATTTCGAACCGTGTAAAAAGCAGAGTCCTACACGGTTCCTTGCCGTTTTTTGTGCAATGTGAATGTGTACAATGCTATGCATTCACAGTGAAGGCTTAAACGTTTTAAAAAGGGAAAAAAAACCCGGCAATTTACCGTTTTAAAAGTGCGATGTGAAAGGGGTATAAACCGGTATTTAAAACGGTAATCTGCGGCAATGTTAAGGCTCTGACCCGTTTTAATTACCGTTTTAAATACCGGTTTTTAAAACGTGTCGGCGATGTGAAAGTGGTATAAGTGTGTCCTTATATGTTTGTATTGTGGTTTTACTTCGCAACATTTTAAAACAAATATAATAAAAGTTAAATTTTATGTGTCAATTCTTGAGGTGCACCAGCAGAAGACATTCTTTTTCTTTCAAAATCCCCCCCCCCCCCCAGTTGTATAATGGTGGCCTAGGTGTCCAGCCGGAGGATGATTCAGGGTAACCAGGTTCAAACAAGCAGCGGTACTCAACAGGGCTTTGAACAAAGGCAAACTTTATGGTATAAAACTGACATTTTGGGACATTACGTCCCTTTTTCTGAAAAAGGGACATACTGTCCCGAAACGTCGTTTTTACACCATAAAGTTTGCCTTTGTTCAAAGCCCTGTTGAGTACCGCTGCTTGTTTGAAACTGGTTACCCTATACAGTATACAGGGGTTAAAGTGAGGGGGAATGGGGTGGAACTGAGTTCCACCACCTCTAATGGTGAGGTGGAACATTTTAATGTCCACATTGGCCCTACACAGTAATTCTTACAGGAAAACATTCTAGTTCTAGTTGTCTCTGCCTAATGGGGGGGGGGGGGGTAATTAGGTGGCATAGAGAAATGAGCCCCCCCACCTCTGCATGACCACTTTAACCCCTGTACATACATACATACATACAGTATATATATATGTGTGTGTGTATACTGTATCTCTCCTTATGAAAAACAGAAATTAGAAACTTAGAAATCTATTTTTTTTATAGACAAATCTAATATGAAATATCAGTAGTATGTATTTTTTACTTCTAGCTTTACCTGAAATCCTGGTATCCTGGGAATGCTAGATAATATAAATACAATATGCTACATAATGAGGAAAGAGCTTGAGATACAAAAGAACTCAAGCGGGGCTAACACAGGCTGCTGTGTAGACAGTGTGCAGTAGGAGTTATTTACCTGCCTGACAGTCTCACTGAGGATGGCTGTCCAGGGACATACAGGACAGAGAAACAGAATCTGGAAAACAATCTGTTCAATGTAAACAACAATGTATTTAACTGAATGAAAGCTGGATCCTCTATTAACGTTTGCAATAAAGAGCATAACATTTTCAAGGCAAAAACATTTGAAGAAGTTTGCAACCTTTATCTACACTTCTGCTACTTACACACGTTAACGATTTCCTACCCTGGGGAGGAGACATTTCCCTATTCCTCCGCTATGAAGGAACAGGGGATATGTACCTCAGATCAGTCAACGCAGTTAACCGTTTGATTGCCAATGTTGCTGTGAGCAATCCTCACAACAGCCCGATGTGGCCAGATTCCAATTTTACAATGAACACATTGGACTGACACTATGGATGATTCAGCATATCCAAGCAATCAATATTTTTGGATCAGTCGCACAATTACAAAGTAAACTATATAATGTGTGCCAAGCCATACAGTAGTGTACTTGTATATCTAATGTAAGTTTCACATCCACTGTATGCCACATCGTAACACATGTTCATAGCTCCCCTGTTGACATACATAAAACATAATGGATTGAAAAGCCAAGTCATATATTGCATACATTTAAAGATGGCATAATTAAACTAATTTGTAAACAGACAACAACATGGTGTCATACTGCTGATAGATATTTATATACAACGTTCGGCACATTGTCAATCTTGTAAAGCAACACAACCAAGTCTTACCTTCTATAGGTTTTGGTACAAAATGAGATGATGGTTTGGTCTTTTTAACTCGGTTCCCTTTCATAATTTGCCCTTCATTACTGAGTCCTAGAAACCACTGCCGGCCAGATCCCTGCTGCCGATAGAGTGTGGAAGAATAGATAACGTAGTAATTCTCAAACACCGACTCCTTAAATTTGCATTCTGGGGTAAAAATATCCTACAGTTAAAGGAAAACAAAAATATATATTAGTTTCACAGACAGAGAAGAAAAAGGAATTACTTTATCATGGTCCAGCATCACATTGCAGGGGGTGATACCGAAATGACAATGCACAGTTATGCTAGGCTTGTATAATCTTTAATCTGAATAAGAATTCTCCAGAACAATCAGGGGCAACAGACACATATAGGTTATTAACAGCATATGTGTGTACTTTAAAGTGCGGCTTTGATGCAGTAATCATTGAGTATATTCTGTGAAGACGTAATACAGTAAGTTTGCCAAAAGTGCGGGATGCCGGCGGAAGTATAACAGCAATCGTTTACACCAGGCAAAATCGTGCCTAGTAAATATGGGCCTCTTTATAAAGATGTCCAAGTTCTCCAATGGTGCTATGGTTTTATTACATTATTTAATGTGATAAAATATTACTGGAGTACGTAAAGTTGATATGGAACCAAGTGTAAAGAGTGATTCATTAATAAAATAATCTTGAAATGATGTACAGTATGGAGATGACATTCTGACAGCAGCACAGTCAAGGTACTGCGCAAATCTTATACTTCACATAGTAAAAGCAGTATATGTGATTAACAGTATTTCTTCTTTTGTAATGCTAGGGTCAGTTTGGTACCAGTGAGAGATGTAAAGTTGATGAGACCCTAGTGACAATCATCTAATGTATGTTTCACTGTCTTAATACACAGCAAGCCCCAGGCTCATATTTTGGTTTGTATACAAACTACTGTACGTATGCTGTTGGATTAAGCTGCACTAAACGGCAAGTACGTAACTGATGAAACTACCTCATTCACTGGCGTGCCGCTTCTGCCTGCTCTGCCTACTATTACACCTTCTGCCTTCTGTGACTCTGCCTACTTGGTGTGGGCACCACCAACAGCCTAATTAATTGTTGGACCTGAACCCTTTTCGTGCCAATGTGCTGTGAGCGATCCTCAAAATATCTGCTAAAAATGCCAGTGTCGCTCACAGCGACTGTTCTCTTACAGTAAATAAATACAAATACAGCCAAGTTAATTTAATTTTAGCTACATATTGCACCCAAAAACAGAACAGTTGCTGTGAGTGAGGCTGGCATTTTTAGCAGATATTTTGAGGATCGCTCACAGCAACGTTGGCACTTAAAGGGTTAAGTCTGCCTCATGTATCATCATTATTTAAAAATATAATCTACTATATTCATGTGACAGTAGGGTTATGATATATATCACTGTGTGCTGCATTTACATGTATCTGTATGACAATAAATCTGATATGCAATAACACTACAGGAGCTGACTACAAGCATCCCAGACTCTGAATATGTCTATGTCCCTAGTGTACACAAATAGGTCATTAAGTAGTTTGTTGTTTATAACAAACACTGTACATACCTCCCCTGTGCACGGCAGTAGCCATGACCTCGCTAAAAGGTGGGGCTTCATTGGAATACCAAGATTGCAAAACATACATCACTGTGGTGGCATGCCCAGTGCTCTGTGAGCTGCTGGCCATGCCTCCAATCTGGTGAATAGAACAGGTGCAAAGTGTCCATTCACCGCTGCACAGTGGCAGGTAGTCTTCAAACTGCCCTCCTACCATGGGACACTGCTACCTGAGGGTAGGACAGTCCCCCAAAAATTAAACTGCTCTGCAAAAATTGGGAGAGGTGGGAGGTATTTATATACAGAATATATTTGAGCTTTATTGTTAATCATAAATTAGTGTACTGTAAATCTAGATGCTGATAGGTGCAAATATGTTCCAAACTGCAGGCGTAAAATGTGTTCATTAAAAAAGCGGCAATCGTGGGCATCTGCAAAGTTGCCAACTGTTGAAAGATGTGCGCAAGATGGCAGTAATGGCATAACTGCCAGATTCACGTTATGCAAATGTCATATACATCCCATTATTTTAACCATTTATTTTGGTTGTATACCATTCGCTATTAGCCTTCAATGAAACCTTGATAACCTTTCTAATACATCAGACACAGCTCTTAATCCAATAAAAAAAAGAGGTATAAATGACATGCACACAAGTGCAAAAAACACTTGAGCAGTACATTCACGATCAACCAATCAAATATGGGTTGCTACTACATCTTTTAAGCACCTACCAATAAAATAGCGTGGATAAACATGGATGTGCTTGTTGGTGCCAGTCTGTGCCTGTTCATAAATACCCAAACGATATGAGGCCAACCTTTACCCTGTGCAGTTTTCTGAGCATGCACAGGGGGATTTTATGCATTTTACATTACTAATTGGTGTAGATACAGTAAAAATTACATTTAGAAAACCACTTACACCAAAAAAATAAATGCTTCATTTCATTATTGATATCAATAAAAAAAAACTTTCTGGCCCCATTCAGGTTTGGTTTAACGCCGTTACCAATTAGCTCAGGTAAAGTGCCCAGTGCAATGGAATAACCCTGTAATTCCTTTGCACCCAATAAGACCAAATGGTTGCACTTAGGCCCTTATTCTGCTCCATTTGCATGGGCCGTTTGTTCGCAAGGGGACCAATGTTGGGCGTGTGCCCATGTGCAGCTGCATATGCTGGGTGCGTGTATCCACGGCGAACAGACTGCACATACCCAAGACAGGGAGAAGTGGGTAAGCGGAGTATAGGCGTGCCCAGTGTTTCATGGGTGTTCCCATGGAAATCATCTGGTGACGTGGGCGCCGGGGTTAGTGGACATCACCGGATGCCAACTGCCCACCCACTTCCTGCCGAAAGTGTAAGATGTTCCTATGGGTCTTCTTCAACACAGCAGGCATGAATTGTATGCAAAAATGATGTTGATAATCTGCGCATGTGTCTAAATCGGACAGTGCATATGTCTCAATTACTAACACTCAGAGACGCATTACAGTATGGGATGCAGGGGATGTGGATTTTAATGGGTGTTCTTGGTAGGTAATGAGGTGGCTAAGCTGCCTCAGGTATGATGCAGATAGATGTGTTGCTGAAAGCAGTTTAGTCCAAAGATGCATAGCCACTTACACAGGAGGCCGATCGCTGATATGTATTCAGAACCGATGGCTCATGTCAATTATCTGGATCGGCTGCACTGTCGGTGCTATAGCGCGCCTGCCTTTAAATCGTGACGGTGTGTGCCCAGCCTCAGAGAGGATAACTGATGAAAATGTTTTAATATATTTATGAAATAAGAGCAAATATTGGTAGTATTTAACCACCCGCCTGGTGCTAACATATGAGATGCAACCACATCCACGAGTCCGTCACCTGGCATGGTTGCAATGCATATCGCCAGCAAGTCCCGCCACTCCCCTCCTGCTGCAAAGGCCCCCTAGAAGTGAAGTCTCAGTTTGTAACCACCGACATCACTACCGAAGTCGCTCCAGTGGCATTTCAGAGTGCATGCACCGTAACTAAATGTGCTGAAAGGGGAACATCGTTGGACGATATTATTACATATAAGGAATCTAGTGTTTGGCTGGCATATGATTAAAGAAACCTTTTGTACAGTTCCAACAGGTGAGTGTGATTCTTTAAGAAAAGAATATACAGTAGAGGTCTCACTGGCATAGATGACTGTTGTCCATTCAACATTTAAATTCCTGTTTAGAAGGCCAAACAAAGCCATTGAACATATTGTATATATTATAAAGTTTAGATGAGTGTGAACATAAAGGGAAATCTCCTTTAATATACACTGCTCAAGAAAATAAAGGGAACACTTAAACAACACAATGTAACTCCAAGTCAATCACTCTTCTGTGAAATCAAACTATTCACTTAGGAAGCAACACTGATTAACAATCAATTTTGCATGCTGTTGTGCAAATGGAATAGACAAGAGGTGGAAATTATAGGCAATTTGCAAGACACCCCCAATAAAGGAGTTGTTCTGAAGGTGGTGACCACAGACCACTTCTCAGCTCCTATGCTTTCTGGCTGATGTGTTGGTCACTTTTGAAAGCTGGCGGTGCTTTCACTCTAGTGGTAGCATGAGACGGAGTCTACAATCCACACAAGTGGCTCAGGTAGTGCAGCTCATCCAGGATGGCACATCAATGTGAGCTGTGGCAAGAAGGTTTGCTGTGTCTGTCAGCGTAGTGCCCAGAGCATGGAGGCGCTACCAGAAGACAGGTCAGTACATCAGGAGACGTGGTGGAGGCCCTAGGAGGGCAACAACCCAGCAGCAGGACCGCTACCTCCACCTTTGTGCAAGGAGGAACAGGAGGAGCACTGGCAGAGCCCTGCAAAATGACCTCCAGCAGGCCACAAATGTGCATGTGTCTACGCAAACGGTCAGAAACAGACTCCATAAGGGTGGTATGAGGGCCTGTCGTCCACAGGTTGGGGTTGTGCTTAAAGCCCAACACCATGCAGGACGTTTGGCATTTGCCAGAGAACACCAAGATTGGCAAATTTGCCTCTGGCGCCCTGTGCTCTTCACAGATGAAAGCAGGTTCACACTGAGCACAAGTGACAGACGTGACAGAGTCCCGAGACGTCAAGGAGAACATTCTGCTTCCTGCAACATCCTCCAGCATGACCGTTTTGGCAGTGGGTCAGTAATGTTGTGGGGTGGCATTTCTTTGGGGGGCCACACAGCCCTCCATGTGCTTGCCAGAGGTAGCCTGACTGCCATTAGGTACCGAAATGAGATCTTCACACCCCTTGTGAGACCATATGCTGGTGCGGTTTGCCCTGGGTTCCTCCTAATGCAAGACCTCATGTGGTTAGAGTGTGTCAGCAGTTCCTGCAAGACGAAGGCATTGATGCTATGGACTGACCCGCCCATTTTCCACACCTGAATCCAATTGAGCTCATCTGGGACATCATGTCTCGCTCCATCTACCAATGCCACGTTGCACCACAGACTGTCCAGGAGTTGGCAGGTGCTTTAGTTCAGGTCTGGGAGGAGATCCCTCAGGAGAGTATACACCACCTCATCAGGAGCATGCCAAGGCATTATAGGGAGGTCATACAGACACGTGGAGGCCACGCACACTACTGAGCCTCATTTTGACTTGTTTTAAGGACAATCCATCAAGTTGGATCAGCCTGTAGTGTGTTTTTCCACTTTAATTTTGAGTGGGACTCCAAACATGCATGGGTTAATAAATTTGATTTCCATTGATAATTTGTGTGTGATTTTGTTGTCAGCACATTACACTATGTAAAGAACAAAGTATTTAATAAGAATATTTCATTAATTCAGATCTAGGATGTGTTATTTTAGTGTTCCCTTTATTTTTTTGAGCAGTGTATAACTGAATACCTTTTACTATTGTTCTAGTGTCCTTTTTGAGTGAAAAAAGTTTGCTTGTGTACAAATATCCAGAATATAGAAGAATTACCTCACTCAATTGTTGTTATGTAAATGAAAACTGGAAGCAGAAAAAGACTCCATTTAAAGTATTCTCCCGTTGGTATCTAGTTTCTGAGCATCTGCATGTGATATATCCCTCAACTTCAAACTTTTATTGGCGTCATTGTGGTCAAGATGGTTACTTCTTCCATATCTGTTTTGACCTATCCTCATATAGGCCCTTATTTTAGTTGATTTGGTCGGATGCGTATTTCGGACAGGAACCAAGTGTTTTGAGCCCTGCCTACCATATGGATCGCTCACACCAACCAAAGATGCCGAGTGTACAGACCGTGAGTGGATATTTCATGTGAACACCTCCTCCATCTGTGGGAACCTCCCCCATCCTCCGATGGTCACCGACCATCGAATGATGGACCGAACGGTCAGACAGCACCGAGTGCTCCAGACCACTCGGACATTTTTCTGTATAAAAGCAGGGATATGGGCAGGCAGCTGACATCCGGATACGGCAGTTGTCCGCCCCCCACAACGGACCTCACTCCGTGTTTGGACGTGCAAGGCGTTCGCACATGCGCAGATACGCCTCTGCCAAACATCGGCCGTCCAACCGCACATAGAGCTGTCTGACTCAATCAGAATAAGGGCCATAGAGCCATTTTGGATATTGGTCCAGTCTATATTAAAATCTTTGATGCCTTTGTCTGCCACTCTTGCTAAAGTCATAATGCACCCCAGTAGACCAGTTATATAATAATTCAAGCAAATTGATTCTGTATATCACTTGTGCTGCTAAATTGCAAACTGCCAAAACCTGAAAACATGCCTCCTCCCCCCTCCATCATGTCAAGAATATTCACCTTTTATTCTCATTCTTTTTCCCCCCTTGACAATCATTGGTATTTTGGAATAATACTGCTTTAACTTGCCCTCCTCTCTGTATTCTCTTCTCGTTCCTTTCCTCTATCCATTTCTTTCTTCATTTTATAAGCTACTGTATACTATTGTTATGGGTCTAATTATTTAGACAGCTCGCTCAGTTATATCTATTGTTTTGACCCTCTTCCTTGTTGTTTACAGTTTTATTAGTGGGGAAAAAATATTTTATTTTGTTACTGTTCCTATTTTTCTCAATAAAAACTCCATGATGGAAAACTGGAAGCTAGCTTGATGTTATCTGTAGTTATCTGGGGTGGAAAGTGTTCATAATCTATATAATAATTCTCTAAGGTCTGTCCCATCTCCAATATGCATGCGCCACCCATAAAGCAGACCTATACTATAGAGGGGATCGATATGAAATCCCGGCGGTCGGAATCCCAGCAGCCAAAATCCCAATGCTGAAATCCCGACAAGGGGGGGACGCCCCCCCCCCCCCCCCCTTGCGGGCTCGCCATGCAGCAGGCCCGGTGCCTCGTTACGCTTGGCACACTGATTTATTCTCCCTCTATAGGTGTCGTGGACAAAGTGCTGGTTTTTCGTCGGTCGGGATTCCGACGTCGGGATTTCGACCACTGGGATTCCGATCACTGGGATACTAACTGCATCCCCTATAGAGGAGACCTGCCGGTCCACAGGGAATGGGGTCTGTATGGGAGTTAAACGGAGAGATGAAGTGTGGTAGGGCAGTCAGTCCGGTGGTGGATCAGAACATATGCTGGGGCAAAGTGAGGGTCACTTGTAACAATATATTTATATTGCCTTCTTATATTATCGGAAAGTTATTATTCATTTTTTATTCTACTTATGCAAATTCTGGTATTTCAAGGTCATATGTAATACTGTATAAATTAAATATTAAGAAAGCTAAATTCCTTTCAATGCATTAACTATGTATCTATGTCTTTCAGTATTTTAATTTATATAAAAAAGTTCATTGTAGTTGTAGCTGTATAATGACCTGATTTGTATAATGACATGATTATAGGCAATGGCGGCCAGTATAACTGAATAGTTGGTTCAGTGATGAGTAAATGAATAGACAAACGTCTGATGGTCATATTAAGCAGCAGATGAACTGTGAACATTAAATAAACATTTTGGGCCTGATTGTACGTTGCATGTGTCTGTGTGTAACACAGTAGCCAATTTCATTAATACTGAGACCATCTTGCTGTGGCTGGAAGCAGGCACTGTGTGAATGGGACGCACACACAGCATTAAAGCAATGGCCAACTGCGCACAACATTAATTTAGGCCCTTTATGGCCAGAACACTGTCTGACAGCAGTAGGGTTATGGGTTTCCTCCAAATGCTCACATTCCAATGACATACAGTACTATGATCTTAACTGTCTGGCAATATTAAACAGGGAGAAACTGATACCAGATACAGAGTATAATGGTATTACATTATGGAGGTGAGGCCATAATATCATGAGTCACTATGCCTCGCCCCTGCACCTCCGACCTGAAAATGTTCCTTCAAGCATTAAGAAGAAGGTATGTATGGCTTTCAGTAACTTGCACTTGCCCCTTATGTCCAGAGAAGCAGATTGGGGATGCACGTGCAACTTAATTGGTGTGCAGACAAAGGCCCTTATTCTGGTTGGTGCGGTCAGAGCCGCACACGGGGCTCCGACCGCACAAACCAAGGGCCGCCCACCCGACGGATCGCCACGGCCGTCCGTACACGGACGGCTGGCGATCCGCACAAAAATGGTGGAGGCTACGCCTCCACCATGGTGGGAGCTGCCCCCTGCCTTCGATGGTCGACGACCATCGAAGGCAGGCCCGCACGCCGCGGCAGCTCCCGCAAGCTCAGACCACACGGACAATCGTCCGTGTGGGAGCTTGAAAGGGGGCTGAAAGCTGACATCCGGCGACGTCAGCTTTCCGCCCCCATGTCATGGTAATGAGGGCGTCATGCCCTCATTACCATGCACACGCCCCGCGTTTGCATGGGAACGCCCATGAAACGCGGGGCGTACACATAGGGTAATGAGGGGCTGAAGCCCCTCACGCCCCTATACGCCCCCTTTGCGGCGGACGAAATCCGTCTGCGGCGAAGGGGGCTGCACATGCGCAGAATGACCTCTGCGCATGTGCAGAACAAAAACATCGGCGGTACGGCCGCACGCGGGCCGTACCGTCCGATTTAGAATAAGGGCCAAAGTCTAAGAAATTTATTTCCGGGAACTGGAGATATCTGCAGTCAAGCAAGCTGTCCTCCCACCAGAAAAATATGAATAATAAGCCCACTCCACTATACACCCCTCCTCTGCGAGTGATGCTGGCGATTTTAGTGGATATTTTGCACATATCTCAAAGAAATGTTGGCACTCAAAGGGTTAAATTCAATTAGAAAATTCGGTACTTGTTTCCTAGAACGGCCACAATCGTGAGTGATCGTGGCTCTTAATTAAGGGACACGATCCTCACGATGTGGCCGATTTTTAACAATTTTTTCCCTTTGATTGACAGAAATCGGGTCAATCGGTCGGTCGCGACCAATTAAAATCGGCCGCGATGCGACCGACCGATTGACCCGATTTTTCCATAGACTTCAATGTTAAAAAATCTTGTAACATTGAAATCGGGAGGATCTTGTCGGTCTTGTGCCATTATAATGGCACAAGATGAGATGGACTTGATTAAGTCCATCTCACATAGGGAAAAATTATAAAAAAGGTGAAATGGGCCAATATGACCCATTTCACATTTTTTATGTGCCCGCCATGACCCCACGATAGACGTCAACCCGAAGCGTGGCGAGCGCAGCGAGCCCGCGAGGGGCGGCGGTGCGCGTCCTCCGACCTTTTCATTCCCCTACTATCCACTAGGGCGTGGAGTGAGAATAGAATAGTGTGGCGAGCGCAGCGAGCCACCGAGCCCGAAGCGTGGCGAGCGCAGCGAGCCCCGCGAGGGGACGCGTATACCTGTGAAGTTATACGCGTCCCCTCGCGGGGCTCGCTGCGCTCGCCACGCTTCGGGCTCGGTGGCTCGCTGCGCTCGCCACACTATTCTATTCTCACTCCACGCCCTAGTGGATAGTAGGGGAATGAAAAGGTCGGAGGACGCGCACCGCCGCCCCTCGCGGGCTCGCTGCGCTCGCCACGCTTCGGGTTGACGTCTATCGTGGGGTCTAGCCCACGTAGTAACATTTGGGGGGGCAATTGAAAATAATCAGGTGAAAAAAAAAAAAAAATCGGGTGAAAAATCGGTCGGTCGGATCGGTCGCATCGCATGCGACCAAATCGCATGCGATGCGATCGATCCGATTTTTTATCTTACGACCACAACGATCTAAATCGT
This sequence comes from Crinia signifera, assembly GCF_055691185.1. Classification (NCBI taxonomy): domain Eukaryota; kingdom Metazoa; phylum Chordata; class Amphibia; order Anura; family Myobatrachidae; genus Crinia; species Crinia signifera. The sequence continues at coordinate 226,964,853 of NC_139219.1, forward strand.
TGTGGCCGTGCTAGGAAACAAGTACCGAAAATTCTTTATCTCCAATTCAACATTGGTATAACTACAGTTACTGTATGTCATAAAGCATACCCTTAGCAATCCTTTTGTCTCTATAACTCCATCATTAACTTGTATAATGATTTAAAAAAAACACAGTACTACTGTCTTACAAAAATATACACACTACCACTGCAAATTCCACCTGAGTAACAGGCAAATTGCTGGAGCTAAAAGATAAGAGTACAGTAGCAAGCAAATTGCTTTGAAAGATCTAAAAATGTTAGTAAAATGCCACAAGATAGTAATAAGTAGATATAAGTAATATAGTATAGTAGTTAAGTAACATATATAAGTGCTTTGTTTGTGAGATTCTCATCTTTAAAATCTTATTGTATTAATTTTAATCTTTTTTGTGTGTTTTTTTTTCTCCCCTCGAAAAATCAATAAAATATTACTCAATTCCAAAAAAATGCCACAGGATAGTTATCTGTTATCTTCTATCAGTATTCCGTACCAATAGAAAATATTATACTATAGGGGAAGAAATCAGTGCAATTGGTATATAGAAAATTATATACATTTTAAAAGCACAAACATAAGCAAACACATATAACAAACATAGGCGTGCGCAGCACATTTTATTAGGGGGTGCACCACTGTAGGGGCGTGCCTACTAGGCATGTCTATCACTGGCTACTGGGCACCAATATAAACTAAATAGGTGACTTGCACATAATGTCACACACCGTAATGCCCATTACACATTTTCAGACAAGGGAGTCCTCAGCCACAGCAAGCTGCTTCAGCCAGCAAGCTGCTGAAGTTGCAGCATGACTGTCGCTCCCTCCACCCTCTTACCCGGCATTGGCAAGTGTGCATGCACTTGCCGATGCTGCCCCCACCACTAATATTGGCATTAGCAAATGTAAATGCTAATTACAGTACCAACCAATGATGATTAATGATTCAAGCAGTAAGTTTGTTACAAGACATTCCCCCCCATGGCCCTATCTCCCCCAACAGGTTGCAGCAGCTCCTGCCCACCACCATTTATTTATCACATTTGTTTAATCTATTATTACTATTTTTTTTCTCTCACCAATCAAGCATATTCCTAGGAGGAACACTGGCTGAGACCAGCCTACTAAGGGCCTTATTTTGGTTCATTCTTTCTGACAAAATCCTTCTTAGATGGACAAAACCATGTGCACTGCAGGGGGGGCAGATGTAACATGTGCAGAGAGAATTAGATTTGGGTGAGTAATTTTGTTTCTGTGCAGGGAAAATACTGACTGCTTTATTTTTACACTGCAATATAGATCTCACTTTGAAGTAAAACCCCACCCAAATCTAATTCTCTCTGCACAAGTAACACCTGCCCCACCTGCAGTGCACATGGTTTTGCCCATCTAAGAAGGATTTTGTCAGAAAGAATGAACCAAAATAAGGCCCTAAGTGTGGCAATTCAGTGGCTAACGGTGAGCTGAGCTGCAGGGCCGGCAACAGAAATCTTGGGGCCCCATACACTGATATCTGTGGGGGCCCCCTTCCCCATTAAGCACAGTAATGGTAAAGAGCAGGATGGGAGTAGTGGTGCGGAGCATGGAAGGAGGGTGGGAGTAGTGATGCGGAGCAAGGGAGGAGGATGTGAGTAGTGGTATGGAGCAGATATGAAGGGTGTGAGTAGTGGTGAAGAGTAGGGAGATAGGGTGAGAGTAGTGGTGCTGAGCAGGGAGGGAGAGAAGTACCTCTTTATTGTACCCACCTACCCATCAGCTGAACAGCCGCACTCAGGGGTCACTTCTCCGGTGGCCGGACATCTTAGTGGCGGAGGGGCGGGTGCCTGAGCGGTTGGACTCCAGGCACCTGGGTGGTGGGGGACCAGGGGGTTGAGAGGGGGGGGGGGGGGTCTTGCAGTGACAGGGGACTGGCTTTGGGCTAGTTAGAGCAGAGATATCCCCTTTGAACCACCCCTACATATACACGCAGAATATGCATACACACAAAAGAACACACATAAAATACATACACACATGTATATATATATATATATATATATATATATATATATATATAGGCATAGGCTCTGGCACTCACAATCCACACACACACACAAACATGCATACATGCACACACACACTTAGAATACAGACAGACACATACATGTAGTTCACACACTTACTCTGATAGGAGGAGGGAGGAGAGCAGCTGTCATTGATGCCAGGTCTGGGCAGCAGCCTTCTTTAAGCCTCTGAGGATCTGACCCATGGCTTAAAAATCGCGCAATTTGCAGGTCGATTGTGAGGGGGCAGGGCCAATATGACAAGATTAAATGACAAGTGTGTCACTTAGGCTCCACCCCCTCACCGTCGACCCGCGAATCACGGCAAACAGCCGCGAGGGGGGCGGGGCTACAGAACCAGGACTGTCTGCAGAGTGCAGACTGTCAGTGTAAAAATAAAACAATTGTTTTCCTAGGCTAGCGGCTGGGCAGCACTGCAGTGCTGGGGACTTGGAGATGAGTAGCCGTGCGGGCAGCAGAGCTGGGGGGCGGAGCGACCGGGCAGCAGAGACTGCGGGGATGCGGTGACCGGCCAGGCAGCAGATCTGGGGGGCTGAGCGGCTGGCTTTGGGGCCCCTGAGATCATCGGGGCCCAGGACGACTGTCCCCCTTGACCCTCCCTGTCGCCGGCCATGCTGAGCTGACCTGTTGATGCTGATGAGTGACATCCATGGAGGCGGGGCTGACCTTGGCAATGGAGCAGCACTGCAGGTCTGCCCCACTTCACCCGGCTGCCGCGGCTCTGTTTTGCCTTTGTATGTGGGCTGGAGGGCTGCCTGGAACAGGGTGCTGCTGCGAGATTTTACATTAGATTACTACATTTTGCTCGCAATCGTAGGGGTCATTAGGAGGTGCCTGTGCACCCCCGGCACACCCCGTGCGCACGCCTATGATAACAAATACAAATATATTGTTTTATTAAAATGATAGAGGCATGATTACATAAAACAATTGCACCTACTTTTCATTGCACAAAGCATTTTATATGTAGTCATTTCTTTAAGACTAGGACTAATTAAAGACTGCAGCTCTCCCCTGTGACATAAATGGATCAATTATAAAGTGCCAGATGGAGACTCTACAAAATGCAAAAAGTTTTCTTAGCAGTAATCACCTGAGATCCTTATTCACTGGCGACCCAATTAAAATGCCTTGGCAAAAATGAAGGACAAACATTTTAATGAAAAGTTATTTGGAGGCATATAATGACATACAGGTTTATGTAATCAAACTCTATCCCATGGTTCAGATAGGTGAAATGTAATTAACCTATTGTTATCTTCTGATTTACACCTTGTTATTGGTAACTAACATTTAGGGTGAGATATAATAGGAAGAGAGATTCAGAAAGTGAGAGATTTGGTAAGAAATCTCCAGGTTTTTTAAAGCGGCAATCATTTAAGGGGCCCACACACAGCACAATTTTCAGGCATTTTCTGAGCGATTTTAACAAATCACTCAGAAAATCCCTGAAAACACATGTAAATCGCTGTGTGTATAGCCCACACAGCGATTTACATGCGCGCCCCCGCCGTTCTGAATCTGGCCAGGATTCAGAACGGACCTGCCCGTCAATCTAGAGCAGTCGCTCAGAAGCTCCTGCTCATCTGTGGCCACGGATGTGAGCAGGGCCTTCTGAGCGACGCTGGACGCCGCCCTGAAGTCCCAACACGCCGCCCCATTGACCCACCGGACGCCGCTGCTGTAGCCTGTCCTGAGGCAGGGATGAGCCATTGAGGGCTGCGGTGCCCGGCGCACATCTCCGGGGGTTCAGCGCTAGCAGCCACCATGGCTCAGGAGAAGATAGAGCTGGAGGTCCTGGGGGATGGGAGGTAGGCGCCGGCCCTGAGAATTGCTCCGAGTCCTGCCCGCCAACTTCATCTGAAAGGGCTGCTGCTGCTGGGTGCCGCAGTTGTCAGTGCACCTGTCAAAATTTTTGACAGCCTCGGCGCCGGCAGCGGGCTCTGCTCACCACGCAGGCAGCACAGCGGAGCCCTGAGCCTTCCTCCTTTCAATATAATCAGTCCCCGGGTCCTCTCACCTCCCCAGGCAGCAGGGGGCTGATGTTGTAGCCACGCTCTGCCGACAGCTCCGGGGAGGAGAAGACGGGACTGCGGAGGTCGGAAGGCGGAAGTGGGGCTGCGGGCGGCATCAGGAGGAAGCAGGATTGTAGAGGTACGAAGGAGAAGGACTCGGGGTTGCGGGGGAAGTATGGCTGCGGCGGGCGGCAGTAGGATATGGGGCAGCAGCAGCGACAGAAAGCAGGCACCCTGCTCCTCCACTGAGGTGCAAGAAAAGCAAGTAGCACCGGAGGAATGCGGATAGCGTGCCCCTGAGAGCCCAAATGCGGATGCTGATCAAGTCATTCCAGCTTGCCCCACTCCAAGCTGAACAACCTGCGCCTAGACTTCAACTACTGTACATGATGCACCTGCATGATGTACCATACAGTCAACACCAGTCAGTGACAGCCCAGGCTGCTGCATAATGGTAATGATCACTTTGCTGTTTGCTGTGCTACCAATGCTGTGTCCACTGTACACTACTTTTGTATGTTCTCTGCCTCCATACACTGTCTGTGCTAATGAGTACCCCATATGCTGTGTGTAAAAGCTCTATGTTGTATAAAGGCGGGATGTATTAACATACATCGCTGCCCCTTGCCACACCCTCACCATATGCGCAGTGTGGTGACGGAGGCCCCCGCGATACCTGTAATGGGCTCTGCGGCGGTCCCCGGTGTCTCCTCCTCCCCCAGCTGTGAGATGCTGCTGGGGGAGGAGGAGCAGCACGGAGGATGGGGAGGGGGGAGCGGACGGTGGGCAGCAGGCGGTGATAGAAACCCATAGGCTTCTATAGGGTATCGCCACCCAAAGGTGGTGATACCCTGCCCATGGAAGACGGTGCGGCCGGGTTTTGGTAAATTTGAAAATGCGGTAAAACAATGGTTTTACCGCATTTTCGTCTTAGTACATCCCGCCCTAAGTATGCACAATGCTTTGTTTGTGTTTATGCACAAAAGCCTGCCACAATGCAGCTCACCTTCTTACCTGATGTGCTTATTTCCTCCCATTCCAAGGACTAGACCTATCTCTGTCTTCCCCTCTAACAGCCCCCATTCTTTCCCTCTACCGCATCCAGCGGTGGTGCCCCCACCCCTGGCAAGATCTGCCCAGTTGTCATGTGCTTTGATACAGGGGAAATGGTGCTATGGGCGTGGGCAGTGGAGAGGTTGTGGGCCTATTCGCTGGGCTCTGAATAGATGTGTACAGGTACACATCCATTCACATGTGGCCATCTAGAGGAAAAATCATTTGATTTTTTCCTCTGGTCCCTGGTCATCGCAGCCACCACGTAGCCCAGGACTTACTCAGCTTATTCCTCAGGCTCAGTGTGGGGGAATGCCTCTGTGGGGGGGTGGGGGTGCCTCTGTCCGGCCTTGAGCACCTTTCTCATGAGATGCCTAGCTCCCTTCTCCCTGAGAGGCCCAGCACCCCTCTACCCCTGTTCCCATCTTCCGAGATGCCCAGCTCCCTTCCTCCCACACTCTATGACATTGCAGGTACATGTGTGACGTATTTGTACCCGAGACACTATTCACATAAAACCTGCCACGGGCTGTACCTGAAGTGAGTAGCTGTAGCCTGCAGTGTGCCCATGCTGTACAGGAAGTCGATTGCTGTAACCTGCAGTGTGCCCGTGTTGCCACCGATGACAGGTGACACTCCCCCAGGCTTTATTCCAACCCTTATTTACATTTGAATATTCCCCTGAAGTTTCTGTGAGAGATTTGAAATCTCTTATGCTGAATCTGCCATTATGAATCTCTGGCACAAATCTGTGTGTGTGTGGCTCATTATCTGAAAAATTCATTTTAAGGGAAATCTCTCGTGCTGAATCTCCCGTTATGAATCTCTGGCACAAATCTCTGCGTATGTAGGGCCCTTTACACTTCAAAATAGAACTGGTTTAGCAGTGTAAATGATTGCCGCTTTAAAAAACTGGAGATTTCTTACCAAATCTCTCACTTTCTGAATCTCTCATCCCATTAAATCTCACCCTAAAGCTGTGTACACACGGGGGCGATAGGGGCTGAAATCGCTGGAAATATGGTCGCAGGCGACCATATTGCCAGTGATGGGAGTGTGCCCCGGTGATAAATCGCTGGGTGCGCGCTCACGTTTTCAGCCCCATTCTAATCGCTGGTCGCAGGAACATGCTCCCGCCACCAGCTGATTTCCACTGCCGGGCTCCCCCCGGCAGTTTCTTTTTCATCAGCGACCATCTCTGGTCGCTGATGGAAAGGAGAAACTGAGCAATATATCTCCCTTGGGTGTACGGGGCTTTACTGTTTCATCTTCCTACTTTTTCAGATCAGATGGCTCAAGCACTACATGCAGTAGACCCAGGAACCTCTGCATGACTCCTAACTTAAGGCCCCCATACATTCGGACAAGTCGGACCTAATTTCCCCTGAGCTCCCCCATCAGCTGCCCGGGAGAGCTCACTACGATTTGGCACTTGATGTGGGCAACGTGGGGTCCAGGTTGCGTGAAGAGCCTGGGAGCTGTGGGTGCAGCGGCGGAGCGTGCAGTCCGCAGTGTCCAGGAAGCGCTAAATGAACGGCAGAATTTTAAAATTCAAAAGACAGGCTGGCCGCTGATTGGCTAAGTGCTCTCTCTCTCTCAGTCAATCAGCGGCCGGCCTATCTTTTGAATTTTCAAATTCTGCCGCCGCTGTCCGCAGTGTCTGCTCACTCAGTGCTTCCCAGACACTGCGGACAGCCCGCTATTTTTCAACATACAGTACTCGTATTACTGCAACAATATGAGAAACAACTTGTGTGGCATAAAGAATCAATTCTCCAGTAAAAGTACAAATCAATTGTGAAAAGTACCAATAATGTATATTTAAATGTTAGTATGAAATAATATATACCAAAAATAGCAGGTTGACCAGCTACCACTTGAGGATATGTCAAACTACAGGAGATCTGCTTAGTATCGTTCAATAGAGTAAAGCTACATATACCGGTGCAATTTGAGCTTCTGATTTTGACTATATAGTCAAAATTGGAAGAAAAGTTAGCACAAAGGGCAGTATTCAATGAGATTAATCGCTATGTGCAGCGAATCCTGTTTAGGATTCGCTGCACATTCTCTGCATTCCGGAGGACTGGAACATTCGCTGCCAGCCCTCCCTCTCACCCTATTCAACGCACAGGGGCTCGCTGCCCCTGATTGTGATTTTTAACCCCCCCCCCAGCATATACCGCAGGGAGCCAGCACAAGGCAAGGAGATTGAAGCCTCCCTGTCTGCTCCGGACACTGTGGGGGAGAAGGAGGGCTCCCGTGGACACAGGCAGCACAAGCTGTCCCCCAGGAGAGCTGGCAGGGAACGCGGTAGAGGGAGCTGCTGCACTGGTCCCGCTTCTGCATATATAATGAGCGGGACTAGTGTGTAGTGAATATGTAATGAGCGGCTCCCCCATGTGCTGCAAATAGCATGCCCCTTCACAGAATAAAATTACATTAAATTTTTACATCAAAAACAAACAAAAAAAACCCCTTTATTTTAAAAGAACACTTTCCAGTTCACCTTAAAAAGATGTTGAAAGCAAAACAGTGAATCATGGCGAAAATCATGCTGAAAGCAGTTCTCCATCCTAGCATTGAATACACTTTCGGCGAATCACAGTGAAAACCCAATTGAAATCCACCAGCGACTTGCAGCGAGCATGATACGGAGAACTGGCCGGCATTCACTGTTCGCTTTCGGCGAGTGAACATTAAATAGGGTGAATCAGATTTTCAGTGCAAAAGATTCACCGCAGGGAGTGAAAACAGCCCAATTCGCCGAAAAAAATTGGTGAATCGGGAGGATTGAATACTGCCCAAAGATTGTATGGTTCTGGGCTCCAGGGAGTTCAAGGGAAATCGCATAGTCAAAACTGTACACAGCCAAAGCTGCAACATGTGTATGCACTTTAAGTAGGGCAATACAGATAAAGTAAGAAAGGAGCTGGCTTACAACATTTCAAAAGTATATCCTCATACGTATTAATTCAGAATCTCAAAAGTGAGAAGACTTCAAAGACTAATGTTCTTCATAATATAATATACATACATACCATCATATTATTTAGAGCTGATATTCTCCATACCTTAATTGTGTTAATTATACTGCAGAGTAACTTGGGGCTTGGGTGCCCATGGCAAACTATTAAAGTGGGCCTATTTGCATTCAGGATGCAGCAATCAGCTTTAGTTCTCCTGCAGGTATAAGCCCGTCCCCAGACTCCCGATGGCTAGTTACACAGGAGTTTAGGAGGGATCTTCTACAGGAAGGAGAACCTGAGTAAGGCAACATGCTAAGTGCAGCACTGCCAATCCCTTTGGCCATTATATTGTTTTATTAGAATTCAAAATTCAAATTGAACTTAATAGTACTGTATACACAGAAATGAATTGCTGAATCACGTATTTAGTCTAGAGTATTTAGTGACTGATTTTGAGTTGGGTCCCCTTCATCTTGTTGGTCAGTACACAATTGCCAGGCAAGCCACCCTATGTAGTCATAATATGCTTTCTGTATTTAGGAAGGTCCATCTCAGCAGAAGCAAGGACAGCATCGCTGGAACATTACAGATATTGGGAGTGATTCTAATTGACTCAATCAGCTGTGAAGCTTGCAGCTTACCGAGACCTTGTGACACCGCCCTGGCGAATACTCACCACCCCACTGCCATTTCCCCTCACAACCATGCGAGGGAATGTGTTACGAAGACACATCTCCTTGATTGTGCCCACGGCAGGAGAAATCATTTGATGGTCAACGACCAGTCAGTGGAGACTGAATTATATTTGTGGGCACCTGGACAAAGACAGGATGGGCGGTTGACATCATGTGACATAAGCTGTCCGCCCCTGGCAAACCTTGTCCCGCCTGCATTCCCAATGGGAATGCCCAGCGCCGCCAGTCCCTCCCTTGCTGCTGTAAACGGCCTGGCAACATTATAAATCGCAGAGGCAGTTTGTCAGTGAGAACAGTTACAGACGCGAAGCGGTGGACTAGCTCGCCTCGCTTGGTATTCTTCAGTCAAGGTGGTTCTCTACAGCTCAGGATTTTAAAACCTATCTGCTTGGTGCCGGTTCATTCATTGGGAAAAGAAACCGTAATATGAGGATACGCTGTGTATAAGAAGTAAGAACACGTGAGCATACTTTTTAAAGATACCTTTACATGTTTACATACAGACCATGAATTGTAAGATATTGTAAGCATTCGCTTATGAACAGAACACAAAGGGTGACCCTATAAAGTTTAAACATCACAAGAATTTCGGGAAGAAGTTTTTTCCTGAATAGATACCCAAAGACTTTATTAATCATTTAAGCAATACCACACTATATATGTTTTTTCCTTTTTATGTATAATACACCGGAGGATTGTCTTAAACGGATACAGTGACATACTTTTATCTTGACCGACCTCACGGTGATACGTAACTATAATCACTTCGTCTATTTGAGCGCAGTTATAATGTTCCATATTTTTGTTTGAAGTTTGTCGGTTGGGGTTTGTACATGTGCAGAAATGTGCATGCGCAAATCCAGACCATTGGGGCAGGGGCCAAGAGTGATCCAGAATTGGTCCCATTGTTTATGCCACCAGATTAGGGGAACACCATGCTCTGAATTAGTAATATTCTCTATTATTGTCTGTGTTTCTGAACATGCAAATACTCTTCATTTTGTATGTTGCTATCTTCTAAACAGAGTGAGGAAATATTTTTTAAATTTTTGTAAAACCAGAGTCTTTATTCTCACTGTATAAATTGTGCCCCAGCGAGAATTATGAATGAAATCCCTACAGTCATAGTGATTGTACTGTATACAATCCTCCATGCAGTCAGTGACCTATTTCTCCTCCATTCCAATGAATACCTTTTAAATAACAATGAAAACATACAGAGGATCAGAATGATAACTGCAGTCAAGTCTTTGTAAAGCTCAGTGATATTGTACAGTAAGCAAATTCTTTATTTTGCCAATGCCATTGTAATAACATTTCTAAGAAGAAAAAAACAATAACAACTTGCCCATCCATATTGTAGATGGTGACCAAATATCTTGATGGATCAACCTGTTGATAATATTTGGTTACCATGTAGAATATAATGGTAGCAATTTTGGCAGAGCATACTATCTAGCTGGGGTGCTGCAATTTGATTAATTAGTCTGGCCTGTTCCTTGTTAATTGGTGGCAGTAAATGCACATGGTTTTATAGGTCTTATTTTTCATGCTGTTAATTAAGCATTATGCGACCCACACATCTATTGGCCAATTCCTTGTTCTGACACTGCTAATCAAATCCACAGTCAATGATCATGATCCATCATTAAATCTGCAAAATACAGAACTGTTTAACAGCACACATATTCCGCAGCGCTTTAGAGAATATTTGAACATTCACATCATGGCCCAGTGGAGCTTACAATCTATATTCCCACATGTACACGCACACACACAAACATTCTAGGGTTAATTTGTTGGAAGCCAATTAACCTACGAGTATATTTTTGGATTGTGGGAGGAAACCGGAGTACCCGGAAGAAAACCTACGCAAGTTCAGGGAGAATATACAAACTCCGTACAGTTAGGGCCATGGTGGGACTCGAACCCATGACCTCAGTGCTGTGAGGCAGTAATTCTGACCATTACACCATCCGTGCTGCCCTCGGGTTTCTGTCATGTTGTATTCTTCCGATCCCCTGACACTGGCATAGGGATTCTCCGCATGGTTCCAAAAGCTCACCATACTGTATACACAATAACATTTTTCATTTCTGAATTTACAGTTGCATTTTTATATAATCACATCAATACCAATTCAGGACAATTTATTTTTTTAAGTAAATTGCACTTAACCAGGTCAATCAATCAATGTATAGGTAATTTTCAGCATATGCATAGTGTCAGACTGTAATTGCACAGATGCAGTGCCCACACTTCAGTCTCCTACAACCACACAGCATCCAGACAATGATTGTATTGCTGAATCAACTGTCATCTACAAATACAGATTTTGTAAAACGTCTATAAATAAAGCTATTGGATTGAAAGTTTATTTTGAGTTTTATTTGACAAAATAAAACATTATAGGAATAGAAAATAAACGACTGCTGTCGTTTCTTGAACTTGATAAACTGAGTCTCAGAGTATTGTGGAAGGTGCGATATCAAACAGATACGATTCATTTTTTATTGGCATTTTACTATTTGAACCCATTTAATTTACTGGAAAATATATATTATGTATTTGCATTTAAAACTGAAAGATCTGTAAAATAGATAATAAAATAAATATATGTGCTCTAAACACAGTAATACATTTATATTTTATCATTCTTGGCACAAAGTGTAGAAGATGTTAATACATTTCCAGGAAGTTTTCCAAGTCTGTTCTCCAAGTAAGGAGAACAACCCACAAATCAGGTGACCACTTGTGTATGTATCATCGAGCACAGGGCATGGAAGAATAATTTGCTTGTCTACGTACAGCCTGCCCAGTTGTTGGAAAATAAATGGCTCTAAACAGCCCAGTAAACGTACAGCTATGCAAATCCAACATTTGTAGTCTCCAGAGCAAGTTGCTTGGTACTAACCATCATCATTCATAATCATACAATGCAACATTTCCTATGTGATATATGACAAACAATATATTCCTGGCCCGCTGGCTAAAATACAAAACATGTCGGTATTTCTAGTAGCTGTAATCTTTACAACTGTGGAGTTGTCAATTTAATTTCATTTTCTACCCACACCCACCACCCAGACTTACAATATGTCACTGGTTACCGCTGTAGCTACCTGACCAAACCAGGGAGTGCTTTTCTCCATATCCTCGGTTAAGGCTATAATACTATTAAATTGCCATAAAGAGGATTGTTACACTCAGTTTATTGACATGCCAAATGCTTACTCATAACTTGGTGTGACCGGGCTACATTCTTAAAAAATTTCGCTAGCTCTTTCATTTTACCAACAGTGTTCCAACAGTAATCAGAGAAACTCTTACTTTATCATAACTGTTTAGGCCAATCAAAGCTGTCCTCTTAGAAAATTATATTATAATTATTTCGTAGTTTCTCTGAAATTTGGGTTCAATTAAATATTTTCATCAGTCACAAATTGTTGGACTGAACTTATGGCAAATTTATTATGCACCCATCATTTACTTGTTTTATGTTGTCTGTCAACGTTTTTTAATAATAAAAGCTATATTTTAATTATACAATACCATTATCACATACTTTTCTCTTTTTTCTAGCTTGCCCCCAAACCAAGGAGAGTACATTTTTCTCCCCTCCCCCAAATCATTATATATTAGCCATAAGCTGCATTGAGCAACTAGTTTTATGTTAGTTATGCTGGTGGTCTGGGCCGGGATTGTATGGTCCTGGCTCCCGTCCTCTTACTTAGATATATGTATACTCAGCACAGTGTTGAGTACTAGAAATAAATGTTCTTTAATAATGTAATATGTTTGGTTATGGGGTACAACTCATGAAATATCTCATACAGTGTATGCAAACTTACACGCCTGTAAAGAGACAAAACATGTACCATAAACTATGGTAAAAAAAATAATGGAATCTAGTCCTTAGGTTGTCGGTAACAAGGTTGACAGTTCATAGGCCGACTACTATTGGTCGACATGCATTACGACGACACAACACGTGGTCGACATTCATTTTTATATTTTTAAATAACTTTGTCCATACTTTAACATCCACAAACACAACTGAAAGTGGTAACCTTGTCCAATGAATGGCGAGCGAATCAAGCCAAGCAAGGGGACGTAGCACGCTAATTAGGGATCTATGGGGCAGATGTATTAAGCTTTAACAAGAGATAAATCCAAGGGTGATAAGGAGAGATAAACGTCCAGCCAATCACCTTCCAACTGCCATGTTACAGCCTGTGTTTGAAAAAAGTCAGTAAGGAGCTGATTGGCTGGATGTTTATCTCTCCTTAACACCCTTGCATTTATCTCTTGTTAAGGCTTAATACATATGCCCCTATGTTCTTAAATTTTAGAAGTGACACCCCAAAAACCGAAAACAAAAGCCTTGTTGAACTTTTAATGTATCGACCATTTTCATGTTGACCTTTTACTTTTTAACCTTTTTCTCATGTCAACATAGTGCAGGAAGACCCTTTGGGCTCAACCTAGACACTGTTGACCTTATTAATGTCGACCTATTGAACCATACCCATACAAATAGTGGATTACAGATTCAATAAATTTGGAACCTAACCAGACATGTGATGTAAATATTGTAAAGAAAAAAGAAGGGGTGTGTACAGCGCTCGGAGTGATACAATATTCTGAATTAAATATTATAAATTTTTATTCTAAACGCAATTTATAAACTATAAGAAAAAAAAATCAAAAGTAAAAAAATTGCATTCTTTACAGATTCTTGTGCCAGCGATACAAATTCAGCCTCCATGTTGCCACTAAAATTCAAGACTATTTCACATAATTTAATGATGTCTCACAGTTATGTAATACAGATGTTCCGTAGGAGTAGCTCAAAGTAGGACAGATACAATGGCAAGTAGATATTCTAGGCATTGCTATGAACTATTGTTGAACATAGCTGAACAGTCAATTGTTAAATTTTCTGTATGTTAAAGAGAAGCTAATGAGAGATATTGATTAGTAAACTGTTGATATTTTATAGTATTTACAATATTTATTGGTTAAAATCATTATGTTTATCCATATTTAGTCAGCCTGTATCAACAGGATGGCATTAACATGAAGGCTGGCGGGATGCTGAGGTTTAGGCTGAGGTGTAGGAAGGTTAGGCACTAGCTGGCTGTGGGTTGTGATGTTAGGGTTATGCTGCGGAAGGGATAATTAGGGGGAGGGGCAGGGTGAAGGTAAGTATACTTATCGTACCCTTGTTGGGATTCCCTCTATCGAGATGCCGGCATCATTATTCTGACCACCGGCATCCTGTCCTTTGGTCATCCGTATGTATTCTGTAACAACACATACTCCATGTAACAATGGTTGTATTTTTGTTCCAACCCGTTGTTTAAAATCCAAAATTGTTTTGAATGAAAATAACAAAAATAATAAACATATTTTTCCCAAAATGGACAAGTTTGCCAAAGCAAAACTGTGATGTTCCACAATTCACAATGTAGATAACTATTATTATAATAAATATTATTTGCTACCGTACAAACAAATTAACTGACCCTTAATGGTCTAATAATACCTCTTGTGCATCTGTAACAAACACATTAGCTGAAGCATAATGGTTAATTAATAAGCTCTGGTGCATCTTTAAATTAAAATACTGTACAGGGAGCCACAGTCTACAGTTCTAGACATTGTAATTACTATATTTGGTGGTATAGCTTCTGCATTTCACAGCATACTGGGCTGGGATGCTTCCAGCTTCCTCTCCAGTAATCATTCCATTGTCTGGTAGATGAATCTCTCTTCTTGGTTCACTCTGCCAAGTTTCTACAAAATCCATATTTAGCTTCCCATTTCAACTTGGCTCCAAATGCTCGGCTTAGACGTATCTGTCCTTTTTTACTTTTTTCATCAAATAAATATTTTGAATGAATGTAAACATACCGATTACTACTCCCTCCTCTATTATTAGTGAAATTGGAAAGCAGCAGCGTCTTCTGATAAATGCTTCATCACCTACATTATCAAATCCCTTATACCATCTGTCACTTAAAGAGCAGAACACATTACTGATGTTACATAACTGATTGCTGACACTGCTAGAGGTAATAGTATTACTTACCCCTATCAATCTGGCCCATTACACATGGTATAAGATATCACAATAAATAGGCCCCCAGGTCAGCAGACCAGAATGAAGAGAGGTACAAGTTAACTTTGTTCAATAACATCACAATGTGCTTGTAACAGTTAAATTCCAACTAAGGTTATAAGTTCTAACTGTAGTAATCACTCTAAGTTGTTTCGCCCCCTGCCCAATTTTGAAAGGGCAAAATGCATCCTACCCATTTTGCAGTGCCCTGTTAAAACAGCCAGGTCCGTCCGTCCACGCTGCTGCTGTCAGGAGCGCTCAGGGAAAGCCCAGTACCTTCATAGGTGCCGGGCATGCCCCGACAGAGAGTTTGGCGGGCGGATCCACACACATTAATGATATTGGAGGACCCATCTATAGTAGTGATGTCGGCAGGCTCGCCCACATTAGTGACATCGGTGGGCCGGCCCGCCGCATTCCTATGGCACCCTGCTCTCCTGGAGGGATCACTATAAATGTACATTATGACCATATTGTTTTCAGATGCTTATTTTATTAATGGCTTTTATTATTTCACTGATTTATTTCTGTTTTCAAAATAAAGTTCTAAGAATAAAAATGTATAATCAAAATATAAAATTATAAGGTGCAGATAATGCAAAAATTAAGTACCATCAGAAAACAGCACTTTCTTCATTAACAGCAACTATTTTTGGTTAAAACACGACTGCAACTATTTACATCCTACTGTACATACTAAGGGCCAGATGTATCAAGCTTCAAAAAGTGATAAAATGGAGAGTGATAAACAGCCATCCAATCAGCTCCTACATGTCATGTTACATTCTGGGTTTGAAAAATAACAGGTAGGAGCTGATTTGCTGGTTGTTTATCACTTTCCATTTTATCACTTTCCATTTTATAACTTTTGAAGCTTGACATGACAAGAAGCCAATCAATACATATTTAATATTTATACACTAAGAATAGTATTTAAAAACCCCTCTGGCACTTATATTTTGTGTATTGTTCTGGGGCAGAAAGTTATGTGAACAGACTAGGGGGGTTATTCTAGTTCACTCTTTCTGACAAATTCCTTCTTAGATGGACAAAACCATGTGCACTGCAGTGTGTGTGTGTGTGTGGGGGGGGGCAGATGTAAAATGTGCAGAGAGAATTTGATTTGGGTTAGTTATTTTGTTTCTGTGCAGGGTAAATACTGGCTGCTTTATTTTTACACTGCAATATAGATCTCACTTTGAAGTAAAACCCCACCCAAATCTAATTCTCTCTGCACATGTCACATCTGCTCCACCTGCAGTGCACATGGTTTTGTCCATCTAAGAAGGATTTTGTCAGAAAGAGTGAACTAGAATAACCCCCTAGATTACCAAAGAGGCATAGAGTATGGAACAACGCATAAAAATAAGACCATCGTTACGACAGCATTAAGATGACCAGGCACCCAGCTAGCCATACAGTTGACAACAATGTATTATTAATACTGTCTTTAAAATTTGCCATAAAATTAAGCAATTTTCCTATTAAAAGTATTTAAGGAGATTCTGGGCCTGATAGTACAGGAAGTATTCACTCCAACTCAGTGCAAGACAACTGAAAAACAAGGGCCTATCACAATAGGCCCTTGTTTTTCAGCCACAAGCTCATGTGGCCTTTAATCCAGCCCTATATGTGAATAGGTTATGGTATACCTAGACATTGACTATCATCTATACTATAGATAATAGACAATGTCTAGGTCAACAGTCACTGGGTCGACCACTAATGGTCGATATACCGTAGGTAGACACTGACAGGTCGACACAAGCTTTAGGTTGACTTGGGTGACATGAATAAGGTAGACATGAGTTTTTCATGTTTTTTTGGTGTCTATGTTGACCTATGTTGCCTAGTTGCCAGAGGCGTAACTATTAATTATGCCCCCCCCCCCGCGCTGAAAATGTTGCCAGTGCCGCCCCCCCAGTAGGGTTAACATCCCCCCCCTCATAGGGCTAACAAACCCCCCCCACCACACAGGGTTAACACTCCCCCCCCCCCCCTGTGGCTGGTACCTCCTGCCCCTATCTGTCTTGCGGGTCCAGGCTCTCTCGGCTCCTGCTGCTTATACAAAAAAGTGACATTTGGAAAATGGCTGCCTCCATACTGCAGACCGTTTTTAAGGTTGCTAGAGGAGGCCGCAGCCTCCTCTAGCATCCTCAAAAACTGTCTTTCATATGGGGGCAGCTATTTTCCGAATGTCACCTTTTTTAATAAGCAGCAGGAGCCGGGACCCGCAAGACAGAATCACCGGTGGCAGGGGCAGACGGCAATGGCTAACTATAGCCCCGCAGCCCCCCCCCCCCCCGGTGCCCACACCTTCTCTGCACCCCCCCGCCACCTCGGGGGCTGCGTGGCTATTGTTACACCACTGCTCGTTGCACTCGGCACACTATTATATTATCACTCTATGATCATCTGGATAGTAAAAGTATGAAAAACAACCTTTTTTTAAGTGAAAAACTCATGTCGACCTTATTTGCGTCAAGCATGTCCATATCCACCTTAAGCTTGTGTCGATCTTCTCCCAATGTCAACCTAGGGTATGTCGACCATTCTTAGGTGCCAACCTAGTCACTGTCAACCACTATTGGACCGCCTAGTGACTGTTGACCTAGACATTGTCGAGCCAGGGCCCGCATACCATGTGAATGCTACTATGTGATGAGTGAGTGCTCAACTGATGCCCGGCATTAGACAACACATGTCTGCTGTATAAACATACAACACATATACCATGGCAAAATACTACCATCCACTGTATACAATGAACATTCACTTCCATGCAGCTAAAGGGGACAGAAATCATTTCATGGTAGCCAACCATCGAATGATTTCTCTCCTCTTTGATAATAAGTCAGCAAAAACTGACTTTTATTTCAGTCAGAGATCGGTGAAAAGGGGGCGGGCGCTGATGCCTTTGTTCGAAAACTCAGTTTTTTTAATTGGGATGCCCATAAAACGGTGGGCATACCAGTGATGCCACTCCTTCCTTCCCTTACCCTTGCAAACGCCTCGCAGTGTGATACTCGCCGAAGGAGTTCGTACAGGGGGTCATTACATCTGAAAATACGCTGAATTCGCCCCTTCCAATCATCCTGATATTGACCTTGGACTTCCTATTGTAATGGATAGATTATTGTAATGGATAGATTATTGTAATGGATAGATTATTCATATTGCAGACAAAAGGATGATGGATTTATTGATTTAATTAATGATACATTATAGCCAATAGTTCACAGACTATAAAAGCATTGAGAGGGGTTCTGGAGGAAGCCATCATTCATGGACAGAGGAAGAGAGGTAAAGGACAAGTAGAAGGAGGAAGAAGGAATGCACAACACAATTATATAACTAGAAAATATTATGTTATGTTTATGTACAAATGATTTGCTGAAATCCGTCAAAATAATATTTTATCTTCTTTAAACTAATGCTCTAAAAACAAGAAATGACTTCCTTCGTAGCACAGGACTGAGATGGATATTATACAATCAATCATGCTTTGCAGATAAAGCAAAGAAGGCTCCATGTTCTCTTTCGCATATATTACGCTCACTTGTTAATATTACAGTGTTATTGATGGATAAGTCTTGTTTCATAATCACGCTATGACTATGCAAGCTCTGGAAAGCCTGAACGCAAATGCATATTAATGTAAAGATTCATTTGAAATAAAATTAGAAAAATGGTTCTGGAAATCAGATGACCTCATTGCGATGCGCATGGTAGCACAATAAACTGTGGCTGCTCACAATGCATGGAAATCTCATATCAGCATTTGCTCTGTCTCGCTGGAACATGCACAAGATTCTGTGAGGAGAGCTCCAAATGCTTGGTTTCAGGGCAAAACAGAAAACAGCAGGTAAGCTGTACATTAAAACATGCATTAGAGGTAAGTGACTGTCCGGGGAATAGAATCCATTGAGAAAATAAACAATCTATAGTGTAGGTTGTCCTGTCAAAAACTAAAATAGTAAAGTATAATATGCTTCTAAAAAGCTCACATATTTGAGGTAATTTACCTCATGTTTTTTTTTTTTTACTCCACATAGATCATCTAAACCAGGCATGCCCAAAGTCAGGCCTGGGGGCCAATTGCGGCCCGTGCTGTCATTTCAAGTGGCCCGCAGCCTCCAGCTGGAAGTGGGCAGAGCATCAGATGTGGGAAGCACAGCACAGGATACTAAAGGCAGGACCCGGCGAGCGTGCCTTTATCTTGCTTTCTGCTGCAGTGAGGACGTGCCGGCCGCCACAGTCCGATGTGTTTGGCATCCTACCCCTGCTGCTGCAATCGTATATCCCCCTACTCCACAATCACAGTGACAGCAGTGTTTGAGGAGGGTGGCAGCAAGAGGGAAGCTTGCTCCCGTAACATGCAGAGTGGAGGAGGGCAGCAGCGGGAGCCCAAGCATCTCCTGTCCTTGCAGTGCCTGCTTTGCCTCTCTGTCCTCTGGATCACACAAGGGGCTGGGAAACATACAGAGAAGAGAGGGGGCAGAGTAGGGGACATACAGTGAAGGAGGGTCAGGCTGTGGGACATACAGTGAATGGAGGCACTGATGGACATTAAGAAAAGTGGGGCAGGCTGTGGGACAGAGTGAATGGGTGCAGAGGGGTGAACATACAGTGAATGGAGGAAATACAGTGAAGGAGGAGCAGGCTGGGGGACATACAGTAAATGGGGGCAGGCTGGGGGAAATACAGTGAAGGGGCAGGCTGGGGGACCATTTTGATGTGAATAATGATTCAAAGAATATCAGGCTGAATGGTCGGCCCCCCACATTTTTACCTCATCAAAACTGGCCCTCGTCGCAAAAAGTTTGGACACACCTGATCTAAACCGTTTCTTGAAGTCCCCTCATCATTACACATCCATTGACACATGTTTGATTCAGATTTCAAAACAGAACTGAATACATAAAGATAAAGGCGCTATCATTGTTAGCGCAGGTGCACCAAGGTGACATTACTTGGCGCACACAGTTTGATAGGACAGGGATGTGCCAGCGTCTTACTCTCATGTGCGCCTCATTAGCGACACATTGTGCTGACCCATTGAATACTTATTTCATGCAAAATCAATGGGTTTTACATTGCAGGAAAAATTCAGAATAACTGAATAGCTCTGGGCGTGAAAAACTCAGCTTTTGCATATGCACTAAACCTGGAGCCTAATTGAATAAGCTCCCATGTTTGTCATTGATCACTTATCACAACTGAGCAAATTCTGCTTCTGGATATTTCATGAGCTTCAATGCACTTCAATGGTTGTCCTCCAGGCCAAAATATTATTCGCAAAAGTTGAATATATTATTCAAATAGTTATCCTAATTGCATTATTTATTTTAATCAAAGTTAGAATAATTTTCTTAAATCTTCATAATTATGGAAACATGCCTTTTGTATACTTATATCTTCCAATATATCTTTCAAAACTATATCATAAATATAATTTCTTTTTAAACTGAGCAAAAATATACACACCCTACACAAATGAAATATATCTTTGTGAATAAACACATAATACTTTAAGAGGCAAATTCAATTACCTGTGTGCTATTCAATTGTTATGTACTTTTCCTTTGCAGTAACCCATAGATTCTGTGGTAAGCGCTGTATTCTATAGATTTCCCTGACCAATAAGTCCCAGAGTGTTTATTTTTTCATATACTATTCCTTACAACCCCTCATGTTGCAAAGAAAATGTTGCTTTAAGTATATACTCTAGGGCTTAACGTGCTCAGACACGACTTCTAATTGAATTGCTCAGGGAAACCCTGCAGCTAACTGAATCTGCCGCTAAGTGTTTAGGGAAACTACTTTTATGACATGATGACTGGTATAAGAGGAAACAAGAGGAAATGTCTCTTAGCATTCCCATGTTTTAAAACCTTTTCGGTATAGGTATTAGTGGGCTACTCAATCAGGAAAAAAATAAATTAGATATTGGCATTCCTGTAAATTCCATGGTTCTAGTTCTGAGACAATGTTTCTTTTTTATCTTTATTTATATAACAAGGACGTTGCAAAGATTGCAAGATAGCGCACAATAAAAGAACTATAAACATTGTCTGGACAGAAAGAAGTAAAGGAGGTAAAGAAACAAAAAGCATTAAAAAGAAAAAAACATAGATTAGATTAAGGGTATCCATATATATACATTAGAAAATGTTTAATGTTATTCAATCATATGGCAAATTAGACAAAAAAATTAGATCAGAAACAGGGGTACTAATTCCACAGCTTGATGTTGGGGTGCAGTGGTTCCAGAGCCCCACTATTGGTATTGAGCAAACACCTTTTCTAGGCTGTTTACAAGCTCCACTACCTCCTGCTGCCCTACCCGTATGCACCCTGATGGCCATGGGCCACTATATGACACACGCGATAGCACAGATGACAAGGCAGATCCAAATATGGCAACAGATGCCGGCACCCCTGCAGGTACTCCGGCACATAAGAAGGTTAGAAAAGAGGTCTCTAATACCTCCAATAAGGTATGCCGTCCCTGATGCCCCTGTTACCTATGTGAAAGTGGTGAATGCAATTAAAAGTAGTATTGGCGCCCCTGTTAACACAGGCTGTGGTTGACATCACTTCATAGCTCAAATCGCTTACACAACATGTCACAAGGGCTGAACATAAATTCGGAGCTGACTCTCATGATATTGAGGATCTCAAACACTCAGTGAAGGATCTCACTACAGATAACTACCATATTGGGAATAAATTAGATAATGTCTGGCTTGTGGGTCTGCCCGAATCGTTCAACGGTCCAACTCTTGCCCATTTTGTAAAAAACACCCTGTCCACGATTTTGGGAATTGAGCAGGAATGCAGAGATATAGTCACAGAAAGGGCACATAGGGTGAGTCCCACTACTACCTCACCCCCGTTAAGCCCAGGCCCTGTGTCACTCCATTCAAGTGCATGAACTATTTCACAAACGAGCCATCTGGTCTGCCTCCAGATGCATTCAAAACATAAAATGGGAAGGTCATAAACTTAAAATTTTTCAGGACTACTCAGTGGAGCTAACAAAGGATCACAAAGCTTTTTCACCTGTTTGCTAGCATCTTGTTGCTGAGGGCCGCAGGTTTGGCTTATTATACCCAGCACGTCTACATATATATGATGGTTCTTCCCATGAAGTTCTTTCTTACCCCTAGAGACGTTGAGAAATAACTTCGTAAGATTTGTACGAATGATGCACAATGCATTAGTGACCCTGCCGCTCCACAGGCTGCAGTCTCCCAACCTACTTGATTGCTTTCACTGTTCTCTACCACCTATGTCTACCTACATTACCATAACATATTACCTCTGGCTGTAATAATGCTTGTTGTCATCTGGCTTAACCCACTATTGCTAGCCTCACATCTGATATTTCTCCATTTGTGTTTCTGTTGTTCAGTTATCTTCTTTTTTTTCCTGTGATACTGCAGATTTATGATTATGAGATCTTTTCTCGATGTTGTTTTATGTTGTCCCACCCTTTTACCCTCCTTTCTTAAGCAGGTTTTTTTTTATCGCACACGTTTCATATGCTTTCACTAGTAAGCTGAGAATGGTTTTACAAATAGGCATTACACTTGCTGTATTGGATAAGCTGTGTTATTTTCTATTTGATTATCCTTTCCAATATAATCTTTGCTTGTTCTTGTCTTTGCTTGTGTTTTTGGCCCTGCCAATTCTACTCGCCAATACTGTTCTATTATAGCTGGTGGGCATGACGGAGCTTTGAACTTGGATGCTATTACATCCCACCTCATATCTTAAAAATACCTCCTTAGTTGCTTTGGTTCACCAATATTGCATAAACAATGTCCGTTACATTGTTGATGCTTTAATATTGGAAAAAATATTGAAAAAGTTTCTGGTTGAAACGAAACGAGTCAACATCACTTCCGCCCTTATGTGGGAATCCTCCGTGGTCATCACTCTCTGCTCTCGAGTGGACACTTGGCAACAACTGCTTATTACGGACAGCAGGAGGACTATTATCCGCTTCTTCCCCCGTCATTGCTCCCTGCCACATAGCTGGTCGGCGGCGCTCTCCCCCCTGGAGCCGCCGCTACCTAGCAGCAACCGTTCACATCACGGACAGCAGGAGGATAATTACCAGCCTTTTCCCCGTCCTTAGGGATTCAATCCATCTGGACAGGGGCGTAACTATAACCGTGTGGGCCCCATAGCAAGATTCTGAAAGCCCCCCCCCCCCAACTACCACTGTCATGTGTGAGAGAGAGAAAGGGTGTAGGGGAGAGAAAGTGGAATAGACAGGAAGGAAAATAAATGGAGAGAAACAGATTGAGAAAGAAGGTGTCAGGTATAGAGAGAGAGATGGGGGACAAATGAGAGAGAGAGTGACAGACTGTCAGAGTCAGAGAGAGAGGGAAAGTGTGGGGAAAGAGGATGGGAGAAGAGAGATATACTGTATAAAGATAGATTAAATAGAGGGGGAGTGATAGAAAGTGTTGAGAGAAAGAGAGGGGGCAGAGGGAAGAGAAATAGTGGAGAGACAGAGGGAGGCGGGGGAAGTGAGAGCATACCTCACAATTTAGCACTCCACACTGAGACCCATCGCGCTGCTCCTGTTCGGCAGCGCAGACTGTAGCGTATCTCCTGTGCCCTGCCGTTCTCAGCTATATCGGCGCAGAGTCTTCTGTATCCTGCAGTCAGCAGCACTGTATCTCCTGTGGACAGTCCTAATCCATTGTGCTGGGTCTCCTGTGCCCCGCGGTCCGCAGCCATCAGCATTGAGTCTCCTGTTCTAGCCACCAGCACGTAGTCTTCAGTGTCCTGCAGAAATCAGCCCCAGGTGTTCTGTCCACTGTAGTCAGCAGCGTCCGGTCTCCTGTGTGCTGCAGTCGGCAGCGTTGGTCGCCTGCTTCTACCGCCGCTGAAGGGGGGCATGAGACAGAGGCAAAGCCACTGCCCGCACTGCAGTATGTAAAAAAAAATTAAAAACACCTGAAAAAAAAGGGTGCAGGCCAGGGGAATGCCAGCTGTCCATGGGGCCCTTCCAAGTGGCTGGGCCCCATAGCAGTTGCATCCCCTGCACCCACTGTAGTTACGCCACTGCATCTGGAGACACGCATTCGGGGACGCTCACTGCTATCATCATCGGGTTGAGCCATTGACTTGTCCGGCTCCTCGTCTCCTCCAGCACAATAACAAGTAAACGAGGAGGGTGGAGGGTGAGCTATCAAACTACTCCCTACAATACTAATTACTGCGTTTACATATGTGCCTAATTGACTGGCTTTATGAATAGCAGCTGCTTGCTGGCTTTACCTGCCTGACTCTTAAAGCTTGCTTCACATAATACTGGGATTAACACCTAATTAACCCATTGCCTTGACCTATACGGAGATTCCCATACTAACCCACTATTTTCAAGTGGTATTTCTATGCTAAATTTGCATTTTCTAATTATTTTGATATAATTTTAAATACAATTGTATTGTCTGTATGTACTATATGTATTCTGTTTTGTGATATCACTTATATGTTTTTTTCTTTATAAAATTTTAAATAATTGCAGTGTGTCCAGTGTTGATTTATTCAGCGCGGTTCATTTTTCTATTAGATTCACTCAGCAGCGCATAGTGTTTAAACTTTTTATTTTCTTTCAATTTTATTGTGAGTTTTAGCAGACTCACTAAACACCTGCAGCAGCTGAGGATCCACTTATTTTAATATTATTTTGTTACCATATTATTTTTTCCACTAAAGCGCCAGGACCTGCAGTTAGCGAAGGAGCCTCAAAACCCTCCACTATCTGCAAACCCACACACAACCTCCCTCCCCCCCCCCCCGCTTTAATATTGGTGGCTAATTATTCTTCTGCCTCCCTGTAGTCACACCAAAAACTACAATTATTATTATTCTACTTTATGTGATGGATGTTGATGCTTATTTGTGCAGGGACATCTTTACAGCCTTTACATCTTCAGTGTGTGACAGTGCTGCATAATATGAAGGATAATAATTTTGGCATTTTCCATATGTTGTGTAGATACTTTTTACAAATACGACAAAAATTAAATTGCACAAAAGACGGATACAATTGACACAAATAGGAATGTTTCTAACTAAACACAGTTTTAGAAATGTAAATATAACTACTTTGGAAAGTTTCCAATTAAATGGGAAATGTACTGTAAAGTAATTTTGCCAAGATCTTCTGGGAGCTACTGTTGTATTCAGATTCACTGACTTTTCAGTTTGAATTTAAACAACGTACCCAAAATTTTTATTTGTTTCAACATATTTTGCAAAATTTATTGGATTTGAGAATATCAAGGCTCAATCAATAGAGTAGGTAGATGTAACATTGCCAGTTATTAAGTTAATAACTTGGAAGTCCTTGTTCAAACATAAATGTTTCCATACTAAAAACAAAACTAAAGCTTTGTAATAGAAATCATCTATTCTTACATCAAATGGATGGAATAATGCCACAATGGCTTTCAGTTTTGCTGCTAAAGTAGATTGTAATTGGATTATAAAATAAAATATAAAAATAAAACTTTTCCAAGTGAGCCTGTGTACAAAAACATTTGTTTGACAAAAAATAATTATAGCAAAAAATTTAAAATCTAATTTAAAGAAATCTGGGCTAAAGCTATAATTTTATTTTGATATAATGTACGTCCTTCTAAAATCATTGAAAGGAGTGCGGTATTTCATAAAACCACTTTATATTAGAAACGTGCAGGTTCGGCTTACTCGGTTCTTATCACCAAATTGTTACAAATTCAGATTTTTCTGATTGGCTATCGCTATCATATGTTTTGGATAGCCAATAAGATTCCGTTTTGAGATCGAAGTAAATCTGGGTAAAATCGAAGATGCAATTTAAATACATTTATATGATATGTCTTTATAGGGAGAAACTCAAATGGGCATGAAAATTTACCACACATTAATTAATCCTCTGGGACTAGTCAATTAGCCCCAACTGCAGCTTGCAGGTTGCAGTTAAGGGAGTATAATTTTTTGGCTTGAGCTGACCCAAATAGAAATACCCACACCTATCAATGCATACAGTAGGTATGGGAATGTCTGTAATTTATCAGGCTAGAAAAAGGGCTCTAATGAAATGGCCACAGGCTATGTGCAGAACAGATCTCATCATCTAAAGTTGCAGTCAAATGTGATGTGACCTTGCCAGTTTAAGGATTTCTGGCTCTAATCGCATCACATGTGATGTCTTTCGCTAAAGGGATACAAGTAAAATTATAGACCATATCCCCCCTTTAGCTTAGGTGGGATTAGATACAGATTATTATGAAAAAGGGAGGCACAATACATTTTTAAATGAAATACTGTGTCCCCAATATTCTGCATACTAATTCCTTATAGGAAAATATTAGGCATAATATGATCTTGAAATAATAGATATTTTTATTTCTTTGCTCTATATATTGATGATTATATTTCTGACTTTTATGCCTAACATATCCTTTCCATGACATTTATTGGAATGTAATAAACTAAATATACTATCAATGATTATATATAAATCTTTATAATTATGATACTATTATTGTTTACTGTTGTTATGGAGTTGTGCAGAACTTGTTTACATTAGCATGCATTTTTGACAACACTATACACGGTGTTGTAGAAGGGCGGGCTGTTGATTTTTGTTGTAGCTGTGTCATAATATTTAGTCTTCACTCCACCTCATCTAGAAATCTTGCAGCAGCAGTGGAGTCTGGACAGCATTTTAATTAAAATATATATACCAACAAAGTTTATGACTCTTTTCATAATAAAAGATCATTCAAAATGAGTCTTCAAAAAATCATTTCGAAGGTTGAAACAGGCTTTAAATGTGTGTCTTTGTTTCCTTCTCATAAGATTTTGTAATCACGTGTTATCATACACCTGCAGTCTCCAATGATTAGTGTTCCCGCTAGGCTGTTTTAGCACATTTTAGCAAAATGTGCCATGCCCCTCTAGCAGCACCCCGCTAAAATAGCCCCACGGGGAAGCCGCTTCCCCTGCAGCACAGTGACTTCAGAGGGGCCGGGCCCGCCCTCTTTGGTGACCGCGGCGGCCGAGCACGCCCTCCATTAATGATGGCGGTGGCCAGGTCCGCCCCCTTTGATGACATCCGCCCCCCGGCGTCCTGCCCGCTCTAAATGCTAGTGAACACTAAATGATCCAGTATATACTGAAGATCCTATACATGCCAGTTAAGGTGGGTTGTTCAGAAAGACCCGAATTTGAGTATCTTCTATGAAGTGAGCACCACAAAGGGATTTAGAATTTTTTATCAGACATTCGTCTGCACTCACCAGCCAGGAGCATGTAATGCTGTTTTCACATCGCAAAATGGTTGCACCGAGACTTTGAAACGGGTCAGTCCCGGCACAAACCTTCATTTTGGAATGT
This sequence comes from Crinia signifera, assembly GCF_055691185.1. Lineage (NCBI taxonomy): Eukaryota > Metazoa > Chordata > Amphibia > Anura > Myobatrachidae > Crinia > Crinia signifera. The sequence continues at coordinate 226,992,203 of NC_139219.1, forward strand.
TCACATCCCCACAGCAAACTGGCAATAATGCCAGTTCGCTGACATCATCTGGGGGCGCATTGCGGTTAGTTGGTGCATCATCGGGGGCGGGGGAGGAGGCAGCACTTAAGCAGCCCATAAACGCTGCTTTGTGGGCATGCTTTCCGTGCTGTACTAGCACGGATCAAATCGCATTGCATTGCATGTGCACACGTTGTGCATGCAATGCGATGCGATGAGAACTAGGTACAAAAAGTATGTGCAAGCACATACTTTTTGTACTGTGCGATGAGGTGCGTGGGAGCGCGCACCTCAAAGCACACATCGGGTCAGCACTCATAGCAGCGTGTATGGGCTGCTTTCGAGATGGTGCTGCTCCAAGTGCTGCCTCCTCCATAGTGTGAATGGGAAATGGGTCGCTCAACCCGTTTAACCCGTTCACACCTCCAAGCAACACAGCAACGAACCGATAAGCATTCTGCTTTTTTTTACTAGTTTGTATTGCCGTGTTGCTACCCGTTTAAGGGACACAGTAAATCCTTTCACATCGCACTAATTACCGGGTCAAAACGGCTTGTACCCGGTAAATAGTTGCGATGTGAAAGGGGTATAAGATTATTAATCACATAAGGAGCTGGTAAGTGGGTATTTGAGTAAAGAGGAAAGGGGGCTAAAGTTTTGCCTAGGGCGCAGTGACACATTGCACTAGCACTGCTCTTCCATTAGCATATGTGTTTTGTTTTCATAGAATTAAATGAGAAAAAGCTATTAAATATATATTTTTTATTTTGAGCCAAACACTAAACAGTACTACTAATTACTACAAATGGTAATTGCTAGGTAGTAATGATATATGGACAAAAAAAGGCACTTATATGTTAGTTGGGCGCCCAACTAACATATAAATACCCCAAAAAATCAACTTCTTGAACAATTTAGTTAAGGATCAATTCCAATATTTAGATCGCCTCCTGCAGTGTCCATTTATTTTTCAGCCTGGCATATTTCCACAATATGCACCAGTGTGTAAGCAATTACACTGACGGACAACCCCACCCTTAATAGATCTTGAAAATTCATGGTGGCCTGGGTATTATGTATTCATTTTCCCTTTGTGCTAATGTTTTAATAAATCTGTTCTTTGATTTAAAATTTGAAGACTGCAAATGATAGCACTTGGTCGCTTTGTAAGAGTGTCCCTGAGCTCTTTGAATTACAAAATCACTTACTGCAATCTCCTGAAATGTCTTTAAACAAATGTGATACTGATGTTCAAATATCTACAGCTGTAATCTGTAATTGTTTCAGATAGGCGCGTTATACAGTACTAGAGATACTGTATATAAGATTCGAAAAAGTAATCTACTGTGACTTTTTATTACCTGTATTTCTGCAGTATATGAACTTAAGGCATAGGGCCAGATTCTCTAAGCTTCAAAAGTGGTAAAATAGAGAGTGCTTAACAGCCAGCCAATCAGCACCTGCCTGACATTTTTCAAATTCAGTCTGTGACACGGCAGGTAGGAGCTGATTGGCTGGCTGTTTATCACTCTCCATTGTATCACTTTTGAAGTTTAAAGAATCTGTCCCACAATCTTTTCTGAAGGTTACAGTAATAAACCGGCATGTTCTCTACTTAATGTTAGCAGCTCATATTTAAATATGCTTGATATTGTATTATGTGTGACGCTTGGTAGTAAGCTCACTAATGTAAGTTTGATCTTTTATCTATCTATTCCCCATGTGATGATTTAAAAAGGTGGGATAAAATCTCTGTTTTATTTTTTGGAAGAGCGGGGGGGGGGGGGGGGGGGGGGTTGGTGGTGAAGTGGGAGGGGGGGTGTTTTAGAGATATATGGATTTGTAGGCAAAACCAGGGAACATATGCAGCAAGTTCTATTTTACATCAATATGTATAGCAATAGACAATAATGCCAAAACAAATATATAAAATATAACGGGGAAAGTCAAGGAAAATTGCATCCAATATGTCCTTAGGAAAAGACAGCCTAGTGTATGGGAGCCTTTACTGTAAACTTAAGGGCGTAGTGGTATCAGTAATTATCTTGATCTGACATAATTCATTAGTAAAAGTATATGTAAAATACACTGAAACCAGGTGATCCACTAACACAGTGCACCAGGCGTGAGGTGAGTTAAGGTCCGGCATGCCTTCAGTCTTTTATGTCTGATGGACACTCCAAACTACTAGATAATAAAGTTGTCAGCTTGGGGGACAATAGTGAATTCGATATATTGTGGTTTGGAAACTGCAAGGAATTCTACTTGTGAGTGATGTCATTCTGCAGGGCTTGGAGCTAACCAGGACTACAGACAGAAGTCTCTCTGCATGGGATACAGTCAAATGGTCGACCATAAGATGGTCAACAGTCATGAGGTCAACACCGTTAGGTCGACATACAGGAAGGTCAACAGGGGTCTAGGTCGACATGGGTCAATGTCTACATGGGTCTAGGTCGACATGGGTTAGGTTGACAGTCAAAAGGTCGAAATGGTTCTTTTTTTTTTACTGTTTTTTGAGCCGACATGTGCCGGTATTTCATGCCCTACCATCCACTAGGGCGGGGTAGGAGAATAAAATAGTGTGAGTGTAGCGAGGCACCGTGCCCGAAGCATCGCGAGCACAGCAAGCGATGAGAGGGGATACGGTACATTTAAAATTGTGTCCATTTCGACTGTGTCGACATCCGGGTAAAAAAAAACCCAGTAAAAATACCCATGTTGACCTTTTGACTGTCAACCTAACACTTGTCTCGACCTAGTCCCTTGTCGACCTATACCCCTGTTGACCAAGACCCCTGTCGACCTTCCTGTATGTCGACCTAACGTTGTTAAGCTAATGACTGTGGACCATATTATGGTCGACCAAACGATCCCATTCCCTCTGCACATGTTACATCTGCCCCACATGCAGTGCACATATTTTTGTCCGTTAGAGAAAGATTTAGCATTTGCAATCAACAACTGAATCAGTCGCTTTACCTTCAAGGCACATCTTATCAGATGTGTGGACAAATTTAAAGCCAGGGCTCCTTCTGTTCTATTTGGGTTGATTATCTTCCTGTCATTTATATTGTTCTGTAAAATGACATGCTGCTGCTAGGATCTCACTGGTGGTGGGATGCATACAAGCTTAAATACTCATAGGGCCTAGAAAACATTGACATTTCTCTTAACATTAATCTATTATTTTCTTGTTCCTGTTTTTCGGATCAGTAGTTAGTATAACTTTGTATTACAACTGTAGTGAGACTAGTGCTGCTATAGAGCTACAGCATCAATGACAAAGATCAGCCAGATTGTCTTTAATGAATATGTTAAAATCATGGAACTAGCATTGTATATAAAAGAAAGGACAGTTACCAACTCCACCTGATTTCTTAGGGGTGTGGATCATAGGATCTACAGGAACTGGGGCGACAGGGAATAGGTCAATCATGAATGGTTGACATTCAAAAGGTCAGCAAGTCGAAAAGGTTGACAGAGAAAAGGTTGACACAAGCAAAAGGTCGCCATGGCAATGGTCAACACATGTAAAAGTAAACATGAGTTTTTACATTTTTGGAGTCAATGCACCCCAAATTAGTTTACCCTCGCAAGGCTCGTTTCGCTCAGCACCCTTTACCATTCCCATTTGTAGACCACTTGGATCGTGGAGCATGAAAAAGTACAAAGAAAGAAAACATTGGGAAAAACTCATGTTGATAATTTCCGTGTTGACATTTTGTTCATGTCCACCATTTGACCATGTCCAAACTGTGACTGTCGACCAATATTCTTTGACCTATTAACTATAAACCAAAACCAATTTTTTACGCAATTTGTAGCATAAAAACACAGCTTTGCAGTACATTATTACAATATTACAAATAATTCCTTTATGTAGATTATGCTGATGATCCTTTATAATAACAATAGTAATGATACATCTTTGAGAAAGCCATATTATACGGGGAAACATGTCAGCTGACAGTATACAGATCTCCATCACACTCAATCTATACCATTTGCCCAAAAAAAAAAAACATATGACCTAGTACTGCCACGTTTCTGAAAATCAAACATGCTCCAGGCTATATATTTCCACTTTAATCCTATTATGCTACCATAGATAGTTACAATATCTACAGTATGTAAACATTTGCCAAGCTGTATTCCAAACTGATAAGACAACCACTGCTTCATCTTTATAAAAAGTATCTCTGTGCACCATACAAATTCATCCTTTTGATGGTTGTTCTCACGTGTAAACTTGCATTGTATGCATTTAACTTTAAGGCAAGTTTTGAAACCCATACATACAGAAGTGGATAGAATCGAAGCACCACACCAAAAAGGAACCTCCTACTCTTCATTGCTCCAGTGTCAGAGCTGGATTATCTGCTGTCTGACCAAAAGGAGCAGAGGGCAGGTCATCTGATAACCCTAAAGCACAGAGTGTTGAGATCAGTGTCTACAGACGGGAGCATAATATGGATGGTCACGCCCTCGCCATGCCCACATCTGCCTTTGTGCTTCAAGGCTCAGGAAGTGTGCCCACCCACAGCAACCCACAACCAGATCTGTGCTTAGAGAAAAATAAATGTTGTTGATGCTCCCTCAGCTGCATTACACACACCCACCCATGCATAGAACAGGTTTTATATAGTCTGGACATACTGTATGATATATTTTTTGTAAAGAAATGTTTTACTATTTTATTTTATTTTTATTTTAGTATTGGAATACCAATGATTAGTATTTGAATACCTAGAGTAGTGGTTCCCAACCTGGGATACTTGCACCCCTGGCGGTACTCTGTAGACCAGTTGGGGAAACTTGAAAATAAAAAAAAGAAATCTTCCGATGGTGGAAGATGTCTCCCATTGCCGTGGAGATGAACCACGTTGCTTCACTTCCAGTTCCGTCTGCAGCGTCATCAGTGACTACTCGTACTTTTTGCCCAACGAGCAATCCACAAGGAGCTACCCACACTGCCCTCAGACATCAGGGATCATCTGCACCGCACTGATAATGGTTGAGGAAGCAGTTGCATTAATCCTAAGGAGTTAGCAGCAACCCCAGAGAAAGTACACAGTCAGCAGCCAGACACAGAGGGAGCCGATACCTGACGGCGCACTACTTCTCCACCATATAAAGACATGCATATGTGAACACAATAGATCAGATAATCCTGCTTTACAAAACTGCACTTATCACACTTTAATCATTACAGCATATTCCACATCATGTATTTTAACCACCGTGATAGAAGCGAATTAAAATACTACTTGATGTATGTTCCTGAAACATTGCTTCATTTTGATCCACTTATTCCATTTTACCTCTTAATGCAGAGAGAAAACATCCTAAGTACCTCTCCCGACTTTGGCTTACAATCAGATTCAATTAAAAAGACTGTAAAAACGGATAAGGATGCTACATACAACAAGAAAAGGTGGAGTTCGTTATTATTATACATGCCAAAGTTGCTTGGATACAGCTAAGATGGGTCATCCATTTTACTGGTACATCAGAGAGTACATATGCCTGCGTCAGTTCTTAATGTAGAGCCAACTGGAGATGTGGAACATGGTCACTTTAATTCCATTAAGTAAAGAGGAACTGTGCCAAGAGCATGCTAATGCTGGTGAAAGTCTGCATTTATTCATAGAAATATTAATGACTAGATGCCAACTTAAAAACAGAAATATGGAAATTATAAATTTGAACTAGGCAATTTATTTAATGTAAGAAAATGCCAAGTTTCCATTATAGATATTTGTTATTTCTTATTGATGCTCCTCCCTGTCTTTGCAGGCTTGATGCACGGAGTAGAGAAGCCGTTTCAGCTAGAGGGGTGCGTGACAGATTGCTGCTCTCACAGAAGAGGGAAGAGCACGTCACTGTCAAGCTCTTGCTTAAGTTGACACTGATTGAATATTAATCATCATTCATTTGCAATTATAGTAAGCTATACTGCTAACCGGCACAAATGAAGGTGAACTGGCTGGCTGTTTCCTTATGTAATTACCGACCTAGTAGCTGTGAACTAGCAACTTCTCATACAGTATGCTGGATATTGGAACATCTTTATTACCGTTAATAAAACATTTTGCACATGTCACAAAGATTTGTGAAGATGGCTTAATGCATTACTTCTCTACAGCTAATGATAAAATGGTGTTTTGCTTGGGAATTATGCTTGTGTTGTATTATACTATGTATACTTATGTGTCCTGTTATCACTTAGAATTATATACAGTATGCCTTAAAAAGCTCCCACTACCCCCATTTAAGTCCTGGGGGTATCTGAGTACCAGTAAGAGCAACCCTCGGTAACTATATTTCTATCAGTGACAATTGATATTCTGAAAGCTTATCATGTGTGAAGAAGATTGTTTATGGTAAGCTGTAAAATGTTTAATTAAAAACGGCAAACTAAAAAGTTGAAGAACAAAACGGTCACCTCAGACAGACGTATTTGCTTAAAATATTTAACAAAATGATGTGATGTAAAACAGTAGTTACTATACAGGATATGTACTAAACAGACTACAAGTAAATTGGATGATAGATGATAGATATTAATATTAATATCAAGTTATGGCATTAGATTTATTGATTTCTACTGTCAATATAAGGGCTGTAACAATGATTAAACCTGATTTATTTAAAATATAGTATGGTGTGAGAAACACTATATACTAGCCAATCAAATCTTAACTGTCATGTTAAAAGCTGGTTCGGACAATTACAGGAGCTGATTGGCTGGTACATAGGACCTTATTCTGGTTGACTGGCAAGGCTGCAAATTCCACAGTCTTGCGAGTCCACTGCGCAAACACATGAGGGAGAGAATGGAGCAGAATAAGGTCCTTTATCTCCACTTAATCTCTTGTCAATGCTTACTATACATAGACACCATAGCCACTAATGCATTCTCTTCTAAGACTGCAGAAGTTTGTATAATGACTGTCATGTTAAAAGACACTGGGGCAAATGTATGAAGCAGTGATAAAGAAGGAGAAGTGAGCCAGTAGTATGGAAATTATAGATGTTATTTCAGTGCTGATTGGTTGACATGGGGGACTTCTCCACCGGCTCAATTCTCCTCCCTTATAACTGCTTCAAACATCTGTCCCATTGTTTTTATCCAAACATAAGCTACCATCACCTATGAGCTTCCATTGTTCTAAAAGGAGGGACTGATAAAACTGACTCTTACACGTTTCATACTTAAAAGAAATAATTTTTTTCTTAGAGGGTGGTAAACGCTAGAGAGCCCAGGCGCTGTCTGGGTATAGACTCAGATAACAATTTATAAATAAGGCCTCTTAGCTGCTGCAGGTGTGGATATATATATATACATATGTAAAATAAATAATAATCGAAAATTCAGGTGGGTAGACAACAGAAATTGGTATATAATCAAACATAAAAACAATAACTGAACTTGCAGTATTGGTAATGCTGGAAGATCGCCTGACTTATAGCCTGACAAACTGAAAATGCTGGCGTCCCAGCTGGTGAGCTCGTGCAATCATTTTGTGTAGAGCAGTTCACTTTGAGGAAGCCGGTTAGTAAAGCAAGGGGTTAAAAGCGAGTGGCATTAAAGGTATTAGTAGCTAGTAAAGCAGATGGATATGCCTCAATTAGCGTGTAGGCTAACACAGGGGCCGACAAATACCGTGCACCAGATTGCCACGGTGACCAGATTCATCCCCCCCGTGTTTTAAATACACCAATAAAAATCCCCAGATCCACCACTGCCCAATCCAATCACGGACGGCCTGAGACTGAGACCTCTGACCTTCCTTCCCTGTGTTATCCTTACAGACGCTGGCCAACCGAGTCCCCGCAGAGACGCTGCTCCTCCTGACTTTCCCGCTATGAGAATAAGTGAGTTATACCCACTTCTCAAACAGAGGTTTTCCCCCGGCCCCGCAGCCAGACCTCCACTGGCAGCCGCACCTCTGCTCTCCGGGGCACCGTGCGCTGAACCCCGACCGCTTCTTGCTGCTGGACGAGCCCGGCTTCCAACATGCCACCCCTGGAAAATGGCTTGTTACCCCTGGCAAAGGGCATGTTACCCTAGGCAAACATCAAGTTACCACTGGCAAAGGGCATGTTACCCCTGGCATAGAGCATGCAACCTGTAGCAATGAGCATGTAGGTAAGTGGCCCTTATGTGACATAATGTGAACTAAGCATTACAGCGTGTGGTATATGTAATGGGCATTACAGTGTGGCTAAATGTGTAATGGGCATGCCAGTGTTTTGTTGAATGTGTAATGGGCATTACGATGTTTGGCATAACATGTAATGGGCATTATGGCATGTGAAATAACATGTAATGAGTGTGTGACATATGTAATAGGCACTGCGTTGTAAAATGTTTCCACGCCTCCGGCGCGCACTGCCCCTATTTTTAGTTTGTCTAGCTCCTACACTTTCATCCTGGCTCCTTGATTTTAAATAAATTTGACAAGCCCTGGTATAACACGCAGTGAGTCCCAGTTAGTTTTAAAGCAGTCAAATATGCTATGTGCCTGCAAGTAAGAGCAGGAGTGGGGGGGAATGAGGTCTCACACGCTTGGTAGTCCAGATGGAGGGAACCTTTGATGCTGGAGCACAGTGTATGTCCGCTCCAAATGGGCAGGAGGCAGCGAGCTGGTGACCGCCTCTGTGATGACGAGCGGCCATCTGCCGTAAAGTAGGTGTATGCTGCGTGCTGCAATCAGTGGAGGTGTAAACCAGCGAGGTCCGGCAGTCAGGGCACAAGTGTAGGCGGAAGACAGGCAGAAGTCTGGAGGATGTGGGGCAGCAATGCATTTCGAGTATTACCAGCATCCGGACTCAATATATATGGTGCCAGTGGTCATTAATTAATAAGTGATTGGACAACCAATTAACAATTAGCAATTAGGCATAAACAATAATTACAATCTTAAAACCTAAAAACGTTATTAAGCAGCGTGTCCTGTATTGGATGGATTATTAGGTATAATTATCAAAAAGACACATTAAAGTACAAGACATATATTTATATAATTAGTCGGTACTTGTTTCCTAGCACGGCCACAATCGCAGGCATCGTGTGTCATTTTTAGTGGTATACGACGCGACCGACGCGATGCCCCCGATTTTCCCAATGAAATGCATTGAAAATAGTCAAAATCGCGTCGATCGCGTCGTATGCGGCTAAAAAAGCCTTAAATGGTCCAGACGCGATGCCCACGATTTCCCCATAGGAAACAATGTTAAATGGCTCAATGTACCCGCGATGCCCCCGATTTCTCATAGGGAACAATGTTAAATACCTCAATTTCACCAAATCATCATAGGGAACAATGGTAAATGGGCCAGAAAGCCCCCAAAACACCCCAGAACAGTGAAATGTCCCCCCAAAATTACTTTACGCCACCCCACGATCAACGCGAACCCGAAGCGTGGCGAGCGCAGCGAGCCCGCGAGGGGCGGCGGTACGCGTCCTCCGACTTTTTCATACCCCCACTATCCACGTCGGCGTGGAGTTGAGAATAGAATAGTGTGGCGAGCGTAGCGAGCCACCGAGCCCGAAGCGTGACGAGCGCAGCGAGCCCCGCGGATACCTTCACAGGTAAACGCCTCCCTTCGCGGGCTTCACAGGTATCCGCGTGCGCTCGCCACGCTTCGGGCTCGGTGGCTCGCTGCGCTCGCCACACTATTCTATTCTCAACTCCACGCCGACGTGGATAGTGGGGGTATGAAAAGGTCGGAGTACGCGTACCGCCGCCCCTCGCGGGCTCGCTGCGCTCACCACGCTTCGGGTTCGCGTTGATCATGGGGTGGCGTAAAATACTTTTGGGGGGACATTTCACTGTTCAGGGGTGTTTTGGGGGGTTTATGGCCCATTTGACATTGTTCCCTATGATGATTTGGGTAAATTGACCCATTTAACATTGTTTCCTATGGGAAATCGGGGGCATCGCGGCTAAATTGAGGTATTTAACATTGTTTCCTATGGGGAAATCGCGGGCATCGCGTCGCACCCGATTTTTTAGTGCTTGCGATGGCCGCGATGCCCCCGATTTTTCCTCACAATGCCCACGATCATGATCGTTGTGGCCGTGCTAGGAAACAAGTACCAATTAGTCAATTAGATGATAAATTTTCAATTTGTAACAGTAGGAAAGAGCAATGGCATAAAAATAATTAAATCAGTACTGATAATCTAATGGTTAGCAGAAACAAAATCAACACAGTGTAAGAGCAGTATATAAATAATGAAAATTCTAGAATATATTTTTTTTACATTTAATTTACAGTTTCTTATATAGCGCAGCATATTCCATTGCCTTTTACAATTGGAGACAACAGTGATTAAACAAACTGGGTAGATACAGACATGGAGGTAGGAGGGCCCTGCTCGCAACAACAATCTATAGGCATAATAGGAGGGATAACATAAGGATAGAATTCCATAGCATGGCAGTCCCATCAGATTGCAAGATGGTCCTAATGGGATGCAATTAGATATGAATGCTACTGGAGGTTGTGTGGGGGTCCATAATATGATAAGCTAGCCTTTAAGGCCCCCATACACTATGCGATTTTCAGCCGATTTCACCCGATTTCGGCCCCTTGGGCCGATAAATCGGTTGAAATCGGCCGAAAATCGCATGTGTTTGACATCTGATCTGATCTGATGCGCGGTCCCGTGCGCATCAGATCGGATCAGGGCGTCGGACCTGCTGAACATCAGATATATCTGAATCTGACCCATCATGGGCACATCGTGGGTGCTTTTTAGCACCCACGATGTTTCAGATCCGATATATCTCCTGGTACCTCCTTCCTGCGCCGCTGTGGACCTCCTCCAACCCCCAGTGTAGAAACAGCAGCAGCAGCAGCCGGAACTTGTCACAGGAAGTGACAGGCACCACGGGACTGAGGGCAGAGGGCGGCAGTCAGTGAGAGTCTTCCCTGCTGCTCGTCCTAGATGTCAGCACACACAGCAGAGCCCCCAGACTTTCCTCTGCTGCTATATGACACCTGAACGGGCAGCAAAGCCCGGACAACATCCCCCTCCCCTCTCCCGTGCTGCTGATTGTCAGCTTGTTCAGAAGAGCATGGACGCTCCCTCTCCTCTGCTTCTGGATGACAGCACGGGCAGACTCCACCTCTCTCTCTCCCCTGTGTGTGCCTGAATAAATTACGGTACTATTGTTCTCTCTAGTGTAGCAAGCAGCAGTGACTATATACTGCTGGTTATAATGGGAAGTGTCCAAATACCTCTTTAACCTCTATTAATACTGTTATGCTAACGGTCTCTGGTGGAACTGCCTGGGCTGGTCCTATCTCCCTGACTCTCCCTCTTGGCCACTGGTTTATGTTCAGGATAATTGGATACTAGTGACAAACTTCTATTCCTGCTAGTTACTTTCCTAAGACGTAACTGATATTGCATCTCTTTGGATACTTTGGATCTTATATAGCGCAGCAGATTCCGTTATAGTGTCTTATATAGCGCAGCAGATTCCGTTATAGTGTCTTATATAGCGCAGCAGATTCCGTTACAGCGTCTTATATAGTGCAGCAGATTCCGTTACAGCGTCTTATATAGCGCAGCAGATTCCGTTACAGCATCTTATATAGTGCAGCAGATTCCGTTACAGCGTCTTATATAGCGCAGCAGATTCCGTTACAGCGTCTTATATAGCGCAGCAGATTCCGTTATAGTGTCTTATATAGCGCAGCAGATTCCGTTACAGCGTCTTATATAGTGCAGCAGATTCCGTTACAGCGTCTTATATAGCGCAGCAGATTCCGTTAGTGTCTTATATAGCGCAGCAGATTCCGTTATATACTATATATACATATACCGCCATTCTCATTTTCTCAGAACAGTAATACCTGCAAGGTATAGCACTGTTCAGGCCACTCCCTAGAGCCATCCCATCAGATAAATCTCATGGCACATCCAATTTGCGTCAGATAAATCATGTGATTAATCACATGTGATAAATCACGTGATTTATCTGATGCAAATTGGATGTAAAAAATGGCACGTCAAGTGTTAAATTGTATGTAGGCCTCCTGGGAAGCTGCCAGGGAAGTTCAGGGGAAATCAGATGCAATTTTCCAGGTCAGACAAATCTCATAGTGTATGGGGGCCTTAAGAGGTGAGAAGATAATAAATAATAATAGATAATAAATAAGAATAAGAATATACTGTAATGTATTTTGGATAATTAAATTCAATTAAATTTAATTGAACTAAATAAAACCACTCAGAGAACTTAAAACAAAATTTATGGACAATGAGAATGTTAAAATATCTGAAAAAGTAAGCCCTAAAGGTGCCCATACACCTTACAATTATCGTATACAATATTGTATACAATATCGCATCTCATCGCATCTCGGTTTTGCGATGAGATGAGATCTAGTACTAGATATCATCTCATCGCAAAACCGAGATGCGATGAGATGCGATATTGTATACAATAATTGTAACGTGTATGGGCACCTTTAGTATAGCTTTAACAATATAAGAATAGCTTCATGGTCAATTTAGTCAGATCTCAATTTCAACAGTGTGGAGCAGTATAGGACAAGATCATTGTTACAAAGCTGCAGAGAATGGAATGAAGGGTAACTGCAAACCCTACTGGCAGGGTACATATCTGACTTTCCAGTCCCCGCAGTCACCTCGTGTCTACCCACCTGAAATTTAGATTATTATTTATTTTACATATATATATATTACTATAAAGTTTGATAAATGACAAAGCGTGTCCTGTATTATTGTGCTCAGCGTGAGTTAAATATTAATTATTCATTTGTCACTATATGCCTAACAGCGCGGTGTGTACCCACCTTTTCCATATGTTTCATACTTGCCTACTTCAGAATACTCCTCTCCAGGAGAAGCAGTAGGGAACTTATGGAAGCATAGAGGGATGTTCACGTCATTAGGCCCCATTCCTATTGTAGCGGAATTTGCAAGTACTTGCGTCATTTTAACCCCACCCCCTTCCATGCGGACCACAATTCCTAGTATTATCTCCTTATCCTGCCCGCTTCACTAGAAAATGTGTGCCATGTCGGAGGATTACCCGCTCTTCTGTGGGTGCAGCAGACTGCATGAAAAATTGTAAGTCTCCAGAAACTTCAGCAGGAGTAGGTTAAGAATGATATATTTGGTTCAGGTTGGAAAATGTCCTTTTCAAGTTTTGAGGACTTTTAATGTTTATTTCCCTGCGTGTGGCCTTTACAGCTGTCTTCTACCATCTACTGAATAGACTTACTTTTTCTGGTCCTGTGACAACTTAAAAAATAACCAATTGCATTTCCAATGCTATCATTGCTTTATTTTAAAACTAGTTTCGTTAAGCATCTTGTATCTATCACTTACATGTTCCTTAAAGGTTTGTATTTCAACTATATAAATTGCATCATTTGTCAACAACCATTTATCGTTTGCCATCATCTGCTAAAATGGTCACTGTCTGTAAGAATAAATCATCACATGAAAAGTTAAGAATTGACTCAAAAGTCTTTTTCTGCTCATCACTAAGACATAAACAGAGTCTCCTGAGATTTCCCGCCCTAAGCAACGAGCGGCCAAGTTTAAGTCTCCCTGCTGCAAGAGCTGGAAGATTTCCCAGATGTGGAAAGATTGACAATACAGCCATTGACTAGTAAATTCCAACCTCTGCTCAGAAAAGTATTTATTTATTTATTATCAGTTTCTTATATAGCGCACACATATTCCGCAGCGCTTTACAGAGAATATTTGAACATTCACATCAGTCCCTGCCCCAGTGGAGCTTACAATCTATATTCCCTACCACATGTACACGTACACACAGATATTCTAGGGTTTATTTGTAGGGAGCCAATTAGCCTACCAGTATATTTTTGGAATGTGGGAGGAAACCGGAGTACCCGGAGTAAACCCACACAAGTACAGAGGGAATATATAAACTCCACACAGTTAGGGCCATGGTGGGAATCGTATCCATGACCTCAATGCTGTGAGTCAGTAATGCTAACAATTACACCATCCAAATGTGGGTTGATGCCAAGGAGACACCCACTCAGGGGGAGTACATGCTACTGAGGCCCCTACTCTGCTCTTCTGCACATGCACATACAACTCTGCCATGCCATAGGTCAACATATATATAAAATATACAGGCAACATGTTTAACAAATGCATTTACTATAATAATTATATCATTCAGAGATTAATGTTTATGGAGTGTGAAGCAAATTCAATGTTCTGTTTTACTGTATTTGTACCTGCAGTTTTTTAAAAGTCAAAATGTGATGTTTCACTGTGTCCTTCCCCCCACAAACAGCTATAACTACAACATGTCAGCTCTGCTTGTAGTGACATATTACAGTACCTGCTACCTACTGTAGTTCTCCTCTGAGGAGCAGAAAGCAATTCTATTACCTGTCTTTCTAAGGTGATGGAAGATAAGAGAAGCCTCACATTCACACTCCTGTGCTAAAATATTGGTATACCTCAGATTTTATGTACGATATGCACACTATACATTTGATTTTTCCCTCTGAGAGGTGCCCATGTTATTTGCTGAGTCTTATCCATGACAGTATTATTGCTGCATTTCACAGTTAGTTACACTGTGGCTCAATGTTCTAATTTCCCATAGCCCATATTGCAGTGATTACTGCTGATATTTTAATTGCTGCACCTTATTTGATATATTATGATAAGATGTGTATATGATATGTATGCTAATGTGTTCTTTTAGTATGGATTGTTGTATTAAATGTAATGTTGACAAAGTGGGAAACACAAAAAGCAAAAACCTTGTAACTCCATAGCAACTTGCTATTCTACAAATATTTTCAATAACTACACTAGTTTTGAGAGATCTTGTACAGCAAAAACAATCCTTTATGCAGTAGTCCGGGTATTTTTTTTTTTATTAGCAATAATTAACTAGGAATGCTTTGCCTAAAAGTCAGAATTTGTATGCATCCTACACCTCCGACAAAATTGGGCCAGATGTATCAAGCTTCAGAAAGTGATAAAATGGAGAGTGATAAACAACCAACCAATCAGCTCCTGCCTGATATTTCTCAAACACAGTCTGTGACATGACAGGTAGGAGCTGATTGGCTTGCTGTTTATCACACTCCATTTTATCACTTTTGAAGCTTAGTACATCTGCCCCTAAGTACTCAGGCATGTATAGCTTTAACATGTGGGGCACATGTATTGAAAAACCTGATAATAATAGGCTTTTTACTTGAATTTGAAAAGTGCATGTTCATGACATAAGCTGAAAATGCTGAAAACTAAACCCACACCTATACAATTTTGGGCATCTGCATTAAGCTTTACAATAGAGGTGTTTACTTGCTCTTTGTGTACAGTGTTACAAACAACATAGTAACAACAATGAGGTAGGCAACATAAAATGCATAAAATATATAACTATTAAAAATTGTTGTAGACCTGGACATGGCAAATAATAATTGAAAGATTTTAAGGTGTAAGCATTTTAATGCATATAGAGAGAATTAAATGGACGATTGAAAATCAAGTGCGAAGTGCAGTTTTTGCAATATTTTTATAAAAACAATGTTGATACTGTACAAATGCTCCTATGGGAGAATAAAGGTGCATACACACTCGTCAAGTTTGTGACCAATATTGTTTATTTTGGTCAAAATACTGTTCATTGTGTATGCTAGGAACAACGATGCGCGGTCCCACTGCTCGTTCATCAAGGTTGTTCGTTGGCTGTGTAGGCAGGTCAATTACGGATGGCTTGCACAAAAAACTATAGATAGATCATTTGTCGTTCATCTTTTGTCATATTGTTCAATGTGTATGCACAATATCATTTGTCCAGGACACTGGGAAAGTTCAAGAAAAATGTCACCAATATCTTTCAATGCATACATTGTCTTCTGCATCTTAAGGCAGAAGAAATGCTGTAGGACAGTGGTTCCCAAACTGTGTGCCTAGGCACCCTGGGGTGCCTCAGGACACTTGCAGGGGTGCCTTGGGTTGGTGGACCAGGATCAATTCATGTTATTTATAGTCAATGTACCAGGCAAAACCAGCGCTTGTGGCTGCCAATCATAACATATGTGCACAAACAAAAGCAAATCCTGTCCCTCACCACATAACTGTGACATATACACACAATGCACTTATTTTTTTTTTTTTCTGAATTTCTCGATAAGAAGCATTTGGCCTAGGGGTGCCTTGAAAATATTTTGATGCTCTAGGGCGCCGTGATTCAAAAAAGTTTGGGAACCCCTGCTGTAGGAACTGTTGGAACACACACACACACACACGTGCTATTTCTGTACAGATGTTTATATGACATTGTAATTGTTTATAAGCTTATTACTGAAAACAATGAATCATAAGAGAGATCATAGATGGAAGCTTGAATGGGGTTAGTGTTCCTCTTAAATATAATATGTTACATTAAAATTATATACAATGCTGAACAAATAAGACTAAATAAATGCACATAATCAAATAAAATGACAAATAATTGCAGACTTCTATTTCTTTACCTTCTATTCATTGTAAATATGAATACAGCTTTAGAAATGTTTGTTTGCATATAAAAACATAAAAGTGAAAAACTTCCCAATATCACTGAGAACTGAAAAATGCATTATGCATATAACATTTATGAAAAAATCATATGAATCCGAATACATACAGAATACAAACTCTAATAGTGTTTTAAGAAAAGAATGTGTATTTTGAAAAGAATTTAAAAATTATTATTTACTAAATTTCTGCAGGTCTCTATGTCCTGGCAACCACTGTGTTCACCTGGAGGGCTGCCAAATTGGTAGGAGCACATTGTGCTCAAACACTTCACTACTGGAAACAGGCTGCCTCTTGTTTCAGCACTAAGATGAAGAACAGCTCTCACACGCACAATTTGTAAGTGCTGTTCAAACCCTTCCCATTCCTCACCCATTCTATCCTGGGTGAAATTGATGCATTGTGCATACTAATGTGCAAATGTCACACAGAATGTATTCTACCCTTCCCACAATAATATTCAATCTCACCAGATTTTAAACTCCCTGCCTTATTTACCTTTACCCACGTCCCAACGAGTTTTTAAAAAAGAAAGCTCTGCACAGTCAGGGGCGTAACACTAACCATACAATGGCTGATGTAGGATTCATAACTATGTTAGACTTTGAAAAAATGTACCGCTGTACTCTATATACCTAGATGATGTTATTGTGTGGTGGGTGACTGCGCTTTTTTAGCAGTTGCAGTATATTACAGTAACAAGGGCTTTAATCTTAGGAAATTAGATTTTTATTTCTTATTTGTAACTGTTCTCACAAAGTTAAAATGTAAAATATTAAAGACATTTTGTTCTAATTGCCAATCTAAATAAGCAACATTCAACCCAGAGAAATAAAACGTAAAATGAACTAAGGTAAAAAGCAATAACTGAGTTATTTTCCTTTCATAATAGACACATTCCAAACTGAAGTCTTGCCTTTAGGGGACAAAACCACAACAGTAGTCAAGTGGTTAAGAAAGCCAAAATATATCATCTCATCATCTAGAGCAGACATTCCCAACCACAGTCTTCAAGGCACCCCAACGGTGCAGGTTTTAGTGATATCCAGGCTTGAGCACAGGTGGCTTAATTAGCACCTGAGTGATTCTTATTAAACCATCTGTGCTGAAGCCTGGAAATCACTAAAAACTGCACTGTTGGTGTGCCTTGAGGACCGTGGTTGGGAATGCCTGATCAAGAGGTATAACAGTCCCTCTCACCAACCAGTCCATCAAACATTTAATTTATTCTTATGGATTCATCCACTGTTCTCTGATTGCCTTTTTCCCATCTGCAAACAAGATGGAGCAGTTAATTGTTCCTTCCTTTGCCCTTTTGTTGAAACAACTGTAGGTACCGTATATACTCGAGTATAAGTCGACCCGAATATAAGCCGAGGCACCTAATTTTACAACAAAAAACCTGGGAAAACGTATTGACTCAAGTGGAACCCTCACTCGAGTATAAGCCGAGGGGGGCTTTTTCAGCATAAAAAATGTTCTGAAAAAGTAGGCTTATACTCGAGTATATATGGTATATGGTTAGAGCCCAAACAGTGGTCGTCACTCATTGTAGGTTCCTCTATAAATGTTTAGAGGTCTGCATTTATTTTGCCTAACTTGTATCTCCCTATTTTATGTATGACCTGTTTTTCCTCACTGTACAGCCCCATGGAGTACTGCGTGAAAATACAAATCAACAGAATAAATAACAATAATAATTTGATGCCAAGTAAAAATGACAAAAACTTTGGCATTTTGATTGTCTAGCGCTTGAGTTTGTATCGTTTTTTTTTTTTATCTTCTCTCCAGGGCCCAAATTATGCCTGTGAATCATCTTTTCCACCCACTTAAAATTCACTGTCCTATATATTTTAAATTGCATTTACTGCATTCTATTTAATTATCGTATGTCACCTGCATAAACATATTACCATGCAGTTTAACAATATTTTTTATTTTTTTGCAAAAGTACAGAATGTACAATATAATCAGAATTACCACAGTCAATTTTCGCACAGATTTATTCATTTGTTTTATAACAAGTAGCAATTGCAACAATCCTTGGTTATGCCAATGCTATGTGGATGACAAGCGTAGGTTTGAGACTGCAATAATTAGCATTGAAACTGTTCCCCCCCCCCCCCCCCCAAAAAAAAAACACAGCATGGTTTGCATTAATACTTTATAAATAGCATTATAGTTTGTAAAACTTTTCTGCTTGTGCTAACCACTTTCCTCCCTCTAGCTCCATAAAGATGCTGAACGAACTGTCAGACATCCAAGTGTGGCAGATTATTTTATTTCACATCCAACATTTTACACCTCCAGGGTTTGTACGACTGAAAGGCAGAGTATTAAGAGATATCAGACAAATGTCTGACTAATCTTCAAAAGCACTTTTCATCAATACATTTTCAGGAAAGACTCTAGCCATGGGCAAGTAAAATACTTGTGATATAACACTAATTCATTTCAGCAGGTAAATCTTTTCTTGTAGGGAGTTTAATGTAGACACTCAGGATTTCTAGATGTCAGCTCATGAGCAGAGAAAAGACCCAATAGTAATTTCAGAAGAAGCATCAAATGCTGTACATAATGTGCTATAGACAGACTTGGCTGGGCTTGGCCTGGGACAGAATAATTTGTAAGTGGGACACATACATGGTGTATAAATAAATACCAGTTATGTAGCAGATATTGTGGTGAAAATAAATTGGTGTTGTGAACTCCTAATTAGCAGAAGTGGAATGTCAAACATATCATTATGATCTGGGAAAGTTATTGTATATAAAATGATTACTATAAGAACACAGAAACATCACTAGGGGGTGTGTGGGGATGCCAATCCCGGGCCATTTTATTAATCCTGGGATTTGGGTTTGAAAAAACATCTATGCTGGGAATCCCCAGATTAATTTAATAGTGGCAATGGCAGGCAGCAGAAGGGTGGCATCCTCCTCATCTCGCTACTCTCAGTGAGTATTTCTCTCTCCCCACACAGCCTCCCTCCCTGCTAGTCCTTATCTGTCTCTCCGCCCCTACACCATGACAGTCCGTATATACATTCATCATCCCATGACTGCCCTACTGTCCCTGAGTACCAGCCTCCACTTGGTTGATTGCTTGGCGGCACACCATGCACTGCTCCAATTAAGACATGGGCGGGCGTTCGAGGGCCGGCTGTGCTGAAGACTGTGGGCGGACGTGCGTGGATGGGCAGTTACGCTGTGCAGCTTGACCTTTGACATCATGCTGTGCACAGCTGAGGGTCATGGGCAGCATCTGAACCATCTGCTGCTCAGAACTGCCCGGCTTTGAAAAGACCAATTGCGCATGCGCTTCCAATGCTGAATCCTAGATTGGAAACATCAATCCCGGGATTGAAATCCCAGTGATTTTAGGTTGAAATCTTGCCAATCCGGAACCCAGGATTGGCTACCCTAGGGGTGTGGACTGCACAAAATTATAGCCCTGCCACAGTGATCATGCAACACCACTGGGGAGTAGCCAGCAGTACAGTTAGAGTCTGCAAAGGGCAGCCTAGCATCCCTTGTAAGACTGAGCACACCCCTGGAGTGATGTATCCCATGAGGACACACCCCTCCACATAGGACCACATCCCCTTTCAGGCACTACCAGCTACAATGGGTATCACCGACTTTGGTGCTGTCACTTTAAGGACATACTGTAAATAAGGAACCTTATAGGGTAACATATCCATTGGCAGGGACTCCTGAACATACCCTGAACATACCCACATTTAAAAGTAGGCAGTCTCATCTTTCAAACAGCTGTGTCTAGTTGTATTATTTGGTGATTACCAGACTAAGGGACTGAATCAGTCAGTTGTAATTTTGCAAAACTTTGCAAAATTACACCTGCAGGCGCTAAGCTGCTGAGGGATTGGCCAGCAGAGGACAAGGCCACCTCATTTGCTGGGTCAAGAGGAGTATATTAATAATAATAATAATGTGCACTTTAATTCAGTGCAGTTTGTTATTATTATAAATATACTCCTGAAACCTCTGGGTCGCATGAGACTACGCGTCCATTTGACAGGAAACGTGAAAGAATAAAGGAGATAGAGTCTGAGAGATAAAAACTCTACCCTGCCCCCCAGTAACCCTGCCCAGCCCCCAAACAGTGCTCCACCAGGCCCGGCGCTCCCACCCCTCTCATCTCAGACCAGTGAGGGATCTGGCTGTGTTTATACAACATAAATGCAAGATACCTCATTGAAATATATTCGAAAAAAAAAGGAATGATCTGTTATCCAAAATGCTTCTGGTCTCGAACATTTTGGATAAGGGATATTCAACCTGTACAATACTAAACAAAGATGCAAGCGGCAAATGTATTAGAATTGATTTATTAAGTTAAAGTGATACTCTTTTCCATTACTGGTGAACTCTGGGCATATCCTACTGTTATTATAAGAGTTTTCATGTGAAACTAATTGTAGTAGTTCATGACAAGATGGTTATTATCCACATTACTAGATTTTATTGGTTTTTTTCGGTTTGAATTCAGAGATTATTTTTATGTGTTGTGATCTACTAGTTAGTTATAGTATTTTTGCTATCTCTCTGCCTAAATAGCTCTGTTTTTCTGCCTGATGTACATGCATAAAAAATTATATAGACTTTGCAAAAGAAAATTTATAACATTTTATAATTTTTTTTTAATGGCATGCATTTATAGGTTGAATCATCCTGTTCGACAAAGAAAATAAATTTACAAATGAATAAAATGAAATATACAATGATGAAGGCTGTTAAAAATGACCTCATAATCCAAATATAATAAAAAATCTGATGTTTGTTTTCTGCACTTAGACTAAAAAGAGTTTCCTGCTAAAACTGTATTGAATTGCAGCATCAGTAATTATATGACAAATGTTCCCACGAAGGCAAGTGACGTTCAAACCAGTTATTACGTGCTGCACGCAAAGTTTTTAACAGCATATGGTCATTTACTGTATTGTTGCTATGCTATGGAATAGTGTAACAGTCTCTGATGCAGATGTAGTAAGCTGGTGAGTCAGAAGGCATGTGTGCTCATAGCACAGTTGACTGATTTTATGGATGTGAAACATATGGCCATAGACAGACAAATGTATACCTGAGCATTAAGAGGAACGCTTAATTCATAAAATGCATTCAGGGGTATATTTATGAAGCTAAAATAAGCACTTTTTCTCAGGGGAAACACCAGAGCAATGGATTATATCAGCTTTTCCCCAAATTACTAAAAGATTAACTTCAGAAGAAAACACAAATTATTCCTATACCTCTCTTCCCACAACCAAAAGCATCTCATAATAATAATAATAATAATAATAATAATAATAATATAATTTTCACATATAAATATATAAAGTTAATTATGAAAACAAAAAAAGGTTAATGTATAAATTATGCATATGAAATATTTGCTCGTTTGACTTTACAAAGATGGACAAAAAAAGGTATAAATAGATCACTAGGTAGGAAGCCTGTTTTAGATGTCCTCTCAAATTGTCAACCAATGGTCAAACAGTAAAGGAACAAATTTTCAGTACAGAAGACAACTTTCTGAAGCAGTCTATGCATCTGATGGCTTCTCGCACAAAAGAACACAGTAAAAACTTTAAGTCTGGCAATGCCCAACTTGTGTGATTGGAATGTTAGCCCCAGGGATATTTCTATGGCCAGACCTCGGGGCACCTGCAACCACGACTATTACCTGCACAGTATTCCATGTGGTTTTGCTATCCGCATGGAACACTGATAAAGGTAAAAGGGGAAGTGGGGGGGGGGGGGGGGGATGCTGTGCTGAATGACCAGTGTGAAGTGAATTTAAAAAAATTATAAATTTAATTAAATGACGCAATAAATATAAACTGGAATAAAATATAAACTATAAAATAAATCACGTATAGGAGTGCCTCTGCCGTATGTATGGTCACCCTTAGTCCAAGGTTGGTGAGGATTGAGTGTCCGTTCTGATAATGTCCCTTTTGGTGGAAATGAGGGAGGCCCCTTGAGGGCATGGTGGCTGGCTCCGCTCACCACAAAGTTCTATTTCCTCTCTATGGGGGTTGTGGCCCTTATGCGCCGGGATGCCGGCTGGCAGTAATGTCGCTAGTTGGGATCCTGGTGTCGGCATCCTGACCGCGGGGATCCCGACTGTCAATATATCAACTACATCCCAATGTTATAAAGACCATTATGGTTTGTGGCATAATGTGTACGGGGCATATCTGTTTGTGGCATATTGTGTAAGGAGAATTTTAGTCTGTGGCAATGGGGCAGATGTATTAAGCCTTAACAAGAGATAAATGCAAGGGTGATAAGGAGAGATAAACGTCCAGCCAATCAGCTCCTTACTGACTTTTTTCAAACACAGCCTGTAACATGGCAGTTAGCAGGTGATTGGCTGGGTGTTTATCTCTCCTTATCACCCTTGCATTTATCTCTTGTTAAATCTTAATACATCTGCCCCATTATGTGTAAGGGGCATTACTATAAGGAGGAAAAATGACAAATAATGTAATGGTAATAAATCAGGATTTTTTCCTGAGGTGGCCAATTTTTGGGGGTGCATGTCTATTTTTAGTGTTTAAACTAGGAGCTAAATTGTCTAAAAATTATTTATTTATTAGCAATTTCTTATATAGTGCAGCATATTCCGCTGCACTTTAGAAATGGCCCTGGATAGTCAAAATCACATATTTCTCTTGGCAGCCCCACAGGGATGTATATTAAAATATATGATCTTGCGACTGCCATAAGTGAGACATACGTGCACTAGGGGAGAGATGTACACAAGTGCCAACCAATCAGTTAGTCAGGGGATGATTAGTTATATTTCTCTAAGCTTTGATGAATCTTCCCCAACATATAAATCAATCCAGCTAAATAAGCAGCAAACTATTGAGGGTTATTCATCTTATTGATGATAAAAAAGCAACTTTAAACAGCATGGCATTTAATCCCTTTTTTCTGGTATATGCCATAGCGGGCTGCCACATATGTAGGTGTGTATTAGTGGGGCCTCTAGCTGTGCACCACTGACACACCACCCTCTGTCAGCAACCTTCCCTTTGCGCACCCCCCCCCCATTGCTCACCTGCCCAGAAATCGTACGCCAGGTCAGCCGCTGGTGGGCAATCCTTGCTGCCGCCCATTACTCCCCACCAACACCGATGCAGTGCATCCCCTGGCGCCGCGTTCGGAAGTTCGGGGCCACTCGACAGCACTCATGTGTTCGGGCACCCAAACACACAAATACTCAATAGCCCACCACAAGCGGCCATGAAAAGCCAAACCCAGAAGCAATAGCCCCAGTTGAGCTGCTATATTCTCAAAATACAGATGCGATTGAGGAACCATCTAACATTTTGATAGATATTATGTGAGTCTGTCCCTATCTATACAACCATTTTAAGGGCTAGTATCCTCTTAAAACCATTTGATGTTTGAAAATACACCTTTTGTCTTTAATATGTACAAATTTGGTAGCAAAGTGAACTTGTTAAACAGGGTAAGCACTGCAGTATTGCACAAATTTGCAGCTGCACACATTATGGTGTGTTTGCCCAACTGCAAACAGGTAAAGATCGACACACAGACATTTACTGAATATGCCAGTACAAGCCATATCATTTGCAGCTGCTTTAGGCCTGATAATGAGGGTTGGCAGCAATAGCACACTGGCCGTAATTGGTTGATCATGAATGATACTGTAGGTGCTTTCTTCATTGCCCATGCATAGAGTATACTGTGTTCTCAATCTCAATACACAAGTTAGAAACTAGCAGCTGATGCTTTAAAGACATATCGCAGCCTAATAGAAAACTTAAATGACAAAGAAAAATCATTGTCTATAAAAATGGTGCGTATGTGATGTATACCAGGATGTAACCTGGCGAATATACAATAACAGCTGATGTTTTCGGAGAAGACATTTTAGAAATGTGATTTGGGGAACATCAGTCCCCTTTACTGTAACATTTTTCATGTTTCTATTCAGAACTCTTGCCAAATTTTTAATTTAAGCAAGTAAAAGGTGTGTGACGAATGGATGACAGACTACAGTGGGGATATAATCTACGCACAAAGGTTTGACAACAACAACAACAACACTTTACTTGATTTATAATGAGTCTGTTGAACAAAATAATTATTGGGCATTTTGGAAGCTGCAGACAGAAGAGGGCATCCTTCACCAAACCAACAGGGCCAGCTATGCTACAATGGATAAGGCTGCACTGACCAAATCCAATAATGCTGCGTTCTCATTGCCGCCCCTGCAAAATCCCGGGTTTTTCTTGCCGGATTTTTGGGGGGGGCACAGAGCTTGTCAGCTCAACAGACATCCTTCACACTGCACCTCAGACCCGGGAATTTCCTGTGTCTACCCCTTTCACACTGCTTTTCATGGTCTGCCTTCCAACAAGTGTGTGGAATGTAATAGCAGCTTTGATTGGGTGTTGGGAAATTTGTACAAATTGCTGTGATAAGCTGTTTAAAAGCAGCTTTTATTGGCTGGCTAAAGATGATGTCACATATCACATGATTACATCCCCCAATGACCTCGTTTTTGTGTGAAAAACCCGGGTCTGTGCTGTTCACACTGCCATACACCTGTGTATTACCCAGGAAAAACCCTGCAAAAAACCCGGGTGTAATTCCAGGGGCATAACACCTGGGAATTTCACAAAGACCCTTTCACACTGAGACAGGACACGGGAATTTTCAGCTTGCCCCGGGAAATACCCGGGTTTTTGTGGCAGTGAGAACGGGGTATTATTCAATGTCAGCTTTACATATTGCATCCTTGTGTACATAGGCATGAAGAAGACAGAAGCTATAATATGTCTAGTAAATCACATTTTTTCTTCCTAACCAAGCTGGACTGAAGAGAAACTGCTGAAAATCAATGCAATGAGACACCAAGGACACTGCTGAAAAAGTTTCCAACTGAAGGATTTGGGGAGAAATTATAAAGGTGTTATTATAATGATCACTGTATAAGAGGAGGTAACAGAAATACAAAGGTGAAAGACTGATGAATATATAACAGCAGCAGTAGTGGTCGGATCATTTAACAAATCTTTTTGCTCCTGTTCTGAATGAATGACCATCTATAAGTACAGCACTGGCAGGATGCAAGCACAACCAAGGAAGAGCTTGTGAATGCTCTATTTGCCTGCACATAATGGTAACTTGATGATGATGATGTTTGTTTAGTATGGACTGTAACACACCACATTAAGACATATAAGGGGAACTTATATAGGCATGTGGGATGTAGGAACTTTGTTTCATGTAGTAGTGAGTTTAAACTTACATTGTTCCTGCATCAGTCTGACATACGACCCATGCTGCTTCATCCACTGCCTAACTCCCAACTGTGTCTTCCTATATGACCATTGCATACTTGCAATGCCATCCTTTAAAAAATCATTTAAGGTATCTGCTGAAAGAAACAACTACTGTATGTGTGTGGTGCTGAAGTAAGGTAACCACTACCTTTAAAGGTGCCCCCACACGCACCGATCCCGGCGTGCGTTGTGGGCTTAACTAGCACACATAGCATCGCATCGTATGCCTTGTGCATACGATGTGCATGCAATGCTATGCTAGAAAAAGCTAGTACAAAAAGTATGTGCAGCACATACTTTTTGTACTGTGCGATGGGCTGCCGCGGGAGCGCGCACCCCATCGTATAGCATCGCACCGCCGGGATCGGTGCGTGTGTGGGCACCTTTAGTCTTAAGGCTCCCATACACCTGAAAGACATTGCACCCAATCATACAATCTCAATGGATTGTAAAATGGATTATATGCAGATTGTGTACACATCGTGTGCACACAATCATACAATGCCGGCCCCGGGAGATTGGAGGATCGGTCCGCTGATCTGACACGCTTTCTCGTCAGATCAGTTGGGATTGGGAGCAGATTGCATGTGCTTTTAAACACATGCAATTTGTCTTTAGATCAGGGCTGGGCAACACTGGCCCTCCAGATGTTAGTGAAACTACACATCACAGGATGCTTTGCATTAGTTTTGCTATGTGGCCATGCTGAAACTGATGCAAGGCATGCTGGGATGTGTAGTTCATCAACATCTGGAGGGCCGGTGTTGCCCAGCCCTGCTTTAGATGGTATGAGCCATCTAAAGACAAATTGCATGTGCTTAAAAGCACATGCAATCTGCTCCCACGGTAGCGTCATGTGACACTCCCTCCCTGACTAGCAGAGAAGAGAGGTGCGGCTTCCAGGCGACCTGTGGCAGTGAAGACAGTGGGAGGCACAGAAGTTTAAAAGCAGCAGACTTCCAATTGGCGCCCTATTAGATGAGGAAGGTGGCGGCCCCCTCCCCCGGCCTGGTGACAGGAGGCCAGGAAGCAGCCGCGGACCCCAGCGGCAAGACCCACTGGCAAGACCCAGGCGGGCCCCCATCGGCATGAAGGACACACTGCTGCAGCCTGCCCGGAGGGGTTGGGATAATTTTGTCTACATCATGATGGTCGACAGTCATTAGGTCGACACCATTAGGTCGACATGGGAAAAGGATGACATGGTTATAGGGCGAAAGGTCATTAGTTCAACAGGTCATTAGTTCGACAAGTCATTAGTTCGACAATGTCTAGGTCGACAGTCAAAAGGTCGACATGTTTTTTTTTTACCTGAATGTCAGCACAGTCGACATGGACACAGTTTAAAGTGCACCGCATCGCTCGCTGCGCTTGGAATGCATCAGGCTACGCTCGGCACACTATTTTATTCTCCCACCACGGCCTAGTGGATGGTAGGGCATGAAATACCGCCTGTTGGCACATGTCAGCTCAAAAAATAGTGAAAAACCCCATGTCGACCTTTTGGGTGTCGACCTAGACACTGTCGAACTTATGACCTGTAATAACTAATGACCAGTTGAACTAATGACCTTTCAACCTAGAACCATGTCGACCTTTTTCCCATGTTGACCTAGACCAATGTCGACCTTTTCACATGTCGACATTTTCCCATGTCGACCTAATGACTGTCGACCATCATGCTGTAGTCCAAATGACTGTAACTACCTGGCTATGCCACTACTCCTCTCAATGGGGTAAATACTGTAGCAGTCTATTGCTAGTTGATGTATATTTTTCTCTACCATCCAATAAAGAAAGTTTGAGGGGTGAGTACAAACATAGGAAAAACCACTCCAGCAATTTGTTGGTCATTAATTAGCTTAATTAGATGATTACTGATGATGAGATGAAGAATTTGAAATAAACAGTGAAGAATACAAACAGCAGCAATATAATATTACTCAATTTCACACAGAAGTACTTGTTTTTGGTTTATTTCTTTTCAAACAGCAAGTTTTGTACCTTTGAAACATAAAGCATCATTTTTACAGAATGTCCTCCTATAACTCAGTTTTCCATTTGCAAAATTGCTTTTTGCGTAAGATGAATGTCTACATCGGCAATATACAGTCACTAAGCTGGAACACATTTGCGTTTAAGCTCTCAAGCCCAATAATAAAGAATGAGAAACATGATCTTGAAGACACTGACAGTTAGGAGTTACCTTAATGGTCACATGATGACATTATGGGGGAAAAGAGTATGTACTTGGGGGTAGGAATGGGGCTGTGAACAAATGGGGGAGGGTGTGCTTTATTTTGCAATAGAATAAGCAAAAAGGTATGCATCCCAAGCCCTCAACCCAAACTGCCATTCTACAGCTCATCTGGTGCTGTGCTTTCCACCTACTTCATAGGCATGCAATGTCATATTGAAGTAGTAAATATATTACTGAGGGCCTGAGACAAAATAAAGTATACTCAATGGACAAGACAAATAAAAAATATCAATCAATGCGTATACAAAGAATAATAAGCTTATTTTTCTATGTGGTTAATGTTGGGGGTAGAAAACAGCCACATCCTTTGGCCAATGCTGAACACTAATAATAAATCTCGCTCAGCTACGCAACTTTCTTGTGCAGCCTGTGGGTTATATCTTAGGTCCTCCCTGGACCAAAAGCATAATAGTAAAAAGCCGAAAGTTTGGTATAAAAGTCATTTACTAAGAAGAGAATATTTTCATCAAATAACTCAGGTCAATAGACAATTTTAAAAACACAAAGGGGCCAGTTTATAATCATCCACTGCAGCTGGTGTTATTATCACAAGGCTCACTTTTGTAAGTACGTTTGCCCAGATCGCATTTCCCATTACAGGTATGGGAAATGTTATCTGCTTACTAAACAAAATGCAAATAAAAGGGTAAAGAGAAACCTGCAGGCCACTCCCACATAGCTCTGGCTACAGCTATTCAGTGTCTCACAATAGGCTCTTGATAATTTTCTTCCCCAGACCCATATGATTTTTAATCTGGACTTGGTCATCAACCCTCCATCTAAAATACCCACAATAAAATGAATGATGTTTTGCAATAGTAAGAAAGAACGGATATTAGATGGGACATGCCTACTGCAGTGCCACTGTGCGTGAATAGCACTGAACACCATGAAGTACAAATAAAATGTTTAAGAGAGTTATAAACCCCTGTATATTTGAAGTCCATCTGTTAGGACTGCGCATGAGGCATATTAAAACATGTAAATGCCATTCAATTGTGTATTGTTCATGTCTTTTTTTGTGTATCTTTTCAGCCAGAGAAATCAATGAGTGGATGCGTCTGATGAAAATTAAACAGTGTCGAAACAGCAAGAAAACCATATTGTCTGCTTAATTACCAAATTACCTATTTAACAGTAGGTAAAGAGTAATGATGGCTGTGCCAGGAAGAGAGACCAGATTTAATTAGAAACCAGAGACTTAATTAGTAGTTTCATAGACACTGTTGGTGCGAGTGGTAGGGGGTCGTGCACTAATATTAAAAAGGAGACATATGTACCATAGGGGCTGATAATACTAAAGCGGACACCCATGTGGGTAGGGGGAGGGGGGAAATAGGGTAGAAGAAATGACACATTACATGTCCACAGGGTGGTGCTAGTAACTGGTCAGGATGATGCTGTACAAGTTCTGACCACCAGGATTTCAACTGCCAGGAGTCTGACCACATCCATTTGGGGATGAAATGAAACATGAAATTGATTTGTTTTTTTATACCCCTTATACACAATATATTAATTCAATTTAAACAATCCAAAAGGAAAGGTGACAATATATCAATCACGTTCATAAGATTCAGTCTTTTGGAATATTCCATATTGGAGTCCTGGTTATAGACCGGATAAGAAGAGGGTATATTATAGCAACATTCATAAATGAAAGTACAGCAAGAAACTTTGGCTGTGATTAGTAAACCAGAGGGGCAGAGTCAAGAGTGGCAGTGGGCTTTGGAGACTGTGAACATTGTGGTGCTACTGACAGTGAGGGATGGTGATAAGGTATATTCCTGAGGTTTAGGTGGTCCTTGTGGAATAGCGCCAATATATTTATATTTTTTTGCATACTTACCTGTATAGAGAGGATTGACAACACTCTTACCAGCTGCTATTAACAGTGCAACTCCAACTACTGTACCATTGTTTCATAGTTTTAATTGAAGGCATCCACCAGGCTGCTGACAGTGAGGGATGGTGATAAGCTCTATTCTTCAGCTTTATGTAGTGTTGTGAAGTCCTTGTAGAATAGCAAGAAGACTGTTGATCACATACAATAGCAGAGCAGTGATAAGGTCGGAGGGGCAGAGGTAGATTTATGTGGTACTAAGATAAATAATTGCATTAAGCAAATTAGATAGCCAAGATATGTCTTCTGTGAGTAGAGTAGATGTCTCAAAACCTCAACCTTCTGGGATTCCAACAGATAGATAATGTGAATGGGAAGATGTGCTAGACGTAGACAAAGTGTACTGTAGGAACAGCTGAAAGAGCTGGGCCATGAATGCCAATGGAGTGAAGGGAGTAAGTATATGCTATATTCCCATACATGTCTCTCTTCGACTCACATCATCTTAATTTTTGTCCACAAACACTGTAGGCAATATATTTCCTTGGCTAGTTATAGCAAACATTTAAAGATAAAAAGTTTTGTTTTCTGCATAAGGGCAGATTTATTAGGCCACATAATCCTCTTTTTTGTGGGACAATCTGTAATCTACATATGCAAATATTTTATCAATTGCATTATATTCATTATTTTGAAGAAAATATGTATATTTACCATTTACATATTAAGCAAATGCATACTTTTAAAACATTTCAGCAAATTGATTGTAACCCTTTTAGGAACCATCCTATTTCTGCAGATTTTTAAATAAAACAATATACAACTAGCTAGCTTTGTAAATACATAAAAAAAAAACATAAAGTACAGGGGTTCCCAATCTTTTTCTAATCACGGCACCCCAGAGTCTCAGAATTTTTCCAAGGCACCCTAGGCCCCCAAAAATATATATCAAATTAAGTAGATTGTGTTTATATGTGCTTCTTATGTTCAGTTATGTGTTAAAGGGCAGGATTTGGTTCTGATTGTACACATATTATGATTGGCAGCCACCAGCACTGTTTTTGTCCAGAAATAATTGATCATAAATAACTTAAATTGGTCCTGGATGACCAACCCGAGGCACCCCTGCAAGTGTCCTGAGGCACCCCAGGGAGCCTAGGCGCACAGTTTGGGAACCACTGATATAGTAAGAAAGAAGAAAAATAGAGTTAAACATAAGCATCCTCAAACATACTAAACATGTACAGTCACTTGTAAGATTGTTACCGAAGAGGTGAATATGGAATATTGTCCATAAACACCATAACACTGACCACAACCCCCCACCCTCAATTATGCAGAGCCTAAACCAGTGCCAGGGAATTTGTGCCCTACCTCCCATAAAGGGATAATGGTCCCACAAGGAAGGTTTGTGGTCACACAATTGTAAGCCAATTAAAATGACAACACACAGTAGCACAATCATATACACATTACATCGCATGTAGTGCCCTTGATTCATATTAAATCCCACAGTAGTGCCCCTTATACATATAATGTCCACAGTTGTGCTGCTTATACACATCTTTCTCTGTCACTCAAGCAGCTCACTGTCCATGTCTCTGAGCAGCTCCATGCCTTGTGTCCTCCAGCAGCTTCCCCACCTCCTAGTTGCTCCAGTCCCCTCTTACCCAGTCTTCAGCAAGCACAGAGCCTGCTCCTCTTAGTGGCTCTTCACAACAGTGGCGGTGATGGCATGACATCACATGCGCTGTGCCAGAATATTGCATATGATGGGAACTTTGAGTGGCACAGATGAAATCCAAATATAGTTCATCTCAATGCGTTTCTCTGGGACACTTTCCTTAGCTTCCTCAGGAGCATATGGATATAGTGTCCAAAGTTTCCCTATAAATACCCTGTTAGGTAAATGCATAAAGGGACACCCCTGCAATCACCTTAGCTAAAATAGATACAACTATCTCATAAAATCCAATCAAATGTTTTAAGGCAATCCTATATTGGCGGTAGTCTTGAATGAACAGATACGTTTAATGGCATATCTAAAGGCCAAGTGAAAGGTTAATAATGGCTTTAGAAAATAAAGAATGTGTAAAAAAAACAAAAACATAATGGCTTTACCCCTACATGCGAGCTGATGATATTAGACATTGTCATGTAATGTGGCACCTTTCTTCTCTGCGTTCCTAATCCCTTTTTCCCAGGGGAACTGGTAAATGAATTGTCTGGTTATGTGTCGCACTATTGCTTGAAAACAATATCCCGGGAATGACATCCCTAGAGTGATTTTTACATTGCCAACATCTCTTTTACTATTACGTATTTTCCCCCCGGAGGCTCTGTCCTATTTAATTGCAAATGTATCTAAACCTACACTATGCATAGCAAAAATGAAAAGCATATTCCTGAATTATAAACAAGTCCTGGAGCAGTGGAATCGTTAAAATGTTCTTCTGTACCCCTAACGTAATCAAAGTCAACTTTGGCACGTTTATTTTACGCAGATATAATAGTCTACAAAAGAAAATAGGAGTCGAAAGTAAATAATTGAAAGTAAATGATAAGCAGCCAGTTGTGGACGAACCACCTATTGTTTTCTTTTAATTACATTTAGCATGACAGTCAATGAGTAAAGACAAGAGTGATTGCATAATATATCGATCTCTTAACATTAATGCTAGACATTTCCTATTAGGAGAAGACCTCTTTCATCTGCTCTTATTGCAGAGGATGGACCATAGGGGCCCTTTAATCTTTATTCTGATCAATAGACCCTTGGAAGAAATAAAAAAAACTTGAACCATAAATCAAATACGAAGTACCATTACTTTGCTGCAGTTTTTCTAGATTGGGTTAATCAATAAAGCAGTTTACATAAATGATTTACTGTCTGATGACTAGTTTGAGGACAATATTATGCAAAAATATAAACTACATAAATATCACAACGTATGGGAGAAGTCCAATATAAATCCCAAAAATGTTAGATATAAAGTATTGATTTTAATCAGGTACTTTCCCCAATCCAAATAACAAACATATACTTTATAGATAATCTGACATCTCTAAGACATAAAGCACAAATGCCAAGGCACTGAATGCCACTTATGCTGGTTGCCATATAACTTATAAAGTATGGATCCACCAATCTGAAGTTTGTTTTACAAGTCTGTGTAAGTATGTATAAGAGAGCCGGCCCTGTCCAATTGGGTGTGTTATGTAAGTATAGTATTAGAACTCCCCTATTGGGGGGGGGGGGGGGGGGGGGGGGGGGGGGGGCTTTTCTCTATGTCAGAAATATGCAAGAAAGGGAAGTAGCACACCTCTAGGTTTTCCCCTTTCTGACTTTATCAAGTTGGACAAATATAGACAAGAAGAACTATAAAAGTCAGACTGCCCAAATTATGCATATAATGACTTCTATTATAGGCATACATGCCTAACTGCCTGGGTATGGCTGGAAAGCTCCCTAAAAGGTGGGCAAGTCATTCACTTCCCCCCCCTCCCCTCCAGACCACCCACACCCTGCTTGGCTTTCCACCTACAGAGCACAAGTGGGCGGACAAAGGGGGTCCCGATGACACGATGCGTTTAATTGCATCATCGTAGTCCCTCCCCTGCTATACAGTGCCTATTTTTACGGTGCTGTATAGCGGGGCAGTGACACCATGATGCAATAATTTGCCTATGCCTCTGACCTACCAGCCATGCCCCCTAGTTATGCTTAGGCTTCCCCTCCCCGAGGAGGAGGTAGAGAAGTAGGCTAGCATGATTATGCCATAAAATGCTCACCTAAAATATGTACAGTACCTGAATGTGCTACTTTCATTGGCTGTCCTATTGTGTTCACTACAAATAACCCAAACTGCACTCATCACTAAGTCTGCAGAACACACTAGAAATTAACCAAACCACAGATTACCACACTGACTGACTGACTTTGACGCACGGTTGTGATCAGGGCCGGTGCTAGGGTGTCCGGCGCCCTCCTGCAAACCATACATTTTGCGCCCTTTAACATTGCCATTGCAACAAGATGCAGCCCGATTGTGGGAGTGTATGCAACATGCAATCCTATGGAGGATCTCGGGTGCATGTACATGTATGCATACACCATCTCAGTGCTGTGTCCGAAAAATGTTGCAGGCACTAAAGGTGCCCATACATGCCATGCATGCAATGTGTGTGCGATGCGATCCAAAAGCAGTACAAATAGTATGTGCAGCAAATACTTTTTGTACTGTGCGATGCGATGCCCGACTGAAGCGTGTATGGCCACCTTTAGGCACATAACTCAGCCCATTATTTAAAAAGTGTCTAAATGAATATAAAAAATCAACAATTATTAAAAAATTTGTTATAAACATGTATAATAAAAGACTCACTGTTCTTTTGCTGTTTAACTCTTGTGCAGTCCCTCCTCTTCTATCTGCGTAGGCAGGACGGTAAGGATGCCATTACACCCCTCTCGTGACTGAGGGGGAAAGGATGGGGAGAGAAGGAGGAGATGGAAGAAGAGGGGAGGAGATAGAGGGGGCGGAGTGTTGAGGACTGGCAGTGGCACTGGCACAGCACTCTGAGAAGAGGGAAGGAAGGGGAGGCGGCGCTGCTGCCTGTTCATCATTTGATTGACAGCTGACAGGTGCAGGGAGCAATGGATAGGGGGTGGATCCGGACATGACATGTCATGTCATGTCGGCTGTCGGGATTCCGGCGTCGGGATTCTGAACGCCAGGATCCCGACCGCCAGGATTCAGTACTGAATCCATCCAGGCATTCACAGACAGCGCTACATGCCTCAGCACAAGTGTCCGTGTGGAAGAGGGGGCAGGTCGCAGGAGGAGGACAGTGTGTGTGCGGTGCAGGGAGCTGCTCAGCCTCTCCATACTGCCACCCACTGTCAGACAGGCGCTGTGGGCGGCGTGCAGGAGGCAGTGACAGTGAGGGCTGAGGCAGCTTTAGCAGAGCAGGGAGGGAGACAGCGCCTTTTCATCATGGCGCCTCCCTGCTTTGCAGGAGCTGCTGAGTGGGTAGCGCCGGCCCTGGTTGTGATCTTTTTACACCAAACTTTAGTATTTCTCTCTATAATTGTGTAAGAAAAATGATCCACTTTTTAGGCTCAGATTAGCCTTCTTTTAACAAATAAATAGTTTTCTTTTAACCCCTTCCTGACAGAGCCAGTTTTTGCGTTCCTGACAGAGCCCTTTTTTTCAAATCTGACATGTCTCACTTAAGTGGGGATAACTTTTTTTTGCTTTTACTTATCCCAGTGATTTTATGATTGTTTTTTCGTGACACATTGTACTTCAAATTAGTGGTAAATTTGGGTCGATACAGTCTGTGTTTTTTTGTGAAAAATACCAAAATATCGTGAAAAAATGGAAAATTTAGCAATTTGCAAAATGTTAAATTTTCTGCTTGTGAGACAAATAATCATACCACTCAAAATAGTTAATAACTAACATAGACCATATGTCTACTTTATGTTTCCATCATTATTTCAACTTCCTTTTCATTTTTTGGACACTAGGAGGCTTACAATATGAATAGCAAATTCTCAAATTTTCAAGAAAATTTCAAACACTGATTTTTTTAGGGACCAGTTCAGTTCTGATGTGACTTTGAGGGACTTGTATGTGAGACACCCCCATAAATGATACCATTTCAAAAACTGCACCCCTCACAGTATTCAAAACAGCATTTTGGAAGTTTGTTAACCCTTTAGGTGTTTCACAGGAATTAAAACAAAGTGTAGGTGAAATTTCAAAATTTCATTTTTTTTGCAGATTTGCAATTTTAATACATTTTTCTAAGGAACACAGTACATTTTACTAGAGAAATGTGACTAAAAATTGAGTCCCCCAATTCTTTTGTTTTCATAAATATCCTATATGTGGCCCTAGTGTGCACGTTGACCAAACCACAGGCTTCATAATAGAAGGAGCACCTACTTGATTTTGGAGCCTCCTTTTTATGAGATTATTTTTTAGGCACCATGTAGGTTTCTAGGCACCATAAGATGCTAAAAGTTAGGAACCCCCCCACAAGTGACCCCATTTTGCAAACTACACCCCTCAGGGAATTCATCTAGGGGTATAGTGTACATTTCAAACCCCCAGGGGTTTCACCAATTTTGATACAACTGGGCAGTGAAAATGAAAAATTAAATTTTTTACACAAAAATGCAGTTCTGGCTCAAAATTTTTCATTTTCACAAGGAATGAAGGAGAAAAAGCACCCCAAAATCTGTGCCCCAATTTCTCCCGAGTACGTCAATGCCTCACATGTGACCAAAAAATACCAGTTGGGTGCATGGCAGGACTCAGAAGGGAAGGAGTGATTTTTGGATTTTGCAGCTCAGATTCTGGTGGAATTTTGGTGGGTGCTATGTCGCATTAGCAAGACCCCCCAAGCACCAATACAGTGGAACCCCCCCACAAGTCACCCCATTTTGCAAAGTACACCCCTCAGGGAATTCATCTAGGGGTATAGTGTACATTTCAAACCCCCAGGGGTTTCACCAATTTTGATACAAGTGGGCAGTGAAAATGAAAAAATACATTTTTTTACACAAAAATGCAGTTCTGGCTCAAAATTTTTCATTTTCAGAAGGTATGAAGGAGAAAAAGCACCCCAAAATCTGTGCCCCAATTTCTCCCGAGTACGGCAATGCCTCACATGTGACCAAAAAATACCAGTTGGGTGCATGGCAGGACTCAGAAGGGAAGGAGTGATTTTTGGATTTTGCAGCACAGATTTTGGTGGAATGAATGGTGGGTGCTATGTTGCACCAATACAGTGGAACCCCCCCACAAGTCACCCCATTTTGCAAAGTACACCCCTCAGGGAATTCATCTAGGGGTATAGTGTACATTTCAAACCCCCAGGGGTTTCACCAATTTTGATACAACTGGGCTGTGCAAATGAAAAATTACATTTTTTTACACAAAAATGCAGTTCTGGCTCAAAATTTTTCATTTTCAGAAGGTATGAAGGAGAAAAAGCACCCCAAAATCTGTGCCCCAATTTCTCCCGAGTACGGCAATGCCTCACATGTGACCAAAAAATACCAGTTGGGTGCATGGCAGGACTCAGAAGGGAAGGAGTGATTTTTGGATTTTGCAGCTCAGATTCTGGTGGAATTTTGGGTGGTGCTATGTCGCATTAGCAAGACCCCCCAAGCACCAATACAGTGGAACCCCCCCACAAGTGACCCCATTTTGCAAACTACACCCCTTAGGGAATTCATCTAGGGGTATAGTGTACATTTCAAACCCCCAGGGGTTTCACCAATTTTGATACAACTGGGCTGTGCAAATGAAAAAATACATTTTTTTACACAAAAATGCAGTTCTGGCTCAAAATTTTTCATTTTCAGAAGGTATGAAGGAGACAAAGCACCCCAAAATCTGTGCCCCAATTTCTCCCGAGTACGGCAATGCCTCACATGTGACCAAAAAATACCATTTGGGTGCATGGCAGGACTCAGAAGGGAAGGAGTGATTTTTGGATTTTGCAGCTCAGATTCTGGTGGAATTTTGGTGGGTGCTATGTCGCATTAGCAAGACCCCCCAAGCACCAATACAGTGGAACCCCCCCACAAGTCACCCCATTTTGCAAAGTACACCCCTCAGGGAATTCATCTAGGGGTATAGTGTACATTTCAAACCCCCAGGGGTTTCACCAATTTTGATACAAGTGGGCAGTGAAAATGAAAAATTAAATTTTTTTACACAAAAATGCAGTTCTGGCTCAAAATTTTTCATTTTCAGAAGGTATGAAGGAGAAAAAGCACCCCAAAATCTGTGCCCCAATTTCTCCCGAGTACGGCAATGCCTCACATGTGACCAAAAAATACCAGTTGGGTGCATGGCAGGACTCAGAAGGGAAGGGGTGATTTTTGGATTTTGCAGCTCAGATTTTGGTGGAATGAATGGTGGGTGCTATGTTGCACCAATACAGTGGAACCCCCCCACAAGTCACCCCATTTTGCAAAGTACACCCCTCAGGGAATTCATCTAGGGGTATAGTGTACATTTCAAACCCCCAGGGGTTTCACCAATTTTGATACAAGTGGGCAGTGAAAATGAAAAATTACATTTTTTTACACAAAAATGCAGTTCTGGCTCAAAATTTTTCATTTTCAGAAGGAATGAAGGAGACAAAGCACCCCAAAATCTGTGCCCCAATTTCTCCCGAGTACGGCAATGCCTCATGTGTGACCAAAAAGTGCCAGGACTCAGAAGGGAAGGAGTGATATTTGGATTTTGCAGCACAAATTCTGGTGGAATGATGGTGGGTGCTATGTCGCATTAGCAAGACCCCCAAAGCACCAATACAGTGGAACCCCCCCACAAGTGACCCCATTTTGCAAACTACACCCCTCAGGGAATTCATCTAGGGGTATAGTGTACATTTCAAACCCCCAGGGGTTTCACCAATTTTGATACAAGTGGGCAGTGAAAATGAAAAATTACATTTTTTACACAAAAATGCAGTTCTGGCTCAAAATTTTTCATTTTCAGAAGGAATGAAGGAGACAAAGCACCCCAAAATCTGTGCCCCAATTTCTCCCGAGTACGGCAATGCCTCACATGTGACCAAAAAATACCAGTTGGGTGCATGGCAGGACTCAGAAGGGAAGGAGTGATTTTTGGATTTTGCAGCTCAGATTCTGGTGGAATTTTGGTGGGTGCTATGTCGCATTAGCAAGACCCCCCAAGCACCAATACAGTGGAACCCCCCCACAAGTCACCCCATTTTGCAAAGTACACCCCTCAGGGAATTCATCTAGGGGTATAGTGTACATTTCAAACCCCCAGGGGTTTCACCAATTTTGATACAAGTGGGCAGTGAAAATGAAAAAATACATTTTTTTACACAAAAATGCAGTTCTGGCTCAAAATTTTTCATTTTCAGAAGGTATGAAGGAGAAAAAGCACCCCAAAATCTGTGCCCCAATTTCTCCCGAGTACGGCAATGCCTCACATGTGACCAAAAAATACCAGTTGGGTGCATGGCAGGACTCAGAAGGGAAGGAGTGATTTTTGGATTTTGCGGCTCAGATTCTGGTGGAATGAATGGTGGGTGCTATGTGGCATTAGCAAGACCCCCGAAGCACGGTGAAATTATGAACCTAATAATCCATAGATGTGTGGTATATTTTAAAACACTCCTTTATACATAGGCCGGGTTTGTCGGGGCAAGTGTCACACTGGAAAATAGTTTGCTTTCTTATTCCCTTTTTATAGCAAACTTTGCACCTTTTTTGTGTCCTGCCCTTTTTTCCAGTGGAGGGGATTTCATCAGGAAAATGCTGCCCTGGTACAATACGGGGGCCAGTACTAGAAGTACTGGGGCCCTCTGCCTGCTGGTTCCCAAATATTAGGCCCTTTATGACTTCCTCTTGAAAGTGCATAAATGTCCCCCTCTGGCCGGTAGAACGGAATAGCACGTAAGCGTTATACAGTGCCATCTGGATGATATACACGGCCACCTTCTTGTACCAGATTTTTGTTTTCCGCAGGGCACTGTACGGCTTCAGTACCTGATCTGAAAGATCCACTCCGCCCATGTACCTATTGTAATCCAGGATACAATTAGGTTTTGAGGTGTGGGTACTGGTACCTCGTACAGGGATGGAGGTGGTACTGTCTCCATGAATTGTTGTCAGCATAAGGACATCCCTCTTGTCCTTATATTTGACCAACAACATATTTTCGGTGCATATTCCCCTGCTTTCACCCCTTCTCATTACTTGGGCAATGTGCGTTTTTGGGAGGCCTCTTTGGTTCTTGCGCACAGTACCGCAAGCTGCTGTACCTCTTGAACCAAGGGCCTTAAACAGGGGGATGCTAGTGTAAAAGTTATCCACATAGAGGTGATAACCTTTATCCAGGAAGGGGTGCACTAAATCCCAGACAATTTTTCCACTAACACCTACGAGGGAGGGGGGGCATTCTGGCGGTTCAATTCTTGAATCCTTCCCTTCATATACCCTAAACCTGTGAGTGTACCCTGAGGTGCTTTCACACAGCTTATACATTTTTATGCCATACCTTGCCCTCTTACTGGGAAGGTACTGGCGGAATTTAACCCTTCCTTTAAAATGTATAAGGGACTCGTCAATGCAAATAAATTTTTCAGGGATGTACATCTCTGCAAATTTGGCACTGAAATGATCAATGACCGGCCTGACTTTGAATAGCCGGTCAAAGGTGGGATCATCTCTGGGTGGGCACTGTGCATTATCGGTGTAATGTATAAATTTAAGAATTGTCTCAAAACGAGTCCGGGTCATGGCCATACGGTAAAATGGGGTGCTGTACAGAACATCTGTACTCCAATATTGCCTAATTTCTGGCTTTTTTACTATGCCCATATGAAACACCAGACCCCAAAACGTCATCATCTCTACTGCATCTACAGGGGTCCACCTAGCAAATGATGACGTGGGGTTTTGAGCAATAAACTGCTGGGCATATAAATTAGTTTGGTCCACCATTAAATTTATAAAATCATCAGAGAAAAATAATTTGAAAAAGTCAATTTCTCTGAGACCTGTGGAATCAAATTGGATTCCTGGCATGGCCAAAAACTCAGGAACCTGGGGCTCAAAATTGTCTGGTGGTGGGGTCCATACGAGATCAATTATTGGGGGGGGGTCTCAGCTGCTCTACGGGGGCGTCTTTGAGGGGGTCCCTCATCACCAGAGGAGGAAGAGGAGCTTAAGACGAATCCTTCAAATTCCCCGCTTCCCTCACTGGCTGTGTCAGAGTCAGAGGCAAGCATGGCATATGCCTCCTCCGCTGAATACATTCTTCTGGATGACTGGGATGACATTTGGGATGACATTTGGGATGCCATTTTTATTTTTGTGTTACTGGTAGTGAAATGTTTCAACACGTGTATAGTGTAGGGGGGGGTACAAACTTTATTTCAACCCGGGGGGTATGTAGTGTGTAGTGTGTATGTAGTGCAGAAAAAAAAAAAATACTTTATACAGGAATTTGATCCCAATATAAAAAAAAAAATTGAAGGGGTTAAAAAAAAAAAATTGAAGGGGTTAAAAAAAAAAAAATTGAAGGGGTTAAAAAAAAAAAAAAAAAAGGTCCTGCGCCAAAAATTGAGCACAGATGTTGGTCAGTAAACTGAACAGCGCTCAAAGGCAACAGGAATTTGATCAAAAAAAAAAAATAGATCAACCCTGTGCCGAAAAAGCTGATCAGTGATGTACGTCACTGATCAGCGCACAGTGGCCACAGGACACCCACAAAATCACAGTGTGTGTAAAAAAAAAATTAAAAAAAGACCACACAAAAACAAAAAAGGTGATCAGTGATGCGACACTGATTACCAGTGAGGGGCAGCAGGTGCACAACCTTTGGTGCAACTGGCAGCAACTGACAGGTATATATATAAAAAAAAAAAACCCCTGCGCCCCCAAAAAGTTGCTGATCAGCACAGTTATACTGATCAGCACAAAAGGGGGGGTAGCAGACACAAAATATACACTCTCTATCACTCTCTGTCACTATCTCTCTCTATCTCTCTATCTCTCACTATCTCTCACTATCTATCACTCTAGGACACTGCAGCAGCAGCAGTTATTGACAGTTGACAGTTATATGTATAAAAAAAAAACCTGCACCCCCAAAAAGGGGGGTAGCAGACACAAAATATACACTCTCTATCACTCTCTGTCACTATCTCTCTCTATCTCTCTATCTCTCACTATCTATCACTATCTATCACTCTATGACACTGCAGCAGCAGCACTGACAGTTATATATATAAAATTAAACCCCTGCACCCCCAAAAAGGGGGGGTAGCAGACACAAATCTCTCTATCTCTCTACCTCTCACTATCTATCACTATCTATCACTATCTATCACTGTATGACACTGCAGCAGCAGCACTGACAGTTATTTAAACCCCTGCACCCCCAAAAAGGGGGGGTAGCAGACACAAAATATAGCTCTCTCTGTCACTATCTCTCTATCTCTCTCTATCTTTCTCTATCTCTCTCTCTATCTCTCTATCACACTGCAGCAGCAGCAGGAAGTCCCAAGAAGTCAGATCCAGGAAGCGTCCAGCACGCTACAAGCAGTGATCAGGTGATCAGGTAAGGTATTTGCAAGGATCAGGTAAGTATTAGGCAAGGATCAGGTCGGTATCACGGCAGACAGGCACGGTGACCGTTCTGCACGCTATTCCAGACCGGAATGGCGTCTGCAGCGCAGTCACCGTTAGTTTAAATGTCGCGCCTTGGCTGTGATTGGTCCGTGGGTCCCACGGACCAATCACAGCCTTGGGGGCAGGTGGGGTGAGGGTGGGGTGAGGTGTCATCGTCACCGATGACCCCCTCATGCCCCCTGACGCCCGGCGGTGATTGACACCTGTGTTACCGAGCGTCTGATTCGCTGGTAACACAGGAAAACGCTGTGAATGGCTGTTCACACTGAACAGCCAATCACAGCGATCGCCGACGGGGGGGCGGCATCGCAGCCCCCCCTGGGCATGCAGGGACATGTCTGCTGTCAGGGACAGCAGACATCGTCCCTCTGTCACTGCGTCTCGAGACGCAGTGACAGTTTAAAGTCATGACGTA
This sequence comes from Crinia signifera, assembly GCF_055691185.1. Taxonomy (NCBI): domain Eukaryota; kingdom Metazoa; phylum Chordata; class Amphibia; order Anura; family Myobatrachidae; genus Crinia; species Crinia signifera. Next base: position 227,034,848 of record NC_139219.1, read on the forward strand.
CATTTATGCCATGTGTCGGGAAGTACATCCCGGCCATGACGTAAATGTACGTCAAATGTCGGGAAGGGGTTAAATACGATACAAAGGTGGTTATGGAAAACTTCCTGAAACTGACTAGTAACACAGTACTTTTTTAACCTTCAACTGACTTTGACAAGTTATTGTGGAGCTTTTCACTCACTAGAGGACTGAGAACAACAGTGCAAGCACATGAGCTGTAATCCCTACTACAAATACTCTGCAAATGTTGACAGATGTCACCATTAACAATAAGCAGTTGAAATGTTTTACTTGTATTCACTGTCATCAATATCATTGAAAGTAGTGAGCAATTCGTGAAAAGTTCTGCTATTTTTGCTCCCCCAATGCTTCCATGAGTTGTACATATAGCATAAGTAATGGACTTGTTCCTGGATCCACCAGTTATGGACTAATAGATTAATAGTACAATCAGTGGGGTAGATGTGTGCAGCAGGTATAATGGAGGAGAAGTGAGACAGAGAAGAAGTTGCCCATTTAAACTGCACATGAGTGCAGGGTGCAGCGCTTGGAGATGACATTATCTCCAACCACCAGGACCTTTGATCGCTGGAGGCAAGCCCAGCACCAAATTAAGCTGCTCGGCTGTCCCGAGCCGCCGTGCACTCCCTAGACCTCAATGTGAATGGATTCCACACACAGGCATCCATTCACCTCCTCCCTGGCTCTGCTGCTGTCTGCACAGCACAGCAGCGGAGGCTGTGTGCGCCCCGCCCAACCTCCATACTGACCGCAGGATGCTGCGGTCAGGAGGTTGGGTTCCCCCATTGTTGTAAACGGGAGCTGGGTCAAATGACCCGGCATACCCATTTACGATGCCCCCCACCCGGGTCCTCTCAGCATTCCACTCTGGTCAGGACCAGGGTAGGATTCACTGTGAAATGGACCCATGTTTTTTTTGTTCAGTACCCAGGTCCACCAGGCAAAAACCTGGGGTTTTGCCTTGGTGTAAAAGGGGTATTAGTTAACAAACACCAGCTGGGCAAGTTCCACAGCTACCTTGTCCTCTGTGATTACATTTTCTAGAATCACTATACAATTAGTTTGCTGGTAACAAAGAATCAAAGACGCTACCGCTCTAGCCAAAAACATAAAAAGTATGGGACATAACTGCCAATACTAAAACATCAGTATATCACTCTCATTCAGTCATTCACAGAGTTTACAATTTATTCTGCAAAAATATATTTAGTCTACCATAAGGAATTCTGCCGGATACTACTCACAATGTTTAAATAAAATTGGGAAACAAAGCACTGAGCGGCTAACGCATTTTAGTATACATTTCCTGATTGCAGAGAAAGGCATTTTGTTCTGCATTGTTAAAGGATGACAACTGGTGTTAGCTTTGATCAATAATGGTAATTTTAACTAAATGGATACTTTGAGAGACAATGTGCTCAGAATGTATGACCTGATCTGTTGCCTGGCAGAAATGGAAGTGAACACTCAAAATAGTTAGAAAACTGTAGGACATATGAAACAACTGTAAAGGCCCCTACACACATTTGCGGTAAGAAAAGTCGCCTACATTGCTGTGTGTAGGGGCCATAGTGATAGCAATGTGCGTACCCACGCTTCGCTGATAGTAAAATAATGCTCAGTGAGCACAAATGACGCTATCGCAAGTGTTCTCCACAGGAGAACACTGGCGGTGACAGCTCGCTCAGTACACATCGCCCTGTGTGTAGGGGCCTCAACATAACTCAAATGTACTTTTAGTAGGACTCTTAGAATGCAATATTTCTGAATTTCTATAAACACCCTTTTATCGTCTTTCATCTCCAAAAGACTACATATTGTCACGGTCCGCCGTGTGAGAGGTTCTTACGCCCGACGTCGGTCCCGGCCCACGCTGTCCAGGCGGCGTGCGGCACTTACCCGCTGGTGTCCTCCATGCTGGCCTCCGTCTCCTTTCTGGGCATTCGCAGGGCTGGGCGCCGGTATCCGGATTCCTCTTCGGTGTCTGCCACAAATGTGTCTCCTGTATGGGGGCGGGCATATTGTTGGAGTCCAGGATCCATTGCTTCTAGCTAATTATGTCACCCTGGAACTTCCAAATCACCAGGCTGCTCTGCACATATATTCCAGCAGCCTAGGTCTGCTAATCAGTCAGTGCAATGTTGTCCATCAGGTAGCAGCTCTTAGCTCTATTAAAGGCAATTACTGCAGTGGTTCACTCTGCTGCAGCCGGACTTCCCAAATATTTTGCTACAAACACCGTTCCTATTGACTCTGCTGGTCATTTACTGCCCAGGAATAGTATTGCTCGTGGCTCACATCTACCGCCACTGGATCCCAGGCTGACGTTAGGCATACACCCCAAAGATGGGTCTCTGGTGTCTCCGTACCCACGGTGGTCCTCACCTGTGACAAGCTCAAGTGTTCTCGGCATACATACCTGCAGCGACCCTACTCAGCAATCATCGTCATTATTATCTTCATTATCATCATCATCTTCATTATTATTTTCATTATCATCGTTATCTTCATTATCATCATCATTATTATCATCGTCATCATTATCTTTATCGTCTTCATCAGGCCACATTTGTGAATCATTACTGTGCCGTTTAGTTCAGAGACTCACGCTCCCCGTGTGGGGTACCTATATTGCCACTAATCTATGCAGCACAGTTATATCAAAGAACCCAGCTTCCGGTTTTCTCCAGCGACTCCTGCTCCGGACCCGCAAAACGTGACACATATCTTTTAGGGCCTACTTATCAAAGAGAGAAGATCCATAAATCTTGTAGAAATCTTGTAGATCCAGAAATCTTTCTACAGGTTTTATGGATTCTAGGATTTTTTTAAATTAATTTTATTTATTTATTTTGAAAAGTCTACACCTGATATTGCTAATCCGCACGTGTGCCCCGCCAATACCCAATCCTCTGAAGATTTCCTGATTGACTGTTGTGATAAGTTACAGCTTGCTGCTGCCCACTATTGCTAGGCTGCCCAATGTTTGATTTTTTTAAATACATGCACCACCCAAAAAAATTCTCTATAACGGTGATGAGCTGTTATAGAAAATAGGACTTTTCTGAACTTTTTGACAAATAGGCCCCATAAATCAATTGCTCATCGAAAATAGGTTTGCATATAATCATATAAGAAATCACATAATAAATGCTTGTTAAAAGATGTTTGTAAAATGTAAAAGTTGTTTTGTCACTAATTTGCAAGGAATTGTGTTCCTGAGACTATTCGTGGGCATGTGTGTTCCGTATGTATCTGCTCCCATTAAAATCAAAGGAGGGTGTCGCACGCTGCAACAAGGTGTGACAAGCTGCATATTTTTGCTGTCACGTCCATTCAAATCATGGCAGGCAGTTATACGAAATATGTGTGAGGACATATCTGTAAAAAAGTTTAAAGAAAGTTAAAAAGTTTTCCTTACCAACCAATGAGCTCCAAGTTATAATTTATCTAGCATAGTCTATAAAATTAAAGTAAGAAGATGATTGGTTGCTATTGACAATGCCGCCATTTTATATCTCTCCAGGGTTTAATAAATCTTCCCCATAGTCATTAGTAAGCAAAATATTGAAAAGTGTTTTTCCATTAAGCTGTGGTAATTTAAATTTATTGGTGCACCTATAAAATATAGTATTCTTAAAAAAAAAGACAATGTAATATTTACGGCTTTAAAGTTATACTACAATATATCTTATTGGGTTAATTAGTGGCATACATAATTTGTCTCTGAGTGGGGCTGAATGTATGTGTTTATTAGTAAATAATATTCATGTTTACTGAGGAAGAACATGAATATATTTGCTCTACACTGCTGCTTTACTCAGAGCTAGCAACATAAAAAGTATATATTTTGATTCATTTATGTGCTCCAAGAATTTGCTATCCTGCATGAGTCTCTTCTACTGAATATTCCCCTCACATAACCTCCTAGAAATTCAGTTTTAGCAGAAAGCTGCATTCTCTGACTTCAACAACTAGACTGGCCGACTCTTATAGGGTGATTGCTCTACCTGTCTGATTGGCTGATTGGCTTTAATTGGCTACTACAAAATGACATATGTATTCTGTTACCAGTAAATGAGCACACCCAGAAACAAGTCCCCTACCATCTTATTTATATCACCAATTACTCTTCCAGCCACCACATTTATTTGTGCCGACACCGCACTTCTACACTATGGAATTGTACAATTATGGAGAATCCACATTACTCAAACATTAATGTGTATTTTACGTGATCAGGCTGTGTTTAAAACATAGGACATCTTGTTTACTATGTACTCTTACAGTTAAATTAACATAGTACTTTCTATACAATATATGAATCAATTTAACCATACTGTATAGTGTTTCCACACATAGCAATAAGGACATTGAACAGAATGATTAGATTAGGGAACCAGTAGGAGATAGGTACAGTATACACTGAAAGCTGATTTGGTTAAAGTGGGACTCAAACAATCCACGCATAATGCAAACATGGTTTAGTGAGCTGAGGCTGAATTAGGACACACACTCTGGTGTTGTTCATTTCATTTTATATACTCTATGAGACAGAATCTTATATAATAAATGCTTTGGATCTCACCCACAGTACAATAATAGGTAATTTGGTCAATTCCATCAACCAAAATGGGGCAGCGTGTTGCCAGCTTTATACCTCAGCTACTGTTGAGCTTTCAAATTTAGCATTGTGCTACTATAACTGTACAGGTCTATGGTATTGCTGATAAATAGTGCAAGAACTGTACATGATTCAATGCTAAGCTCTAATGTACTATTAGATCATATGTAGGCTAGAAGCTCAAGGAAAAGCTGGTGGCCGCAACACAAGTTCTAAATCTGAAATGTGGACTGTCAGTTCTCCAGGACAGGGGCAGAGGGTGAAGTGGATACTGATAGGCAGGATGCTCTCCTGGCAGGCAGCTTTAGTTTGGCAGTTCTCTCTGGCAATTCCTGCTGCAGCTCAAGTGAAAGGGATGTTGTTTTCAGAATTTGTATTAGAGAACAGTGAAGAGAGTAAAGAAATGTTTAAATCATGTATCATATGTACAGTATATAAGTGCATTCATTTAAACACATGCGCCAGGCAAACAAGTATGCAGATGCCAATGGCATCCTAAAGCACAGAATACACCATCTGTTAGGTAAGTATTTTAACTCTCCCCTCGTACCCCCTAACTGTAGTTACAGACTAACCCTAACCGTAGTGTTTGAGGCCTGGCATTAGTTCCTAACCCTAATGGCAGCCTTCAAACCCCCCCCCCCCCCTGTCCTATAAATAGTCCTCACCCTGCAAACTAGCCATAATCTTTACACCCAAGCCTATCCCTAACCTCCACTATACTGCCTAAACCTAACCTTCGCCCAAAAGCATCCCCCCAACAGCCTAACCCTTACTAGCCTGTGGCTTACTTACGTCAGGTATGCTGACAGTTGGGATTCCGGCATTGGTACGAACGCCGGTATGCTGAACTCCTCCCATATGCATATATACAAAGGTAGTCAGCTTGCAGTTATATAGTGCAATATTTTAGTCGGTTAATTTGTTGCTTTGTACAAATAAATAAACTCCACCATTCTAAAACCCAACATTCACACCATGGTTTTGGTAAAGATGCTTCTTCAGTACAAAAAAGCTAACTGACCTAGCAACTAAAAAATTCTGAAAGCTAAATACCGTAGGTCTGTATGATTTTTACCATGTACTCTTTTAGAAGTGCAGAGTAGAAGATATATCACTATGACCATAAGCACTGAAGCAGGTCATAACTAAAATGTTGTGGGGTCCATAGCAGAGTGAGGGGAGTAAGAAAGAAAGGGGGATAGATGGGAGCCAGGGGGAGGGGGGGTTTCATGGAAAAAGAGGGAATGAGAGTAAGAGAGGAGAGTTGGGTCTCAAGGAGAGAGAGGGAGAAAGGGATGAGTGTGGAGACAGAGAATGGTATCATGGAGACAGATAGGATGTCAGAGAGAGATGGAGGGATGTGAGAGTGAGAGAGAGAAAGACAGTGTCAGGGAGACCAGAGGGGCATGGATGGACAGATAGGGGGATGAATGGTTAGATGGACAAAACAGAGCATAGACAGACATGGAGACAGGCATAGATGGACAGAGGACAGGGCACACACAAGCCTAAGACACTTCAGAGTGTTTTAGATTTGCGTGTGTGCACCACATCATTTAATGGTCAGTGACTATTGAATGATGTGGGCGTTGCCCCATAGGCTGTCTCTGTAGGAGGCGGTCAAGGAGGTAAATTAAGGGGGGGACATTGGGTTTAAATTGTTTAGTGGGGGGAAACAGGCATACAAAACAAAGAGTTTTAACACAAAAGCTGACAAAAGACAATGCTAATGGTAGAATTTAATGAGTGGATAGAAGATAACAGAACTGGAGAGGGAAAAAATTGTGATCTCTGTGGAAAAAAACATCAATGCATATTTGGCTGCATAGTATATGTATGTGTGTGAGAGTGACATGGAGAGGGAGGGAGAACGACATAGAAAAGAACGGAAAGAGGGGTAGGGAAGAGACAGGGAAGATTTCCAGGGGAGAGAGCAAGAGAAGGGGATGGAAGAGAAAGATACATAGAGAGGGGATGGAAAAAAAAGAGAGGAAGAAAGAGTGAAGGAAGAGAAAGTGAGGAGAGGGAAAGCAGGAGGGAGTGCACATGAGAGAGAGAGGAGAGAGATTAATGGGGGAGAGTACTTGGAAATAGAGGGGGGTATATGGAGTGAGAGGCATGGGGGAAGAGACAGACATGGGGAATGAGACTGTGCAGAACAGCTTGTGCTCTGGTGTCCAGGAGAACAGTTACCTGGAGGTCTGTGGGAGGAGGCCGTGTTTTCTATCCGGCCAGGTGGAATGTGCACTGGCTTTGACGGGCTCCGCTCATCCCTGCAGGGTTTTAAATGGGTAATTTCCAACAATTGCGGGAGAGACATTAGAGTGGAAGACTTTGCTTATCTGCCCCGACCTGCATGCCTCTTTTCTCCTATGTCTCACACAACCTCTCTACTCACTGCAGAGCTGCAGCAAATCTTAATTATTTTGCCAGTATCACACAGTAAAACCGCTTTATGGAGATATATCATACAATTTGAATTTTGCCAACTCTTAAGTAGTGTAGCAGCACAAAAATCCATAATTTTCACAAATTGTTTTAAAAATGTTTTGTTATGACAAATTCATTTTTAAATCCACATTAAATAAACATATAAATCTCATTATGAACGTAATGAAAACTGATGATACTAATAATATGTACAAATAGATTCAAATTTCAGGTAAGGAAATAGGCCCAAAAATTGCATCACACTGCAGTACATCCAACTACACCCATAAGAGTCTGGGACCCAACCTCCTACGTGAGTGCATGTTTCCTACCGGCTGACCTCCAGCTCTTGGCAGAGCTGCGGTCCCCGGGTCACCTCCATCTCCCAGCATAGCTGCGGCTCCAACCTCACCTCGGTAAAGATTTAAAATGTACAAATTAAAAAAATACACCTAAACGACAGGAGGGGAACACATGGCTTGGTGCACCCCCCACCCCGAATCCGCCACTGTTGGGCACTATGGTTTGATTCCCCTGGCCAGTATTTGCAGATACTGTATATACATGTGTTTTCAAATGTATAGGGATTTTTAACCATTGTTATACAAGCTGTGCTTACCACAGTGAATGGAAAATTAACATCGGCCCAGCACTTGCTGGAAATTATAAAGGTTGTCTGGTAAGTAGAAAAATAGTAAATATATTTCATACTGTTTGGCATAAATCGATTTGGAAAGGGGGGGCCCATCCCAGCGTTTAAACTACTTTTCAATCTTTCAGCTGCATGTGGGGAATTAATGTAAACTTCTTTTGAATAGCTGTGCCACACAATCACATGTTTAGTAATGCAATAGAAAATCTAATTTTGTTACTAAAATCCTGAAGAGATATTTGAATTAAATACTGAATTTCTTTCCAGCTCTGAAGGATATAATGTTCTTCCCTGCAGCTTGCTGTACAATGCTCTCAACGAGCACGTACGGGAGGCCTTTGTGATTTAATGGACTATTTCCCTCCTACGCATTGTTCTGTGTGGTTCACGTTCCCTCTCAGATAATTCTGGATAAAGCATCTCTCTTGCACAGGCTGCTGCATCAGCATCATTTAAACAGGACTCACTTTGATCTCAGAGCTGTGTATTAGAGGAACATAAATAAATAGTTCATTTGAGCTGAAAAAGAACCGGAATTTTTTATGTTCTGAATACCAAAATTACCTGAGGGGTTAACTGTGTATTAATCAATACTATAGCTGCTATCTGCATGCAGTTCATCTGCATATGAATGCATTCAGACAATATAACAATGAACTAGAAAAGACTATATGATACAATTACATTTCATTATTGTGATAAATGATGTTTCTGTAGAATTAAATAGCATCATTAAAGTGATGCATGGAACCCTGATAACATACTACGCAACAAGGACAGATTATTTTAGGAGCAATCTGAGCTGGGCAATGTTATGAAGAAAGGAATATATCTTAATCAAGTACTGCGGATCTCCGACCATAAATAACTAATCACTCTAAAGATACAATTATTATTCTTATCATTGTTCATTTGTAAGGCACCCAAGTGATCTAAAGTCCCAGAAAATGGAGGAAACACAGCATATTCTATATAAACCAGGTAGACAATATAAATGCAGACATTGAGTCAAAGGGAAGGAAGGGTTCTACTCATGAGATAGTTTATTTTCTAGCTGAAAGAGGGCGCAGCTAAAACACAACGTTGGCACAGATTGGGACATTTGTGAGGGTGAACTAGTCTATGTAGAAAAGATGATAAAAGCTAAGCTCTAAAAAAGAAACCAATTTTCAGAGAGCATTTAAACAGATGAAGGATCCAAAATAGTTTGATTGTGTGTGGTAAAGAATCATTTTAAGTGGGTAATGGCATGGGAGGCGTTGTACATAAGGTCAGCAATTTGTAGGGAGTGTCAAAGCAAGCAAGAAGAGAAATTAGTCTTGCTTAGTCTTCAGTACATCTTGAAGATGAACTGAGATAAAGACACTGTATATGGGTGCATTACAGATGTGTCCAGTGCCAAGCGGCTGCACTAAGATGTATTTTGTGTGGGCCCTAGGGACTCATCATTTAAAAAAACACTGGACCTTTGCTGGAGTCAGTGGGGACAAAAGGGTTCCTACCGTAATTTTAAATATGGTGGGAATGTCCACTGATTTCTACATACTGGGATGTAGTTTTCTCATTAATAGACTGTAACTTTAGCACAGTACCGAATACATTTCACATTTTGCTATGTAAGCCATTTCCTGAAACTTCTAAAGCATGTAACAAATTATGTGGTCATGTGTTTAATGCTGTTAAACTCTTGATAGCCAGTAACTGGAAGCAACTGACCACGCCTTTTATTTCTCTCCATCATGATATGATTTCAAAATTCTATGAGGCCTTGAACTCTTGGGACCTTATTCTGGTCCGTTGGCAGCCAGCTTTCGTTCGCATGGGGACCAATGTTTGGCATATGCACATGTGCAGTCGCATTTCTGCGCACGTGCATACACCGGGTGTGTGGCCACGGCAAACAGTCTGTTCACCGAGTGCACCCACCAAGGCTGCGGCCGGGGGCATGGGCGGATAGTCGTGCCCATGGGAATTCCAAGCTTCTCATGGGTGTTCCCATGTAAATGCTGGGCGCTCCCTTGGTAATCGTGCCGTGACGTCAGTGCCAGGGGCAGGCAGCTGACATCACCGGATGTCAGCTGCCAACTTACTTTCTCCCGAGGGTGCAGGCAAATCTAAGTGACCTGAGAGTCACTTAGATATGATGCATGTTCCGGCAACCATCGAATGATGTGGGTGTTTAACCACAGGCTGGGAATGGATGTTTGTTAAACATCCATTCGCAGGCCCTGCGTGCAAACACACACTGCAGGGGGGGGGTGTACCATTATTGGTGGGGCGGGTTCTGGTTGACTCGCAAGGGTGTGAATATGCATCAGAGTGAATCAACCAGAATAACACTCTTAAAATCACAGACCCCTTCCAGGCCTGGTCTGTACATTATTCTTGTGTGTAGACATTGATTGTCAGTCCCCCCCCATTAACAGAATATTGGCTCTACAAGTTTATCGATAAGAAGCATGTTCACAATGCGACTTTGCATAGACCTGACAATGTCCATGTTATGTTTTAATTATTGATATTCAGAATGTCGACTTTATGACAACACACCATCTCGACAATACAACATACTAGCCTGCTCACTAGAAAAAAAAACAAAAAAAACAGACTCAACAATTTCCATAAGTCAGTGGTTTCCAAACCTTGAATCAATGTGCCCTAGAATATCAGCATTTATTTCATGGCGTCCCTAGGATAAATGTTTTTAATTGATACATTTGGAAATAAATTATTAAATGAAGCAAATTGTGCCTACCTGTCAGCCTTAGATATGGTTATGTGTTGGTGTACAGTTGTGCTTCTGGATGTCCATAAGTTTTATGATTGGCAGCCACTAGCTCCTTTCACTTTCACCATAAATGATTTAATTTGGTACTGGACCACCAACCCAAGGCAAGAGCCATGCGGCACTCCAGGGTGAATACACAGACAGTTTGTGAACCACAATCAGCTGAAAGGCTAGAGAGAGGAGACAGACAAGTACTTCCACAGCTAGAACAGAAAAGAAACCCCCTTCATCACCTTCACTCCAATAAAGCACAGTCTAAATAACATTGAGCCCCAGCCTTGGTCACCAGAATGTGTCTGGTATTTGGGACATTGCCTTGCTTTAATGCATAACAAACAGACCTGTGCGTGAAGTGAACACAAATAATATATTAATAATGGAATCCTGCAGTAATCTTACTCCGGCAGTCTTACAGCAGCATCACAGCATGCCCTGAGTGCAAATTAAATGAACCAAACAATGGAGAAATATTAGTGCATGCTGAAGTTAAAGTTGAAGAAATACATTCCGAAACATTGCAACAGCGCTAAGGCCGCAGCCAGCTTAATGCATGTGGCCAAATATGCTTATAAAATACCTCAACTAGAAAAATGAATTTATTTTCTTAAACCTTAAATTTCATTTACAATTTCAGCATTCAAGCGCTGTAACATAATAATTAGATACTGTAAGCAAACAAGTCAAGCCAGTCAGTGAGTTTGTAATATGTCTTTCCTTCCTGTAAAAATCATTTGCTTCAATAACGTCTGGAAAATGCAAGGGTTTATGACCACAAAAGGGAACATGGAATTGCTAAGATCACTGTAATCAATGCTCATCTCTGGATCACCTTGTCCATAGGTATGAACCTGTAGTCCTTGCAATTACAGTACATTTAGTTCTGTACTAATAAATAACCACCTCTTGCATACATAAATGCTCCTTGTGATATTTGAGGGATTGCCATTGCAGCTGAAAATCCGCTAGGACAAATGACTAATAATGTCTCTGCACAGTCCAGACTATCACTTTAGGACTACATCATTCCTTAATTTAAACTTTTACATATCTTAAAATAATGGTCTCACTCTCATCAAATGCAATAAGCGTGTTTTATTTTTTTGTACTTGCATGAATTTTGAACTATGTATTTATTTAGCATTGCCCTAACTCTATGAGGAGATAACATTTTGCATCCTGGCAGATATACATATTCCAGCAAAACAGGCTCTTAAAATCTGATTTAAAATTGTACTAAAAGTGCAGAGCAGCAGTACACATGGGAGACTATGTGCTAAAATGCATCTTTACCAACCTATGATTCTTTGAAAAACAAAACAATTACTGCTCCAACCGCATTGATATGGTGGAAATGGCAGCTCTGCAGGGGCGCAATGGTAAAACTTATTTGGCATACTTCGTTGTAGACTTTTATTTGCACTACTTCCAAACACACAAAGTAAAAATATATATATATACAGGGTCAGGTTCTGTCTGGACAGTAATGAGACTAAATACAGGAAACACTATTTATTGAACCTTCACATACATAGGCATGGGCAGATTTAGAGGGAAAACACCCCCCCTGTAATTTCCTGTAATAAAAAAAAAAAAAAAAAACGTAGGTACACAAACCTCCCAGCCGTCGCTTAGATACACTGACATGAGCTGGTGCTGCAGTGGAAGGCCTCCTCCAACTTTCTGCAGCAGTACCAGCTCATGTCAGCGTGTGTAAGTGGAGGCCGGAGCCATCCGCAGCACGCTCATGTAAGTGTGTGTGTAAGCGACGGCCGGGACCTGCAGTTCCCTACGTGTCATCCCCAAGCAACTTCCGCCACCGCAGTCGGAGGCCTCCCTTTCTCTCACAGGTTCTGCCCACGATGGTACTCTTTTTCGGTGAATTTTGGTCCCAGCGGCAACGTGGTCGTGAAAATTTTTGTTAGGCAGTGGGAGACTGTGAGGAGACTGACTGGAACAGCTGGACAGCTCGGTGTGTTATGGCGGGCCGTCCCCAGGCAGCTCCCGCTACCCCAGTTGAGGAGATGCCCAGGCTACCCCTGGGCAACAAGCATGTAAATTCCCCCTGGCAATGAGCATTTAATATCCCATGGCAAATAGCATGTCATCCCCTGGGAACAATCATTTTATCCCCCTGGGTAATGAGCATTTAATTTCCATGGCAATGAGCATGTAATGCCACATGGCAACAAGCATAGAACCCCTGGCAACGATCATGTAATCCCACATGGTAACGACCATGTAATCCCACATGACAATGACCATGTAAACAACATGGCAACGAGCATTTAATCCCCCATGGCAAAGAATATATTATCCCACTTGGCAACGAGCATATATTCTCCTTGGCAATGAGCATGTAATCCCACATGGCAAAGAGCATGTAATCCCACATGGCAAAGAGCATGTAATCCCACATGGCAACGAGCAATATTCTTGTTTATGGAGTTTTTTGTGAATTTTGGATTAATCCATGTGGCATTAAGTGCATTTTGGCTCAATCCGTGTGGCATTATGTGAATTTTGGCGCAATCTGTGTGTCATTATGTGAATTATGGCTTAATCCATGTGGCATTATGTGCATTTTGGCTCATTCCAATTGGCATCATGTGTAAGGAGCAAGTGTAATGGGGTCTACTATTTTGTTGTATAATGTTTAGAAGTGGTATATGGTGTGGTATACTACACTCAATGACATGCCCCCTTTTGAGTGGCCACACCCCCTTTCCTGGAGAGCGCACGCACAACTGCATCCTTTACTTTTGATGCCAAGGTGGCCCTGTAAACTTTAAATGCCGGGGCCTATTTATAATCCCATTCTCATCCTCTCTCTGCTCTCCTTCTCTCCCTCTCTGAGCGGACACACTGGCACCGCTAACACCCCCCTCCCCCTACCTACCATGGTGCCCCCCCCCCCTGTAATTTTCTCCCGGATCCGCCCCTGTACATAGGGTTAATAATATGACCCTTGAGCATCAATTCACCATTGCCAGAGTGTCTGCCAAGCTTGGTACGCCTCTTGGAAGGCATTAACCGGGAGATCCTTGAGTGCCCTTGTCATGGCCGCTTACACTTTATCTTTGGTCTGAAAACAGTGTTTTTTTAGGTCACAATTGATTGGGGGGGGGAACACAAATGTAGTCAGGTGGTGACAGTGGTGGGTGTGGATCACTAGGTCTACAGTGTCTAGGTCGAAAGTCACTAGGTCAACCATGAATGGTCAACAGTAAAAGGTCAATATATGAAAAGGGCTTACATGGACAAAAGGTTGACATAAGAAATAGGGCAACACTGAAACGGTCAACACAGGAAAAGGTCAACATGCATTTCAGGTTTTTTTTATGTCTATGCTGACGTGTTACTCAGCACACTTCACAGTTCCCAATTGTAGTCCACGTGGATCCTAAGGGGCATACACATGTAGAGATGTGTGCTAAGCAATTTTGCTAAGCTACTGTATTTAGGGTAGGCGATTTCCTGGTGTCCAGATCTCCCATGGGGAGCATATACATGCGCAGAGATTTGTGCTAAGTGATTTTGGTAAACAATATTGCTAAGCAAAAAAAGGCCGGGTAGTGGTTCAGAATGAGAGATTGCGATCAGTATATCTGATTCTGTACACGCAGAGAGATTTACAGTCGCTTGCCAAGCAATTTGACTAGATTTTGACTGCATGCACTGACTTAGTTAGCAAGAGATAATTCATCTTTCGGGGCATACACACGGAGAGATCTGTGCTGCCTTTCTAAGCAATCTAGTCAGATTGCTAAGAAAATAGCACAAAATCCCTCCGTGTGTATGCCCCTTTACAGTATGAAAGTTATCTGAATAAAACGTGAAAACCCATGCCGACATGTTCATGTGTCGACCATTGCCACATTGATGTATGGCTTGTGTCAACAGTTTTTCAATGTCGACATGTGCATGTCGACCTTTTAACCATGTCAACCTTTTACTTGTCAACCAATAGTGGTCAACCTATTGACTGTCAACCTAGACACTGTCGTCCTAGCAACCAGAACCAAATAGTGGTAGTAATTACTATTATTATTTATAATTACTGTTTACGCAATTTGCACCATGCACACTTTTAGATGTTTCCGAAAGCCCACAAAAGTAAGTGCATGTTCCTTTTATAGATGCACATGCTTAGATGAGGAAGGGGACACGCTCCTTGAAATGCACTGGATGGACAGTGTTATCCTGCTCTCCCAAAACTGCAGTAGTTACACATTGCTAGATTAGACCATTACTTTTAATACTAAATCCTAGAACTGAACAGTTGTGGTTTTAGAGTGAGTAATTCTGAAGAGTGCCCAAGCCTGAAATTATTAAATACAACGTTCTAATTAATGTTATTGAAGCAGTAAGAGAAATACTGTACACTCACTGCAGCTGTGACATGGGGAATGGAGGAGCTCAGTGGTGCATAGGGCTACAGTGCAAATAGCTTGATAATAAAATGTTTCTTAGTTTTTTCACAATCTTTACACTACATCATATATAATACAAGGCTAAGGCTGCTGGTGAGCAAGTCAAGTGTTGCTCCTTTCTGCCCTGCACAGCCGCCAATGCTGACATTAATGTTACCTTAGGACTACATCAGGACTTTAGGTCATAAAAAGTAAGAATTTATTTTAAAAGGTATAAGCCTATACCATTAAGTTGGTGTCAAACTCCTATCTGATGACATATTTGATTAAATATTTTTGGTGTCACCAGAGAAATCTGTATAACTTGTAAAAATAGGAAATAAATCATCCTATCTGGAAGATTTGTTAATACTCCCCTGATGAAGTCATTGTTGATGACATGCGTTTCTGTTCTGTTGATTAAGGACCAATTTATACGTTTTGTACCAACATCTGAAGAAATAATACATATTTTGGATGAACAACGCCTCTTCTTACTGTATTGTAGATTGTGGACAATCCTATTGAAGTTTATGGTATAAATCAATTGTCATAAGAACCAGATCATTATTGAGTTGTATAGATAATAGTCTTTATTTGATTTAAAAACAAACACACTTTTAACTGCAAGAAAGGAATCTAGGACATGAGGGCATGAGTTTAGATTAGAAGAAAGAAGATTTTGTTCCCTTAGAAGAAAAAAAATTCTTTACGGTCAGAGCAGTCAAACTGTGGAACTCTCTTCCTGGAGAAGTGGTGTCGGCAGAAACAATAAATACGTTTAAAATAAGGTTGGACAAACATTTATTGGTTAAAAACATCCAAGGGTACAAATAAGAATCATAATCTGTCTTTAAAAATATCAGAACATACTATATAACAAGGGATAAACTATTAAAAACTAGGTTGAATTCGATGGACGCAAGTCTTTAGTCAGCCTTTTCTACTATGTAACTACATGTTGGACATAAGAATGTGCTGAAGAAAAAGTGGGCAGCAACAGAACACATTGAGTAATAAATGAGAATAAAAGCATGATACCAACAGTAAACAGTATTTAAGCTCATCTATCTCTTGCTTGTCAATGCGCAACAAGATTGAAATGCATGCATCTAGGTGACAACATAGTTTCAAACATTTCATCCATCGGCACTTGCTAGACCAGTGATGGCATCCTTGACACTCCAACTGTTTTGAACTACACATCATGGCCAAATAGTAAAACTGTAGCAGGGCATGGCAGGATGTGTAGTTCAACAACAGCTAGAGTGTCAAGGTTAGCTATCACTGTGCTAGACAGAGGCATCAATTAATAAATCTGAGAGGGCTGCAAGATTATTCTAATGAAATAAGTTATGATTTACCTTTAGACTTAGGAGGATAGTCATTAAAGGTTATTGTTAACCAATACTAAAATATTGCTGTCCTAGATTAGCATTGAAACTGATTCTTTACAGTTTCCCAGGTAGTAGCGCACTCCTGTTTGACAAAATCCAGTTATTCTACACTAGTTAAAATCATATTTACCTACTTTGTTTCTGTCCTTTCCTGGAGTGGAAATGCAGATAGTGTTGATGTACAGTAGGTGGGGTCGGGTTAACCGCAACATTAAAGCACCATCCTCTCCCAAGAAAATAACTGTGTCTGCTGTACATTTACATAGGGGTGGGGCCAAAAATGTCACACACCTTCTCGAGGACTCCAGGATTCTTTACCTTAATCATCCCATTTTGCCCACTTCCCTAGAAAGTGGACAGAGTGCAGTAGGGGTGCCTACTCTTCCGTGGCTGTGTCAATCTACTGCAAACATCTCAAGCAGGATCCAGAAGAGTCGGTATGTATGGCTAAAATTGAAAAATTTAGACTGTCTTGCATATGAACTCCCAGACAGCTGCCTATTTCATTATTTAAACTAAGTAAAAATAACTTTCTTTTGTTGATTTTATTTGTGGCCATCTATTATTTGTGTTGTAGCCAAATCAAATTTTGTGATTAAAAATACTTTTGTCAACATTTCTTTATTGTGGTTTACTTCTTAAACAGTAGTCCGCTGTAAAGTAGAACTTGCTCGGCAGAGTAAAGCTGATTACCTACTATATTCAATATATTGTTCTGGCACGGATCAGAATTATATACTGTGCAAAAAAGGTATACAGCTATGCAATTACTGCCCTTTTTTCTCACCTGATAAATTGTTCTTGGGCCTTAACACAAAGGTACTGTAGATATTCAATTGTTATCCTGTGCCTAAACCCCCATTTAAAATGAAGGGAGATCGTAAGGAGATATTCAATTGAGCTATTTTTTGGCGCATATCACATGCATTATGGTCAGGTTTAGTCACACACATTTCAGCTCACCACCCGCGAGGATAGCGGGCTGAAATTCTGGTGAAAAAAACTATTGGAAACCGCCCATAGTATCTCAGAAAACTTCCCCTACCTACAGTGTGTTTTCACCCAATAACAGTCTAATTAACCTTTAGTACTTTTCAGATCTGCAGTGCTGTGGGATGACATCAGGTCTTCAATTAGCTTGTGGTAAATGACTGCACTAATTGAATTCCCCATCTAAATCAGTTAGAGATGGTTGTATTACTTCCACCTTGCCTCTTGTCTGACATTTTGGCAGAAGTAATAGACCCCATAGCAAGACCATATTTTCATCTTTTTTTTTGCACACTATAGTGAAGCCGAAGAGTCAAGCGCTTTACAAATATATGGAGACAATTCAAACTTCCTGACTAAGCAAGAAACTTTCTGCAGATTTCAGACCATTAACAAGGTTACAAACAATGTCAAACAACTTAACTCCTGTCACGGTATGGAAACTTTTATATTTCTGAATGTAAGGTGCCTTTTTATATTTGATCCACTTGCATTTTAAGTTTAACGGCCCCTTAAAATTGTACATCAAAAATGCACAAGACACCTGGCACAATGTCAGCATCTGCAGCAGTTAATATCCATTTGACATTTATAGCAGGTGTGGAGGAACACGGGTGTGGGCTATCACCTACCAGTTACCATATGACCCAATGGTATTCTTATTTATAGCATTATGAGAAGTGGGGCTTTGTGTAACATCCAGGAACAAGTCACAAAGCAGCCCTTTAATTCAGAATATAGTCAGAATATAGTAGAGAGAACAACACATACGATGATATAAAAAGATTATGTGGAAATTAACTACACTGAGATATGTGAAGCTGTGCTAAGTTTACTTAACACCTCTGTGTTTTTACTTTATCAGCCTCACCCCTGTTTTAACACTCAAATATCTATATATGGAAATGGCAGATATTTTTTTTAACTTTAGTTCTAGACACAATTTTTTTTAGTGGTGACAATGTATTATTGTATGTAGCTAGGCAGGCAGAAATCATCTGTTTGCTGCTGATGATAACTGGCCTTGTACAGACTAATATTTACATCTCTCCAGTGACATGTAATCTTCAGATCATTTCTTTCCATTGTTTATTTGTATGTTTTATGTACAGGACACAGATGGAGCACCTCTCATACATCCCCAGCCCTCGCCAGATCCCCTCCGCTGGCAGAGAGGCACTCCATCTGACAGGGACGCACAAGTGTCTCACATGCACACGCGTTCCTGTCACTCAGCGGTGGACAGCGGAATCCCTGCCCGTCTCTGTTTCGGGGAGAAGGGCAGGGTTAGGGAAGGGGTACGAGGAGGCAGCAGAGAGCTCTGTCAGAACGAGGCAAGTGAGCATCTCGTGCGTGCATGTCCCCTTCTGGCGGATGGTGGGGGCTGGCGATTCAATCGATTCTATCACCAGCCCCTGGCTGAATGAGAGAGGTTCCATCTGTGGGTTGGGGAGGTACTAGCCATGTGAAAGAGATATGGTATGCTGTCTGGACAGAAATTATGGTGGGTAGCCAGGCTCTTAGCAGCTATACAGAGCAAGAGAACTAGGGGTACATTTACTAAAATTAGAATTTTAGAGCAACCAATTGGATTCAAGCTATACTGATCCAGAAGGTGTTAGCTAAATGATAAGTACTGTTCTATCTGATTGGCTGCTATGGGAAACATCTCTCACTTCTAAAAAATCATACTTTAATAAATGAATCCTGGCTATGTGCTAATATAGAAAAAAAGAGCAATACAAAATGTACATGTGGTAGGGAAAATAGATTGCAAGCTCCACTGGGGCAGGGACTGATGTGAATGGTCAAATGCTCTCTGTAAAGCGCTGCAGAATATGTGTGCGCTATATAAGAAACTGTTAATAAAGAATGATAATAGGTCATGTAAATAAGCTATGCGGAGTGTGTAAAAGTATGTACTATACTGAAGGGATTAATAAACTGGATTACAGATGTAAAAAGAAAAAAAAATACTTTGCAGATATTTAAATTACTATGTGGGGGTAACGAAGGTACAATTAGGGCAGCAATCCTAAGGGAAGATACAAAGCTTTTTCTGCCTGAACAAAGAGTTGAGTTCTCCAGATGTGCAGAGGTGTTGGACACCCAACCTTAGCAATATACTTTAAATGGGAGATATTTTGACATTTTCATTTGTTTGCACATTAAGGGGTAATTTGCAAGCCGCCACAACTCAGCATGCTTAAACAGAAAATGGAAAACAACAATACTATTTAAGGCAAAGCACAGCGTGATGTTCTTTGAATTGTATTGCATTTTTCTGTTTAAACACACAGAGAAACAGTGACTTGATTAGTAAATTTACCCCAAGTCTCAATGTTTCAGGGATCACATATCTATTCGTATCCAATAACGAGCTAGCATCCCTGCATGCACAGTTACTGTGATTACAATAAGTATCACTAATACCCCTTTTACACCGCCGAAAAATCCGGGTCAGCGGCGGGTCAGACCCGGATCTTCGGCGGTGTAAATCCCTAACGCCGTGTCCCTTTACACGGGACTTCTACCCAGTTATATATAAGTGACACACAAAAATGTAAATTTCATTCCAAAGTTGCACAGCCAAAATCTTTAGCCGCACACAGCCTTCGTAAAATTAGAGAGAACATTGACCCTTAGGCCCCAAAATATATATATATCAAATTAAGTAGATTTTGTTTTTATGTTCTTCTTAGGTTCAGTTATGTGGTAAAGGGCAGGATTTGGTTCTGATTGTACACATTTTATGATTGGCAGCCACCAGCACTGGTTTTGTCCAGAAATAATTGATCATAAATAACTTGAATTGGTCCTGGACGACCAAC
Organism: Crinia signifera; assembly: GCF_055691185.1. Lineage (NCBI taxonomy): Eukaryota > Metazoa > Chordata > Amphibia > Anura > Myobatrachidae > Crinia > Crinia signifera. Next base: position 227,054,993 of record NC_139219.1, read on the forward strand.
CAGAGGCACCCCTGCAAGTGTCCCGAGGCACCCCAGGGAGCCTAGGCGCACAGTTTGGGAACCACTGGATTAGACTCTAGGGTCTACTGAATGGAAAAGTGATGGTATGTAATAATGGGTAAACTATGGGATGTAATCACCTTTGAACATGGAATAATTGTTGGTGGTTGCTGCAGTGTATTAGCAAAATGGCTCTGGTGAATTATTGTGAGTTGTGAGTGAACTACAGCATGTGGGCAGACTTGTTCTGCACCACAAAACAGGCAACAGTGGATCTAATTACAGATAATCTGAATGCGAGACAAGCTTATTTGTCTTCGCAACAATCAGTATACCGCACATTACACTGAATAGACTACAGAAGCAGAAGGGCTGTCCGTACACCACTGCTATCTGTTGCAAACAGTGGACAGTATATTATTGGAAATGAGCCATGTAGTCTGACAAACAATGTTTTCAATTACACTATGAAAATAGGAAGATAGGGTGAGTATATGGAGATAACAGCATGACAGCACAACTATTCAGGCTTGCAAAGACACCATTATGGAGATGCAGTTCATCACATTTGGTTAAATACTCCCCAAAGAACATACTATGTCCACCTCCCCTCTCTTACAGGCCCTACACTGGCTCTGCTTTCCCTTCAGAATACCATCACTCATTCCTCTCCCACCTACATCTTTTTATAATTGCTTTCATTGACAGAAAAACTTAGAGGTTTCACACATCAACAAAACTCACCTATTACTTTCTTCTAAAAACATATAAATATTTTTGTACAATTTGATATAATCTAACAAACTACCTTCAGACATGAAAATAAGATATGACGTACCCAGAAGTTATTTAAAAGGATTGGCCTGTAGCTTTTATGGTTGTATTATACCATGTTGTAAGTTGGACATTTTGTTGCAGGAGTGCTTTAGTTTCTAGGGGTAGAGTTATAATATAGGGCAACCAAATGTCAAATAATTTTTTGGTTTGCTTTTCTTTTTGCAGGGAGACTTCAGACCAGTCCATAGTGAATAAGTAAGATAGCCTAGGGCCGTGACGGCTAACCTATGACACGCGTGTCACTCGTGACACGCCAAGGCACTTTGACTGACACGCAGACACAGGTCCCTCTGGCCAATCGGTCCGGAGAGTGAACACCCGCACGTGCACAAGGGAAGTGGCTAAGCCAGAATGCATGTGTTGCCAAAAAGGAAGGGGACAGAGGAGGCGTCGCCTGTCTACTGGAGGGAGCAGACGTGTACGGAGCTAGCTCCCTCTCTTCTATAGTCCACCCATGCTGCTGTAGTCGGGCCTGTGGAAGCGCTGGCTGGGTACTAAAGACCCGCCTGCCGCTGAGTCCTGGCACCTGACCCGGAGGATCGTCAGAGGCTACCAGAGGAGGTTTGGGTGAAGTGAGGACTGGGCTCCGGCATTCTGCTGCTGCGGCAGCCATTTTAAAGGGGAGAACCTGCTCTTTCTCTCCAGGAGACCCAGAGATTACCCTCCCTGGGACACCTTTCCCACACATGGGCTCTGTTGAAAACTCTGCAGGCACCAAATGGCACACTATTCAGTGCTTCTATTGGCACTGGTAGATGCCTTTGTGCAGCCTTCTTAAATTATATCTTGCTCTTTCACATTGACTTTCATATTTATAATGGGCACCACAGTGTGTGTCATATGTATAATGGAGCATCACGGTGTGTGGCATATGTATAATGGGTATCATTGTGTGTGGCATATGTAAAATGGAGCATCACGGTGTGTGGCATATGTATAATGGGTATCATTGTGTGTGGCATATGTATAATGGGAATCACGGTGTGTGGCAAATGTATAATGGGCATCACGGTATGTGGTATAGGTATAATGGGCAACACGATGTGTGTCATATGTATAATGGAGCATCACAGTGTGTGGCATATGTACAAAGGGCATCACGGTGTGTGGCATATGTATAATGGAGCATCACGGTGTGTGGCATATGTATAATGGCTGCAAATATCACCAAATTATTGACATTTCTTGAAGTGACACGCAACTCGAGGAAGGCTACACTTTTTTACGATTTTCCGACACACCAAGCTGAAAAGGTTAGCCATCACTGGCCTAGGGAATAATAGTGTAATCAATACTGGTTCGGGGGATATCCATTGGGATACTAGTGTCATTTTGGCTGCTGCAGCTAGTTTATTGAGTACTTTTAAGTTACCCATGGACAGACCCTGCCTTGAGTCAGCAGGGATTAGACTTCCTCTTTCTGTACACTTCCACCCACCCTCTCCGCTAAACAAATGCATGTGGCCTCTCCTGTAAACTGGTTACTTCCTCCCATTCCCACCTCAAGGATTTGGGCAGTTGTGCTCCGTATCTCTGGAACTACCCCTCCCTATCAGACTTGCCACCTCCCTACAAAACTTGAAACGGGCTCTCAAGACCCACTTCTTCATTAAATCTAACCATTTCCCATCCTTACCCTCTGTTTATGCTCACTTTTATCCCAGATGTGTCACCCCAGTTTGTCTGCCCCTTCCCTTTAGAATGTAAGCTCTAACGAGCAGGGCCCTCTCTCCTCATGTGCTTTTCTAAGAATATATCTCTGCCACTGGTATAATTGCGTCAGTGTCCGCTGCTGCAACTGTCTTTTATTTAACATATACTTGTCCTAATTTTCATTTGTACTGCAAATCACTATTTTCTTGTTTTGTTCTTGTTGGCCCACAAAGAACTAACCCAGTGGACATAATAATTTGTCCACTCAGTGCGGCTAATTCTTATATGGTTGAGACGGCAATCACTGGTGCTTCTGTGCATTATATTGAACACAGTGGCTGTACTATTTTCTACAAAACCGAATAGTAGCTTACAGTACTGTAGTGCTGTAAATGTTAAACTTTTGTTGGCATTATATAGTACATGTAAAAACTTTTAAACATGTAGTAATTTCATTGTACACGCCAAATTGTTAGAGTTTGAAGACTAGACTTTTATTCACAAGCAATTACATTTTCATATTTTATTTAAAGAATATTACAATTTCATATTTTATTCACAGAGCAATAGACTTTCATATCTTGTTTACTTGATTCAACACCAAGACACAGAGCCAGAACAATTAAGCAATTAAGCTTTTATAACTTGTTACAGTAGGCTTGGTATTTCCTACATAGCGTGCCTATTCACATGTGAATCATGGTGAACTTAATAGTTCTAGGTCAAATTTGGCCATGTGTGTAGAGCCTGCCAAGCCATATATCCTAATCAAATGAAGGTCATCTGGATTTGTATATTCAGTGGCGATTAGTGGGCAAATAGATGATGTCAAGTTTAGTCAAAAGGTGTGAACAAATTTCCCTGATAAAATGATTCACGTTGGCATTTCTAATTGTTTCCTTTTTGTAATTCACTTTCTCTGAATCTATTTAATATAACTCTCTAGAGACAATCTCTAATTAGCAATTCCTTATGGTAGAAACATCCATCATCCATCCAAAACTCATTAAGAACTAGTGATTTTACTGGGGCAAGATGAAATGTTTTAGTGATGTCACTGGTTCCTGGTAAATTAATAGGTTGGTGTTGACATAAATATTGCTTTAGGCAAAATAAATGCCTCCAATGTATGTATTAAACAGAAGTTGCTCACCCAATGTATTACTCAAGCAGCTACTGTACCCAAAAAGATCGGAAGCATTTTACATAGAGAATAGGATGTAAATCTCTTTGGACTGTGAAGATGAACAGATGTGAAAATTGCTTTCAGTAGATATTGCCCAACAACTGCATGAAAAAATTACACGAAGTGTGATATTATTTGTAATTAAACACCTCAACAGAAAGCACTTCTCAGGATGTCTCACAAATAATAAAAATATTCAAAAAGTAAGTAATATTAATACAAGCAAGTAAATTCTTGTCACAAAGCTTTCTCATCTGTGCAACATAAGTGCTGAAAAGGAAAGAATGGATGAAGGCTATCGCAGATTGGAGCAGAACAAATACACAAGCACAGACAAGCAATACATCTGCAAAGTACATTGGCTGAAATTTACTAGAGAAAATAATGATTTACATTCCTTACATTACGCAAACAAAATTAGATAAATGTGCTGCTGGATATTGTCATCAAACATTGAATAAGCATTTACAATAATTCACAAAGAAATACAAAAAGTTCCTATAACCTGGCAAACCTTATAGAGCAGGCATGTCCAAAGTCCGGCCCGGGGGCCAATTGCGGCTCGTGCTGTCACTTCAAGCACCCCGCAGCCTCCAGCCTGAAGCAAGCAGAGTATCAGATGCACAGCACAGGACACTAAACGTGGGGACCCAGCGAACGCGGGTCCCCACCTTTAGTGCAGCAGTGAGGAGGTACCGGCCACCACAGTTAGATGTGTTTGGCATCTTTCGGGTGAGGATGCATCCAACCCCTGCTGCTACAATCGTATATCACCCTGCTCCGCAATCACAGTGGCAGCTGTGCGCGGAGAGGGGGGGCAGCAAGGGGGAAGCTTGCGCCCGTAACATGTAGAGCGGAGGAGGGCGGCAGCGGGAGCCCAAGCATCTTTCTCCTGTCCTTGCAGTGCCTGATTTGCCTTTCCATCCTCTGGCTCACACAAGGGGCCACTGTGGGCCCCTTGTGTGCGCAGGCAGGGAGACATACAGTTAATGGGGGCAGAGTGGGGGACATACAGTGCAGAAGGGGCAGGCTGGGGGACATAGTGAATGGAGGCAGAGTGGGAGACATACTGTAAATGGCAGTCATACAGTGAATGGAGGAGCAGGCTGGGGGACATACAGTGAATGGGGGCAGATTGGGGGACATACAGTGAAGGAGGGACAGGCTTGGGGACATACAGTGAATGGAGGCAGTGATGGACATTCAGAGAATGGGGGCAGCCTGGGGGACAAAGTGGGGGAAATGCAGTGAATGGGGCAGATTGGGGGACATACAGTGAAGGAGGGGCAGGCTTGGGGACATACAGCGAATGGAGGCAGTGATGGATATTCGGAGAAGGGGTGCAGAGTGGGGGACATGCAGCGAATGGGGGCAGGCTGGGGGGAATACAGAGAAGGTTGGGCAGGCTGGGGAATATACAGTGAAGGGGCAGGCTGAGGGACATAGAGTGAATGGGGGCAGAGTGGGGGACCATTCTGATGTGATTAATGGTTCAAAGAATGTCAGGCTGAATGGTCGGCCCCCACACATTTTCACCTCAACAAGTCTGTCCCTCATCGCAAAAAGTTTGGACACCCCTGTTATAGAGGATCTGTTACAGTCCATTTTACATAGTGCATTGTTTACTATATATTGTATGTTCCAAAAACAACACATCCCCCAGGAGATGGGATACAGTATATTTGTGTGACAGACATTTCTGTATTGCTTCCTTCTATGGCATAGTTGTCCAGTCTTATGTGTGCAGAGCAGCTGTATTAGTAAGGTGCCCAGAGAGTCAACCATTAGTCAGTCTTTGCAGATGCAATCCTGCACTTCTAAGCAGTTACCAGATCTATGACAGTATCCCATTAGCTGTAGTAATTTATCACAGCTACTGGATTTCCCCGGGGCTATCCAATTAGCCTCGATACGTGGCACTTATCGAAGATTATGCTATGCGGGCCTCAGGGACCCAAAGCATGATCAACAATAATCAGCCACCGGAGCCACATTAACACATCAGATTGGGAAATTATGCCGGATTTTATGTGTTATTGTGCAATCGCGGGTCAATTAACAGCCTGTAATGACCCTCGGTCAAAAACTGGGACGTTTTTATTGGCTGAAAAAGGATTGTGAGTAATTGGATATTGGTCATAGTTAATGCTCCTTGAAGGGAGCATGGGGGGACTTTGTTCTTTATACAATAACACAAATAATTCAGGTTGAAATGTATTAAGCCTTAACAAGTGATAAAGTAGAGATTGATAAAGAGAGATAAAGTACAAGAGAATCAACTTTTAACTGCCATGTTACAGGCTGGGTTTGGGAAATATACCACGCTACTTCTTTAGGCTCAATACATTTGGCCCTCAATAAGAAATACTTTACCTCAAGTTTGGCAGATCCTCTTTAAGATCATATATTTCTAATATGTAAAATTCAATCTCTAGTAGGCATGGCCAAATAATTAAATTCTATCTGTAAAGCTCTATCTGCGCAATCAGAGAGTAACAATTATGGTATTACAAATATAAAATTTTATTAGCACTGTTTTTGAAACAACGCATGAAATAATATAATTCTCATTCCTTACATGCTTATATTAAGCTGTTATCACTGTGTCACTCTTAATGGATTTTTTCACCTTCAAGGTGGTTTCCAAAAATATCACTCCCCGAGACTGTTACAATGCATTGTCTGTTTAGGAAATGTAGTAGTACCAATCCCAGGTTCTTGCCTGTACAGAGGATCTCTGCTGTAGACCATAGTATCCATACAATTACTCTGTGGTGTAAGTGCAGCTGTATGTCAGACGTACAGCACCGCTACAACAACAAATATGGAGAAACTTGCGCCCCTGGACTGCTGCACAGTCTTCACCAAGGGTTACCACACCAGTCGATAGTATTTGTACAAAGTGGTGATAGACTATTGCGCTGTCCCAAATGGCAAGAGGGGTTCACCACTATACTGACAGAATTATATTAGCAACCCCATGGGACTGAGTACATGAGTCCAAGGCGAGATCGTCAGAGTGGGATAATTGTGGTGCCGTTGCTGTTTACACGTCACTGCAACAGCAACTCACAACCTTCGTGGGTAATTGGATTGAGCCCTTTGTGTAATACTGTAGCAGCCCTTAAGTGCTGTAAGAATCTAAGGCACGGGACTGTAATAGTCTGCTGATTTTATGGTTGCAGCCTCATCCAATAAGGAGTAATTTATCATTGCTGGCATGTACTGTATACTAGGAACTGCTGCACCTCACAGATGATGTCCTAGGAGATTGATCCCAACAGATTTACTCACGTAAGGCAAGGAAGTTGTTTTTCAATCCACCACTGAAAATAGAAAATATCTACCAAAAGTGAAAAAACATTTTCAGTATAAAAAATAATTTCCCAGTATGCCTTGACTACATGCTGCCTCATAGAAACAGGCACACACCCTGGGTGATATCTATTAAATAAGCGTACGGTTCCTATCTTTCAAAATAAAACTAGGTCACGAACGTGAAATACATTTTTCATAGTTGTACTTTCTTTTGACTGCCAATGCAGTAAACTGTTATATTACTATTCATTTCACTAGTGCTGATACATCAACTGTACTCTACAATTAACCACTTGCCTGGCACTACGGTTTGTCATGCCTCCACGCCAGGAGTCCTTCACCTGGCATGGTCGCATTATAAACGGCCGGCAAGTCCCGCTGTGTCCCCCATCTGTATGGAGGAAGCCTGTTCTGCGTAAGTGTAAAACAGACCCTCCTGCTGCAGCAGGAAAGTGGAAATGCTCCTGTGGCCACATCCCTTTCAAAATATCTTGTCGGATTGCCTTGCGAGTGGCATACCAGGGCACATGCTTCAGAAAAGTGAAACCTTGTTCCTGTCCCGGGCACATCTATGCTGATCTCTGCATGTGCTGTCTGGGGTGTGGATCGTTTTAACGACCACACTTAGGTCGACAGTCATTAGGTCGACACCGTTGGGTCGACAGGTGGGAAGGTCGTCAGGTATCTAGGTCGACATATGTGAAGGTCGACCTAGTATTAGGTCGACATGGGTTAGGTCGACAGGTCGGAAAGGTCGACATAATTTTTTTTGCTGTTATTTTTACCCGAATGTCGACATGGACACAGTTGGAAGTCAACCGCAGCCCCTCGCATGGCTCGCTTCGCTCGCGATGCTTCGGGCACTTATTCTCCCACCACGCCCTAGTGGATGGTAGGGCACGAAATACTGCCTGTCGGCTCAAAAAAAACCTTCACCTATGTCGACCTAGATACCTGGCAACCTTACCACCTGTCGACCCAACAGTGTCGACCTAATGACTGTCTACCTAATTACTGTCGACCTAAGTGTGGTCGACAATACGACCGTAAGCCGCTGTCTGTGCCGTCTATTCGAAAAGGTAAGGGGTAAAGCCAGGGATAATATTAATAATAAAAATAATACAGTGATGTATGGGGGAGTGGGGGATACTTATTGGGAGCCCATTGTCATTGACAGTGAATTTGGCTGTTCTGCCAGGGGCTGACGGTTGACATTCAGGGATCTTAGGTCACTAGGGGGTAAATTAGATAGGGTGGGTTGAAAATAAAACTACAATGGGGTCTACGGTCTCTGCGTAATTCATTTTTCAATGAAATACTTAAAGATTTCTTTCAAATCTATTTTAAAACTGTATTATATAAAAAAACATAAATTCTAAACAGTTTTAGGGAGAATAATCGTCAGTGAAGTGGTTAAAGAAATTGGGTAATGACACAAAAATTAATATCTTTTTATTTGAATGAGTAATGTCATTTATATTCTTGATTAGCGCATTTTATTTTGTTAAACGTCCACAGATAAATTTTATATTTTATCACATTTACATATAAGTTTTGTACCAAAAAGGTTTTTTTCAGTCACAGAGGATTTTATCAGTTCCAGCCTGTTCTTTTATATACCAATAGGGAAATAGTAAAGTAATAACCGCAACTCTTGTAATCTATATTTATCTAAATTTTTTGGAGGATCGAAGAGATCAGTTTATGTGTTTTTGTGTTGTATGATTCTAAAGCGTCAAGGTATTTCGGGCGCATTGGTCTTTCTATCTCTGGCAACCCGTTACTCAAAATACTTTTTTTAACACATGACATTTCTGTCCATTCTGATGCATATTTAAGAAACATAAATTTAACAGTACAGACATTCCTCACTTAACGACTTACCTGTTTATCGACCACCCGGACTTACGACCCGGGCCTTCGTTTAGCGTCCGTGCTGTGACTGCTCGGACTTACGACCTCGCCTGCTCAGATTTACGACCTGCCCGCCTACCCTCTCGCAGTTACGACCCGCCCAGACTGTTTAGCAGCCGGCATCTCAAAAGTATTAAGGGGTTTTATAAAGGTTTGTTTAACGACCAATTCACTTAACGACCGGGTCGTAGGAACGGAACCTGGTCGTTAAGTGAGGAATGTCTGTATATACAGTAACATACAAATTAATGTATTAATTTTTTATACAATAATATGTAAATATAAAAAAGGGCACAAACTGACTTACTGAGTTGTAGAGAAAACCTTCACCATTCATTGCCACATAGAGTCCTGCCTTAACTCCTTGTATTGCAACCACCCGGAGACCCACAGGGATCAGATTAAATAGGGCTGAGGTTAAAAAGAGAAGGAATATGTTATTTATTAAGAAATCAATGTTCCTTTGTAATTTTTTTTGCCTTAAACTCAAACTCTGCAGAGCAGCAACACTATTTAAAAGTATTATTTAACTTATATTGCATACTTAACAAATGCACAAAAGTGCTTAAGAAACTGGAATCCCCATAGAGTGTTCAGTGTGGTGTTTTATGAAAGAATATATCCAATCCATAGAAATGAAAATTTGCGTAACAGGTATACAGAAAATTGTATTACAAGTGAACAGAGCAGACAAATACATGTTAAATCTACTTAAAAAGTAAGCCTACAGTACCTGTGTAACAGTTATTCCCATACATATGCCTTACAGCAGGCACGTCCAAACTATGGCCCTGAAACTACAATTCCCATGATGCCTTGCCACAGTTTTGCTATTAGGGAATGCTAAAACTATGGCAAGGCATGCTGGGATGTGTGGTTTCACAACAGCTGAACACAGTTTGGACATGCCTGCCTTACAGGGTTTAGTGTGTTAGTCAGGGCGGTGCTAGAAATAAATTACAAGTAGGCAACCATGATTAGAGGGAGAATGGATGTGCGCAGGTGTGTGGGATGTGTCCATCTAAAGTTGTGCCAAATGTTTACACAGCATTAGTCTGCAGAAGGTTCCATTGTCCGGGCTCAGCTGTTATTTAGCCAACATGTCCGCAGCTCCATCACCAAACTCTTTGCGGGGACAGAGCATCCCACAAACAAGCAGCCGGGTTCTCAATATCAAAGAGCTGAAGGATACGGAGGCCTTCGAGCATGTTGCTGCAGGTGCTATGTTTCTGTCAGCAGCTGAAAGTTTCCCCAGCACCTCCTACCTGTCATTTTTCAAACCCAGCCTGTAACATGGCAGGTAGGAGCTGATTGGCTGGTGGTTTATCACTCTCCCATTTTATCACTTTTCAAGCTTAGTACATCTGGCCCAATGTCTTTATGACATATTACCTAGGCTTTGCAGCACAGCTAATACATATCAGATATACTGTATCGGCACATCTGGCTCAACCATCCAAACACTTGCTGCAGGGACTGCCAATATAGCGGGACCAGCAAATTTGAGCGGCCAATTGGTAAGTATACTTGTATTTAAGACCTCAGGTCTGCCGACATGTTGTACAGCTTTAGTCTGTTGCTGCATCCAGAGTACAAAAGGACTACATACTCCTAGCTTCCATCACCTAGTAATAGGTGCAAAGACCTGGTATAGGCATTATAGTCTATTACACACATTTAAGGTTAATTATCCTTTGAATAATTAAATGAGGAGACTGTATGGAGAAATGGAGAAATGTATATGTATAATCTAGTGTTTGGCAAACATCGGAATCAACTGCACATAGAAAGGTCCTGTAACAAATGCACCTGCCAAACAGAAAGTATCTGTATACCAGTATTAACATTGCAACCCAAACTAAGGACTATATTTTGGTTCCAATTAACAGATATTAAGCTACTTATAAAACATTATTGCATTTTCACGGCACAATATTATTAATTTCCATATTATTTATTCACTAAAGTAATTAAAATGCCAAACTGCAAATAATAAAGAGAAATGAGGATATGCACTATGGCGAAAGATAAATATTTGTAACGGAGGAGTAAAGAGAATTATCTATTTGGAAAATGTTTCTTTTCAAACTAAGGTGACAGAACTTTAATAACGTGTCAGGAAATAAATGGCATACATTCATTTTGTGAAAACAGCAGACAGTTCAGTGGGGTGTGGGTTGTTAGGTCTACACAAACTAGGTCGACAAGCATTGGGTTGACACCACTAGGTCAACAGGCAGCATGGTCGACATGTGTCTAGGTCAACATGGGTCTAGGAGGACAGGACATTAGGTTGACACAAGCATTAGGTTGACATGGGCTAGGTCGACGGTCAAAAGGTTGACATGGGTTTTTTCACCGTTTTTTTACCCGAATGTCGACACAGTCGACATGGACACAGTTTGAAGTGTACCGCATCCCCTCGCAATGCTTCAGGTACACTATTTTATTCTCCCACCATGCCCTAGTGGATGGTAGGGCATGAAATACCGCCTGTCGGCACATGTCGGCTCAAAAAACAGTGAAAAATCCCAATGTTGACCTTTTGACTGTCAACCTAGCCCATGTCGACCTAATGCGTGTGTCCACCTAATGACCTGTCGACCTAGACCCATGTCTACCTAGACACATGTTGACCTTGACTCATGTCGACCTAAACCCATGTCGACATTGCTGCCTGTCGACCTAGTGGTGTCGAACCAATCCTTATCGACCTAGTTGGTGGAGACCTAATGACCGTATCCCTGTTAGTGAAGTCTTGAGGTGAGGATGGTCTGAACAAAGTAATGTATAAAGCATGTACAGTTCACAGAAGGATGCTGGAGAGGCATAATACAGTACAATCAGATGGGGATGCATTTCAGTGTGGACAATCACAATGCCTACAGTCATAATGACAACACAACAATCTGAAGAGTTCTGATGTCGTCATTGTTGATATGGAACCTGTCACACATTTGTAGAATGTCAACATGTTAAAAATTTGTCACTTTTGAAATGCTGACATTTTTAGGGTTAGACCGTGGGAGTGGAGGGTCTGGTTTAATCACTAGTGGGAAGATTTTAGTTAATCACCAGGGGGAGGTTTAGGACTGGGGACATGATATGTAATGGGCACTACGGAGGACATGATATGTAACCGGCACTACTGGGGACATCTGTGATGGCACGACTGGGGACATGATATGTAACCAGCACTACTGGGGACATGATATGTAACTGGCACTACTGGTGACATCTGTAACTACCACTACTGGGGACATGATATGTAACCAGCACTACTGGGGACATGATATGTAACTGGCACTACTGTGGACATGATATGTAACTGGCACTACTGGGGACATGATATGTAACTGGCACTACTGGGGACATCTCTTACTGCCACTACTGGGACATGATATGTAACCAGCACTACTTGGGACATGATGCATCATTGAAATATAAAAATATTCCAAAATACACAGGCATTTTGAATAAGGGATCCTCAACCTGTACTGCCATACATGGAAGAACCCACTGGAGCCGCCGGACCGACAGACTATGTAAGTCACTGACGGACCACTTGGATTGTTTTGTCAACATTTTAATCACATTAACATTTCATTAGTGTAAGCATTTTCCCTGTTGCTATGTTACGCATATTGACATGATCCATGCTGACACTCGTGTATCAACATTATGAAAGTAGACTAAATATACCTAACCTTGCCTATTGTGGCTATATACATATTGTGGAGAAGGAGGTACCTTGAGGAACAGTAACTAAAAGAACTTTACACTGCACATGCATGCACACATTAGTACAGACCAAGCATACAGGACCACATTACCATGTTACCAAGCACAGACATTGTTGACACTTCCGCCAATACTACAGGCAATAATAATAATGGATAAGATAAGACAACAATGTTATTGAATAATAACAGTAAGAATAAATGTATAATGCAATGGCTGGGTGACCATAGGCATGACCAATGATAATATATGGTTGCTTTCGTTTTACCATTTCTTATACCAGGCATAACTGGTATTTGCTTTTGACTATATGCGCAACTCAAATAATAATATTCATTTGTTAATTTAAAACAGATTAAAACTTCATAATACTACAGTAACGGACAGTCAAATACTGCTGTGTCGCAGATGTCCTATATGAATTGCCTTTCTTATGCTTGAAGCTCCTGATAGGAAACTCAACAGGCATTAAACATGATTTATAATTGGGATGAGAATGGTGATTTTCCTTACTGTAGTCGCTGTTTTCGTCCTTGGTCCCATCAATTCTGCCATCTGGGTGCATCTGCAGGAAGTATCCCTGCTGGCTGAATAACCTTGTCACAATTCCTTTCAGCTGGGGTTCTGCAAAATAAATACCAACAATACAACACTTAGAACTGTGATCTGTTATTGTGATTGGAACATAGTGCTTAGTCACCAGAATAGAAAGTGAATAAACTAATTATGGCTGGCTAGATCACCTGCCTCTAGTTACTTCCAGCTGCGATTCTAGAGATGCAATTGTATTAAGAGGGAGGGTGCTTAAAAATCCCTAATCCAAATGACTGCAAAAAGAACAGCGCCAACAATCTCTGGCAAAGATCATTATCTTTACTACTGAAATCTCTGCTCATTTTTTTCTCTTATAATGGAATGTACTATGCCAACTGTGATGTTAATTAGTAATTTAACATTAGGGTAAAACAGTACAGTATAGAATAGACTGTAGGACTTTTGTATCTTTTTCAATGTGTAAGGAATAGGGCTCACTATACAAAATTTAGCATTTTATTGTAACTAACAAATAATAAATATCTAAAATCAATAGTTTAATAATATTTGTATTTATTTTACACTCTTAGTTTGATACAAAAATCTGCTATATTTCCATTTAGAATGTAAGCTCTCATGAGCAGGGCCCTCTCTCCTAATGGGCCTTATTTTGGTTCACTCTTTCTGACAAAATCCTTCTTAGATGGACAAAACCATGTGCACTGCAGGGGGCACATGTTACTTGTGCAGAGAGAGTTAGATTTGGGTGGGGTTTTACTTCAAAGTGAGATCTATATTGCAGTGTAAAAATAAAGCAGTCTGTATTTACCCTGCACAGAAACAAAATAACTCACCCAAATCTAATTCTCTCTGCACATTTTACATTTGCCCCCCTGCAGTGCACATGGTTTTGTCCATCTAAGAAGGATTTTGTCAGAAAGAGTGAACCAAAATAAGGCCCAATGTGCTTTTCTTAGAATACAGGTTGAGTATACCTTATCCAAATATCCTTTATCCATATTACTCAGAAAACCATCTCCAGAATCCCCAATTTTTTTTTCTAAAAACCTACTGAGGACATCTGTAACTGGCACTACTGAGGGCATAATATGTAACTGGCAGTAAATATGTGCAAGAAAATGATGGCTTGGCATTCAAATTATATATATATATATATATTTGTGTGTATTTCATGTGTTTGAGGTGTTTATACAACATAAATGCAAAATACCTCAAGATACATCATTCAAATATAAAAATATTCCAAAATACGGAATAATCCTTTATCCAAGCATTTTGTATAAGGGATATTCAACCTGTATATATATCTATGCCACCCTAATAATTGCCTCAGTGTCCTGTCTCCTGATAGAACTGTCTTTATTTACCATGTACTTGTCCTAAATTGCTTTGAACTGTAATTTGTTATTTCATTAGGTTTTTTGTTGTTGCTTATTTATGTATATTTAGGCCTTGTGGCGCCATATAAACAATTACAAAATAATAAGATTTTTATGCCTTGTCCTTACACATTAAGGGGTCAAAAAAATGGGGTGATATTTGGCTATATTTTAAGCAATCTGTCCAGATCACTCTTCACCACACATATATGTTATATAATTATTTACTATAGCATCTAAAAAAAATAGGCTTATTAAATGTCAATACACTTAAATAACCATGCATTATGCTACTGCACAGTTACCCCAGAACTTAGCTAAAAGTGTATTGTGTCAAACTACCGACCGGATACAAGAACTAAGGAAGGACAGCAGATCCGCAGCTAGGGGGGCTATGGTAGTGCAAGCCTGGGTGCTGGATGTGATACCCATATGTGCATGCAGGAGGGGAGAGATGGAGTCAAGCCAAGATACTGCCTTGCCCTGGGTGATGAAAATCTTAGCTTCAGCCCTGAGGACAGAGATACCACAGGAACCAAAGTGTGCTGGCTGCCAAGACCAAAAACAGGTAAGATAGGCTATGCTTGCTGTGGCTCAGCCTGTCAGTTCACCCTCTCATTTGAGGAATTGACTTATGCCATTAAATTGGCTAGAAATACATTTTAAAAAGATTGTTAGCATGATTATAAACTGTACACTGAATATTCTTCTAGACCATATGATTTCCTATGGGCACAATATTGCAAAGACTTAATTAAAGTGAGAATCCAGGACTGCCTGCTCTTCCTATTCTAAATACTATAGCAGTAAGTGGTGGCCATGTCTTACCATAACCTACAAATATATTGTCCTACCTGTAGGACACAGGCATGCAAAATATGTTTAGAATCTTTACTATGTAGTTGAAATTATATGAGGGACTAGATTAATGATCTCAAATGCCTAATAGGAACCAATATATAAAGTATTGGAAGTTTAATTTCCTTGGTTGACAGCCTCATTCTATTCCCAATTTGATATTTATTAGTCATGGAATGAGATTTATAAGTATTTTTTACTGCCTTTATCAGATATTATTTTACCTCTTTCCACATTTCACTTAAGCAAACTATTGCAGACTGTGCATTGGGAAATCAGATAGAGAAGAGATATATTTGCAGCCATTTTGCTTTTTCAATGGATTCTAAAATCTAATGATCTATGAAAACCTTAAACCTCCAGCCAGTTCATTGAAAGCCCATTTTTATTGTTGTGAGTTCTCTGTTGGCTATATCATAATTGGATTCAGTGAGGGAGAACCAACTTGGAAAACGGTTGCAGGAATGCATTTTATTGGAGGTGGAGTATTACTGTGAGAGTTGCCCTCACATTTACCAGAGCCATCCACCTCACATTGCTGCTTCAATGTTTGTAAGGTCATAACTACTGCAGAGGACACTTCCTAGTAAGGGCTGTGATAGGAACTACTATGTACAAAACACATTTAAGTTCTGACAATACTAGTGAACACATACCACAAATCTTGACCCACTTTAACCCTTTAAGTGCCAATGTTGCTGTGAGAGATCCTCAAAATACCCGTTAAAAATGCCAGCGCCGCTCACAGCGACTTTTTTTTTGGGGGGTTGCAAGATTTAACTAAACTTCAATTAATTTACTTGGCTATATTTGTATTTATTTATACTAAAAGAACAGTCGCTGTGAGCGATGCTGGCATTTTTAACGGATATTTTGAGAATCGCTCACAGCACCATTGGCACTCAGGGGATTTAGATTTCATGGTTAGATCCACTATAAGATACTTAGCAATTTCAAAGGCTGCATAGGGCATCCCTCTTTATATAAAAGGGTTCAGTTCCTAAATAACCAGCATGTCAACATAGATGAAATATCCACAATGCATCTCTAAGGTAACCATAACATCATTATTGGCGACATGGTTTAAGTAGACATCTTGTCCATTGTAATATTTTATAATTGTTCATTTTCAAACTATGCTGAGATCATAACTGAAGACATTTACTATGCACATTTGTGCACATTTACTATGCTTTAGAGGAAACTTCTTCCCTTTAACATGGAACACTTCATTCTTCTCAGCATGAAGGAGGGTATTCAATGTTTAACATATACACACACACGTGCACACACACATGACAAATAGAACTATTTGTATGTAAACTACATCATAGGATTATTATCCTCTAGTGTGCCCCTTTCACAGTGGCTTAACCGGACCAAACTTAAATGGAAGCACCCACTTCAACTAAAGGGAGCCTAATGATTCTGCTTTTACAAAACTCTCAAAGTTTAATAAGTATAAACCAACACTTCAGAAATCATGCATTAAGGAGGTAAACTAAAAACCATTGGGCATCAACTGTGGAAATGAGCAGAGGAAGTCATTGAGTGACATTGCTCTTGGCATCTCTCACTAATGCCGCAATTAGATTAAGGGGACATGCACTAAAATTTGCGTAACTGACACAGTTTCATATCGTGACTATAAAAGTCACTTTGGACATTTATAATACACTTATGACTAAAGAAGGACAAGCATAAATAATGGTTGCAAAAATGCACTACACAAGACCCCCACCTCTTTAATGTGTCTGTTTGCGCAGATGCCACCTTCTGGTCGAGCATGTGAATATTAAATAGAGGGTCACTGGGAGGCCAACCAAGTCAGAATATTACCTCAACTGTGTTTTGTGAGAGTTGTGCAATTATTCCCTTCATACATAGTAAGGCTATTTAAAATAGTGTCAACTATAACAAAACCTCTTGTTTTCACCAGTTTAGGGTGTCCTAAGCACTAAGTACTATGTACTAAGCCTTGGAAAGAGATAAAATACCAGCCAAGCAGCAAATAACTGCCATGTGACAGGCTCGGTTTGAAAAATGACAGTTGATTGGTTGATACTTTAAATCCATCATCTTTTTCGCTCTCCAAGGCTTAGTACATAGATCCCTTAATCAGCAATTGCTGATTGATAAATAGGATGCTGGCATCTTAGGAACATGAAAAAATGACTCTTCATGGCAAGCCAGCACTCATGCCAATTATGTGGATAAAAGCCCAGATCTTTGCACCACAAAATGAAAACATATATTGCAGCTTTCTTTGAACACCTTGAAGACTTTCAATTAATAGAATGAATGTAAATATATATTCTGGTTCATGTTAAATTTAAGTAGGTGGATTCACATGAACCTAACTGGTATTGGCTTAATTTGCAGCTAAGAACTAAGGGGAAGATGTATTAACCCTTTGAGTGCCAACATCTGTGTGAGAGATGTGCAAAATCATCTATTCCTCGCAGGCAGGGGGCAGCAGCGGCAAAACAGGGAGTGACGCGTTTAAAGACCACGCCCCCTCACCACAAGGCCACGCCCCAAAATGTTGTGCTCGAAAGTCCCGCTGGACCACCAATGGATTGGGATGTATGATTAAACTGTCACACAGATCATAACAGATCTGCATTTTATTTGAAATGAATTCTTATATAGTTACATGCAATGCTTTTGCGTTAAACTACAAACTAAACCAAAGTTTTGCCAAATGTTTTTTTTTTTTTTAAACACAACTAAGAGTTCTTCAAAATCCCTTTGTCTGTTCTAAGGGCAGTATTCAATGAGGCCAATTCACCATGTTTCATGGCGAATTTGTGCTGTCTTCACTTTGGATGGTGATTTTTTGTGTCAGAAAGTGAATCACCCTATTCAACGTGCACTTTTCGCCGACGGTGAATGAGGGACAATTCACTGTCTGATACTCTCCGTGATTCGCCATGAGTGTATACATGAGAAGATGGCAAATTGCTTTCTAAGTGATTTTCGCCGTGTGTCACCGTGTAGCAATCGCCATCTTTTCATGGTGAAGTGGAATGTGAACTTTTAAAATAATGTTGTTGTTTTTTTAAATTTGGTATAAAAAAAAAATCAGGGATTTTATTCTGAGAAGGTGGCATGCTATTTTTATTCATGTGCTTAGATTAGAGCACATGAATATATATTTAATTAAAAATATTTTTTTTTTTTACACATAGCAGCCAGCAGGGGGCCAGGAGCCGAGAGCCACTCATTAGATATTCATATATTCACTGCTCCCGATCATTACATATGCACGATCGGGTGCAATGAATACTCGGTCCCCTGCTGGCTCTCCCGGGGGGGCAGCCTGTGCTGCCTGACTCCAAGGGAGCCCACTTCCCCCCACCTACGTTCTGGGGCAGGCAAAGAGGTTTCCATCTCCCTGCCTGCCGCCGTCCTCAGGCTCGGTTCACATTCGCCGTCAGGGGCAGCGAGCCCCTGCCTCATTGAATAGTGTGTAAGGGAGGGCTGGCAGCGAGGGCTCCAGCCCTCCGGAACACGGCGACTGTGCAATGAATCCTAAACATGATTCGCTGCACAGCGCAATTTGGGTCATTGAATACTGCCCTAAGAGTGAGCCAGGCAATACACAGAGGAACATATGTTATATGTATTCCACCAAAACAGTGCAGTTGGCTGTTATTAGTCTGCTTCACTGGTTCATTACCAACCCATTCATAAACCAAACTAATTAGAATTAACTAATGAAACAATTGCAAACTAGGTTTAACCCCTTCCCGAAATTTGACGTACATTTACGTCATGGCCGGGATGTACTTCCCGACACATGGCGTAAATGTACGTCATGACTTTAAAGTGCCACCGCGTGACAGAGGGACGATGTCTGCTGTCCCTGACAGCAGACATCTTCCCTCATTGCCCAGGGGGGGCAGCGATACCCCCCCCCCCCCCCGTTCGGCGATCGCTGTGATTGGCTGTTCAATGTGAACAGCCAATTACAGCGTTTTCTGTGTACCGGCGAATAACGTTCGCCGGTGACACAGGGATCGGTGGTGATTGGTGCTGTAAAGTACAGCACCAATCACCACCGGGTGTAAGGGTGACACTGGTGTCACCCCACCTCACCCCACCTGCCCCCAAAAGGCTGTGATTGGTCCGTCGGACCGACGGACCAATCACAGCCATTTCACCTCAGATGAAATAACGGAGACAGCCCTGCAGCCGCCATTCCGGTCAGGAACAGCGTGCAGAGTGGTCTCCGTGCCCATCTGTGCCCTATACTGACCTGATCGTTGGTGGCATCCGTGCTGCCAGCTCCTGGTGTGACTTCCTTGTGACTTCCTTGTGTTGCTGCTGCTGCAGCAGCGTCATTGTGGCAGAGATTTAAATTGTGTGCTATTATTTTGTGCTATAATTTTGTATCTGCTCCCCCCTGCTGCCCCCCTTTTGTGCTGATCACTATAAACTAAGTGATCAGCACCTTTTTTTGGGGTGCAGGTTTTTTTTTTTTTATATATACCCTGTCAGGTTGCACCCACAGTTGTGTGCCTGCTGCCCCTCACTGCTAATCAGTGTTGCATCACTGTGTTGCATCACAGTGTTGCATCACTGATCAGCAGTTGTTTTTTTTTGGAGAGTGCTGTGGGGTTTTGTTTTTACACCCACGGTGCTTTTGTGGGTGTCCTGTGGCTGCTGAGCGCTGATCAGTGACGTACATCACTGATCAGCATTTTTGGCACAGGGTTGATATAATTTTTTTTCAGCAGTTTTTTTTTATTGTTTTTTTTTTGGAGCGTGCTGTGTTTTTTTTTTTTTAAATTGTTTTTACACCCACGTTGCTTTTGTGGGTGTCCTGTGGCCACTGAGCGCTGATCAGTGACGTACATCACTGAACAGCATTTTTGGCACAGGGTTGATATAATTTTTTTTCTGCAGTTTTTTTTAATTGTTTTTTTTTGAAGAGTGCTGTGGTTTTTTTTTTTTAAATTGTTTTTACACCCAAGGTGCTTTTGTGGGTGTCCTGTGCCCGCTGAGCGCTGATCAGTGACGGACGTTACTGACCAACATCTGTGCTCAATTTTTGGCGCAGGACCTTTTTTTTTTTCTTTTAAACTTACACGTGTTAAAGCACTACATACACACTACATACCCCCCATGTTGAAATAAAGTTTGTACCCCCCCCCTACACTATACACGTGTTGAAACACTACACTTAAAAATAATAAAAATGTCCCAATCATCGCAAAGACTGTTTTCAGCGGAGGAGGCATATGCCCTTCTTGCCTCTGACACTGACACAGCCAGTGAAGTAAGCAATGAATTGGCATTTGTCTTAAGCTCCTCTTCCTCCTCTAGTGATGAGGGACCCCCTCAAAGACGCCCCCGTAGAGCAGCTGAGACCCCCCCCCCCCAATGATTGATCTCGTATGGACCCCACCACCAGACAATTTTGAGCCCCAGAGGTTCCTGAGTTTTTGGCCAACCCAGGAATCCAATTTGATAGTACAGGCCTCAAAGAAATTGACTTTTTCAAAGTCTTTTTCTCTGATGATTTTATAAATTTAATGGTGGACCAAAGTAATTTATATGCCCAGCAGTTTATTGCCCAAAACCCCACGTCATCATTTGCTAGGTGGACCCCTGTAGATGCAGTAGAGATGATGACGTTTTGGGGTCTGGTGTTACATATGTGCATAGTTAAAAAGCCAGAAATTAGGCAATATTGGAGTACAGATGTTCTGTACAGCACCCCACTTCATCGTATGGCCATGACCCGGTCTCGTTTTGAGACGATCCTTACATTTTTGCATTACAACGATAATGCACAGTGCCCACCCAGAGATGATCCCACCTTTGACTGGCTATTCAAAGTCAGGCCGGTCATTGATCATTTCAGCACCAAATTTGCTGAGATGTACATCCCCCAAAAATTCATTTGTGTGGACGAGTCACTTAAACATTTTAAAGGAAGGGTTAAATTCCGCCAGTACCTTCCCAATAAGAGGGCAAGGTATGGCATAAAAATGTATAAGCTGTGCGAAAGTACCTCAGGGTACACCCACAGGTTTAGGGTATATGAAGGGAAGGACACAAGAATTGAACCGCCAGAATGCCCCCGCTCCCTCGTAGGTGTTAGTGGAAAGATTGTCTGGGATTTAGTGCACCCCTTCCTGGATAAAGGTTATCACCTCTATGTGGATAACTTTTACACCAGCATCCCCCTGTTTAAGGCCCTTGGTTCAAGAGGTACAGCAGCTTGCGGTACTGTGCGCAAGAACCAAAGAGGCCTCCCAAAAACGCACGTTGCCCAATTACTGAGAAAGGGTGAAAGCAGGGGAATATGCACCGAAAATATGTTGTTGGTCAAATATAAGGACAAGAGGGATGTCCTTATACTGACAACAATTCACGGAGACAGTACCACCTCAGTCCCTGTACGAGGTACCAGTACCCACACCTCAAAACCTATTTGTATCCTAGATTACAATAAGTACATGGGCGGAGTGGATCTTTCAGATCAGGTACTGAAGCCATACAGTGCCCTGCGGGAAACAAAAATATGGTACAAGAAGCTGGCCGTGTATATCATCCAGATGGCACTGTATAACGCTTACGTACTATTCCGTTCTACCAGCCAGACGGGGACATTTATGCACTTTCAAGAGGAAGTCATAAAGGGCCTAATATTTGGGAACCAGCAGGCAGAGGGCCCCAGTACTTCTAGTACTGGCCCCAGTACTTCTAGTACTGGCCCCCGTATTGTATCAGGGCAGCATTTTCCAAACGAAATCCCCTCCACTGGAAAAAAGGGCAGGACACAAAAAGGTGCAAAGTTTGCTATAAAAAGGGAATACGAAAGCAAACTATTTTCCACTGTGAAACTTGCCCCGAAAAAACCCGGCCTATGTATGAAGGAGTGCTTTAAAATATACCACACATCTATGGATTATTAGGTTCATCATTTCACCGTGCTTCGGGGGTCTTGCTAATGCGACATAGCACCCACCATTCATTCCACCAGAATCTATGCTGCAAAATCCAAATATCACTCCTTCCCTTCTGAGTCCTGCCATGCACCCAAATGGTATTTTTTGGTCACATATGAGGCATTGCCGTACTCGGGAGAAATTGGGGCACAGATTTTGGGGTGCTTTGTCTCCTTCATTCCTTGTGAAAATGAAAAATTTTGAGCCAGAACTGCATTTTTGTGTAAAAAAATGTAATTTTTCATTTTCACAGCCCAGTTGTACCACAATTGGTGAAACCCCTGGGGGTTTGAAATGTACACTATACCCCTAGATGAATTCCCTGAGGGGTGTAGTTTGCAAAATGGGGTCACTTGTGGGGGGGTTCCACTGTATTGGTGCTTCGGGGGTCTTGCTAATGCAACATAGCACCCACCATTCATTCCACCAGAATGTGTGCTGCAAAATCCAAATATCACTCCTTCCCTTCTGAGTCCTGCCATTTTTGGTCACATATGAGGCATTGCCATACTCGGGAGAAATTGGGGCACAGATTTTGGGGTGCTTTGTCTCCTTCATTCCTTGTGAAAATGAAAAATTTTGAGCCAGAACTGCATTTTTGTGTAAAAAAATGTAATTTTTCATTTTCACAGCCCAGTTGTACCACAATTGGTGAAACCCCTGGGGGTTTGAAATGTACACTATACCCCTAGATGAATTCCCTGAGGGGTGTAGTTTGCAAAATGGGGTCACTTGTGGGGGGGTTCCACTGTATTGGTGCTTCGGGGGTCTTGCTAATGCGACATAGCACCCACCATTCATTCCACCAGAATCTGTGCTGCAAAATCCAAATATCACTCCTTCCCTTCTGAGTCCTGCCATTTTTGGTCACATATGAGGCATTGCCATACTCGGGAGAAATTGGGGCACAGATTTTGGGGTGCTTTGTCTCCTTCATTCCTTGTGAAAATGAAAAATTTTGAGCCAGAACTGCATTTTTGTGTAAAAAAATGTAATTTTTCATTTTCACAGCCCAGTTGTACCACAATTGGTGAAACCCCTGGGGGTTTGAAATGTACACTATACCCCTAGATGAATTCCCTGAGGGGTGTAGTTTGCAAAATGGGGTCACTTGTGGGGGGGTTCCACTGTATTGGTGCTTCGGGGGTCTTGCTAATGCAACATAGCACCCACCATTCATTCCACCAGAATGTGTGCTGCAAAATCCAAATATCACTCCTTCCCTTCTGAGTCCTGCCATGCACCCAAATGGTATTTTTTGGTCACATATGAGGCATTGCCGTACTCGGGAGAAATTGGGGCACAGATTTTGGGGTGCTTTGTCTCCTTCATTCCTTGTGAAAATGAAAAATTTTGAGCCAGAACTGCATTTTTGTGTAAAAAAATGTAATTTTTCATTTTCACAGCCCAGTTGTACCACAATTGGTGAAACCCCTGGGGGTTTGAAATGTACACTATACCCCTAGATGAATTCCCTGAGGGGTGTAGTTTGCAAAATGGGGTCACTTGTGGGGGGGTTCCACTGTATTGGTGCTTCGGGGGTCTTGCTAATGCGACATAGCACCCACCATTCATTCCACCAGAATCTGTGTTGCAAAATCCAAAAATCACTCCTTCCCTTCTGAGTCCTGCCATGCACCCAAATGGTATTTTTTGGTCACATATGAGGCATTGCCGTACTCGGGAGAAATTGGGGCACAGATTTTTTGGTGCTTTGTCTCCTTCATTCCTTGTGAAAATGAAAAATTTTGAGCCAGAACTGCATTTTTGTGTAAAAAATGTAATTTTTCATTTTCACAGCCCAGTTGTACCACAATTGGTGAAACCCCTGGGGGTTTGAAATGTACACTATAC
This sequence comes from Crinia signifera, assembly GCF_055691185.1. Classification (NCBI taxonomy): domain Eukaryota; kingdom Metazoa; phylum Chordata; class Amphibia; order Anura; family Myobatrachidae; genus Crinia; species Crinia signifera. The sequence goes on from NC_139219.1 coordinate 227,079,250, forward strand.
CCCTAGATGAATTCCCTGAGGGGTGTAGTTTGCAAAATGGGGTCACTTGTGGGGGGGTTCCACTGTATTGGTGCTTCGGGGGTCTTGCTAATGCGACATAGCACCCACCATTCATTCCACCAGAATCTGTGCTGCAAAATCCAAAAATCACTCCTTCCCTTCTGAGTCCTGCCATGCACCCAAATGGTATTTTTTGGTCACATATTAGGCATTGCCGTACTCGGGAGAAATTGGGGCACAGATTTTGGGGTGCTTTGTCTCCTTCATTCCTTGTGAAAATGAAAAATTTTGAGCCAGAACTGCATTTTTGTGTAAAAAATGTAATTTTTCATTTTCACAGCCCAGTTGTACCACAATTGGTGAAACCCCTGGGGGTTTGAAATGTACACTATACCCCTAGATGAATTCCCTGAGGGGTGTAGTTTGCAAAATGGGGTCACTTGTGGGGGGGTTTCACTGTATTGGTGCTTCGGGGGTCTTGCTAATGCAACATAGCACCCACCATTCATTCCACCAGAATGTGTGCTGCAAAATCCAAATATCACTCCTTCCCTTCGGAGTCCTGCCATGCACCCAAATGGTATTTTTTGGTCACATATGAGGCATTGCCGTACTCGGGAGAAATTGGGGCACAGATTTTGGGGTGCTTTGTCTCCTTCATTCCTTGTGAAAATGAAAAATTTTGAGCCAGAACTGCATTTTTGTGTAAAAAATGTAATTTTTAATTTTCACAGCCCAGTTGTACCACAATTGGTGAAACCCCTGGGGGTTTGAAATCTACACTATACCCCTAGATGAATTCCCTGAGGGGTGTAGTTTGCAAAATGGGGTCACTTGTGGGGGGGTTCCACTGTATTGGTGCTTCGGGGGTCTTGCTAATGCAACATAGCACCCACCATTCATTCCACCAGAATGTGTGCTGCAAAATCCAAATATCACTCCTTCCCTTCTGAGTCCTGCCATGCACCCAAATGGTATTTTTTGGTCACATATGAGGCATTGCCGTACTCGGGAGAAATTGGGGCACAGATTTTGGGGTGCTTTGTCTCCTTCATTCCTTGTGAAAATGAAAAATTTTGAGCCAGAACTGCATTTTTGTGTAAAAAAATGTAATTTTTAATTTTCACAGCCCAGTTGTACCACAATTGGTGAAACCCCTGGGGGTTTGAAATGTACACTATACCCCTAGATGAATTCCCTGAGGGGTGTAGTTTGCAAAATGGGGTCACTTGTGGGGGGGTTCCTAACTTTTAGCATCTTATGGTGCCTAGAAACCTACATGGTGCCTAAAAAATAATCTCATAAAAAGGAGGCTCCAAAATCAAGTAGGTGCTCCTTCTATTATGAAGCCTGTGGTTTGGTCAACGTGCACACTAGGGCCACATATAGGATATTTATGAAAACAAAAGAATTGGGGGAATCAGTTTTTAGTCACATTTCTCTAGTAAAATCTACTGTGTTCCTTAGAAAAATGTATTAAAATTGAAAATCTGCAAAAAAAATGAAATTTTGAAATTTCACCTACACTTTGTTTTAATTCCTGTGAAACACCTAAAGGGTTAACAAACTTCCAAAATGCTGTTTTGAATACTGTGAGGGGTGCAGTTTTTGAAATGGCATCATTTATGGGGGTGTCTCACATACAAGTCCCTCAAAGTCACATCAGAACTGAACTGGTCCCTAAAAAAATCAGTGTTTGAAATTTTCTTGAAAATTTGAGAATTTGCTATTCATATTTTAAGCCTCCTAGTGTCCAAAAAAATTAAAAGGAGGTTGAAATAATGATGGAAACATAAAGTAGACATATGGTCTATGTTAGTTATTAACTATTTTGAGTGGTATGATTATTTGTCTCACAAGCAGAAAATTTAACATTTTGAAAATTGCTAAATTTTCAATTTTTTTACGACATTTTGGTATTTTTCACAAAAAACACAGACTGTATCGACCAAAATTTACCACTAACTTGAAGTACAATGTGTCACGAGAAAACAATCTCAAAATCACTGGGATAAGTAAAAGCAAAAAAAGTTATCCCCACTTAAGTGATACATGTCAGATTTGAAAAAAAGGGCTCTGTCAGGAAGGCAAAAACAGGCTGCGGCGGTAAGGGGTTAATCATATATAGCCTTTATATTGGCATCTGAAAGTCAGCTGGTTCTACAGTCATATAAAGCTGGTTACTAGTCATCTCTTCGTTTTGTGTGCCTGTAATTTGTTAATCTATTACATTGGCTTCATTAGATGGCAATCTGTTTCATCTGACAATCTGGCAATGCAGCAGCGCAAATCTGAAACAAAACAGTAGCACAATTGTATTTATGAAACGCTTCTAGGCAAACCTCCTTTTATCACTTGGATCAAGAGACAGATGTTCTATCTGCCTTGCATAGTCCCATGTGATATGTGTCTTCCGCATTATTAAACACATCCTGTCAGGTTGTAAAAGGCCTGTAGCAACGAGGACAAGCATTCTATACCTTAAGGTCTTTATTGAAGTCTGCGTTCATTGCATGGTGTCGGGTCAGGAATATTTCACCCTACACAACCGTGGTGTTACTGACCTAGCCATTCAAAACTGAAATTTGGAGTTGACAAAAAAAATACAAAATTGCCAACGTACTTCGCAATATATTAAAAAAAGCTTTATGTCATGTTTTCACAGAAATGCAACCTGGCATCTAAAGAACTTATTTAACTATGTTACCTGTCCAAGTTCAATCCGTTTTTTTTTTTTTTTTAATGAGCAAAATAATATTTTTTTTTTTAAATGAGCAAAATAATATTTTTCTCCAACAATATTTATGTTCCCAACAACAGAAGGAACAGTTGGCTTACATGAATTAGGGTGATATGCCGCTTGGGCATTTTCCCAGGCAGAAGCAAACAGGAAGCACTTTCTTTCAGCCTACAATAAAATAAATTGATGAAATTAACCGTGGCCAGATGACTTCAGCTGCAACATATTATGAGATATTTTTCTGACTAAATATTTGCCGTTCAGAAAATGATTCAATCAGCGTTTTATAGTTCTCACTCTTTATACTTCGCTTTAAAGAGAAACCTTGTGCAAATCATGAATAATTTCTACTGGGGTAGTCGCTGACTAAGCCCATGTGGGATAGCTGATCTACACAATATTCTTACTAAATTTTTTTACTGAACTTTAACAGACCTGTTCCTGTGAAAAACACAGAAGTCAGCATTACTCATTCTTAGACTATTTTTCTATATTCTTTATACGATACTAGTAAGCACGCTCGAAGCAAATACTTTGAAAGCTAGTCTGCTACTTTGTGATTGCCTCTGTGTTTGTGCATGTGTGAGACAGAAAGAGATGTAGTTTCATTCTGTGTTTCGGGGGGACGCAGAGACTAGACATATATATAGATTATCCATATATATAGATTATCTTATTATTATTATACTTTATTTATAAAGCTTCAATATTTTATGCACAGCTGAGTACCAAAGTTGGATTGAAAATAATTACATACAATAAAAGTAATTTATGAAAGTGCAACAATGCAGAGCTGAGGCTAAATGACGTTTTGTGCTTGTTCTCCCATTTTTAAGGCAAGGCATTGATTTGTGGGCCAAAAAGGTGACATCCGTGAGAATGCAAAATTGACCATCTCTTTGGAGATGCTTGGAGACTGTTGGAGATATTGGCAGAAGGTGTCGGCTTTGCACATTCTTACCTACGGTCCATGAAAAACGACACATTTCATCTGATATTTGTACAGCAGAGGATATGTTACTGAAGCAGGAAGATTGGAAACATCAGTCACTGCTTCTCTCTGCACTCAGCCGAGGCACCTCTGATTGGCTGGTATAAGTGAAGGGAAAACAGAAAGACTGGCATCAGGAGCTTTATTACATCATCCATAGATACCAAATTTGTTTTGAGAGGTGGAATGGTCAACTGGGCTTTGTTTTCTCTGAATCGATCTCCACATTCAAGTGTATGGCAAAGAGATATCCACACTAATCAGTGGCACCACTGAGATTTCTCCACAGTATGCTCTTCTCTGAATGGGGTGAAGCTATGAAAAGCCCTTTTATCCCAGTGTGTGATCACTGCTGCCTGAATAGACCCTATGATTGGAAACCATGGTATACTGTAGCAGCCGAGATGTAAGGCCGGTTGCACATCAGAATGATGTGTATCCCAACCAGCTAGATGCCCAGTGGCCCATTGTATATTGGACAGCCGCACACAATGCACCCGCTAGTAAATAATGTGCAATAGCTCCGCTCGCCACCTACTGTATCTAAAATCAACTCCATGCCAACATGGATAGTGGGGGTATGAACTATCCATGTTGGCATGGAGTTAAGTTAGTTTATTTTAGATAGTTTGCCGAGCATACAAACCAGAAGTAGCACGTGCCATGCTGGCGCCGTGAAACTGCACAAGTACCGGATTGGCCAATCTCACGTGCATTAGATGGGACAACCCCGCTCACTGTGCATGTGAACACACTGAGCATACACACTACACGATGTGGACAATATATCGTTCCAATTTGCCTTAATACAACATATCATCCAATATGTTGCCTAAATTCATTTACATGTATACAAGTTATATTGGACCCCGTACAGATGTATTAGTTTACCAACAGCTTCTTTATGCTGTCAGGCATATTAATATATGTTGCAGATAGTTATGTAATTAAACCTGTGAATAAAACGGGGTGTCCATTAAATGTAACAACGCAATACATATGTAAATGTCCCTAATAATCCTTCTAGTTTAGTTTTAGTTTTGCTGCATTGCTGAGAAAATAATTTGAACACTGGAAGATAACTTTGGTACAGGTCCAGAATTATGATACGACAGTAACTATTAATATAAACTTTATACTTTATTTTCTATTATAGACACTTGATTAAGATATGATATGTGAAGATACTGTACGCGATGGTAAAGATTTTAGGGCGCAAAGCACTGTTTTAGTATTTGCATAGATCATACTGCAGTGTATCACAGGCTGTACAGCAGCTCAGTAAGGTATGTTTCCTGCATTTCCTTGCCTTGTAAGGAAAAAGCAGCTAAAATTGTCTCAGTGTGTGCAGCACATATCACTCGGAAATGTGTTTAAACACTGTTAAGAGCAATTAACATTTGAATCTGCAATTTACACAGAACGTCATCCTATTTCTCAGCTGCGCCTGGTGCACTATCACGAGGTGTTGGATCCTATGAATCTCCTCAAATAAAAGAGAAAACAAAATGAGGTCATAAACTGCTTCCAAATTTGTCTGTAACTCTCCTCAGAGTAAGAGAATAAGAAGGTAATAAAATGAATCTAGAAACTGGAAATTACTGTTTTAGTGAGTGTCTCCCATCTGCCAACTCTGAAACTTTATACAGCACCAGCACATATACCATAACAAGCATTAACAACATGGCAACAATCATTTTATGAACACAATTTACCTTTTTGCATTATTGATAGTGTACATTATTGTATTTGTTTTCTCTTTGCCTTCTGCAAATGACGAGATTAAAATACTAAAAGACAAATGGGTATTAACTATAGCTATGCTTTATTTTAGAAACCACACCTGTGTATATACTGGGTATCAATGTTTAGCTGTGTTTTTCTGCATAATGATCCTACGTGAGCATCAATTTATGTACAGAAAGAGTAAGATGTCCAGAGTACAACATATATGGGCCCATTTACTAAGAATCACATTTACAATGCATCTGGCCGGAATATTACCGCCCAGGATCGCATTGTAATGTGCGGTCCTATCGCATGGATGTGTCATCCTGCACACTGCGATGTGCTCAGCCGGTTGCGCACGTGCAGTTAGTGCTGAACCCCCACCGACCCCAATTACAGCACTACCCCAGTGGCAGCGCGGTCTGTAGCCCATAGGCTATGATGGGCTAACGACATCTCGGAATGGCAGTAGCCCAGGGACCCGAAGCAATGCTGCCTGATGTTGATACATTGGGCAGCTTTGCATCCGCCAGAGTATCCTATGGGGGATGCAGGAGGAATCGCAGCAGGGATCAGAGATTCCTGCTGCGGTCCTTCATATATACATCTTTTTTCAGGGATTTAGCCACAAATATTAAATGATAACTGGGCCCCATAGTATGAACCAATGCCCAGGTATTTATTGTCAAGTCAAATAAATACTTAGAAATACATTTTAGTGCATTTATGGTCCGATACACTTTCATAAAAGCAGGTGGTTGAATTAATACTGGATCCACTGAGAATTGCAACGTGAATGAAAATGGACTGGTTTATAAGAAAAATTAAATAACAATACCCTATAGAAACCAATGTAAGAATTAGATATGCTTTCTAAATGGTCATCGCCGTCCAATAATGATTAGTTATAATATAATAAAAAAAAATTTTTTTATTTATCAAGAAAGTCCTTGCCACTTCTTATATTCAGTGAAAGGGTACTTAGCAAAGCATGTAAGGAATGTACACTAGTGCGATTTGGGCCCTTTTTACACAACTTCCATGCATCGGCCTGATAAATTGTGTTAAAGTGTCAAATTGTATGTCTTTTACTTCTGATTCCAATCTGATGTGCGGTCCCATACGCATCAGATCAGATCCAGGGATTGTCACTGCTGTGAATAATGATACATCATATCCTGCAGCTGTGAATGGGATTGCATGTAATATATCGTATGCAAAGTGACCGCACACACTGTATCATAGCTAGCTGGTGGGGAGTTTGAGAGGTATGCATGCAATACTTCGGGCTATGTGTATGGGGGCCTTAACTTCTGATTAACAGGATCTTGAGTATCCGTAAAAGTTATTCTGTGCAGCTTCCTAAAAAAAAGTAGATAAGCCCTTAAAAAGTTGTAAAATTGTCAAAAGTTAAGTACATATAAATAATAGTTGTTTAGCTGTGTAGTCGCAGCCTCAATAAAGAGGCACCGCAATGGGAGAGGGAACAAAAAACTAGAAAATATGCTGGCCCTCTCAGGTAGAAATTGTATGCTACCAAATGTTAACATTAATGAAAACATATTAAGACTCCCACATAATAAATATTTAATTTGTATATATTCTAAGTACAGGTAACATGATTTGTAGAGACTAATCCGGAATTTAGAACATTCCCAGTGCTTATCAGGACAGGTGAGTAATTTGCTAACACTTGAAAAAATACACAAAAATGTATACAATATCATATGTATATACAATTGTTTTTGTGTTGTGGATTAATCATTTCCCATCAAGGGGTTGAGAGAATAATATGGAGCTGAAGCAGGGTTGCTCCTGAATTGCTTGCATGGAACAAATCGCGGGTTCGGGAGGGACCTTGGGATTTGGCCCCAAAATTGCCTGAATTTCAATCCTGTGATTGGATTTTCCAATCCCAGGATTTCAGGATTAGACTGTGCATGTGCAGTCTAATGTTGGGCAGCGTCTATGTACCCGCTCCAGATCCCCAGTGTGCAGCTCTGCACAACGTGACAGTCAGTGATCCCGCTGTGCAGGCCATACCACTGCTGTATGCCCACTTAAGGTATTGCACCTGGCTGGCTGCTTTCGGCAGCCCCCAGCACCACCGCTCACCATACCAGAATATTTGGCTGCATACGTACTGTACCAACTCTTATAGATCCCTCTCTAGTGATCTACACAAAATAAAACACATTGGATTTCTATGCAACTCCATCTATTGATGACAATATCTAGAGGGCACAAGCTCTGGAAAGGTTTGTGTTCTGAAGCTTGATGTACGCGGACACATCGCCATCCTGTAGAATCCTATCAGGGATTTTGTGCCATGGTTTCTTTCCTTACATAAACGGATGTACAGACACTACTTCTGCGGTTGCGCCAAACATCCCTTCTTGACAAAGCGTTGTTATCAATAGAATGTGCATCTTAATCACAAGGTGACCATCAAACCTCTTCACAAGATTATACTGATTCATGTGATATGTAATACTTGTATATCAGTGTGAGTCTTAATCTGTATATAATGGTGCAACATCCACTGTAGTTTTTTATACCAACATACGCTTTGCACACAGGTGATACAAGTCTCACATTTGAGGGACAAATATGTTTCATTGTGCCTCATGGCGTATTGATGCTAGGTGTATGAGAACACATCTGTATATACAGTATAGATGCAAAACATCGTTGAGCAGTGGGGAAGATGTATGAACTTGTGTTATGGAGGAGAACGGGTATCAGTGCGGATACTACTTCTCCCCATGTATGATGGGGCCACAGCAGGGAAAGCTCTGTCCCTGCTTCCGGCGGCGCAGGAGATCTCGTGTGAGTAGCAAGATCTCCTGCACGCCAAGAATTCTGCCCAGGAGGGAAGAGACAGCGCATCAGTGTGAGCTGATGTGCTGTCTGCTCCAGGGGACATCGTAGGAGAGGAGAGTATGCCCTTCGGCGGACAAGATTTAATACATCTTGTCCATGTTCCTCCCTGCTTCACCTCATTAATGGATTTATTTATTTAAAGGTTTCGTCTAAGCAGACATATATATTGTTACATTAGCATTCCTGTGTTTCCTTGCGGGCTTTACTGATTGCCTTTGTACAAAACAACATAAATAACGTGTCCACTGACAGAAGCTAGCACATTATATAGTGGGTCACAAATCTGGGAAAAGATACAAAATGATTTCAAAAGATTAATTTACAACTAAGGATTGTAAAATCACCTGGAAGTAGTATGGCACTAAATACATACTAATTAGAATAAGTTCTTCTTCCTTATAAACTTACCTAAAAGCTGCTCAAACTTAACTGCTTTTCAATCTGGCAGCTGGCGAGGGTATTTAGTATAGCATTTTCAGTTTTTACAACCATTTACCACTGCAAGTGAGGGGTGCGCCCTCCAGGGGAGGTGGGGCACCAAGACCAGATGAAAAGAAGGGAGATAATCACCATCCTTAAAATATGTGAAGCTGCACAGGCTCAGATTGCAGAGATTCAGGCCGCCGAAGAGGGAGCCAGAACCGGAAGTAGGACACAGGTTGGTGGGAAGTTGGAGGCATGTCAGGAAGGTAAGGGAGGCAGGCTAGAGGAAGAGGAGGCAGAGCTGGGAGGAAGGCAACGGTATTCTAGGAAGAGGGAGGTGAGAAGGAAAGAGGGATAATGCAGGCCGGAGGAGGACAGAGAAGAGGAGAGAAGCACGTAGTGAAGAGGAGGAAGGCAAAGCCAGGATGAAGGCACAGGGAGCCCGGGAAAAGGAGGCAGGTGGGCCAGGAAGAAGAGAAGGGAGTTGGGGATGTTTAATACATTTTTATTCACCATTAAGATATTATAGTGATACATGGGATTGGGTTCAATTTATGGGGCTCCAGATAAAACCTTTACCTCTGACCCAGAGGATGTTGGTGCAATGTTGTTTTGAGTTTGCAAAATCTAAAACTGAGGGCCAAATGTAATAGGGTGAGAGTTTCAGAAAGTGAGAGATTTGGGGAGAGTTTTCCCATGTTTTTTAAAGCAGCAATCAATTACATGGCAAAATCAACCTGATTTTGCCGTGTAATTGATTGCAGCTTTAAAAAAAAGGGGAAAACTCTCCCAAAATCTCCCACTTTCTGAAACTCTCACCCTATTACATTTGGCCCTTGATGTCCATTACTGCTACTCAAATTGACTAGGCCAACATATGCAATTTTGCATAATCCAAGTGTTGCAGATGCAAGCAATAAGAAGATCCAGATAAGTGATTCATCAGAGTAATGGCCCCTATACATCACATGTATATTGGGACAATTTTCCACTACCCCGATGGCCAGGTTGGGGAATCAGGAATATTAAATATGTTTTAAAATCTTGGTTCCTGGTGCATAGACCTTAATTATTGTGATAAATACTTAAGGAATGTAATTTACAAACTTATGAATGAATCATACACTAATGTTTGGCAAACACTACTGCAAACTCATCACAAAAAAGGACATTTTGTTAAGTGCTTGCAGATATCTGCATTTGCAATATAGAAATAAAAGAGATATAGATATTGCTAAGAAGGTAGTGTCGTCTGACTCCTGTAGCCTTTCAATCTTTCGTTTTAGGATTTCTGTCTATGGAAACAGGTAGGATCCTTTCTCACCTGCCAAGCAATCTAAGGCACCTGTGCATGTACAAATGGGTTGGTAATGGTATCAATATCCCGGGGACCAGGATCATGACAGAATGCTGAATGTGGCATCCCAACATTCAAAATCACAATGGATTGCTGCATTATAGGCCTGATTTAATCATAATCACTATTATGCAAGTCTGATGACGAGACAAAGTGAAAACCCACCCTCGATAAAACCTGCAAGAGAATTGCAAACTTATCACAATCCCGTATTATGTTGTACATCCGTAAGCAACTCACTCAATCCAAATATTTTTCTAGTCGGTGAAAATGGGAGACCGACCCTTCCACAACTCTGCGACTGAAATAGGCTGATCGCAGCCAGAGCTGACGTAACAGACCCTTCCCTAAAATGACTGGACACTCCTAGAAAACGGCTGGTTACCACCCACAAACACTGACACCTGCATACATTTCATGTGATTTGTAAAGCACGGCACAAGTATACTAAATGGGTAGAGGGTATGTAGTGTAGGGTACTTTGCACTGCACACCATACAGCCTTTACAGATAAGCCAATGTCTTGGATACTTTACTCCTCCGCTCAACTTAATTGATCTAATTTTTTGGTTACTCCACATAGGGTGATCTCATTATATGATTCATAATTATGCTGTATGGCTTTTTTAAATATTCTGTCATATTCAGACACAAGCATGTCACAGAAAATTGTATTTCTCTACACCTGTGTATTTATCAATGAATTGGAGAAACCAAACTTCTAGATAGGTCCAAGGAAAGTGGTGTTATTTATAAACTACAATGAACAGTGCCCCTAGTGGCCAAATTGCAATAAATAGTACATAAGTTGCTTAAATTTACTTCGCAATATCTACTGAAAAGTTGAAAACAGCATTTCTGGGACTGGAAGTACCATTGTTATAACCATCAAATACAGATGTATTGCTTTTTTAATGTTTCAGCAAACATTTTTAAACACTCAAGTAGTAGATAAGGACCTTTGGGTGTCTAGTGAACATTTCTTGAGAACATTTTAGTCATAGACGAATATTCCAAATTAATCTGTTAACGCTACCAAACTAAGCAGACTTCAATACCGATTTTTCCTTGCTCAGATAACTTATTCCAGTGACAATGCCAAGTAATCAAGTACTATAAAACGCATGTGTAAACCCAGAATACATTACTATTCACTTGTACTCTCCACGAACTTCCCAATGCCTACAGCTACTCCAGGACACACCCTCTTGGGAGAGACTTTTGATTGGCTGTTAGTTAACCCTTTGAGTGCTAACATCTCTATGAGAAATGCGCAACATATCCACTAAAAATGCCAGCGTTGCACACATTTGTTATATAAATTCAAATAAAAAATGTTGTGTAAAAAAATATATATTTCCTATATAAGGTAAACATTACAGGTAATTGTGATAAATAAAACTGTTTGCGTGGCAATTTCCCTCACCTGTTTTGACAAATTTCCTTGGCACACAAAGGGTTAATGCTCCAGTGATGCAGTTTGGTGATGTCTTTTTCACTTGTGCATATATTAGGTTTTGTATGCATGTTAATGAATATATAAAGTTTAATCGGTACTTATGTAGTATCTGGGCTGCCGATTTTTTGATTGTATGCCTTAAGTTAAGGCATACAATCAGATGCGATGCGATGCGATATCGCATCGCATCGCATCGCATGCGACCATCGGATGCGATGACCCGATTTTTCCATAGGAATCAATGTTAAAATGGACTGAGTCCATTTTAACATGGAATTCAATGGGAAAAAGGGGTCCTTTTCATACCCCTACTATCCAAGTGGGCATGGAGTTGGATATAAACCTGTGGCGAGCGTAGCGAGCCACCGAGCCCGAAGCGTGGCGAGCGAAGCGAGCCCCGCGAGGGGCCGGTATTCTGTGTCCCCTCGCGGGGCTCGCTACGCTCGCCACGCTTCGGGCTCGGTGGCTCGCTACGCTCGCCACAGGTTTATATCCAACTCCATGCCCACTTGGATAGTAGGGGTATGAAAAGGACCCCTTTTTCCCATTGAATTCCATGTTAAAATGGACTCAGTCCATTTTAACATTGATTCCTATGGAAAAATCGGGTCATCGCATCGCATCGCATCGCATCGCATCGATGGTCGCATGCGATGCGATGCGATGTGCCCGATTCGACCCGATTTAGAAATCGGCAGCCCAGATACTACATAAGTACCGTTTAATCTATATACATATAAAAGGCTAACAACTCCCCATCTCTGAGGTGAAGTACCGCCAGTGACCACTAAAGGCCACTTGATGAAAAAAAGATTTTGTTCATCTATAAGAAAAAATTTCTTTACAGCCAGAGCATTCAAACTTTGGAACTCACTTCCTGGAGAAGTGGTGTCGGCAGACACTATAAATATACTGGATTTATTGGTTAAAAACATCCATGGGTACGAATAAGTAACAAAATCTGTCTTTAAAATATCATAACATACTATACAACAAGGGATAAGCTACTATAAACATAGGTTTAACTAGATGGACGCAAGTCTTTATTCAGCCTCAACTACTATGTAACTATGTAAATTACACAGAAAGTTAAAGCAAAATGATCGGTTTCAAAGTTGCTGGATATGGAGAGAGGGAGCTGTAAAGACAGATATTGGCGGTAGGAGCAGTCATTTTAATGGGCTTTAAACTAGTTGATTTATACTGAATGAATTTGGCCTAAACTAGTTGCATGTTCTACTGTCACTGACTGGAAACCATTTTATGGTAGGTAGCTGATACTTTGCATATAGTCACAATTGCGTCAATTTTAATTAACCAGATTTGCACCTGCAATTAGAACACAATCACAGACAAATATGCATCCGGCCCATTCTATCCTACTACAGACTTTAAATGTGGCGACTGGGAGCCGACTGTATCTAAACAAGGTAATCTACTGCTTTCAGATTGTTGTTTCTGGCAATGTCAGAATTGTCCCTATTATGCATTAGAAATAAGAATAATATTTCAAGTCTTTGCTGCACACATTTTCCCTATTCAGTCTATGTGTGTTTTCCTTTCCAATAACACTAAATGACTTGACCTCTTGGTAATGGTTTTGCTTTAGAGGGGAGAATACAAAATAATTCCATATGAAAGAATTGGCTGCTGCAGATGAAATCAGTCTGGTCTTTCTGTACTTCTTCGATAAACAGTGTACCCTTGAAGCAACTGGATTCCATTAACCTCGAGACCTGCAGCTTTTCACCTTGTGCTTTTCTGTTTCTTTGTTATATAATTAACTCTTCCCATGCACATTGCCCAACACAAGTAACAAAACATGTCCCAGCATCATGAAATAACACATTTAACTATGTATATTTGAAGGGACTGAACCAATAGTACATTTCACTTCTTCATTGCAGCTGCAGAGACACAAAAAAAAAAAAAATATCTTAAATAATATTTAAATTTCCTATGTTTGCATTATATAATAACCAAGATACTGTATAAATATACAAGTAATAAGTGATGGCAATGCAGCACTGTAATTTTGCAATCCTGCAATGGAAGATGGCAATTTGTCAGGGAGTCCCTGGGCTTGCTGTCTTGTAATGGGGCGTCACATACTGTGAATATGGTCCCCTTCAAAGAAAAGCTGCTTGTATTCTTAATTATTACTGACATGCTCCATGAGGCACTACTGCAGTCCTCCTCCTAGCTATTAACACGGGGTAAGGGGGCACCAAGGACAAACACAGGAACACCATAAGCCCCCCCCCCCCCCCCCTTCACTGGACACATACAAGTGCATAATCCTACCACAAAAAGGCATATTTCTCTTTCAATAAAATAAAGAAAACACTTTTTATACAATAGGAGTATGTGACTTCCGATCACTAATATTCTTGATGCTTGCAGTTCTGATTTCTCTGATCCTCACTCCCATCTAGGTGCTTTGAATATAACTTAGCAAAAGTGAATGACCCCATTAAAGACAAGGGTATAATAAAATGTGGCTAGTCCTTTATAAGGGAAACAGTGTTTAGTAAAGAAATAATATATTCCATTTTATTGGGGCTTCTGGATATATTCACAAGAAAAATATAATTATTCTTCATTTACAGTATTAAGATGCTGATCGTTTTGTAAAACCCGACATTCCTGATCATGTCTATGTCCCGTAATTAAAACTGCTACATATATTTTTAGTAAAAGCATTGTCCTTTTAAGTATCAGGCATAAACACAATCATACCCCTTTCACACTTGCAAGCCGGGTTCTAAGTTCCGGGTGCGACCCGGCTTGCAAGTGCTTTCACACAGGCCATCCGACCCAGAATGAAGTCGGGCGGGTGGCGTCATCTAGAGGCTTGGCCGGGGCGGCGCTGGGAGATGTCAGCACCTCCCAGCGGCGCATTTTCACTGCAGTGAACGTGATCTGGGTCACACTGACCCGGAATACCCGTTCCAACTCACTGCGTCCCGTGTCAATTCCGGAATCTATCAAGTTTAGGACCTGGGTAGAAATACCGGAATGCTGAACACAGGATCCGGTGACAAGACCCTTTCACACTGAGCTAAATTCCGGGTTGATGCGCGTTCATGTGCAAAAACCCGGGATATTTTTGCAAGTGTGAAAGGGGTATAAGACGTGCTTAGGCTGCGGGAGGGTTAATGCTAGGCACTTAGAAGGGGGGGTTATGGTTAGGTTCTGAATAACAGAATCCCCAACCATGGTCATCCGTATGTATCCTGAACTACCAGAATATATGTTAATGTTAACGCCATCAAAGGTGATAAAAAGTGAAATACATGAGAAAATATATATATATATATATATATATATATATATATATATATATATATATTTTTTTTTTTACTTAAAACTTAACTAGCCTTTCTGTTCCATTGAACATATGCAATTATGCGATACAGGTATTTATTCGCACATCTTCAGTCTGGCCCTACAGCCGTAACCAATCCAGGCCAGTATCACTGGTCTATATAGCTCACTTATAATTTTGCTAAACTGTAGCTAGTCAGATAAGGCATGCTCTTATTCCCCCAGACTGGACCAGTGAAGTGGTAATTTACCAAATACGTGTCCAGGTCAGCATCACTAAGACAAGCTTCCAGGGTTATTATATTTTTTTGCTGCTAAATTGTAACATGCTGATAGAGAGACCCCAGAATTTTGCTATCCAATAAAATCAGTTTGCCTTTTTGTGTATAAAAGTAGTTGCTGAACAGTTAAATATGCTCAGAGAACAAAATTATTATATTTTAAAGGTCAACCAAATGAAAGAACTGGAGGAAAACAGGTGCAGTGGGGGCGGTTGTGAGTGTGCTGTGTACCATTCAGTGTGGAAGGAATGTGTTCTGTAATACGTAACTGAGTAATGGAAGAAGAGATTCTGTGTCCTTGTACCCACAGGCTGCATGATGATAGGTTGAATTATTGTTTGATTGTCCAAATAAAGACAAAAGACAATGGAAAATGACACCAGTATTATTATTGTCTGAATAGTGCAGTGGTTCCCAAAACACTTATTGGAGTGCCACTGCTTGGCAGTCCCAGGGTCGAATCAAATTCTTTATGGTCAGTGTTATAGGCAAAACCAGTGCTGGTGGCTGACAATCATAAAATATGTAGACAAACATAAGTGCACCCCTGTCCACCACCACATAATTCAACCTAAGAATGACAAGTAAAAACTATTTACTTTGTTTAATTTTTTTTTTTTTTAATGAATTTCTCAGTAAGAAACATTTGGTGTAATGGTGCTGGTCTAGGGGTGCTTGTCTTTGGGAGCTGTGGAAAACTGCTGATACTCTAGAGCACTGGTTCCCAACCCTGGTCCTCAAGTACCCCCAACAGTGCACGTTTTCCAGGTCACCCAGCAGGTGCACAGATTATTCAGGCACATTTTAAAAGATCCACAGGTGGATTATAATTATATCACTTGTGATTCTGTGTGGAGACCTGGAAAACATGCACTGTTGGGGTACTTGAGGACCAGGGTTGGGAACCACTGCTCTAGGGCACATTGATTCAAGAAAGTTGGGAACCACTGGGACCGGTATATTAGCATTAATATTACCCAGCCTTGAACAAAGCATATCATTACCAATAGCCCATGTCCCATATAAATTGTCCCCCAAAACAGGAAGTGTACTTGTGATCCTGCATGGAAACCATCAGTGTGTCTGTTTTCAGGGCCTGTAATTGCAACAGTGTCATAGATGATGCTCTTACTAATCTGGCTGCCATAGACAGCCCTAGACCCGTCACCCTATCAGACTGATTCATTTATCAGCATTTTCAAGTATATAATCTATATTTATTTTTTATATTAAATCCAAATTGCATATTGAAGGAGTTGTGCTCAGAAATAAAAAAAAAGGTAGCAATGTTAGCGACCTGGGACTGAAATTGTCTCACTTCAACAAAAAGCAACTTCATGGCCACACACAAATAATAGTGCCCTGAATACAGGTGGTCAGACTTATCTACAAATGGTCAGGTACCATGCTGAGAATTTTGACACAATCATCAGATTCCAGATCGAAGATAAAGAACAGGACCCCGCTGACACTGAACACAAAATGTAAAACTCTGTATTGGAGACACAGATGAGGACATACAGTAAGTAGAAGAGGTGCTACCCATTATAGCCTTATATTTGTCTACTTGCGAATTTGAGAAAGGACCAATCACTAATAGTTGACATTTATTTACTGGTGCAGGTTTTCTCTCTGTTTGTGTATATTGTATAACCAGGAGAAGGCTGATAAATATCTGCAAATGTTCAGCTACTGCATCCAAAATGTAAAGATGTCAGATATCAGTGGGGAAGAAGAACAAGATATCTGCAACATCCTAGATAATGTACATGTAAACCTCTGCGAGATTGACAATGGCATCATCATGGCAAAAATGTCTCATGGTGAGATAAATAAACCTCCCAGCTTCACACATAGAACCCGAGTCTGAACCCAAGATACGTGCTGAGGCTTGTGCCACAATCATCACATTCCACAATAGTGATGAAGTTCTACATTTAGGATGGAACACTGGACATCACCACCAAGATAATAAGACCCTACAATCTCACATCCATTAAAAAGACCAAGTCACAATGTTTTCAAATGAATTCCACCTAAGATGGGCAAAAGATCACAGAAGTCCAAATAAGCTGGGTACAGCTAAATATATCAACCCTCTATTTTTCAGCTATCAATTGCAACTATAAACAACATAAATATAACATAACATAATAAAATACCAATAATATAAAATGATAAAATAGTAACTATACAGTATGTGCTGATCCTTCCTGTCCAATATTTTTGGCTGGGTGAGTGTATTCTAATTTATATGACTCTTGCAGCCTTTTACCCAGAGACTCCCTCCTCCATCTGCCCCTCTAAACCCTCCAGCAGCTTAAATTCACCAGGCACCTAATGTATACTGATTAAAAAAGCTGCTGGTGTACCTGTACCACTCTTAGGTGTGCAGTCGCACTCTGATACAGATGTGTCTAGCCTCAATATGCGAATGTGAATTTGCCGAAAACGCGTCTCAGACAGGACCAGATTTCTCATTAGGCACAAGCCTAGGGGCGGCACGATTCATGTCAGCGGTGCTCTGCCGTGGCTGCACAGGGCAGCGGAGCAGATTAGGGCAAGGCAGAGGTGACAGTGCCTGGGGAGGGTGCAAAGGGTGGTTGCACCAGGGACGTCAGGAGTTACAGCGACCACACGATCTAGACCGTCACCAGGACAAATCACACAATTCACTAGAGCCCAGAGATTCCCTATCCAGGCACAGCAAAGAGGTCTCTGATCTCTGGCTAGCCAATGTTTCTCTCCAGCTATCTGGTCCGTACACAGCAGCAGCAGTGCTTGTGGACGGGGCATAGTGAGCAACTGGTGAGGTATGCAGTTGAATCTGCAAGCATACATTAAAATACGTTAAAATAGGGGGGGGGGGGGGGCAAAAAAGTTGCGACCCCCTAAAACCAGCCCTGGTCTTAGACGCAACGTGATGCAACTAGGGTGCACCAGGAGTTGATTTATTTTGCATACAACATTTGTATACTGTGACGGAGTCTGTTTAAGATGCACAATGGAACTTATATTGGAAATAAGCTGCAGCTGCTACATCATAGCACTTCATATACAGATATTCAGTCAGACACAGATATACAAGTGTCTCACTGCTACATGTAGGACGCAATTTTGACAAAAGAGATGCCTGACTAGCAGAGTTCAACAGGACCTGGCGTGCTGAGAGAGGCATTTGCAGCAATGATGTACAGTATGGGGACATATCTGTATTGCAGGGCTCGTGCATATATACACTGTATGTGTTAGGTAGCAACGTCCTGAGAATACTACTAACTGTCCTGATGCTGTTTTTCCAGTTTGTTTACACGCTGCTATGGTGATGGGCTTGCACGTTGACATCCTCCTTGATGATGTCATCTCTCTGCGACTTGTACCTGGGAAGCGTCTCCGCCCCCGGGTCCTGCCGCGCTCACAGGGTGCTTTTATAAGGTAAGAGTCTGCATTTACTGTTATGACCTGACGAAAATGACGCATTAAAAGAGAGCACAACCACACACCCTAATAGTGGTATATCTATCTTATTAAATGGTCCCTGTTGTGACAAAATATTATGAAACAAATACAGGGAGGGAAAAAATAGTAGACTGTGTAATAATAATTTTGGTACTTGTGAGTTATCCGGACGCCCGATTTCAAAATCGGGTCGGATCGGGCACATCGCATCGCATCGCATGCGACCATCGGATGCGATGCGATGCGATGACCCGATTTTTCCATAGGAATCAATGTTAAAATGGACTGAGTCCATTTTAACATGGAATTCAATGGGAAAAAGGGGTCCTTTTCATACCCCTACTATCCAAGTGGGCATGGAGTTGGATATAAACCTGTGGCGAGCGTAGCGAGCCACCGAGCCCGAAGCGTGGCGAGCGTAGCGAGCCCCGCGAGGGGACACGGAATACCGTTCGCTCGCCACGCTTCGGGCTCGGTGGCTCGCTACGCTCGCCACAGGTTTATATCCAACTCCATGCCCACTTGGATAGTAGGGGTATGAAAAGGACCCCTTTTTCCATAGGAATCATTTTAACATTGATTCCTATGGAAAAATCGGGTCATCGCATCCGATGGTCGCATGCGATGCGATGCGATGCGATATCGCATCGCATTGTATCTGATTGTATGCCTTAACTTAAGGCATACAATCAAAAAATCGGGCGTCCAGATAACTCACAAGTACCATAATTTTTCTTAATGAATAAACATTATACATTTTTACAGTTTCTTATATACCGCAGCATATTCCGTTGCTCTTTACAATTGGAAACACCAGTGATAAAATAACATGGGTAGAAACAAACATACATAGAGGTAGGAGGGCCCTGCTCGCAAGCTAACAGTTCAATTGTAGCACTTTGTATGTAGATGCAGATACTCCAATAGATAGATAGATTCAGATGAAATTTTTGCTGATATTTCCAACATTCGGAAATATCGGCACACACAAGTCAAATCTGCATTGTCAAAAACAGGCACTAAATTCTCAGGGGGATATTCAATCGCCGTCGAGCATCTCCCGTGGGGGAGATGCTCGACGGGCCCTATTCAATGCTGTCTTCCCCGACAGCATTGAACAGGGTTTCCTGGCAGAACGAGCCCGACATCTCTAGCTGTCGGGCTCGTTCTGCCGAGAACAGCCGGGAAGTGACGAGCTGCCGGCTGCAGCTCGTCACTTCCCGGCCGCAACTCGCGGCCACGCCCCCTTCTCGTCCCGCTGCAGGCGGGACATTGAATCCTGCCTGCATGTTCTCGGTCGAGCTGACGAGCAAGCTCGTCTGCCGTGACCCGAAGATTGAATACCCCCCTCAATCTTGTTATCACTACCGCTGTCCTGGCAGATTTCACTTAGTACATAGCTGATATATTTTCATTAAAAATATCCATTATAAAACAGAATGTTAATAATCATTGCAGTGCTGCAATTATTAATGCATACAGTAGGTCCCATAGAAGTAGAACTATGCACTGCCATTTGGTACAATGTTTTTTTTATTTTTACATCCATTTACAAGCATTAGAAATGCATTTTAAACATGGAATTGTAATGCCAGTATCTACATAGCCTAATACTGACCACAAATGCATACCTGCCTACATTGTTTTCAAGTTCAGCCTGCAACCAAAAGCAATCATGCTTGGGTATTCTGCACCAATCAGCATCTCTCCACTAAAGATGAAACAGGTGACAGAGGACAATCTCAGGTACCATGGTAAGCAGAAGCAAACCTATCAAATTCCAAAGATTGGCTCAAATGTAGCATCTGCCAGGAGAATGGAATAGACAGTACCCTCAAATAAGAGGAATTTGGTACCTACCGGTAATTCCATTTCTCTGAATCCGCAGGGGACACTGGCGAGTTACTGTGGGTTTTAGAGCTGGGTTGCTGGGAGCTGGCACACTATAACTTTAAGAAGCTGGCTCCTCCCCTCTAATACCCCACAATCCCCAGTTAGGAAAATTGGTAACGAGAGGAGAGGACACCAGGAAAACATAACTACACAACTCAAACATAATAATAACACTCAGAACTGGCAGGAGACACGAGTAGGGCGGGAGGCCAGTGTCCCCTGCGGATTCAGAGAAATGGAATTACCGGTAGGTACCAAATTCCTCTTTTCTCTTCCATCCAGCAGGGGACACTGGTGAGTTACTGTGGGGAGGTTTCAAAGATTTCCCCTTGGGCGGGAGAGCTCGTGGAATCCTGCAGGACAAAACGTCCCAAAATCAGCTGAAGCTGATGCAAATGTGTCAAACCTGTAAAACTTAATGAATGTGTTAACAGAGGACCATGTGGCGGCTCTACAAAGCTGATCAATAGAAGCCCCACGTCTGGCCGCCCACGAAGTGCCCACCGCTCTGGTGGAGTGAGCCTTCACTGAAGGAGGTGGTTTCCCGAGAGAAACATAAGCTTGGTGAATAGTCAACCGGATCCAACGGCAATGGACTGTTTAGACGCAGGCCATCCCCGTTTCCGCGCATCATACAAAACAAAGAGACTGTCAGTCTTTCTTAGTCTCCTTGTTCTGTTAACATAAATCCTGAGGGCTCTCACCACATCCAGGGTGGAAGGCCCCTGAACCGAATCCTGCAAAGATGGAATAACGATTGGCTGGTTGATATGAAATGACGTGACGACCTTCGGCAAGAAAGATGCTCGCGTACGGAGCTCCGCCCTGTCTCCATGAAACACCAGAAATGGTGATTTGCAGGATAAGGCCCCAAGTTCAGAGACCCTCCTGGCGGAGGCCAGGGCCACCAGAAGGACGGTCTTCCAGGTTAGAAACTTGACATCCACCGATTCCAAAGGCTCAAATGTGGAGGACTGTAGGAATTGAAGAACCACATTTAAATCCCATGGGGGAGTAGGTGGCACAAAGGGAGGTTGGAGTCGTGCAACTCCCTGGAAAAAGGTCTGAATGTCCGGCAGCAATGCTAATTTCCTTTGGAACAGAACTGACAATGCAGAAATTTGAACCTTTAAAGATCCAAGTCGAAGGCCTGCCTCAAGACCCGACTGTAAGAACCACAGCAGCCGCGGTAATTTAAAGGTTCTAAAGGAATAACCCATGAGACGAACACAAATGGCGGTAGGACCTCCATATACGATGATAATGGACCGCGGATGCCGGCTTTCTCGCCCTGAGCATGGTGGGAATGACAGCGGACGGAATAACCTTCCGCTTCAGGACCTCGGTTTCAACAGCCACGCCGTCAAACGGAGGGGTCTGAGGGCGTGGTGGAAGAACGGACCCTGCTGCAGAAGGTCCGGCCTGTCCGGCAGCGTCCAGGGATCGTCCGCCAGAAGGTTCTGGAGGTCTGAAAACCAACTCCGACGAGGCCAATACGGGGCTATCATGATGGCTTGAAACTTTTCCCGTCGTATCTTCTTCAGGACCCTTCCGATGAGAGGAAGAGGAGGGAAGAGTGAAACGAACTTGAACGGCCATGGAATCTCCAGAGCGTCCACTGCGTATGCTTCTGCATCTCTTGTCCTGGCGACGTACAGAGGAAGCTGGTGATTCTGACGCGACGCCATGAGGTCTCTCTGTGGTGTGCCCCACCACCGTGTGACCTGGCGGAAGACGTCTGGGTGCAGAGCCCATTCTCCTGGGTGGAACTGGTGTCTGCTTAGGAAATCCGCCTCCCAGTTTTCTACCCCTGGGAGGAATACTGCCGATAGTATGACATTCCGCTGTTCTGCCCACCGCAGAATCTTGTGAACTTCCCGCATGGCTCGTCTGCTCTTGGTTCCCCCCTGTCTGTTGACATAAGCGACTGCGGTCGCATTGTCCGACCTAACTTTTACTGGCCGGTTTGACAGGAGGTCCTCTGATGCGCTCAGGCCGTTGAAAATGGCCCTCAGTTCCAATACGTTGATCGTCAGAGAGGCCTCCCAGGGGGTCCACAGACCCTGGAGGCGACGAGACAGTACCACTGCGCCCCAGCCCGTGAGGCTGGCATCTGTGGTCAGGATTGTCCAGTCCCAAATCGCAAAGCGACGACCCTGGGCCAGAATCTGTCTCTGGAGCCACCAAGAGAGGGACAATCTCGTGGTCCTGGAGAGAAGTACTGTTCGATGAATGTACAGATGCGATCCCGACCACTGGCGTAACAGGTCTAGCTGTAAGGTCCTAGAGTGGAACCTTCCGAACTGCAATGCTGGGAAGGCCGCCACCATTTTCCCCAAGAGACGGATGCACAACAGGATCTATACCCTGTTGCGACGAAGAACTAGCCGGACCAGGGCTATGATCGCCTCTATCTTGTCATCCGGAAGAAAGATCCGCTGCTTTTGAGTGTCCAGGATGAGGCCTAGAAACTGAAGCCGTTGCGTAGGACACAGGGCTGATTTCTTGTAATTGATGATCCAGGCGTGATGGACCAGACAGTCGATGGTCGCCTGAACGTGATTCTGCAGAATGTTCACCGATGGCCCCTTGATCAACAGATCGTCGAGGTAAGGCACCAAGGTCAGGCCCTGAAGCCGCAGATGGGCCATGAGTACCGACAAGAGCTTCGTGAACACTCTGGGGGCAGAGGACAACCCAAACGGGAGAGCCTGAAACTGGAAGTGCTCCGACCCCACCGCAAATCTGAGGAAAGCTTGATGGGGTGGCCAAATGGGGACATGAAGGTAGGCATCTTTTATGTCCACTGATGCCAGAAACTCCTGAGATTCTTGAGAGGCAATTACAGAATGGATGGACTCCATCTTGAACCGTTGGTATTGAACAAAAAGATTGAGGGACTTTAAATTTAGGATGGGCCTGGCCGACCCGTCCGGTTTTGGGACGAGAAAGATATTCGAATAGAATCCCCGTCCTCTTTCCGCCACCGGGACAGGAATTATTACTTGAGACCCAAGGAGCTTGAGAATCGATTGTTAGAGCAGAATTCTCTCTTCTAGAACCTGAGGAATTCTGGTCCTGATGAATCTGGAAGGAGGTCGACCGACGAACTGTAAACGGTATCCTTCTGATATTAGAAGGCGAACCCAAGGATCTGATGTTGTTGCGAACCACGGGTCTTTGAAAAGCAATAGTCTTGCGCCAACTCGAGTTCCCTCTGCCGCAGGGAGAGGATAGTCATGCGGCAGGCTTGTCCTGGGGCTTGGGCTGTTGAGTGCGAGAAGCTGGCTGTCCTCTAGCCCTACCTCTGCCACCTCTGAAAGAGAATGAGGATCCTCTGCCACGGCCACGAAAGGACTGGTGCGGGCGAAAGGACTGGAAGGAGGGCCCGGGATATTGACGGCGGGCCGGAGGAGGAGCTGATGGCAAGAACGCCGACTTACCACCCGTAGCCTGGGCGATCCATTTATCAAGCTCCGGTCCAAAAAGCATTTCCCCGTTAAACGGAATAGCCTCTACCGCCTTCTTTGATTCTGCGTCCGCCGTCCAGGACCGCAACCAGAGGGCCCTACGAGCCGCTACCGCATTTGCTGAAATGCGAGTAGCAATCATAGTAAGGTCATTGGAGGCATCAGCCAGGAAGGACGCTGATTCCTGAATGTGTTTGGCCAACACCTTGAGGTCCTGCCTTGGTGTACCATCCTCCAAACCATGGATAAGCTGATCCGACCACTTAGAAATGGCCTTATGAATCCATGCCGAGACCACAGCAGGACGAAGTTGAGATCCTGCAGCCACATAGATGCCCTTCAGGGTATTCTCTAGCTTCCTATCAGCCGGGTCTTTAAGGGCAGACACTCCAGGAACCGGAAGCACGGTCTTCTTCGACAGCCTAGAAAAGGAAGCATCCACCGGAGGCGGAGTCACCCATTTGGCTAAATCTGAAGGATAAAGGGAGGTGTTTGCAAGAAGCAAACCAAAAGACAAATGTGCCTTTTTGGGCGCACTCTTTATTATATAAATTAGATATGATTATTACATTAAAACGTAACTTTTAATGGGCTTCTTATGCTAAAATATTGAGAGTATTCATCATTTTGTGATCAGTCGTTCAATACATGGTTGACTGTCAATCAAAAAAATCACAAAAATATCACATATAACATTAAGATACCAAAACATTTAAGAGACATACTATGCTACTGGCTTGTCCTAATGTCCATCATAGTATTGCTCTGATATTTATAATCGTATTGGTATGATACCAATTGTTCTGGTTATATAATCAGAAGATATAGTAAATGTTGTTATTAATTGCCTTAGCAAAGAATGTCAAGGATATCAACTGATGGCTCAGCCGCTTCAGCCCGGACCATCACTCCGGGCTGAAGCGGCTGAGCCATCAGTTGATATCCTTGACATTCTTTGCTAAGGCAATTAATAACAACATTTACTATATCTTCTGATTATATAACCAGAACGCAAGCGCCCGAAAAGGGGGCGGGGTGTATGCAAATGAGGGCGCGGCTTATGCTAATTAGCCGCAACCTCATTTTCATACGAGAATAGACGCTGTGCGCATGCGTCTGTTCTACTAGATTGGGGGGTCTCCCAACTGCCACCCCCCGCAGCGGGACAATGCCTGCCGCGGGTGGGACGTCGGGACAGGACCCGAAAATCGGGACTGTCCCGACGGAATCGTGACAGTTGGGAGGTATGCAGTTGTTAGAAAATTTCTTAGGCACTTGAAATTTCCTATCAGGATTCTGCCAAGCAGCTGACAACTGCTCCTGTCTTGGGAAAGGAAAAACAACAGGAGGTTTAGCCTGTACTGCAAACAAATCCATGTCCTGTGTAACAGGCTCAGGCTCCTCTGGGAAGTTGAGCGTCTGTCTGACCGCTACAATGAGGGCTTCCACCCCTGCCAGAGGTGGTTCCCCTTCCTCCATAGGAGCTTGATAATCCGCGTCATCCAGATCTAAAGCATCCTCCAAAAGAGGGGCTTCCTCTTCAGATGTATCATCTGAATCATGTAAGGCTGCTAAAGTGCGTTTCTGACGCCCTGTCTGCCCTCTAGGTACAGACCCTAAGGAGGATACCAAATTGTCCATGGACCTAGCCAGAGTAGAGGCCCACGCTGGCTGCGCTGAGCGTGACTCTGCTAACTCAGAAGATAACTTAGACATGGCACCTGCCAACATATCAGCCCATGGAGGGGTGACTGCTGGCGCGTCCTGTGTGGGCAATGACGCACCACTACATGCTTCACACTTAGAAGCCGTGCCATCAGCCTTTTGCGAGAACTTAGCTCCACAAGAGGTACAAGAAAAAGCCTTCTGAGAGGCTTTTGTGGCTGCCTTTCCAGTCATAACACAGACA
The DNA here is from genome assembly GCF_055691185.1 of Crinia signifera. Classification (NCBI taxonomy): domain Eukaryota; kingdom Metazoa; phylum Chordata; class Amphibia; order Anura; family Myobatrachidae; genus Crinia; species Crinia signifera. Next base: position 227,105,170 of record NC_139219.1, read on the forward strand.
GGGAGTACAGACAGACAGGGGAAACACCCACACACTCACAGATAACACACTATGCAAGGAGGGTGAGGAGTTCTGAGGACTGCAGGGCACCAGAGGGGAGACTAAGCCCAATCCCCAATTAAGCCCACCCTATACAGTGTACACACAGAGAAAACAACTGTATGCAAAAAAAGGCTTCAGTGAACTGAAGCAGCAGCAGGCTACAGAACTCCTAAACAGCGCTGAACACCCCTGAAATAAGAGAAGTGCCAGGCATTAACACAGGCATTGTAATGCATTATACAGTATAAATGAAGCAGACTTGCTACAGCATTACAACCCCCCCGCCGCAGTACCTGTAGTGGCATATAGTTAATCAAAATGGCGCCCGCCACCTGTATATCGCGCGCTGCAGAGCTGGCAGCGCGCCAACCTTCCCCTCAGCGCGCTCTCCGGGAGCCCTATCTCTCCCCCACAACCAGAGGACACCTCCGTGTATATGGGGTAGCGCAGTCCACCGGAGCAAGCGGCGGAGGGTGGTGCGCGCGCGCCTATGCCTGCATGCGCAGGTACTCACAGTTACCGGCGGGGGTCCACAGTGTATAACGGTCCCTTTGGTGGGGGGCCGCAGGTACACCAAAGTCCGGGCAGGTGCCTTTGAGGAAGCCCTGACCGACTGTGCTGGGCAGAAGTCCAGCGGCGCCCAGGCTACACTTCCAGCGGCAGCAGCAGGAGTGAGCCTAATAGCAGAAAAGCCTAAAAGGCGATATTATTGAAAGAAAGTAATGCCTAGGGAGTATACAAGTGGGAGCAGTGCTCCTGCGTGGCCAGCTCCCTCTGCACAATTTTTCTAACTGGGGATTGTGGGGTATTAGAGGGGAGGAGCCAGCTTCTTAAAGTTATAGTGTGCCAGCTCCCAGCAACCCAGCTCTAAAACCCACAGTAACTCGCCAGTGTCCCCTGCTGGATGGAAGAGAAATGAAGTTTCCTACTTAAGGCATGCACATGTTTAATCAGAATCAATGGAAGAATATGTCATCACAGAAATAAAATAGACAGGGCCAGATTTCTCATTAGGCAGGAGGGTAGAAATGCACAGATTCAACTGTTGCTGAGCCAAATTGTCAAACAGCCATTGGCACACATTGCAGAGTCAGCGAGTAGCCAATAAAATGCAGGAACGTTTGAAATCTATTCAATGCATAGCCATAATATATGGTTTACCACATTCATTGCTTTAGGTTCTGTTTAGTAAAAATATAATTTAAAAACACACTGACAGATCAAAACTGTACATTTGCTCTCACAAAATGACAAAAGTAAAACATAAAACTATCATACAGGTGGCTAGTCATTACTTTAGTAATACAGGTTGAGTATCCCTTATCCAAATATCCGTTATCCAAATTATTCCAAAAACATACATTCCAGAAAGTGAAAAATGAAAATTGTTCTTGCTAAAAGCACTACTGGGGACATCTGCAACAGCACTACTGACTACGTGATATGTAACTGGCACTACTGGGGACATCTGTAACAGCACTACTGACTACGTGATATGTAACTGGCACTACTGGGGACATCTGTAACAGCACTACTGACTACGTGATATGTAACTGGCACTACTGGGGACATCTGTAACAGCACTACTGACTACGTGATATGTAACTGGCACTACTGGGGACATCTGTAACAGCACTACTGACTACGTGATATGTAACTGGCACTACTGGGGACATCTGTAACAGCACTACTGACTACGTGATATGTAACTGGCACTACTGGGGACATTTGTAACAGCACTACTGACTACCAGGGCCGGCGCCACCACTAGGCAGGTTTAGGCATTTGCCTAGGGCGCCGACCACTGGAGGGCGGTAGTGAGCCGCTGCAGTAGCAGCAGCAGCATGAAAGCTCCAGCACGACCCGCAGAGGAGAGAAGGAAGAAGGAAGCACTTGTTCAGCTATTCAGTAAGTGATTCTCTCTCCTTCTCCCTCCCCCACCGGAGCCCGCCCATGTTAATCTCGCTGCCCCCATCCCTGGCTGGCGGCTGGTCGTCAGCCGCCAGCTGCAATCTTCGGCGGCGGCTGCCCCCCCGCCGGCCACAATCCGCTGCCCCCCACTCCCCCTTGCTGGACACCAGGACCCAGCGGCAATCGGCGGCAATCTCTGGCAGGTGGCCGGCCAGTCGGCCGCCACCCCCCTGCCCACCACCCCAGCGGCAATCGGCTGCCCCCATGGGCGGTTTCGGGGGGGACGGAGGTTGCAGCAAGGCATGTCCCCCCCCTGTCGTTTAGGTGTTTTTTTTTTTTATAAAAAAGCTACTGTGAAACACAGCCGGGCCAGGGGAGATAGGAGTAGCATACTGGGGATACACATACCCCCACTAACGAGGGAGAGAAGCAGCACACCGCGGAGAACAGGAGCAGCAGACCGCCAGATACCCTGTCGCGGGGGACAGACACCACGGTGGCTATTTGCGTACTTCCTCTGCGCGCTGTGCTGGCTCCCTCACTCACCACAGCACGCAACATAATATGTTAAGTGCGCTAGGATGAAGGCGTTCAAGGCGGGAGGAGGAGATATGCCGGAATGGTGAGGAGCCTACAACGAATTGTGTGAGTGGTGCTGTGGAGCTCCAGCTTGAACTCCACTCCAGAGTAATGAGGATGGGAGGATGACCTATAAATGTCTGTGTGACAGGCAGGGCCGGCAACAGAAATCTTGGGGCCCTGTACAATGATATTTCTGGGGCCCCCCACCTAATCCCAAATCCACACAATGCTCTCCTGCATGAGCCTCATTTAACCTTTCACTACTTCAGATCCTGCTTTCAGGTGCGGACTTCTCTCGTTCTCAGTCCTGCTGGCCTGGCTCCTGGCTGCTGCTTCCTGCTGGCTCTGGCTGCTGCTGGCCTGTCCCTTTCACAAAAGAATGCTGAGCACTAGGAGCAGGCAGGGCAGATCTTTTGCAGAGTGCGGAACAGACAACCCGCGCAGTAAAAGTACAGGAGCCAGAGACTGAGGCCACAGCACCAGCAGCGGGTAAGGTTGTGCGCCTGCGGCACCAGGCCATGCGCACACACAGAGTAGATGGCAGGGAGCACACACAGTAGACGCAGTGGCACACAGTGAGTCAGTCAGACTCAGCCAAAAACAAATGGTGCACAGTAGATGGCTGGGCCGCAAGGGTCACTGACAGGCCAGCTAGTACAGGCAGCGGCTGTGCCGGGGCATGGAAGCTCTGGGGCCCTTCAGATCTCTGGGGCCCGTCACACTTGTCCCCCTTGACCCCCCCTGTCGCCTGCCCTGGTGACAGGAATGTATTCATGACAATAGTCAGTATGGCAGGGGGAGAGCTATTAATGTGAGTGTGTGGGAGGAGGATCTATTTATGCTAATAATGTGACAGTGGGGTGATCTTTTTAATATCAGTGTAAAGGGGTGGGTAAATATATTCATGTAAATGTGTCAATATGGAGCTCTATAATTGTCATTGGATGGCCCCTTCAAAATATTATGGGCACTGTTGTGACTATCTTCTAGCTCAGACTAGCTAGTGTAAATGTTTGGTATCATGCTCGCTGTGGGACAGAGCGCAAATTGTGTATGTGAGGAGGGGGGGGGGCGGTATCCTGTAGGTTTGCCTAGGGTGCCTAGATGCCTTGCACCGGCCCTTCTGACTACGTGATATGTAACTGGCACTAAACATGTGCAAGGAAATGATTGCTTGCCATTCAAATTCAGTGCCTAAGACTGTACACAAACTTTGTTTCATGTTCTGAAACCTTATTTTATGCACAACTAAAATATATTTGTGTGTATTTCATGTGTTTGATGTGTTTGTACAACATAAATGCAAGATATCTCAAGATACATCATTGAAATATAAAAATATTCTGAAATATGGAATAATCCATTATCCAAAATTCTTGTGGTCCCGAGCATTTTGGATAAGGGATACTCAACCTGTAGTACTTTAGTAATAATTGATATTGCTGCTAATAAACACTACAGCTAGGTACAAATATTTGACATATGATAGTATTGAGTAGGCGCATTGTAACAAAAAAAAAACAATCCAGAAAAACGCTACTAATTGGGTTTTTTTAAACAATCCCTTTCCGATTCCAGATTGTCTTGGCGATAAGTGTCTCCATACAACTATCAGCAGAAATTGGGCTGAGTTCCATACACACTGATTCCAAAATGATGTGAGCAGGAGATTATTCTACGTGTTTTGCACAGAGAACAGAGTCCTGGTGCAGCACACACACTAAACAATTCCAGCCAATGACCCAACATCTGCTAGGTTAACCCAAAATACATATACAGCATTTGCCTAGCTTAAGCTCACACATGGTTAAGATTAGATTCTAACATGAGTTACACGTAGGGTTGCCATCTCAGGCATCTTCAATTCCTGGAGATCCCCCCCCACACACACACACCTTCATGTGCGCGCATGCTCCAGGAGAAGTGGGCGTGGCTTTGTAAAATGGGCATGACCTCTTCAGAAAAGTGGGCATGGCCTCTAATACAGACACGTATTGAAGTCCCTATTGTTACATTTAATAACACGTTTCCCCTACTGACAACTCCTACAGAGATACCTCATGCATCCTCTCCTCACCCTGACACCAGTGACAACAACTTCACAGCAACCTTCACTACCCCCTCACTTCTCTAACATGCATATCTGCCCCAAACACTGACCGTCCACACACAAATCACCCCCCCCCCCCCCATCCCTCAACACTGGCCTCACCATTTCCTCAGCTGACCGCACAGACAGCAGAGGTACCCTGGGATTGATACACAGTAGCAGCAGGCTTATCTCTCCTCTCAGTTTGGGAGGAAGCACTGCTGCAGCATCCTCAGCTGTTGGCTCCTCCATCCTCTCCTCTCCCGCGGCCCAGTTTAAATACTTCTGGAGGTAGAGGGAGCTGTGGGGCGGCCAGCAACTCGCAAGTGCTAGAGATGCACTGTGCATGCCCTGTGGCCTTTCTGGCACCCGGAGCTCACGCTCCACTGAAACCACCCTCCCTATACCCCTGACAGTCTGCACACTCAGTTGGGAGGCTGTGGAGGCTTTCAAAGTCAAAGCCAGGAGAATCCCAAAATCCGGGAGACTGCAAAAACGTCCTGGAGGGTTGCCACCAATTCAGGGAGAATCCAGGAAATCCTGGAGAGGTGGCCACCCTAGTTACACGCATGTTAATAATTGATAATAGCCGCAGTACTAATTGAGGCCAGGCATAATTGCATTTTTATATGAATGTAGTTTGAGTTGTGCTGCAGATTAGTTTTATATTCTATTCAATATGTACATCTGAGACATTGCAAAAAAAAAAAAGTTTTACAATAATGTTAATAAATGAATGTTTATGTATGATTATGAAGTGTTTATGCAGCATATGCAATTACGCTATGAGGCTTATCAGCAATTGTGAATTTACATACTTTAAACCATACATTGCAAATGGCAGTGTAATTGTTTCCTTTTCTTTTGTATACTATTAATTATTATACTAATACATTTAAGAGAAATATATATTACAACTAATAATTTGTGTTCACACATTTGCATATGACCACTATAATGACATGACGCTGCCATGGTATATACCTTACTGGCCAGATGTAGTCTTCAGGCATTGAAAAGCACTGCAGTTTAAGAAAACTCGGCCACCAAAAGTGAAACAACAGAAAGCAAAAGCCATCCTGTATTTATTTGTACTACCCGTAAGGCATAACTCGTGTGTATAAAGCGACTGTACGGATTATAGGCATCTCACACATTCCCCACTGAGGCTCAGCTAGGAGTTAAACGGCAGTCCTGCCTTTAATATAGAGGCAAAGCGTTAAGACAGGTTTTTGTTTGTGGTCTAGAGAACTCTCTATCTCTTTCACAGCTTCTCTCAGTATCTGTTTCACCGCAGAGCACATATGCAGTGTGCAATTTGAGAAACCAAGTGCACCACTTAATAAGGGTCTTGTCTCTTCAGGAAGTGGTGTTCCCTGAACAAGGAAATTCCCTTGAAAAACTTGATTATATAGACTTATTTTGGATTGTTTTTCTCTAACTGTAGCACATTTCAATGGATGCTATACATTGACTATATTACATTGACAACATTATTGTTATTGGAAATAACTTTCCAAAATCACTGTGTTCAACAAAAACACACAATTACTTAAACATTTCTGTCCAAGATGTTTAATCATATTAGACAAGCCACTTATATAAAAATAAAATAATAGAATTATCAATCATACAATAATTGTGTATAATGGAAATATTACTCAGAAGTGTGGCTACCCCATGTATGATAAAGGATTGATAGATAAGTTCTGGTCTCTCTTATGGTGTGTACACACGGGTACAATCAGCATGAGATTTTGACTATATAGTCAAAATTGCATCGGGATCTGCTCCCAATCCCAACTGATGTGATGTGCAGCATGTCAGATCAGAGGACCAATGCTCCAATCTCTGGGGTCGGGAGATTGTGTGATTGTATGATTGTGTACATATCTTTCTGGTGTATGGCCACCTTTAGATTGCATAGCACTCGAATCTTAAGTCAAATAGCAAGGGAATTTCACCGTGTGTACACAGCATTATGCTGTGTACATGGTGAGATTTTACATTAGATTTTGATTATATAGTCAAAATCGCATGCAGATCGCATGCAAATCGCACAGGTTTTTTACCTTGTAATCCTGATGCGTGCTCCCGTGACAGCACAAATCGAAACCCAGACAGGGCAGCAATGACTGTACAGTGCAAATATTATGGTGTGTACACACAGTGAGATCCCCTTGCTATTCAACTTAATGCTGTGTACACACTTGTACAATCTGCATGAGATCCAGATGAGACTATCTGCATACAATATATACAATTTAGACTATCTGCATACAATTTAGACTATATAGTGCAGATCTGCACTATATAGTCTATGCAGCCAAGACTTTCTGTCTGCGATACGGGAGCGTGCATCGAGATCGCATCTGGATCGCTTGGGATAAAACCCATACAATCTGCATGAGATCCAGATGAGATTTTGACTATATAGTCAAAATCTCATCTGGATCTCATGCAGATTGTACAAGTGTGTACACAGCAAGATTTGAGTGCTATGCAATTTTTGCTAACTCTGTATTATTTACATACAATTCTATCTACATTCGATTTGCACTATATAGTCATTGCTGCCCTGTCTATCTGGGTTTCGATTTGCGCTGTCACGGGAGCGCGCATCGGGATCGCAAGGTAAAAAACCTGTGCGATCTGCATGTGATCCCGATGCCATTTTTACTATATAGTCAAAATTTCATGCTAATTGTACCCGTGTGTGCACAGCATAATGCAGATTGTATGAATTGTATGTAAATAGTACAGAGTTAGCAAAGATTGCATAGCACTAGAAACTTCGAATAGCAAGGGAATCTCACCGTGTGTACTATACTATACTTGTGCCATGATTATTGATCATTAATGTACTGCATCAAGTATTACAATGTCACTTGTGAGTATTCAAGCTTTGGTTTTTTCCCCATGCTTTTCCCAAACACTGGCCATCCCTGCCTGCCCTGCCCTCTGAATGCCTCTGCCTGTCAATCAAAGCTGAAATCACACAGGAACTGTTCTGCACATGCACGGAATGTGGAACTGCACAGGTGATCACCCAAAGGATCGATACTGAATGATGGCTGCAGTCTGTTGTAGGTTCCATATCCAACGTTAGCCAGCACTTGCAGTTACAGATGGGGAAGAGTTTAAGAAACGGGGGGTTATTTAGACCCGATTGCTGCTCTGCGAATTTGCAGTGTGGACAATTATTGATCGATGCACATGCGTATGGATCATATCGCGCATGTGTGAGCCCAAACTGTGAAAAATTCAGCGTCTTTTCTGATTGATAGCCGTTCGAAAGTTGATTGAAAGGAAGCTGCCATTTGTGGGTGTCACCTGCCCATTTTCTGGGAGTTTTAGAAAAAAACGCAGGTACAGTATGCCCAGGTGTTTTAAGGGAGGGTGTGTGACGTCAGCTCTGGCCTCAATCAGCCTGTTTTTATAGCACAAGCAGGTGTTCTGGGCTTCCCACACACTACACAGACTGAGAAAATCATCAGGTGAGGTGCGAATGGATTTGCAGCTACCCGCCGATCGGCATGATTTCGATAAGCAACTCACAGACTTGCCCAGGGCAAGTTTTTACTCTAGTGGGGCGATAGCTATCTGATCACAGGGCTCAGCTAATTTACCCACAGTGGTCAGTTCTGAATAACACCCACAATAAGTGAATCTGCTATTTATTAAAACTCTGCTAACCTATACATTACATTATTATAATAAAGCCAGAACACCAATACTATAAATAGTGGAAAGTGGGCAAGTACTTTACATATTGATGCTCTTCAGAAGTTTCTTCTGAAAGCTGAGACGACAGAGGCAGCCAGGGTATTTCTGTCTAGTGTTTTTCATTTCATTAAGCTTACATCCCTAAATATCACTTCTTATCATCTCAATGTCATTTAAGTGCCCCCTCATCTTTATATTGTAAGCTCTCACGAACAGGGCCCTCTTCCCTCATGAGCCCTTCCTTCTTTTACTTAAACCATCGTCATACTTCCTTTGATGGCATATAATCCCGACACCCTAATTAATACTTCAGTGCCGCCTGCTGATGCAGCTGTGTATATACCCTGTACTTGTGTCCTATACTGTCTTGAATTGTAAGTCACAGTTTTCTTGTTTTGAACTCTGTATCTAGGTGCTGTGGATCCTTTGTATCAATATAAAAATAAATAATGATGATGATAATATTTAAAAAAATGATGTCATCTTGGCAAACCTATGTATTTTAGCTTAAAACGATAGCATAGCTTTGACAACGAGGATTTTTAGAAGCAGTTTGGCCATTTTGCACTTATATCCATTGTTTTCTGCTAAAAACATGACTATGTGGCCTACTTAGTAATAATCTTGATATTGTCTTGAAAAAAGTACATTTGTGATGCTGTCATTGCAGGTCTGGAACCGGCCATGCCGCAACTCATGCACTTCCCCAACTGGCGGCTTATGGGAAAAGAAAAACAATTGCAATATGCATCAGAAAGCTTTCCAGTCCAAGGGTAGAAATCAAAAGAACCCTTTCCAGTCAATTCCCCACAGAGGAAAGTGGGCTAACACCATCTTAACATGGCATTAGCTAGCAGACATGCTCTAAAAAGCTAAATATTTCAGAGCTTGTCAATAGGGCTATAACAATTTCCCAGAGAAAATGATGATATACTACTGCTGTAAATGCCGTGGTTCAGAAAGCAGGAGAGGCTGTCTCTGATATTTCCTGCTTTATAGCCTTCTTAAATAGTGGTAATCCTTTATTCTGCCTTAAACAAGCAGAAACAGCAATTTTTCCCTGTTTTAAGGACATAATTAATTTGATAAATAGGTCCCATAGCCTTTCTTGAATCTACTCACAAAGTCTGCCAATAGCTGTTCTTATGGAAGCACAATGCATAACTAGCCTACCCTTCATTAACATAAAGAACCCAGTATTAGGAGGGAATCTGATCAAGACAGTGACCAGGGCCAAATTACTGAGTGGGTGTGACCACGCCACTGGAGGCACGCCACATTTCCCATTCCTCACCATTTCCCTGCCATACAAATGGACGTACCTACTAATGGCCTGGCAACTGGGCAATACAGTCCTAATTGCAACAGTAAGACAGACTACTCAAATAGGGACTGTCCCGATAATAATCAAGATAGTTTGGAGTTATGTTTTGCAGGAGGTCCTACTACTGCAGTCATTTGATAATTGCATCTATAGAAGACTATAGTCATCAGGTCCGTAACCCCCATTAATATTAGATGGATTTTGAGCAACCATTTATCTGACTACTATGCATTTCCATTCACATGAACAGAATTAATTATTTTAAACATAAAGATAAAAACATGCACATTGTCTAATTGACTAATTATTAAAATAAGACTCAAGAATCTATCAGAAGAACCATTTTATTAGCATTATGCCTTTTCGAAACATGCACAGTACCTCTCATCAACACTTAACAAAGGTCACAAATGTGTAAAAATAAATGAAAATTATTCATGACAAAAAAACCTTGTTAAATTACCTCTATAAAGACATGGGTTTATTATATCTTCTAGACAATTATGCTGCAAGGGTTTAGTAGAGTCACAAGTGGCAAAATATATTATCATAGGTGAAGAACTGGCACAATCACAGACTACTGAATCAGTTTCTAGGGCAGTGGTTCCCACACTCAGTCCTCTAGGCAACCCAATGCACTAGATCAACTTTCATCCAACCATCCATCTAATTTGTTGGTTGGACTGAAAATCTGGTAGTGTGTGGGGGCAAATGACACTCAGCAAATTGGTCACAAAACCAGGAAAATGGACAAAAGCATTCAGTCAAATCTTTTAAATAAAACAGATTCAACTACAGAAAATTTTTAGACAGTTTCTAGATTTTGCATTTGCTCCCATTCAGTACCAGATGTTTATTAAACCAACTAGTTAGATGGTTGGATGAAAGTTGGTCAGGTGTGAGTGTGAATGTTGCAGTGAGAGATCCTCAAAATATCAGCTACAAATGCCAGTGTCGCTCACAGCGACTGTTCTTTTAGTACGAATAAATACAAATACAGCCAAGTCAATTAGTTGAAGTTTAGTTAAATAGTGTACCCAAAAAAAAGAACAGTTGCTGTGAGAGATGCTGGCATTTTTAGCAGATATTTTGAGGATTTCTCACAGCACACAGCAACGTTGGCACTCAAAGGGTTAATCAGCACCTCAGTCAGTATGATTATATTATATATGCACAAGTATGAATAGCTTTAAAACCTGGACAGTTAGGATGCCTTGAGGACTGAGGGGGTTATTCAAACATGAGTGCATGATCGGGTGATAATCAAAGCCATCCTGATACTTTTTTATCACTGGCCATAAAGCAAGTTGATTGACATGAAGCCAGTGTTTGGGGGCGGTAACCATGCATTTTCTTTAAGTGTCAGGAAAAAGGAAAAAAAGATAAAGATTTGTCTTGGTGTGGTGCACCAATAGAAGAAAATGAGTCCTAAAATCTAACTTTTATTAGTTTAATTGTAAAACAAGCGAAATATAAAAGAACATATATAAACATACAGATGGGAGAGGTATATATTAAAAATGCACGTGCGAGCGTTCCGAATGTGCTGAGATTGATTTTAATTAGAATTATTGGACAAATATAGAACCGACCACCTATATACGAAAATTATCACTCGATGTGTAGATTTATTCCTGCAATTGACTACTTTGTGGTATTGTGTCAATTTGTATCAAGAAGGAATACCACAAAGCGAAATCAATTGCAGGAATAAAGCTACACATTTAATTTTTGTATATAGGAGGCCGGTTCTATATTTGTCCAATAATTCTAACTAAAATCAATCTCAGCACACGCGGAACGCTCGCACTTACATTTTTAATATGTACCTCTCCCATCTGTATGTTTATATGTGTTCTTTTATATTTCGCTTGTTTTACAATTAAACTAATAAAAGTTAGATTTTAGGACTCATTTTCTTCTATTGGTGCACCACACCAAGACAAATCTTTCTCTTTTTTCCTTTTTGTGACTATATATTATTTGTCAGTGGTAGCACACCCCTGATTTGCATTGAGCAATAAGGCTGTCATAACTATAGACAGGGGGCCATCTCTGTATCCATTCAATATAACTGTTAAGATACACGGTCATGTGCGATTGTACCCAAACCCCCCTCTCTTAAGTGTCAGGAAAAATGCAGGCCTGCCAAAGTGGTTAAAGGGAAGTCATGTGATGTCAGCTCCGGACCCGATCAGCCTGTTTCTATTGCAGCTGCCTAGTAAGTCCTGGGTAATGCACAGACTGTATAATCATTAGAGTGTGAGCGCCTTGTGTATGGATTTGCTGCTAATCGCCGGTTGGCATAATTTTCACAAGCCACGCACTTTGATTTGCAGGCTTGCATAGGGCGGGAATTCACTTTGGCATGGCAGGGATTACCTGATCACAGGACTCTACTAATAATCAGCCTAGCGATCAGGTGTGAGTAACCTTCTGAGTTTGGGCAAGCCTGTCCTATGGTGTTTAAACTGCATAAACCCATCATAGCCCATAGGAAACCTAGACCTTAGAAATATTATATTAGTTCTCTAGTATAAATGTACATTTGACTGTAAATGACAAACTGAATTAGCGTAATGTCAAACTCTGTGAGGGATTAAGTTTATACAGCTTTTTCTTCTTAATTATAGCCAACTATTAACAAAATGAAAGGCACAACACGTTTGACATTACTGAGAATTTAAGGAGGTTCAGAAGTATATGATACTACTTTGAAACTGAATAAATGAAAAATGGGGACTAAAATATGAAGCAGTTCTAGTAGCAATTAATAAATACGGGCTATTCATGCACACTAATAATACAATGAATTGCAAATTATAATCAAATATATTTACCCAGAGGTTAAATTCAATATTTGGTTGAACATTTGTGCTCTTAGCATGAATAATGTAGACATCTGGAGTGAATTTTAATGTAAATGGTGCTGAAAATGGTCATATTGTAAATACATTTTTAAATTTGATGTTCTTGTGAGCATATGTTTAAATTGGTGCTGACCTTCAAGACCCATAAAAACCATCAGGTAGAGCAGTGGTTCCCAACGCTGGTCCTCAAGTACCCTTAACAGTTCACGTTTTCCAGGTCTCCACATAGAATTACAAAGGAAATAATTAGCTCCACCTGTGGAACTTTTTAAAATTTGTCTGAATAATGGGTGCACCTGTGTAACTGCCAGGTGACCTGGCAAACATGCACTTTTGGGGGTATTTGAGGACCAGTATTGGAAACCACTGAGGTAGAGCAATGACGATTCAGAAAGTCATAGCCATACACTTATCAAAACCTGCAGTTAATTACTAAAGTAAAGCCAGGCAGCTGAGGAGGTTTCTGCATCATTTTATCCCACTAATGTGTGATAAAAATAAATAATACAGACAAAATATATTAAAAAAAAAAAATTAGTCAAGAATAAAGCATTTTTGTTTTACATTTTTGTCATCTTGAGATGTAGGTAACAGAATATGCACTGTGGTGGAGCCAGAGGCATGAGAAAGTGATAAATGGGAAAAGGAGGCAATTTTTACCACAGGTGGCGTTTACTACAAGCAAAAGCAGCACTATTGCTGGTGGTAAGACTTCAAAGTATAAGACTAAGCTCAACACTCATTGGTAAAAAAAAACAGTAATTCAAGTTAACATTGCCACGCAGTATTCTTATTCTACCAAAAATTACAAGTGAGCAAAGGGAACAGTATCCCTTTAACTAGAGAAACAGTAAACCAAAAAATACTGACTTTAAGTAAATGAATATACTGTAGGTCAATCAGAAGTATACTGACAATGTAAAATGTTACTTTTTCTCTTTAATCTTCTTTAAAACCTCAAGTACAGTACACAGCATATTTTGGATACAGGTGCTATAGGCTTAAGTGAAGTGCGCATCAAACGTTTGTAGTGTAATGTACAATGGGGCAGTGGAGCTTCAAGGAAAACTATTAAATATATTATTTAATATGTGATATTAAAAAATTTAATTTCTGATTATGTTGTATTATTATTATTTATTTTTACAATATCTAGGTCTTCGTTTGCAGTGAAGGGTTCAGTATTGGCAGAGGTTTTAACCACCGAGCTAATATTTGAAAAAAATTAATAACATAACAAAATATTCTGTTTATAAATATTTTTCTTAAATCTCAACTGGAAATGTAGCACTTTATCTACCAGTTCACAAAACTATGCTTTAATGTGGCTACAAAATATAAGCAGCAATATACCTTCATAAAAAAAAAAATCAGACAATGGTATAAAACAAAACAATAATAAAAAAATTATCCATTTTCTATCCCAAAATGCAAATCGCAATGGAAGTATGTTTGCGATATGTAAATAAATGTTAAAAATAATCTTCGTTTAATCAAGGTAATTATACCATACAGCTAATTATAGTGATATTGTGCAAATACAGTAGATTGTATTCATACAGACTGGGATGATTAACACCTGTATATGTAAAAAGTAATGTTTCATAATAAAAAACAAATATAAGTACAGTAAAGGGGTTTGTCTATAGAGATCATATAATAATGTGATATAGCATATGGCTGTGTCACTGATGTGAGTGTCAGGGTAGAAGAGTGTGACTATTCAGGATATTGCTGATTGACCTTCTGCTTGTATAAATGGAAGGTGATTACACAGAGCTGGTGCAGACAGGGAGCATGGAGGCTGGCTCTGGTACAGTACTCTATATTACAGTACATACAGTATATGTAGCATTGTGCTTTTGGCAGGGGCACACATTCAAGGTGTAAGTGGGAAATGTTAGTAGTTTCATCTGCAGAGAAAACTTTGCAAGTGAATCTATATACTGTGGGCTTCAATGTGCATGTGTAGAGGTAATGGGCGATATGGTAAGAGTATACCAGTGTGGCATGTCTGAGTTATTGGTAGAGGATGCTGGTAGGGCTGGCACAGGTCTGTGTGAGAGGATGAGGTGCAGAGTCTGCAGGGACCGCTGATGTATGAGGCAGGAGTACACTATGATGCCCTGGCATAGATGCAGGGATGCCCCCCCAACTCTCTCATGTGCTACAGATGGAGATCCCCCCCCCCCCCCCCCCCCCCAACTCTCTCTCATGTGCTACAGATGGAGATCCCCCCCTCACTCACACTCACTGACCTTGTTTTCTCCTCACCGGCCTCTTCCTCCCGCTGCAGAAGCGGACCTTGCTGAACACCCCCAGCACATGCCTCTCGCACAGGGAGCGCCCATCTTTGCTCGGGCTGGTGCGGCGCTTGGACGTGCACACCCGGTCACTGTTGGACTCCCGGGCCTGTCTCTTCTGCCGGATGAGGGAGCTGGCTATAGCCGCAGCCATGGCTCCCGCAGGCGCCTCCCAGGTCCCCCGGAATAATTCAGTCCGCGACCCCCGCGGGGCGCCCGCTGTACACTGGTCCCGGGCGGGTGATGAGCCTGACGCCCGCTCCGGGCAGCAGCACTAGTAGTAGTTATAGTAGTGAGCGCAGGGCTCAGGCGCCGGAGTGCGGCAGCTACACGCCGGGTGTCCCGGGGCTCCGTCCCATCTCCCGATCCCTGTTACCCCATAGCGCGGGACCCGGTCCGGTGTGTGTGCGGGCCCGGCGTCTCTCTGGGTCCTCAGCAGAGGTCAGTGCAGCCCGCGGAGAGTGACGGGCAGAGCCGGGGTCCTGCGGTGCATCCCACAGGCAGCGCCTCACGGTGTGCAGCCCCCTGGTCCAGGCATCCCGGGTGTGCGGTGTGTGCGAGAAGCGGGTCACAGTCCGGGTGGGGGAGGGGGATCACCAGACGTCCCGGGTTCCGCAGCCGGCACAGGTGCTCTGTACATCACCCATGGCTGTGTGTCCAAATGTCAGCAGCAGCTCCTCACCCTCTCCCGCAGCAGGGCGCACACTACTAGTACCAGCCTGATGCCAGAGAGCAGCAGCGCCGGGGGGGAGGGGGTCCCCGGGGCACCGGCACAACTTCCCCACAGTGTACGCTGTCCCCGCTCAGCATCTGCTGGGATCCCGCTGGCAGCAGTGATGAGCAGCACAGCTCCCCCCTCTCCCGTCCTCCTGGGGGGTCACTCTCATCATTCCTCCGTACGAGTCAGTCAGCCGAGCATCCCTGCAGCCCACTGGTGGCGGAGTGGGGTCACTCACCTGGAGGAGAGCAGGGGCTGCTGCTGCTGTAGTATTGCAGCTGTGCCTCTCCTGTCTCCCCTATCTGTGTGCTCTCTACGCAATCCTACGTGATCGTGGTTTGGATGAGGAATTCTCACCGGCAGTCCGAGGGAACTGCAGCTCCCACCCAGCCTGTCCACACTGTAACCCACGCGTGGGGCTGCAGCTGTGCTGCTGGCTGGGGTGAGCATTAACACCAGTTGCACTGCCTGAGCAATGATATCACTGCACCTGCTGCAGTCACAGCACAGCCTGACACTGTACTGTACATAGCGCGCGTCCACTGACAGGATGGCTACAGTGCATACATACAGTCCATTGGCAAAGTCTCACACACCCTAGGTGGAAGCAGGGACCAGCAATACAGGTTTCTGCATAAAGTCATTTCTGTGCCCAAAGTGCCCTATACACAAAGCGGAGAAAGAAGGGATCTCATTTTCATTATATTATAATATACCTCATGCCCCTTCCCCAGATCCTGTACAGCTGGAAGGTCTAGAAAAAATATACAATAGTAGCGCTAGAAATTTGAAATATGAAAAATGTAATTATATATAAAAGGGGGGGTACACAATAAAATCAACAATAAAAAACCAGCAAGAACACCATTAATTTGCAATTTGTAGCTGCTTAAACTGGATCCATTCCTAGTATGCCGTGAGAGTATTGTCCAGAAATAACAAATAAAGTCTCCTTAAGATATATATTTACCGCCGGTCTGTCCAAATGTGGATTTTAATCCTTTTCAGGAAAGCAATTCTGCGAAGTCCATCACTTGGTGAGGGGAAATTCCCCGCGGGTTACCAGTTATGCGGATAGGAGAAATCACAGAGGAGTGATTCAACCAGCACACCACTCACCACCAATTGCCTGCCTACTTCACTGGACCCAAACCAGCCGTCACCAGAACTCCAACTTTTTTCTCCTATCCGCATAACTGGTAACCCACGGGGAATTTCCCCTCACCAAGTGATGGACTTCGCAGAATTGCTTTCCTGAAAAGGATTAAAATCCACATTTGGACAGACCGGCGGTAAATATATATCTTAAGGAGACTTTATTTGTTATTTCTGGACAATACTCTCACGGCATACTAGGAATGGATCCAGTTTAAGCAGCTACAAATTGCAAATTAATGGTGTTCTTGCTGGTTTTTTATTGTTGATTTTATTGTGTACCCCCCCTTTTATATATAATTAAATTTTTCATATTTCAAATTTCTAGCGCTACTATTGTATATTTTTTCTGTCTTTCTCCCATAGGGACTCTCGATCCCTTATTTAGTAGCTGCTTCACATTGCAACCCGTTCCAGCGCCCAATTGTGCTGTTCTAAAGCCGCCCCCCTCTTTTTTTCAGCTGGAAGGTCTAAAGGTGGCCATACATCAGAAAGATATTGTACCCAATCATACAATCTCAATCGATTGTAAGATGGATTGTATGCAGATTGTGTGCACATCTTGTGTACACAATCATACAATCAATCATAAGATGGATTGTATGACTGATTGTATGATCGATTGTATGCAGATTGTGTGCACAATCATGCAGCAGATGGATTGTATGACTGATTGTATGATGGATTGTGAGTAGATTGTGTGTCCAAAAACCACCAAGGACTGCTGGGGATTTCAAGGGAAATTGTACACAATCGTGAGCGCAATCGATCTTAAGATCGATCTTTCTGATGTATGGCCAGCTTAACCTGCATTCCATTAACATTAATATTCTGGAGTGAAGTGAAATCAGCTTTGTGCAAATCATTACACAACCGTAAAAACATACACACCCCTCTACCCCCCTCAGAGGGCCACATTTATTAATAAATATTTACAGCATGAGGGTTATTAAGACCTGATCACACAGCTGCAAATTCACAGTGTGAACGATTAGCAATGGACAGCACATTACTAGGGAACGTAGTACGCCTGCGCGAGGTCATCCTGCAATAAAATCCTGCTACTTTTTTCATTGCTGGCAGGGTGATTGAAAGGAAGCCAGGATTTTTGGATGTCACCCAGCCATTTCCTGTGAGTGCCAGGTAAAACGCAAGTGTACCCAGGCTTTTTTTTAGGGAGGGTGTGTGACGTCAGCTCGATTCCAATGTTTCTATTGCGCTGGCTGAGTAGGTCAGGAGTAGGAGCACAGACTGCACACAGTGGGAAAATCATTGGATGATGAGTGAGCTGCAAATGGATTTGCAGCTGATCGGAGGCCTGCGATATTTTTGCAGGTCATTCTTAAGCCCTGTACACATGCATCGATTTTTCCCAATTTTCAATTCGATTTTGCTTATAGAAGCAATATCGAATCGAATCCTAATCAAAATCGAATGGTTTTTGTGTCACTTTCGATCTACATTCGATTTGATGCGCGCTCCCGTTTTCACAAAATCGAACAGAAAAATCTACTGTGCAGCCAAGGAAATATCGAATTCGATCTACTAAATCAAATGTGTACAATGTACCATGAAGTATATCGAATTCAATATCGAATTCGATATCTAATGCAAAAGTACTGATGTAATGCCAAATCGAATGGAAAGATCTAATGCCAGATCTAATAGAAAAATCGAATCTAACATCGAATCTAAAGCAAAAGAAGTGTGTGTACATAGCTATAGGCTTGCACGGGGCAGGATTTCACCCATTCTGGGCAGCGGCTATCTGACCGCAGGGTGATCATAAGGCACTACTAAATCGCGCTGCAGTGATCAAATCAGAATAACCCCTGTATTTGGTGTAGGGATAGCAGCAGATATCAGATATATGGGATATGGTGCTGTTAGATTTACCAAGCTCCAGATTAGCCCTGAAGCTAATGCCATCTGAAGATGGCATTGTGCTGCTGGAGCCTATGGCCTACTGTTTGCAGAATGCACTGGAATAGGCCTCCTATTCAATGGCTTCTATTCAATGGCTTCCATGCATGCGTGATCAGCGGATTGTGCATGTCCAGGAGTCCCAGCATTGAACTGAACACTGCATATCCCAGTACAAAACAATGTAACCTGGCAATCGATGAGTTATGGTGGGGAGGCACTGCACAGTATCAGAGCCAGAGATTAATCACAGACAGGTTTTACCCAAACATACAGTACATGATTTCGTGCTGATTTTCGACTAGAAAAACGTTTCACTAAATGCAAAGATGTTATGAATAATACAAAACATATATTTGAAAATTGTAACTATAATTTGAATAATTCTAATCATTTTATAGTCAAAACTCTGGAGTATACTAGAGTATGACAGCTGAGGATCTGACTGCACTTCACTGCTGTCAATATCACTTTATAAAAACATCCTTGATTAACACTAGATTTATACAAAAGTGCACTGAATTCCTTTTAAATGTGTTGCATATTTTTTTGGAATACAATCCTTATAAAAACAATTTTGGCTTGTGCTGTAAGATGGAGGTATAATATGGGAGCATTATATGAATAATATACAATATTAGAGAGCTACATGGCAAGAACATTTGCTTCATGTCATAATGAGGCCAATAGTTCACTGTGCTCTAATAGATTGAATATTGGTCAACCCCAGAAAAGCCACCCTTTTGGCAAGCAGCAGGAATCATGTAATGTTATCCTACATTGGTAGCTTGGTTTGTTCAGTTTGTAAAGGAAACAGTATAATTTAGAAATATACA
Source organism: Crinia signifera (assembly GCF_055691185.1). Classification (NCBI taxonomy): domain Eukaryota; kingdom Metazoa; phylum Chordata; class Amphibia; order Anura; family Myobatrachidae; genus Crinia; species Crinia signifera. The sequence continues at coordinate 227,124,649 of NC_139219.1, forward strand.
GTTGGAATAAAAGGTAATGGGGCAGATTCATTAAGCCTTAACAAGAGATAAATGCAAGGGTGATAAAGAGATAAACGTCCAGCCAATCACATGCTAACTGCCATGTTACAGACTGTGTTTGAAAAAAGTCAGTAAGGAGCTGATTGGCTGGACATTTATCTCTCTTTATAACCCTTGCATTTATCTCTTATTAAGGCTTAATACATCTGCCCCAAAGAGAGATAAACGTCCAGCCAATTACCTGCTAACTGCCATGTTCTAGGCTGTGTTTGAAAAAAGTCAGTAAGGAGCCGATTGGCTGGACATTTATATCTCCTTATCACCCTTGCATTTATCTCTTGTTAAGGCTTAATACATCTGCCCCATTATTACCAGAAAGCAATACAAAGGGGGAATTTACTAACATGGGAGTTTTATTTTACATGGGATGTTGCTATGGGCAACCTAGCAGAATCTACTTGTTTATTTAGCACCTTCTAGAAGATAATAGATAGTGGGGCAGATTTATTAAGCTCTGTGAAGTGATAAACTGTCTGGTTTTTATCACCGGCCAATCAGCTCCTACCTGTGAAGTTACAGACTTGGTTTGAAAAATGACAGGTAGGAACTGATTGGCCAGTGATAAAAACCAGACACTTTATCACTTCACCAAGCTTAATAAAGCCCCTTTCACATTGCAGTTTTAACACGGCATATTGCCGATTTTTAACTGCTTTAAAACGGTACCAGCTGCAATATGAAAGCTCCACAATCAATTTACCGGTTACAGAATACCGGTATTTTGAAATGTGTTAAAAGCAGGATCCTACACGTTTCTGAGCCGTTTTCCCTGCAGACTGAACAGCTCAGAAACGGTATTTGCTACAAATGATAACCACACATGATCTCCGCCCACAAGCAGGAAAAAAACATTTAAAATGACATTGTATGGCTTTCTATGGGTGAAACGGAATGAATCTGAAGGTACAAAAATGGTATTGAAACTGCAATATACCACTTACAACATGCAATGTGAAAGGGGTTTAACTGGGTTTTGACCCATTTAAAAAAACGTTTACAAAAACGAGTTGAAAGCAGGTTTTTGCAATGTGAAACCAGCCTAAATCTACCCCAGTATCTGATTGTTTGTCCATAGCAACATCACATATGAACTAGGACTCCCATCTTAGTAAATTTCCCCTAAAGCATATATACCGTATATACTCGAGTATAAATCATCAGGAATATAAGCCGAGGCCCCTAATTTTACCTAGAAAAACTGGGAAAACTTATTGACCTGAGTATAAGCCTAGGGTGGGAAATGCAGAGTGCCATATGTGTGATAAGCAAGCAGTGTGACATGTATGTGTGAATGTGGGGAGCACTAGTTCATGCTGTATATGTATGTATGTATGAGGGGATCAGAATCTCTGGACGGCACTCACCTGTCCAGCACCTGCTGCAGGGACACACTGGTGCTGCTGGGATCAGACATGGCGTCCCCGGCCTCCTGTCAGTGGCAGCGCTCAGGCCGAGTGTCTGCATCGCCCCTCTCGCCCCCCAGGAACAGGTCACTGTGCTCTGTCACTGAGGGGAAAACACCAGCGCCGCGTCCTGACAGAACATCACGTCACTTCATTCAACAACACGGCAGCCCCGGACACCAGGAAGTGAAGAGGACAGCAGCAGCGCATGGAAGAGGTGCACTGCCGGCGCACTGTGTCCATGTACTTCCGGCAGTGGCGCCTCCATCCTCTTCACCCGTGTATAAGCCGAGGGTGGGTTTTCAGCAAAAAAAATGTGCTGAAAAACTCGGCTTATACACGAGTATATACGGTAACTACATGTCAAAAAGACACTGTGGACCTCATTCCGAAATTGGGACACAAGTGCTAGTTCACTATCACCTCTCTCTTTTTTTTTTATGGAACTTGCACTTGCGACTCACTAAGAAAAGGGGGGCAGGTCAGGAATGGACTGGGGTTTGTAAATGCAGCCAAAGTACAGAAAGGGCATGCTATGGGTATTTTGAGGCAAATTGCAGCAAAGAGGGTTAGTACAGACTCAAGTCTCTTCTGCCCCCTGTTTGGATAGAATGGACTTGGGATTACTAAAACCCTGGTGAAAGGTATGCGATGATGATGATAACAACCACAGTCCATGTGATAGGGGGCTATTCCATTCCATGCCAGATTTTTTGACAGTCAAAAAATGACACGTTATTTTTAGGTTGAACTTAAATTCGACCTATTTGATTAAATTTTCACTGTTGAAAACTCCATCATGGTCGAAAAAACACGTGGATCAGTGAATTATTCATTGATCCACATGTTTGAATCGAAATTGCATCCATTTTTCAACTGTTTTTAGTTATGTTTCGCCAATAAAGTTTCGACTTTAGAAAAAGTGAAACTGGATCAGCGACACATGAAAAAAAAAAAGTCAAAAACAGCCACAATTGAACTGTAGCTGAAAAACGAAATTAATGTAATACCCCCTAAGTGTGTCTAAGTCACTCCTTTTAATGCAAATAAAGTACTGTAATTGTGAATTAAAAGTATAAAAACTTTATTTACAAAAATAAATTATGATTCCTACTCTCAGGACCGTAATTAGGGTGGTGCCTATGGGCCAAATCTGACACCGCCATAATAAGTAAATATTAAAACCTACAAAAGTAGCCAGCCAGAGCACCTGTATCCCCAGCTCCATTAACTATTACCCCTACACATTCTGCCATATAATTCCTAAATACCTTTGGCCAGATTCTCTAATCAGCTCCTACCTGCCATGTCCCAAGCTGTGTTTGAAAAATGTTAGGAGCTGATTGGCTGGTTGTGTATCACTCTCCATTTTATCACTTTTGAAGCTTAGAGAATCTGGCCCCAAATCTTTAAGCTACACCAAGCATATAGCAGCCGTCAATCTCTATAGAATCTCAATCTCTGTGAGCAATCCTCAAAAATACCAGCATCGCTCACAGCGACTGTTCTTTTAGTATAAATAAATACAAATACAGCCAAGTCAATGAATTGAAGTTTATCTAAATATTGCACCCAAAAAAAGAACTGTGAGCGGTGCTGGATATTTTGAGGATCTCACAGCAACGTTGGCACTCAAAGGGTTAATAAAAAATTTTGCTTGGCAATTTTCACACCATTGTCTAGTGTCCGTGAGTCTCCGAAACACTGCCATCTGCTGGCAGAGAGTGAAAATACATCTCTTTCTCACACATGCATAAACATAGAAGGTAGCAGACTAGCATTCAAAGTTTTTGCTTCAAGCTGGCTTACTAGTTTCTATATATATATTATCACAGGCTCAGAGCAGATTATTGTTATTCAAGATCTCCCTGATCATGTTAGTATTGTGCTATGATGTGCTATAAGGAGCACTACTACTGTGTAGCATAATGTGAATAATTGGTATAATGCATGTAAGGGTTACTGCTCTGTAACATGTCTATAGAATGGTAATACAGTGTGCCATTATTTGAAAAAAGGAATACAACTGTGTGGCATAATATGAATAAGGGACTCTACTGTGTAGTTTAACCTGTATAATGGGTACTGCTATGTTGTGTAATGGAAATAATAGGTGGAACTTTGTGACAATATTAATAAAGGACAGTGCAGAGCAATGTAAATAAGGTTGCATCACTGTGTGGCATATTTTGAATTAGATTGTACCATTGTGTGGACCTGCTCCTTCTCAATGAGACCACATCCCCTTTCTGGTCAAGCGTCAAAGGTGTGCACCCCCTTCGAAATAGAATAATGGGAAGGGGACACTAATGATTTTTCTTTCACAGGTACCTGGGTCCAGGGGCCATACCACAAAATCGACACCCCGGAGTTCCACGTAGGTACAGTAGTTGCTGTAGAAATCACAGAGAAAATAGCGCAGCAGTCATTTTACTAGTGAAATGCACTTGTGTTGTAGAGATCAGTCACTATGAATGTGGCAGGCACATTGGGCCTAATTCAAACCTGATTGTAAAATAATTTGTTTTTAAAATGTGCAAAACCATGTGCACTGCAGGTGGGGCAAATGCAGAGAGAGTTAGATTTGTGGGAGTTATTTTGTTTTTGTGCAGGGTTAATACTGGCTGCTTTCTTTTTACACTGCTATTCAAATTTAAGTTTGAAGACACCCCACCCAAATCTAACTCTCTCTGCACATGTTACATCTGCTCCACCTGCAGTGCACATGGTTTTGAAGAACAAATTTGCCCTGAGATCAAGTCTGAGTTAGGCCCATTGTTCCCAGAGACTTGCACATGTGCAGTAGACTCTGGCAAAATGCACCACAGAGAGGAGAGGGCCCACATGAAGTGTGCCCATGGACACCCTCTTCTCCTAAGCCACACCAGCTCTGCCATATATTGCTACACATGAAAATGTGGCTGCATTTTACATCTACATCCATTTCAGAATAGGTCCCAAAATATTACTATTTTTTGGACCTGACCATCCGCAGCAGGACCTCTCCTTCTCTGAACAGGCAGCTTGGTCGGTGGCCACTCAGGTATGAACTTTAGCTGGTAGGGGGCACTACTACTGTGGGCAATATGTGTGCCACAACTACTGTGGGTATTATTTTCTAAGAGGCACTCCTAATGTGGGCATTATGTGTAATGGTTACTACTTCTGTGAGCATCATGTGAGCATTATGTGTATTTTCCAATGGGCACTACTAGTGCGGCTTTTGTGTGTATAATGGAAACTACTGAGGGTATTGTGCATAACATAAATAAGATACACTACTATGTGGTGCAATATGAATCATGGGCACTATACGCAGTGTAATGTGAATAAGATTATTCTACTATGTGGTGTAATTTGAATAGGGGTTACTATTGTGTAACAACACCCCTTCCTTGTGAGACCACACCCCTTTTTTGCACTGCATGCCTTCGTCGCTCAGTTTCTCTTTATTACATATGGGGAGGGCACTAATGTATACTGGCACTTGTGTAGTTTCACGGCGCCAGCATGGCGCCGTGCTACTTCCGGGTTCTACGCTCGCCACAAACTATGTTAAAAAAAAGTAACTTAACTCCATGCCAACATGGATAGTTCATACCCCCACTATCCATGTTGGCATGGAGTTGATTTTACATAGCGTGGCGAGCATAGCGATCCACCGAGCCCGCAGCGTGGGCAAGCGAGCCCCTCAAGGGGACTCAGACGCACGGTGCCATGCTGGCGCCGTGAAACTACACAAGTGCCTGTATAATTTGCAGGATAGTGCTGAACACCCTAGAAGCGGCCTTGGTTGGAAACTCACTTTTATTACATGTCAAAAAGTTTGAAAGAATATTTATAGTCCAAAGTTTGTTTCATATTGACAAGGGCATTTATATTCTTGCAAATTGTGCCATATGTGAGTTACCCAACATCATTTCAGTCCAAGTTTGTCAAAGTAATGAACATAGCTGGCAACTGTTGTCTGTACAAGATGCTTATCTCTGTCTCAAATAGAGTAACAGATTTTAGAAAAATGTGTTTCGGTTGGTATTCAATAAATGACAGTGAAACATGAATCTACAGGTACAAAATGTACTAAAAGGGGTACAGATAGATTTTTAAAGCTAGCATTTAAGGACATGGTGCCACTTTAGTTTTTACACAATTGAGATAAAATTAAGGAAAAGTTCACCCATGAATACCTTTATAAAGAAATCTCCAAATCACATAATTATTGACTCAGCTGTCCATTCACACAGGGGCTAGCAGTCTTAGGGCCCATTTGTCAATGAATGCATATTCAATGCAATCTGGGCACCATCTTAGTGCCCAGGATTGCATTTCTATATTCAATCATATCAACTGGATGTATTATAGGCAGGGACACAGGTTCTGAAATAAGTCTGTTCTTGCAAATGCCTCTGGTGCTGCTTCCCAGAGCACAATGCAGAAGATGTGGGCACAGTCATTACCCCAGTGGCATCCTGACACATTTGCAGCAAGGCACTAGCTTTAATTTATCTATGTAAGTGAAACAGCAAAATAAAATGTCTGGTTGCACTGAGTTGCTGCATAGTTAGGCGTGGCATAATATTCCTTTAATCCAGGACACCTATGATTGACACACGTTTGATGATTAAAACCATGAGAAATCCAAGCTTGAATTTAGTCAGCCACAGATTCTGTGTCAATCATATTGCAAGCCTATGCATAGTAGCATTGCTGCACTTATTACAGATTCTCCATTGACTGAATATAGGAATGTAGTGAGTCAAGATAGAATTTGTAGTGATCCTCATACAGTACCTAGGTGTGTTTTTCTACACCAAATGGCATCCATTTAACTATTACACTTCCAAAGTTCCAAACAGGAACACCCTGTGTGAATGTAGTTTAAGATTGGTAAGGGGACATAGGTTATTACGAGGCCTATGTACTAAGCCTTGGAGAGCTAAAGTGGACAGAGATAAAGTACCAACCAACCAGCACCCAACTGTCATTTTGTGACATGATAGTTAGGAGCTGACGCTGTAAGTTTATCTCTCGACTTTATCTGTCTCCAAGGATTAGTACAAAGACACCTATAGCCCACACATGCAAACTCCCCCAGAAATTTGGGGGCACTCCTGGGCCACCTGGAAAAGTAGGCTAGTCTCCTGAAGTTGACCTCCACCACCCACACATCCAAAAGCTGCTGGCATCATTGTAAACCCAGGTTCAGATTCCTTGGTCAAACTGGTTATTGCTCAAGGAGCCTTTTTTACGGTGAGCCACAACCCAGGACTGTTATACTTTTCTCACAAGCAGCCTTTATCTCGGAAAATTGCCAGTAAAACCTGCGTTGTGTATCGTGTGCAAGGGTAAAATCGGGTTAATTGTCCAGTGTCCACAACCAGGGGGTTATTCACAGGACTGAGCAAGATAAAGGGGATGTGGAAAGGGGGACCTGGGTTACTCAACCAGGGTGATGATTAAAAGGTTATCATTGGTGTTAACTTTTCATGAGTCCTGTTTATGAGCTTGCAATGCCCACATGTATTATTGCATACAGTTTTGCAGGCAGTTTGGAATGTGATGACCTGGGATTAACTTTAGCCCAACGTGTAATGTAAAAGGGGTTTAAGCAGCTGTAATACGGAGTTGAAATTGTTGTTATTAACCTGGCTCAGACCCAGGATTTAGGTCTGAAAGGAGACATTTTATCACACTCATGGCTTCATAAGAATATTCGCTGAGCTGATGGAGGCAAGGGTCCTTGGTGCAAAGGGAAAAATGAAAAATGTCGCCCCCTAAAAATACTTCTCTAATCTCATGACATAAATCTTATATAGAAACATAAAATGGTTCATTGTTATAAAACTGCTTACAGAATTAAAAACATTACCAACCTGATTCTTAACTGTAAATAGCAAATATAATGGTCTAATTAAAGAACAGAATCCACGTTACAGTAAATTAAGCAGCTTTTCAGACATCCCTATTTTTTTAGTCTTAAAATCAAATTCCCTCAGCACATCATACTGAGGCAGACAGTGCAGAGTTCTCTGTTACATATATCTGCAAATATATAGTAAGCCACCAGTTACTGCAATGGCGTCTCTGCTCTATTGGTCCTATACTACATGATAATATCACTTACTTTGGGTCATACATTGATATATGGACAACATTAATAAAGGACAGTACAGAGCAATGTAAACAAGGTTGCATCACTGAGTGGCATATTTTGAATTAGATTGTACCATTGTGTGGCCCTGCTCCTTCTCAATGAGACCACATCCAATTTCTGGTCAAGCGTCAAAGGTGTGCACCCCCCTTCCATATAGCATAATGGGAAGGGGACACTAATGATTTTTCTTTCACAGGCACCTGTGTCCAGGGCCATACCACACAATCTAAACCCAGGAGGTCCATGTAGGTACAGCAGTTGCCGTAGAAATCACCCAGAAAATAGCGCAGCAGTCATTTTACTGGTGGTTTACTGGCACTTGTGGTTTCCAATCACAGTATTTTTATTTGGATTTGTATGTTGTTTCCGAATTAAAAGGGAAGTCTCATTTAATTATTATTTATTAATAGATTATTGATGTACACTCTATCCAATAATGAGACATTCTAGTCAAATCTCTTGTCTAGATAATTAACCCCAGATAAAGGGGGGTATTCAATGCCACGGCACGGATGTTGAGCAAGCTCGACAGCCATGCCCCTGTCCCGTTCTCGCTTTGCTCGACTTGAGCTCGGCGGTCGGGATTCAATGTCCCGGTCGCCGAGCGGCGAGAAAGGGGCGTGGCAGTGAGCTGAGGATGGAAATAGACGAGCTCCGGCCAGGAGCTCGCCTGTTTCCGGCTTTTCTCGGCAGAAGGAGCCCGACAGCTTGTGATGTCGGGCTTGTTCTGCGGAGAAACCCTGTTCAATGCTGTCGGGGAAGACAGCATTGAATAGGGCCCAGCAGCCATTTGCCCCATCTGGAGATGGATGCGGGAGCTCGAATGACATTGAATACCCCCCAAAGTCTGCCACAGATGAAACGCATTGGAATATCATGCTGTTACTTACCTGTATGATTCACATCTGAACAAGCCTGTAATAAATAATTTACTTTCTTCATCTCATTATTGGACTTTTTAATCACTATTTTAACAGGTTGTCTCCAAGAATTGTTTTGCATCTGTTTAATGTGGTTCCTCACCTCTAGGGTACTACTTTTGTTGCTATTGCTTTTCTTTCAAGCCTCCGGGTGCTGCCGTTTATTTGTTTATACTGTGGTATTACTAGGCTGGGCACCGGAGCATGTAAGGCTAGTGTTGGGAAGTGCTGCCCTACCAAGCAACCTCTACATTATATATATATCTATCTATATATATATATATATATATATATATATATATAGATAGATATATATATCTATATATATATATCTATCTATATATATATATATATATATATATATAGATAGATATATATCTATCTATATATATATAGATAGATAGATAGATAGATATATAACTAATTTCTAAATATAAATACGTTTTCTCTAAACAAAAACAATAACGATAAAAGATAACATTAATTAAAAATACTAAAGAATCCTAAATTGACATGTACTACTACTTTATATATTACAATCATAGCGGTATAAAAACAAATGGCTACACTCAAAAAACCTTTCTAAAAGCACATTTGCCATTTCACTCTGGTCAGTGGAGGCGTTTCATTTAAAGTTTTCATTTATCTGACTTTGCTGAAAGTCAGACGGGAAGTTTTCTGATTAGATCGCAGCCAAGGGAAATAAGAAAAAAAAAATAAGAGCAGACTTGTGAATCGCAGTTTTCTATGGATGTAGAAAAAGTTCTTCAAAAGACAGATTCATTAAATGACTCCTCTTCAATCTGTGTAATAAGCCGTAAGGCACGTTCTAAGCAGTTTTTTTGACAGCTGTCAGACCACCCATACTCTAGTTGGACAAGATCATTTAACCATGACAAGTCATTAGGTGATATTTTATACTTCTTTATTGCTGACAAAGGAAAAAATTAAGCGCCAACTATAAAACCAATGCTGATTGAATGTGATGGCTAACCAATTTATCCTACTTTATATAGCTCTTGAAGAAATGCACATAGCTAAACAAATTCGATATATGAACTATATTTCTTGTCAGGTGTATTTGGCATCACTGTCTTATCACATTAGTTTGAGAGGTATTTAACCTCCCCTCATGCTCAGTATGTGGTTTCCCATTCCCTTCATCACATGCAGTCCTGCCCTCACTAACATACTGCGGGCCATTCTCTAAGCTTCAAAAGTGATAAAATGGAGAGTAATAAACAGCCAGCCAATCAGCTCCTACCTGCCATGTCACAGACTGTGTTTGAAAAATGTCAGGCAGGAGCTGATTGGCTGGCTGTTTATCAATCTCTATTTTATCACTTTTGAAGCTTAGAGAGTCTGGCCCACAGTGTGGGACAGATGCACTAAGCTTCAAAAGCGATAAAATGAAGAGTGATAAACAACCAGCCAGTCAGCTCCTACCTCACATTTTTCAATCACATTCTGTGACATGGCAGGTAGGAGCTGATTGGCTGGCTGTTTATCACTCTCAATGTTATCACTTTTGAAGCTTAGTACATCTGGCCTTGTATCTGATGCATACGCTTCCTGAACTTGCAAGAAAATAACTGTTATTTGGGTAGTCCTCCACACTCCTGGAAGAGTTTACTTTACACCCAATTGCTAATGAAATATGCATGGTAGGGAGAGAATAAGGGGAACCTCAGGTACATTTAGGGGTACAGGGCAAAAACGATGGAAATTCAATTAATTTCACCCAATCCCACCAAGAGGACCCCTGAATCATGGCATTTTGCCACAAAAGTCTCCGCCCCAAAGCTGTCAGCATCATCTAATCTCCACTCTTTTCCTGCAGAAGATATACAGTAAGTAAAGTTGGCAAGTATGATGTTGCCTGTGCACTGGTAACTGCCTCTTAAAAGTTCTGCATGCTCATAAGAAATAATGGGGGAAATTTACTAAGATGGGAGTTTTTACATGGGATGTTGCTATGGGCAACCAATCAGAATCTACTTCTAGAAGATAATAGATAGTATCTGATTGGTTGCAAATAGCAAAATACCATATGAAATAGAACTCCCCTTATGAAGTGCATAATAGTCTGGACAGTGTTACAATAAATACTAGGACATCGATCTGGAATTAGTTGGCTGTGCCTTTTGCAAAATATGCTATAAACATGATGACATTGCTATAACATCAGAGGGTGACTGACAATATTGCTCTCATGACTATTACCGTATATACTCGAGTATAAGTAGCACTACAAAGCGAGGGGACACGGCACTCTAATTTGGTGTCCATATGATGAAATCTACAAATTGTCACCAAAAAAAGTATGTTGACCTTTTGGGGGAAATTTACTAAGAATACGAATACATAAAATTGTATTCGTATTCTTGATACGAATGACTACGACTGCATACGTTGTATGCAAAGTTGTGTTCCGGAGGGGAATTTACAAAGCAATACGACTGCTTTGTAACCCTCCGATGTCGTATTATTTCATATTAACGGCCGTATATACGGCCGCTAATACGAATTCGTGCAGGCAGTCTGCATGGATCAGTCAGATCCGTGCAGGCTGCAAGGTGTAAAAAAATAGAAAAATAAATGGCGTGGGGTCCCCCCCATAGCCGTAACCAGCACCAGGCTGAAAGAGCCGGGGCCGATAATAAAAAATCAAGAAAAAACCCGGCAAATAGGGGTTCGCCGACTTTTTAAAACCAGCCCCAGGCTCCAGGTCCAGGGCTGGTTCCCAAAATACGGGGGACAAAATGACTAAGGGTCCCCGTATTTTAAGAACCAGCCCCAGGCCAAACCAGCCAGCAGGGTAATGTCACAGCCGGGGGACACTTATTATATAAGGTCCCGCGGCCAAAACATCACCCTACTAACCAGTCAGCCTGGCCAGGGGTCCTGGGGAAGGTGCCCCCCCCCCTCCAGGACTTACCTGACCAGGCTGAAGCCTGGTGCTGTCCCCGGTGACCCTGTGCGGTGGTCACCGGGCCTAGCGGCCAATCAGGAGCCGACTTTCTCGGCTCCTGATTGGCCGCTAGGCGGTCAATAGAATCATTCAGAGGAGAGGCGCAGAAGATTAAAGATCTCTGCGACTCACCTCAGTCCGATGCGGGGAGCTGCCGGAATAGCTGGCATGTGACAGAAGACCAGGACTACGTCGGATCAAGAGGACAGATCTTCGCAGGAGGACCTGGGTGAGTTTGATTTCCTTCCACAGGTCCCCCATGGACCGGCTGACACAGACGCCGCCGACATGGACCTGGACGTCGACATGGAGCCGAACGCTGACATGGACCAGGAGCAGGACACTGGACCAAGACCCAGGGACCTACCGACGGGCTCAAGATAGGTAAGTATCAGTATGTATGGGCTTTGGATGTATTAAAGTTTTATTTTTATTGTGTGTCAGTGTGTTTATTTGACTATTTTTATTACTGTGGAACTACAAGTGCCAGCGGGCTCTTTAATGCCCCGCATGCTGGTATTTGTGGTTCTCCAAGTCCCAGCATGCGGGGGAGGCTTGCTGGGATTCATAGTTCCAAAGACAATAGTTTTTATTCTATTCTTTTGACACTGAATCAGCCCGGTTAACACCGCACAGGGTCACCGGGGACAGCACCAGGCTTCAGCCTGGTCAGGTAAGTCCTGGAGGGGGGGACCCCTTAATTGGGGGGGGGGGTCTCCACTCCCCCAGGACCCCTGGCCAGGCTGACTGGTCAGTAGGGTTAATGCTTTGGCCGCGGGACCTTATATAATAAGCGTCCCCGGCTGTGGCATTACCCTGCTGGCTGGTTTGGCCTGGGGCTGGTTCTTAAAATACGGGAGACCCCTAGTCATTTTGTCCCCCATATTTTGGGAACCAGCCCCGGACCTGGAGCCTGGGGTTTGTTTTAAAAAATTGGGGAACCCCTATTTGTCGGGTTTCCTGATTTTTTATTACCGGCCCGGCTCTTTCAGCCTGGTGCTGGTTACAGCAGTGGGGGGGACCCCACGCTGTATTTTTTTTTTTTTTTTTATTTATCTATTTTTTAACACTGAAGCCTGCACGGATCACTTCTGCCAAATACGACAGGAAAATAAAGTGTATTTTCCTGCCGTATATTCGCGGCCGTTTTACACTAATTAGTGGCCGTATTTTCAATACGGCCGCTTAGTAAATCAGGAACCACCATTCTTTTGAATGGTGATTCCTGGCGTATTCTATCGATGGTGTATTCATTCGTATTTGTATATACAAATACGAATGTCCCAAATTCGTATTTTTGGCATAGTAAATGCCAAAAATACGTACAGTATACGCCAAAAAAAACGAAAATACGATTTCTTTTTTCAATAATTTTTGTTAGTAAATTTCCCCCTGTATATCATAACCATTATACAGAAAGCAGCATACATCACAACCTGGATGCAAGGATCCCATAATTTATTGACCAGTAAACCATAAAGAACCCTATACTCCAGAATACACATGCATAGATGTCGCCGACGTTCTAATTATGACAAGAATCTTCCTGACAGAACAGAGAATATGGTGATTAGTATACAGTGCAGTGTTCTAGGGAGCATTTAAATAATTTATCCTACTCTCTTTGCAGCTGTAAAGTCCCCTAATCCTTTAACAGTAATTAAGTAGGCATAGCACCTGAATAGGATAAGGATGAAAAACTATGTAAGATGCAATAATAGCAATGTAACTGTAAAAATGCTGGAAAATGAACGTATGAACACCTTCTTCTAAGTGGCTAATATAGGCAGGGGTGATGAGAGCTGTGATTGGCCCAGGTACAGGGAGGGGGCTTGGCCAAGTTCTCTTTACCTGGGCCCACACATGTTAGGCCACAAACATGGGGCACTGGATGAGAAACAATGGGCGGTGGCTGAGGGGAAGTGGGGGATGTGATCCCTCACCCATTGCACATCACATACAGTAGAGAGGGAAATGACACTGCTTCTGCAACTGCCTTTCTCCTCAGTGCAGCATACAGCAGAGTGCGCTGGGCTGGGGAGCATGGACAGCATTTATATCTCTCTCTATCGAGGCACCCAAGTGCCGCATGCATTCAACAATGAGGAAGGGGCAGTAGCAATCCGCCCCCTACAACATGCTTGGGTCCAGGTAAAGAGAACTTCCACCCACCAAATCATCTTCGTGCCAATGGCCATAGGCCCCCAGTAAAAGGCTTGTGTGATGACTTGTACCAGGGACTGTTGGGCAAGCTCAGTTGCCTACTAATACATGTAGAATACAAAGGGAGGGATCACATTTCCGGTATAATTGATCCTATTTTACATTTCATTATTAACAGTTCTGTCATACTGCAGGTGACACACAGCCTCCTGGAATTGTTTGATTACTGCACTAGTCCCATTTTTGTCACACCATAAAACTAAAGCCGTGATTCGTACTGGGGAGAAATCTGCGTGGGAATATCAACACATCTTACTCCATACATAAGCACCTTACACATGCTTGTTCTGTCAGCAGGGATAACTGTGAAACTGATAGAATCATATTAAATGATGCACATGTTTCTCTTTCCACCATTCACATAGGCCAGTACTTTTCTGTTTTATTCAATTATTTCCATCTCTAATTTGCCTAATTTCTTCTCGGGACCATTTTGTGAATTGCCTGAGAATCAATGGAGTTTATCAGGATGAAAAAGAAGTCAATGTGACGTTTGGGAATTTTATTCAAAGGCCATGAAGCTTCATGGACTTGTCAGACCCTTCCTGACTTTTTTAGGCCAGGTAAAGACAACTATACTTTAATCCTTCTAAATTCTGAGGATGTTGTAACTTCTTTTAAGAACCATGAGCTCCTCTAAGAATAAATTAAAAAATAAAGATATTTGGCTGCTAGCAGGAAGAGGCGACTCATCAGATGCGACCACACCAGACTGGGCTTTCCCTGACATGGTCACATTTGATGTGACTAGTGAGAAATGTCCACTTTGCGGTTGCTGGAAGATAATCTTCCAGTAGCCACCAATTTTAAAGGGATCTCACATCCCCTCTGCTTTCTTGTACCTCATCCTTGCGTGGCTGTCCCTGCAGGGAGGAGCTGCCATAGATACAATTTACTGAGAGGAGTGAAGCGCTGGAATCCACAAGGGACAATTCAGATCCTCTGGAGATTGTAAGCATATTATTATATTGCCAAGACACCTGGAAGCCTACTGGAAAAGGGGAGAGATCAGTATCATGGTGAGTATGTAGTATGAATGTGTGTCGCATATTGTATGTGTGTATACAGTATTTGCCATCTACAGTGGGGTTACAGGTGCAAGCGAGCCAATACTACCCAGGAATGCGGGCACTTCTGGTTCTCCAAGTGCCAGCATGTGGGACAGGCTTATTGGGACATATAGACCTAAAGGAATGGACAATTTCAATCTATTTTTGTACAATCAAACTCACACCCATCACCCTTGGGATGTGTGGCATAGCTTCAGCTTAAGTGTGGGGCGTACTTGGGAGGAGGGACCTGGGGAATCACCAGCACCAGTTTTGGCTGGGCAACCCTGCGAAGTGTGCTATCAGGCTATGGCAGTGTTGCGAGGAGACATGGAAAAAGTGATAAATGAGGATGGGAACCATTGGGCAATAGCATTATCCAACCACTGGATGAGACCAGTGCTGGACCATGGAAATGTGGAGATCCGCAGTTTTTGCACCGTATTTCCAGTACCAGAACCATCTCACAGACCCATAATAATGGTTATACATTTTTGGTTGTTGTTGTTCAGGCTTCTGCGTAGGACACAGCTTCACAGGTAGGTCTATTAGTTTCTGCCCAATATAGGTGGCTCAAACATGACTAAGCATAGTATACTGTATTCTATCACACAATACGATTTAGTGAAGTGTGTTTCCCAGTAAATCTCAGTTTTTGATCTTAAAATAATTTCACTTACAATATCTCAGCAAT
Organism: Crinia signifera; assembly: GCF_055691185.1. Taxonomy (NCBI): domain Eukaryota; kingdom Metazoa; phylum Chordata; class Amphibia; order Anura; family Myobatrachidae; genus Crinia; species Crinia signifera. The sequence goes on from NC_139219.1 coordinate 227,140,123, forward strand.
GCCCAGTGTCTTGGACAAACACGATTCTTATTACTTTTATACCAATTTGTAGGGGGTGCCAAGAGGTCGGCCGCACCCCAGTAAAATGGAGGGGGTGGGACCTTTAGGAGGGGCATAGCCACATCTTCATGGTAAAACATTAAACAGGAGGGAGAGAGGACAGCTGCAGCTGTCCCTCCCCACAGCTCAGCACACAGCACTGAGCAGCGTGTGCTGAGTTAGGGAGAGAGGCTGTGCTGCGGCAGCAGTCTGTCATCTCTCTCCCCGCTGCCCAGCTCCCTGTAATGGGGGAGTAAGACCCTCTAGCAGACCCAGGCCCAGGTAAGAAATACCAGACACTCCCACCTCCTCTCAACGCCACTACCTATTTTTCCAGACTGAGGGACAAGAAAATTGATGACCCCGGGCTTCTGTGACAATCACTGGTAAAAGGCGGCAGCAAGAAATAATTAAAATGCCAGAAGCTATCTCAGAGTCAGTGAAGAAGCTTAAAAGGGAAAAACCAGAGATAAGTGTCCCAATAGCAAACGTTTAATTTGACTGTAAATACTATTAAATATTTACAGTTTCTTATATAGCTCAGCAAATTCCGTTGCACTTTACAATTTTAGACAGTGATAGAACAAACATGGAAATAGGAGGGCCCTGCTGCAAGCTTACAATTTATAAGCGTCTAATATTTAAAACCTACCATATGAGAAGATCTCAGACATGCATTAATGCATGAAGACCTAACACTATTTCACAGATACTGTAGGATAATTCTGCAAACCTAAAAAGAGAATAGAGATGACTTCAAGAAACGTTTGGAAGCTCTGAAGTTTGTTACAGCAATGACTGACGCCCAACACCCTTTACCAACTGATTTTGTACTATGAGTGCCCATACAGCGGCACTCCCTGTACTGATCCAATGGGCCAACTACCGTGCAGAAACCCTTTGGTTTCTACACAGCAGAAACAAAGTGTTATGTTTACTAAAGTTCAGGTGTTTTAAAGTGGAGATGTTGCCCATGGCAACCAGACTCTAAATATCTTCTAGAAGGTGCTAAATGATAAGTGGAATCTGATTGGTTGCTATTGGCAACATCTACACTTTTAAAAACCTGCACTTTAGTAAATATTCCCATAAGACTCTGGCACTCTACAATAGTCTTTGCTGTCTTCTGCTTATGTGCGAACTTTACTAAGATATCATTGGAGGTGGCACCACCAGAACAGGCATGTAGAGGCTGACACATACTGCACTGACACTGTAAAACCCAGCCAATAAATGATAATTGTGTAGGAATACTGTATGTAAGGTACAGGTTGTAATGTATTTACTTATATTAACTGCTAAACAATTATAACAGGGATGCCCACACTTTTCATACAAGTGAGTTAGTGATAACTGCAAAGTACTTTATGGTCACTATAAGAGGGAAATTTAATAAGATAGGAGTTCTATTTCACATGGGATGTTGCTATGGGCAACCAAGCAGATACTATCTATTATCTTCTAGAAGGTGATAAATACATAAGTAGTAGCAACATCCCATGTGAAACAGAACTCCCATCTTAGTTCATTTCTCCCCAATGGTCCATACCATTGTTTTTGGCCAGCGTATATGTCCAGCGATGATCTGAAAATCACTGGCCGGAAAATCGCTCAGAGCATACACACTGAAAGATTTTTACCCGGGCCATCGATTTTCACTGACAGTGAACCACTTTCCACAGTAGAAAACTGTGGAACGTGTTTCAGTCTGCTGGTAAAACCAGAAGACGAATAGCGGTTGTGGCATTGATGCGGAAGCACGTATCAGCGCTTACCACAATCTCCCAGCCACACACACTGGTCGGTTTTAAGCTGGTAGCAGCTCAAAACACCAAGGGCGCGATGCACTAAAGGAAAGATGCCATAAAAACCCAGTTATTAGGGGTTACACCGCATTTTGGTATGCAGGAAAACCTGCACAGTGATTTTCAGCTTAGGGGGGAAATCACCCCACAGAAGCCTATGGGCTTCTTAATGCATCCCAACCTTAAGGAAGGCCAGCAGGGAGCGATAGAAATATATATCCGATAGGAATAGTTGGGGAAGCTCAGGGCCGGCGGAACCCACTCAGCGAGGGATGCAAAGCAGGGAGGCGCCGGCCAGCAGAGGCGCTCTCCCTGTTTTCACCCTGTTCTGGTCAGCTGCCGCTGCCTGACAGACAGCGGCTTCGGCAACACAAAGCACCCACCTGCATGCGGGGAAGGGGAATGTCAGAGGGAGGCAGGGGAAAGCGATCTGCAAAGGAAATCTCCGGAGTTACTGCTAACTGCAGTACTGGCAGGAGCCACTAGATGCCCCCATCTCAGTTTGGAGCTCTGCGCAAGAGAGATGGCCCGGGAGCCTACAGAGGAGCTGGCTGAGTGAGTTTGTTTTTATTTGTGTGTGTCTATCTATCTATCATCTGTCTGTCTCTCTCTCTCTCTCTGTCTATATCTCTATCTTTGTCTGTCTGTCTGTCTGTCTCTATCTATCTCATGTCTCTGTGTGTGTGTCTCTGTATCTCTCTCTCTCACTCTCTCTGTCTATATCTCTATCTCTGTCTGTTTTTATCTATTTATCTATCTATCAATCATCTATCTATCTCTCTGTCTAATATCTATCTCTGGATAACACAAAATGAGTACCTGTGCTCACTGTATGATTTGAATGGGCTGCCAAGCTGGAGTAGTCCACTCTCCACCCCAGGGGTCAAATGTATACAAAGATATATGTTCCGCTCTCACCTTCTAGATGTGCATGGGTGATGCTAAATGATGCGACCTCTATTGGTGTATTTATGAATTATATAACAGTGATCCAATATTTTGTAAGGATAGCTACTTTATTCTAAAATAAATTAACAGTGAAAAGACGAATTACTGTATTTCACAGCAGCACATGAATGGGGAGGGAGGTTTGGGTGATGTACTCACCAGTAGCAAAACAGCAGGGAGAGATGTTCAGAAGTTCAGTGTGATGTTGTAGGGGGCTGGCATCCCTACCCTCCTACAGTGCACCACCGCTGTTAGGTACTTTGCTGTGTGGTGCAGGCTATTGTGCTCCAGCATGCGTTGTCTGCCTGCTCACTGTCTGTCTGGTCCACCGATGTGCACTCCGCCCCCCGCCGCTGTATCTTCTACAGGGATCTGCGTGCACCGCAGACTCACCGGCTGCAATACCACATTGCTCAACATTGCTCAGCAACACTTCTGGGTAGGTGTTGTCGCAAGACTTCACCTCCTGGAGTATTCTGGCCCCGGAGCTTCATGCGCTCAACTCTCATTCAGAGAGGAGACTTGATGGATGTGTACTTTGTAAACAGGTGTTAATGTAGGTGTGCCACCAACACGTTTCCGCCTTCCCAGCCTTACACAAATACTTACACAAATATTTGTCATACATTACAATCCTGGGGAAGGGTACGCTAACAAAAAAAAACAATTCAAACGGGAAAAGGTACACTAACATAACCTTTTTTTTGTGGCACAAATTGTCCCTTTATGGACTATGGAAGGGAGGGCGCATAATTTTAGTTTGCAGGAGGGCGCCAGACACCCTAGCACCGGCCCTGGGGAAGCTAGCTTGTTACTGTAGTTTACCCACATTCTCCAATTCAAAAATACTGGAGTGTATGGATTAGTGAAACTTGAACAATCAACTAGTGCGAGAAACTGAAACACTTGATTTTTTTTTATTATACCGCTACCTTTCTGTTATTAACAATACTGTATATGAGTCAATTAATCTGAAATAAGTGCTACTTTGGTATATTCCAAATATGGCTAATAGTTGTCATACTATGTCAGCCCTAAACACCTTATTGTTACCTAAAAATTTCTGTAGCATTTTGTAGTCCCAGATGGGTCTGTCCATTGGCAGTTATATGATCTTTCACTGCAGGCTCAGAATCGTATACTTCAGTGCTATCTTGATAACCATCATCATGATGTATATTTCAACCCATCCATCTTCCTTGTTTACTTGGCTGATTAAATCATAAAGTAGACTAATCACACGTCTCCTTTTTTTTTATTAATGGCACTATTCCATGTAGCGCTTATCTGATGTCCTGCATTATCTTGTTTACACCAGAACCCAAAAGCCTGCATGCTGTGCAGATATACCTGTACAAGCTGTTCTCTACCTCGGGGCAATGCCCTTTTCTAATAGGAATTATTTGTTTGCTTTTTACAATAACTTGATTATTATATCAAATATAACTTTTTAGCATTTTAAACTATGGGGTAAATTTACTAAAGGAAATTTGTAAAAAAAATAGGTGTATTTGTATCCAGAAATACACTTATTTTTGACATTTACTATTCCGAAAATACAGCAATTCATATTCGTATTGATGTGCTATCAATATGAATACGAATTGCCGTATTTTCGGGATAGTAAATGTCAAAAATAAGTGTATTTCTGGATACAAATACACCTATTTTTTACAAATTTCCTTTAGTAAATTTCCCCCTATATCTAAAGAAGCCTATATACAGATGGAACAATACTAATCTTAATGTATAGAGTAGACCACAATAGTAAACATATAAACATATTAAGATGGTCATTATATGTGCTTTTAATAGGGAATGTGTTTTTGTTTCTGGTTTGCTAGTTTATTTATTGTACTGTTTTGTTATTCATTTATTTATGTATTCATTATATTTGCAGTAGGAATGCCTCACAATTTATTATTCCGGTTTAACTGATTTTCTCTAATGACATTTGTTAAAGACTTTTGCACTCTACAAATTTAATTCAGAATCTGATTGCATAAAGTTTAAATAGGATTGGAAAACCATTTCCTCTAACACCGCTTATCCGAACAGAAAAACACTGGCTCTGAGTGGATGCCTCATTATCAAAGGTGCTCCTGGTACCTTTGGTAACTATAAGACTCGGTTCTTAGGCCCATACTCCATTAAGAAACTCCATTAAGGAGTTAGGGGCAGATGTATTAAGCCTTAACAAGAGATAAATGCAAGGGTGATAAGGAGAGATAAACGTCCAGCCAATCACCTGCTAACTGCCATGTTACAGGCTGTGTTTGAAAAAAGTCAGTAAGGAGCTGATTGGCTGGACGTTTTTTCTCTCCTTATCACCCTTGCATTTATCTCTTGTTAAGGCTTAATACATCTGCCCCTAATTAGTTATGTTTAACACACTCACGCACACACACAATTTGGTAAGTATAAAGGTCCATACACACTGGGCGAATATGCCCAGCGTGTATTGACAGCGCTGATCATTTACATCGCTGGGGGGGGAAGTGGCTCAGTGCATACACACTGAGCAGCTTTCCCCCTGCCCGGCGCCATCAGCGGGGGGAGGACAGCTTTGCATAGCGCAGAGCTATGCAAAGCCGTTCTCAAAGCCGCTCATCTGCTGGTATTACCAGCAGATGAACGGCTTTCCCGGTGATGTTGCGGGAGCGCGCAGCTTTCTGCTGCAGACTTTGCGTCTCCCCTTCCCTTTCCCCCCTATAAGCACTTCCCATTTAGGCCAGGGCATCACTAAGGCCTAACTAAGGCTAGAAGTACTGGAGGGAGTTTTAGTGCTACAGATTTGTTCAGAGATTTGTTACATTTTATTAAAATGCCTTCTGACAGCAGAAAGGAATATGTTTGTGTAACACACCTGCAGTGTCGGACTGGGAACCACCGGGGTATACAGTGATAAAGGCCCAATGTTAAGGAGTGTGACAAATCTCCAGAGGAGTGTGGCCAGCTGCCAAAGAGGTTTGAATTACCGTTAGAGAGTGCAAAATCAATGCATATAGTGCATGCATGATAATGTACCAGATTGATAATAGCAAAGCACTGTAGAAAATACACCATTGCCAAAGAGGAGGTAGGGCCCCCAGTCAGTGGGGCCTACCGGGGGTTTCCCCTGTGGGCCAGTCCAATCCTCCACACCTGTGTCAAAAATGTATGGTGTTATGGTGTTAATGATTTAAGTGGATGTCTAAAAATGTTATTTTAGCTTGTTACTGTCTGTTATCTCTCCATATGGCTGATAGTTATTTAAATTCTGAACACTGGTTATTTAAAACGTCTGCTACCCGTTATGCTTTAGTCTTGGAGATAGCTTCCAAAGAACAAGCACAATACTTGCAGCAAACACACAAATGATTTACCGGTATTGCAGTGATTTTCACCCTTTTTCAACTCGCAGCTTTTACATTTGTCAAGGCACACCATCAAACCCCCCCATAGGGAAAGTCACTTTAGCCTCCACAGGAAAAAATACAAACCCATTAATCCCCAAAGGAAAAAACAGTACTTGTTGTCTACGCTACGCTATGTTTTAATCCTGGCAGCTGTAAGCCCAACGGCTGCCTTACTTCTCTAAGCTAACTTTACATGTATTCTGCGTCCGCTCCCCACGCTTCGGGCTCGGTGGCTCACCACACTTTATAAAATCAACTCCACGCCGACGTGGATAGTGGGGGTATGAAAAGGTCAGTAGGAAGCGTACAGCTGTGCTCGCCACGCTTCAGACTGGCATGGATGGTGGGGGGGGGGGGTTTCAGGAACACATTCACACCTGCCATATCATACTCCTGAGACAGTAATGACGACATGTATTAACTGGTAACTGGTTTTTAGTTAAGATTAAAAAGAAGAATCAAGGAAAAATGATCAAATGACAATACAATGATCAAGAAGAAGAAGAAGAAAGACACAAAAAAAGAGAAAAAGTAATTCCTCAGAAACTGCACTGGCAGAAACAGCAGCCAAAGTCGATGCAGTTGTCTCTGCCTCTACGGATGCGCTGGAAGGGGTCTTCTGAGGGGGCGAGCGCAGCGTGCCCGCAAGGGGCTTTGTTGCGCTCTCCATGCTGTCTGAGTCCGGCCAGTCGGGATCCTGACATCTGGCTAATGACTGTCGGGATCCCGCCTGTTGGAACCCTATACCACACCAGATTTAGGCAGCTGCCTAGGATGCCAGGACCTTGGGGGGCAGGGTTTCTTAAGGATAGTGGGGCAGATTTATTAAGTGTGGGGAAGTAATGAAGTGGCTGGTGATAACACACCAGCCAGGCAGCCAGCCAGTAACTGTCAAAATCAGTCTGTAACATGACAGTTAGGAGCTGAATGGAGGCTGAGTTATCACCAGCCACATTATCACTTCACCTGGCTTAATACTTCTGCCCCACTGTTTGGGATTAAGCACACCCTACATTCATAGGCGTGCGCAGCACATTTTATTAGGGGGTGCACTGTCAAAGCGGTGTGCCTAGCACCACCTATTGGGCATGTCTAACACCGCCATTGGGTCTGTCTAACATCTCTCAGCCACACCATAATCTCCTGCCTATTTCAGTTTTAATCTTTTAATTACTCTGTGTAACAGTACATGCAAATAAAGCCAAAATCATATCTGGATGACACAGATATGAAAATGGTGTAATACAATTAATAATGCAAAACACAAATATTTGATTGATGGGCGCTTATTTTAATGGAATACAGGTCTAAAAAAGCAAAAGTCTTTGGTAAAAGGTATTGCTGGTATTACTAGCAGCAATAAGTGTGGGGGTGGGGGCACAGCATTAGGGGGTGCCTGTGCACCCTTAACACTCAATGTGCGCACGCCTATGCCTACATTATTGATACAGATATAAGCAGTGACCGGGTAGATGTGACCATTACAGATATTCCCACAGTGATGTACAGTAGGAGGATATTACATGTTATGTTATACACAATCTCATTACACTTTGTAAGCAACAGGATTTGTGTTCTGCGTTAGCAGCGTCTTATGGGATCGTGGTTATATATACCAATAAATATATAACACTATGGGGCTGATCCAGTGTATTTGTGTCACATTTTGCAGTTTATAAACATGTTAACTAAGCCTGTCACCTGTACTTTTGTATTTTCTTTACTCATGTTTTACTTTTTCTTCATCATTCAATAAAAAATGACTCTTTAAAAATAAAAATGTTAACTAAGCAAGGGCATTAATCAGATTTTTTAAATTCACATCCCTAACGATCCTCCTAAAATACTATATTTATTCAGACTGCTAGTTAACTTTTTATAGGACATACTCCAGAAAATCAATCTGCATCCAGCTCTCAGGGGGCCGATTCAGACCCATTCGTTCGGGTCTGAATTCGGCCCCGTGTCCGATGGTGGGGGGTTTGCACATTTGCATGCACAAACCCCAGGAGCGAACGAGTTTCACACTCGCCGGGTCATTCGGGTGGGGGGTGGGCAGGAGGCTAGAGCAGCGGAATGCTCAGCGTTTTATGGGCATCACCATAAAAATACTTGGTGTTCCCCTTGGAACACAGGCTGGTTGATTCCTGCTCGGGGCAAACGTCTGATGTCACATGACATCAGCGCCCGTTCAATATTAGGTGATCAGCGGCAGATATAAAAGTCAGTCTAGACTGACTTTTATTATCGAAGGGGAGAGATATCATTCGATGTATCTGTGTTTTGTGTCTGAAGGTATACATACATTATGCTGGTTAGATTACGGAGAAAAAATGGATTTTTCCACACAAGTACAACTTACACCTACAGATGGAGCGCATGTCAGCCAGCCTGCAGGATCGCCAGATCTCCTGAGCTGGCGCAGGCTGACGGACAGGAGCTCCATCTGATAGGGACGCGCGAGCGTCTAACATGCTCGCGCATCCCCATCAGCAACGTGGTGGGAAGCGGATTTGCTGCCCGTCTCCACTTCAGTGAGACAGGCAGGAAGTGGGGGCAGACTGGGGGAACTACAGCGGGCTGCGGGGGAGCAGATCCATTGAGAGCTGCTCCATCTGTACAAATACATTGTACCAAAAGTATAGGACCAAACAAGGGGCCTTATTTTGGTTCATTCTTTCTGACAAAATCCTTCTTAGATGGACAAAACCATGTGCACTGCAGGGGGGGGCAGATGTAACATGTGCAGAGAGAAATAGATTTGGGTGAGTAATTTTGTTTCTGTGCAGGGAAAATACTGACTGCTTTATTTTTACACTGCAATATAGATCTCACTTTGAAGTAAAACCCCACCCAAATCTAATTCTCTCTGCACATGTTACATCTGCCCCACCTGCAGTGCACATGGTTTTGCCCATCTAAGAAGGATTTTGTCAGAAAGAATGAACCAAAATAAGGCCCAAGGTCTCTGAATGTAATGAAGTATTCCTGTAAGTGACCCAAACCAATCCTATAGTTTATTTCAATGATGAAATCTCAGTTTGCCCAAGGGTTATATGTAGAAACAATCTTGATGCATTTCAGAACTGCACTCTGGGACAACCCAAAGTAGATGGCGCCACAAGGATGTGATTTCCAATTAAACGCATAAACAAGCTTGCAATCAATTTGCTGAGGAAGAGATTGGATACAGGAGGCTCTTAGTGAACAGGGAGATTTCCCTGATAAACTTACCTGGGACAATAGGCAAATATGTTATGGGTGCAAATGTACACAGCTAAGAACACACATCCAAATCCACACAGCTTTTTCCCATGGCATGCTGCAAACACTTCAGCAGAAACTTGTATCTTGATCTGCAAATCCATGCAAAACCAGGTGCATTTGCAAACAAGTATTCCTGTGACATTATTTGTAAATGAGCCCTAATGATTGCAAACACATGTATGGTCAGCAACCCGCGAATGGAGAGTGATTGATTGATTGATTGATTCATTACTGTAGCGAAAAGAGTCAATAATAAATTATATTTACCAGGTAAAAAGCCCAATGGGCCCTTATGTATCTGTGTGTTCAAACTCCTTTCAGCAACAAAAGGATAAAAACCGTGAGATCCATCTTGTTTCCACTGTTTCCCCTTCCACTAGGCAGGCAATTAATAAAGGATTCTTGTGGTAAATATGACAGCAGGTGGTGCTGTGTTGGTCATGTGTGTTAAATGGTTTTGTAACAGGGTCCAATGGAAGAACAATTTATTTTGCTATGGCTGACACATCAGAGAACAACACTCTGCTGGAGCGAATATAAATAGTTCACAGGTTTCTCGTTGTTCTGGTACTATCACATGAAATATGTATAATGTACTTTGAAACACAGTGTGAGGAGTTACCATTACTGCATTTAAAAGCAGCCATTCTTTTTATAATAGTTAAAGATATATACTGTATACTGTAGTTTGAGCAATAGTGAAAGCTGCACAGTATAATATAACGATCAGTAAAACATACTGAAAATGTTTCATTTATCTCCATTAAAATACAATGCCCATAGCAAATCTTAAGGCAGATGTCTTGATAAAGGTGTTTGCACCGAAACGCGTCGACTACCAGTGTGGAGAGTGAGCAGCCATCACATCTTTATACCCAACATTGGATGTATGTATGAGATTTTTCAATTTTTAAACTTTTTTAGGAATTTTTTGCATTATTTTGGATTTGTTTATGTTTCGTGTTTGACCACTGTGGGTCTTATGAACTGTTTTTACTGTGGTATTCGACCATCATGATGATGGAAGATTTTTAAAAGTGTTAATAAATTTTTATGGAGAAGAAAAAAAGTCTACATTGAAATTGTTGAGAAAAAGCCTTAGGTTACGGGGCATGTTTTTTGAGATCCATCTTCTTTTCGCTCTGTATATGCCGGTTATACATCTGGGAGAAAAGAACCCAAAACAGATGACCAGCAGAACAGAGCCAAAGAAACCGCTATAGGAGTATAAAGATTTGCCTAACCGTAAGTTAGGGTACGCCATCTTTTTAACCCAAGTCTACTCTATCCTCCTGGGGCACCAACTTCCCATTGGTGAAGGTGAAAGGGATCCGAGAGCACCTAGAAAGATACCTTTACGCACCTTTAACAACACCACTTAGTGTGAGTCTCGGTACGAAAGTCCACTAAGTTCACTACTATTCCTCTGACCGAGTAACCTTTCCTCCTATGTATCTATAATAGACACATGGGACCGTACTTGTTATAAGACTACACATTGTTGTCTTTTATTTATTTTATATATACACACCTCGGACGGAGACTTTTTGAAAATCCACGCACATTTGAATACAAACCTTAAAGGCAAAGAAACCACTACGGGCCTGGAATCCTTCAGACTAACCGTGAGTTGGGTACGCCTATTTCTCTTCTTCACTATCACAGCACTGAGGGAAATAAACCTTTATATATGTGCCTCACCCTTGACACAAGTGAGTGAGGTGCGCCCACAAGATTATATCTTCACATCAATCACTTTGTTGTCCGTCTACTAGTAAACAGAGTTACACATTGGAGTTTATTTTTGTATTTTTTTCACGGTATACACCACACCGGGAGTCAAGAGGGGGACCATAGAGGGTTCACCATAGAGGGTTCACCAGCAGGACAAGTACCCGCTACGTGCCTCTACATCGCCAGTGATACTGTGAGTAGGGTACGCTCATCTATGCCCTCCCACTTTCACTCCAAACATATTGTGATATTCGATTATCAGTAAGGAAGTCACACACTATTATTCATCTTTATTCCTTCACGGTATATACGACACCTGGGAGTCAAGAGGAAGGCCATTGAGGACCTGTTGGCAGGACAAGTACCCGCTACGTGCCTATACGTCACCAGTCACATTGTACCCGTTATATTGAGAGTCAAGAGGGAGGCTATTGAGGACCTGTAAGCTGAACAAGTACCCGCTACGTGCACATACGTTGCCAGTCACACTGTGAGTAGGGTACGCTCATCTATACCCTCCAGCTTCACTCCCAACAGTAGAAACTAAGTCACCTTGTACTAAGTTTGCATCTAATCAGTGGTTTTTTTATTTATTTTTGAGAAAACAATCAAATCAACATTGAACAACAAAAAAATTTTTGACGGTCGGAGAACTTCTGGACTGATTGCGCCATAGAAAGTTTGGAAAATCTACTTTTTGTATTTCTCTGTGTTTTTGGTTATTGGGTGATAACCAGAGATTAGTACGAACTGAAGGCAGCACTGCGCCATAGAAAGGTCTTACCCTATATTTGTTTTGTATACTGTAAATCTTAAGGCAGGCCTGGCCAACCTGTGGCTCTCCAGATGTTGTCAAACTACAAATCCCATCATGCCTTGCCACAGTTTTCCCCTAAGGGAGTGTTAAAACTGTGGCAAGGCATGCTGGGATTTGTAGTTTCACAACATCTGGAGAGCCACAGGTTGGCCTGTCCTGTCTTAAGGTATAGATAAGTTTGTAGTAATCAGTAGTGCACGCAGGGGGAGTTTCTGTGTACCCAGGATATCCCCCAGGAGTCTTAGGATGCTAGCCTTAAAGCTAAGGGTCCCCTCTTTCCATGGGTACAAGAATTTTAAAAATTGGCCCTTGGGAACCGGAGATATCTGACTTCAAAGTAGTGGTCCCCATCCAAGCCTGTTAATTGCTCTTCCCAGTCAGATATTTCAGTTTCTGTCTGACTTAGAGTTTTTCTGAGGGTATATTCCAAAAGCTGGGACTCTCTCCCTTTGATGGACACTAGTAGCCGGTCTCTACTGTTCCCAGAACCAGAGATTTCAGCCTTCCAGCAGCTGGTTACGGCTCCAGCTCCACACACCTGGTATGTCGTTTTATATTCTCGTTGGCAGCAAATTGCTCTGCCTCCTGAACTCTGATACCCCTAGTGCCCAATACCATTTGGTAGGTGGGATTCTCTAGTCTTTAATTCCATTAAAATCTAAGAAATTTATTTCCGGGAACTGGAGATATCTGCAGTCAAGCAAGCTGTCCTACCATCAGAAAATTATGAATAATAAGCCCACTCCCCTATACACCCCTCCTCTGCATATTAAACATCCTGTATAACCCTGGAAGTTATGTATCAGGGCCCCTTCATTTAGCCCAATGCCCCCTTCTCCCACCTCATCTCCCACCATCTGTGCAGTAAAGGGGTAATAAGTGGAAATTACTGATCCAGGCCCTACATGCTGAGTGGTTGATTTAATACCACCTACCACCCGCGGGACATCAAAGCTTCCCCCACCCCTACCGCTGGAGGATCGGTAGGGGCCCCAATACATTGCTATGCCCAGGGGTCTACACCGCTGTTATATTTATATGTGTGTGTGTGTGTATGTATATATTTATTTATTTATTTATTTTTTAATTATTATTATTTATATACATTTGGTCTATCTATAATACTTTAACTGACCCGGCATATACTGGGTCACCTAAGTGTCCATCCCCGTGCTTTGCTCCACCCCTTCTGAAAATCCTGCGTTTGCCCCTGGTAATAGATAGGAGTACACTAAGCCAGGGGTGTAACCAGGACTTTCTAGAACAGAAAACAACATATTGAAGGGACCCCTGTTCCAATACTTCTTGCAAGATACCCCTCCACAGCAACTATTAATTTAATGCCCCATAATAGTGCACTAGTTTATTTATTAACCATCATAGTTCCCTAGTTTACATGATATCCCATTGTAGGACTTCCAGTTCAAAATATGCCAATGTTACAGTGCCCCAATTCATATAATACCATACTCTTCTGCTCAGTTCATATTGTGCACCATTAAATGGCCCCAGTTCTTATTATGTAACACAATATTGCCCTCCTGCTGCAGCTGAGGATGCTGTGGGAAGCCACTCCCTGCCTTTTGGGCAGCCTTACCCAGTTTCTATGGGATGCAGATGTTGTAGTGCATAGAAGCCAGTGTTTCAGTCTTGGGGCCTGCATGATCCATTGCCCAGGTGCCAGAACCAATCTAACCAGGGCTCTCCTCTCCTGGGCTCAGACAATGGCAGTCCCTCTCCTCCAAAGAGGTAGGAGCAGCCGCTGGTAATGTTATATTGTTATAGTGTGATACCCCTTTCACATCGCACTTTTAAAACGGTATATTGACGTTTTTTTTCCATTTTAAAACATTTAAGGCTGCAATGTGAAAGTGACAGAGTTGATTTACCGGTTAAAGTTAACCGGTATTTCAACACGGTTAAAAAGCAGAGTCCTACACGTTTTAAAGCCTTTTTTTTGGCAGTTTGAACAGCTCTATTTCAATGGCTTGAAACGTGTCCCTTGGGGGTTAAACGGGTTGAATGTTTGAATGGTATTAAATGATGGTACTTCTTTACTTTCACGGCGCCAGCATGGCGCCGCTCGTACTTCCGGGTTACGCTCGCCACAAACTAAGTAAAATAAACGAAGTTAACGCCATGCCAACATGGATAGTTCATACCTCCACTATCCATGTTGGCATGGAGTTGATTTTAATTAGCGTGGCGAGCGTAGCGAGCCACCGAGCCCGCAGCATGGGCGAGCGAAGCGAGCCCCGCAAGGGGACTCTGACGCGCGGCGCCATGCTGGCGCCGTGAAAGTAAAGAAGTACCTAAATGATTTTTAAAACGGTTTTCACCTGCAATGTGAAAGGTCTCAAGGCTCAGACCCATTTTAAATTCCCATTTAAGAATACCGTGTCATTACCCATTTCTGCAATGTGAAAGCAGTATTATATTAGGGTATTTACATTGTTAGCCACTTTCGCTTCCAACACTTACTTAAGAATATTAAGACAAGTATATTAGATATAGTACGACAAATATATTGTAGATTTAGTTGGACGCTATGCTTCTTGGCATGCTGCGAGTAATCTTAATTAGTTGATACATTCACCTCTTTTATCTGGCAAATTATTGGGACTCAGGACTAGCACCACATTTCAATTACCAACCATATGGGGCTGTTTATCATCATTAGTTTGACTAAAATAATGTGAAAAGGGGAATATTAGTTTCACTGAAATGTATTAACAGGATTTTCGGCCAGTTTTCAAAAATAAACCTACTCCAAACCCTTTAGCTTATATATTTTTTTTATAATCAGATCACATTTCCCCCACTTGTAATGGGAAGTACAATCTGGCTGTCTTTACTAAGAGAAATGTAATAAAAACACAACTGTGAACCCTATGATAATATTACTATCTTCCGATAGCATAATCATGGAGTTTACTGCAGATCCCCTACATCTGCACAGCTTTCTCTGCCTGCTTACAGAGAAAACCGTGCTGGGATACAGCCAGTTTGATCATCACATCTCTGTGCTGCTGCTGTGACCACCACTGCAGTAAAGGGATGCTGCAAAGTGCCAGCTCACTTTACAGCACCTTAGGTCACAGCAGGAACACAGTCTGTGATGACAGGCAGACCTCCCAGGTCACCAATCACCGGTCCCTGGGTCTGGTCAGTATAATCGTCGGTGAAGGGGGAATATCACAGAAGGGGAAGGTTACCTATGTCAGCCGTAGCGGTGGAGGGGGTAGTTTTCTTAAAAGAGGGAAGAAAATAAACTATTTTTGTCGGGGCACTTCTTATTAATCAACAAAATTCATATTAAAATCTTTAATTGTAGCTTGTTAAAATTGACAAACACAACATATAACACATAAACGAACAGTATATACCTTTTATATCGCACTCCCATTCTATAATAGGTAGGTAGATATGAAGCGGAATACAGCTATAATAGGCTACTTATTCCATGACCGTGCTATAGTGCGAAACATACTGATTTCTGGTATATCAGACTGTGTAATAATTTACTGAATTTCTGATAATTGTATGGTGAGTTTCCCTTTATCTGGTCTCTAGAGGTAGGTGGCACTGTAATAGTCTTAATTATCTGGTTATTGCTAGTTACAGCGTAATGATAAGCTAATTTAAGTCAATTGGTAATTATAGTTTAAACAAATCTCCACTGTCTAGCAAGAATGGAAAAGGTAGGAAAACATATCAAATTTGGCAGAGAACAAGTACTGTACAGTATCGTGTTGCAATTGCATTGGATGCTGCATGAGTTTATTACATTTGCCAAATATATATATATATATATATATATATATCAATACAATATCACTAGGTACTTGCGCTGGATATGGGGCGGTCACTATTAACACTAGATCCCCTACTAGAGGGATCCACACAATCCAATACACAACCCAATAGTGTTATTAAGCGCCCATGTACAATTCAACAATACAATGTATTCAGGGGTTTATTCTAGTTCATTCTTTCTGACAAAATTCTTCTTAGATGGACAAAACCATGTGCACTGCGGGTGGGACAGATGTAACTTGTGCAGAGAGAATTAGATTTGGGTGAGTTTTTTTGTTTCTGTGCAGGGAAAATACTGACTGCATGATTTTACACTGCAATATAGATCTCACTTTGAAGAAAAACCCCACCCAAATCTAATTCTCTCTGCACAAGTTACATCTGCCCCACCCGCAGTGCACATGGTTTTGTCCATCTAAGAAGGATTTTGTCAGAAAGAATGAACTAGAATAACCCCCTCAGTCTTTCCACTCAATGTAGAATTATCATCAACCAAGACTATATAAGAAATATAAAACATTTATTTAAAAAATATGTATAAAAAAGGTAATACACTTGGAATTAGAAGAATTTTCGTGGAAAAGGGATCATACCAAGAACCCGACGCGTTTCGTCTCTTTATGAGACTTCATCAGGGGTTTGATATTAATCTTTGAGCAATAAAAGATGTTTTTTATTTGTAAGGAAATTTGAATGATTTATTCACGCTGGATCTTCCAAATGCAAATTAACACTGTAGTACTTTATTCCTTAATTAGAGGACTTTTTACAAATATAATTAGTCCTTATTCCGAAAGTGTAGTTGAACCGTATATGCGCAAAATGTGATCCCAATCACTAATAGGCCTTAATAAAGGAATGATCCTCCAGATGGGTGAATCATACTGATATGGATCAGGGTGGCCAATTATGGCAAAGTCCCCTATTAACCAACCTCCAACAAAATATCACTTTATTAACTTTAGGGTTTGAGACTATGATGTAAACTGGTATCAGGGCTTTATTTCTCAAACCTCAAAATAAATGGTGTAGACAATTTCTAGTTAAATTGGGGTGGAGTAAAAGATCCCCTCAGTATCGCCTGTGCAGGTGTACTCTCCAATAACCAGAGGGCAAGTGCAACAGATTGAGAAGAATTAAGATAGGTGCAGTAAGGAAAAGACCCGTGCAGGACTAGTAACTAACATCTGCCATTCCCCTTCATGTAAATTTACAGCCGGAGGGCAATGAGAGTGTTATTACTGTGTCTCAATATTCTGACAGGTACAGTGAGCTACTACTTTCGGCTAATTCACTCTTTATCCATTGCCGATGAGTGGGCTCAGAATATATAGAGAAATCTAAGAAATATGAACATTTCCTGCTGGTTTAATAATATAAGTACAATTCTCTAGTCAAGTATCGCATTGCATCAATGTTGCTACCTAAATGTTATTATGTTATAATTCCACATACAGATGATTAGGCAACTAGGTATCCCCTGTCTAGTTGACTCATTTAGGTTACAGAAGAAAAATTTGAGTGATACAATTGCGGTTCAAGGAAAAGGTAGGGTAAAAAACGATTGCAATCTCAGGGTGTGATATAATGGCAATTATTAGTGCATTTGTGATATAGCACTGGTGAATATTAAGTTCATATACCTTAAGTGATTATTAATTGTTTTAAGAGACATCAATTCAGTATGCAGATATCAGACTGGTCCGCCTGTCTATCTGCTAAATAGTGTCCGTTAAATACTCAGTAATTATTGAAGCAATCAGAATGAAACACACTATGGCATGTATTCAATGCTCCTATGTCGCCGTAAATAACGGTGAGTGTGCATGTTTTTTGGAGAGTAGTGAACTTTTCTCTCCTATTTAGTGCTTCCCTGTATTCAGCTCTGTTGCTTCTCCAAAAATATTTTGCGAAGCTAACTCAGTTCACCCTGCACTTCTCCCCGGTGTTCGCAATGTCTGTTCAATGGGGATTTTAGTGTCTCTCTCAAAAAGTGTATTCAATGCACAAATTGCGAGTCCTGCTGGTTTCTTTTTTTAGAGATGTTCTCCATTTTTCCCTCTGCATCTTTTTTAGGTGAACTGTAAGGTTATCTTTGTTAAAGTTGTTATTTTTTTTGTTTTTTATGGCTTATAAATAAAAAAAAAATTTACTCTAATCAATGTATTTATTGCAAGTGCCATAATGCTGTACTTCTATATTAATTTATTTGGAATTTAATAAGTTATTTTAATGGTAACCAATAAGAAATCATTTTGGAATGCTCCTAGTAATTTCCCATGCTTCCTCTCTTCTTCCTCACATAACCCCCAAACAGGCTTTTAAACACGCTAACAATTATAAAATAAATTAAATAAAAACACAGGGCAAAGAAACAATGCTAAAAGCACAACACAAGGATAAAGGCCAAACAGAACAAAATACACCCGTCTGCACAAACCCAATTAAAATAGTCACACAGCCATTTGTTGTAAAATAAATACTGAACAAAACATTAACCTTTCTAAATCTTTGTAAAAAAATACAAGTCCACAAATGCAAGGAACACGCACGCACTACCCTCTTGGTAGTTCTTTTTGGGGACAGAGAGAGGCGTAGTCCACCATGCCCCTGCTTTCCTTATGGTAGGTGGTTGTCAGGGAAATGGGGCGGCCAGTGTGTCCCCGCCCTCCAGTGCAACGGCTAGTTTAGGTGGGCGATTGACAGCCAAGGCCTTTCCAACCCTCCTGTGTGGTAGGCGACAGGTTGGGGGATTTGTGGGGAGGCATAAAGGTGCCCATACACGTTGCGAATTTAACATGCGTTTTGAACTTTTAAAGTTCAAAGCGCATTTGCATTGGTTAAAATCACACCATGTACCTGCGGGGATGCGATGCAGGTCCCCGTGGGTACAATATTGTATATTGTATAGCACAAAAACTATCTGCAGGCAGTACTTTTTGTGCTACAAAAAAAGAGCCTAAAATCACATCGCACCGCACCCGCACAGTACATCGCATCGCATCCCCCTACAAGTGCCAAAATCACACAGCACAAATGAAGTTCAAAACGCACAGCACACATATCGCAACGTGTATTGGGCACCTTAAGAGCTGTGGGCTGGCAGTGTGTCTGCTCTCCCTCTCTGAGGCACAGGGGAACGGGTGTGCTCCGTGTGTCTCTGTTGTTCTGCTAGTTCTCACTGCATACTCCGACTATAATAGGTATTGACAAGCTATAGTAGGTGTCCAGAGATTAAGGGGATTTCTCATTGGGTTCCATTGTGCGGACAGTGGACACCCTGCCCGATGATATAATTTCGCCAATAGGCTTGAGTTTTCTTGCAAGCTCTTTCCTGCATGCAATAATTGATACATCCCTACTATATATTCCATTTTTGTATTGTGGATCACCACCCCCAGGTGCAGATTGTGATAAAATTGCCCTATAGTGTCATACAGTATATCTAGGGCCTGATTCTTCTTTAATGGACAAAACCATGTGTACTGCAGGTGGGGCAGATGTAACATGTGCAGAGAAAGTTAGATTTGGGTAAGGTGTGTTAAAACTGAAATTTAAATTGCAGTGTAAGAATAAAGCAGCCAGTATTTACCTTACACAGAAACAAAATAACTCACCTGCAGTGCACATGGTTTTGTCCATTAAAGAAGGAGTTTGCTTTGCAAACTAACCAGAATCAGGCCCCTTATTTATTCCCAATAAATAAGACTAATGCTGTATAATTGTTTTTAAGCAGAAAACTGGTGGAATTTGTGCTCCGCAAACTATAATTTTTAATTGCTTAGAATTTTTTTTTTTGTATGTCTACTTATCAAAGTCCTCTTGACAGGCCAGTGGCTCTAATACAGTGGTCAGGGAACTCGGTCCTCATTACCCCACGCAGTGCATGTTTTGCAGGTCTCACAGAATCACAAGTGAATTAATTAATTCCACCTGCGGACCTTATAAAATGAGTCTGGGAGTAATTAGTACACCTGTGCACCTGCTGGGTTACCAGAAAAACATGCACTGACTGGGGTAATGAGGACCGAGTTCCCTGACCACTGCTCTAATAAGACTCCATACAAGTGAAGAGTGAATAATGCAGTTGGAACCAGGCTTACATACTGCGCATGCAAAGGCAGTAAAACCTCGAGTTCCAACTGTATAAACACTCGCATACTTTGGTAAAGTCCTAGATGTAGGTAGGTGTTTCTACAGGCCGCAAGGCACCCATACACTAATCCATGGTATAGCCGCTCATGCGAGGCTCCCTGGCAGCTGGACTGTATATGATACATCGTATGTGGACATTTAGTATACAATGTATCGTAAGCAACCCATACCTCCCAACATGACCCTCTCCAGGAGGGATAGAATGCTCTGTGCAGTGGCAAACGCAGGATTTTCAGAAGGGGGTTTCCAGAGGGGCGGAGCAAAGCATGGAGATAGACATTTAGGTGACCCAGTATATGCCGGGTCAGTTAAAGTATTATAGATAGACCAAATGTATATAAATAATAATAATAATATACATACATACATACATACATACATGGGTGTCAACAGCAGTGTAGACCCCTGGGCATAGCAATGTATTGGGGCACCTACCGATCCTCCAGCTGTAGGGGTGGGGGAAGCTTTGATGTCCCCCGTGTGGTAGGGGGTAGTGTATCAACCACTCAGCATGTAGGGCCTGGATCAGTAATTTCCCCTAATTACCCCTGTACTGCACAGATGGTGGGAGAAGGGGGCATTGGGCTGAATGAAGGGGCCCTGATACATAACTTCCAGGGTGGTAGAGGATGTTTAAAATGCAGAGCAGGGGTGTATAGTGGAGTGGGTTTATTATTCATAATTTTGTTGGTAGGACAGCTTGCTTGACTGCAGATATCTCCAGTTCCCAGAAATAGATTTTAATGGAATTAAAAACTAGAGAATCTCACCTACCAAATGGTATTGGGGACTAGGGGATCAGAGTTCAGGAGTCAGAGCAATCTGCCAACGAGAATATAAAACTACATACCAGGTGTCTGGAGCTGGAGCAGTAACCACCTGCTGGAAGGCTGATATATCTGGTTCTGGGAACAGTAGAGACAAGCTACTAGTGTCCTTCAAAGAGGAAGAGTCCCAGCTTTTGGAATATTCCCTCAGAAAAACTCTAAGTCAGACAGAACCTGAAATATCTGACTGGGAAGAGCAATTAACAGGCTTGGATGGGGACCACTGCTTTGAAGTCCGATATCTCCGGTTCCCTAGGGCCGATTTTTTAAGTTCTTGTACTCATGGAAAGAGGGGACCCTCAGCTTTCAGCCTAAGGCCCTTAGACTCCTGGGGGGGTTTCTGGGTACTCAGAAACCCCCCCTGCGTGCGCTACTGCTGTCCCTGGACTTCCTTCTTAATGTATGATTGGCAGCACCTGTTTCACACAGGTTAATTGATAAGAAAGCTGCTTCAACACAGGTGATGGTAATTATAAATGAAGGGAGAAGTGCAGAAACAGAGCAATGTGTCCCTCCTGGAGAGGGTCATGTTGGGAGGTATGAGCAACCCCGAGCAAGTGCTACTGGATTCTGCCGGATCTGGCAAATCATATGTGCAGCACTTGCAATCTCCGGATACGATCCGCCGTGTGCGGATTGTAAATGGAGGTTAGGCACATACAATTTGGGAACGTTCACATGCTTTCTCTGCCTGATCCTTTAAAATCAGGTGAAAATAACCCTAATCCAAGTGCATGGACAGCTTTACACAGTCACACCTGACTGACGCTGCAGTCCTCAGATTCCACAGGAGCCAAAGACAGCAGCATTGGAATGAAGCAGGATAATATTAAGTACTTCTTGTGGCAATTTTTCCCATTTCTTATTGGAAACTTTTGTCAATAGTTTGACCTTTCATAAATAAACATTTCATTATTAGACTTCTAAAATTGCTGGATGATAAAGTACATTTCTATGCTTTACACGAATCACACAGCGTTATAGCTACAGAGAGCTGGATATTCTGTCTTACGGAATGCACTAATACTTTATTGAAATATGCTTCTCCCTTAGGCATAAAAATAGCTGAAGGAAGGAGGAAAACACATGGGTTACCTTCGGGTCACCGGCCATGCGGCTCTAGCACATTTCTCAATTATGCATGGCTTTGGTAAGAGTGCATGGTGGGTAACATGCCACTTTGTATTTCTCTAGACATCATAAATAGGTTTTAACTCCTTCTCCCTTCTATGATTTGCACAGTGTAATTAGTAGCTGTTCTTTTACTGCTTGTTTATAAATTCTTAAAAATACAAACACCTTCCACTCATTTTTGCCTACCCTCCTGGTTTAGTTGGACGCTTGCAAACATCAGCTTGCCCTCATGGTGCCTGGAAAAGTGGCCAAGTCCCCTGCTTTACCCAGAGGCCCCCCTCCATGGCCGCCCACTATAAGGCGGAGCCACACCCTCAGCCAACCCATCTCCATACTTTTTCACACCTGATATCTCACTGGCAAGCTGCTTCCTCCCAGAGGATGGGACAGCAAAGTAGGGAATTGTAGTAAATGGAAGAGAAGTTAGAAAACAGAGGTTTATTAACACAAGCAGACATGGCTTCATGCAACCCCAACTCCTTGTAATGATGCTAAATCCATGTCTATGGGTGCTCGGGAACTCGCCAGTCATACTGCCCATATGCATGTAATGAATGTTATACAACTGGCATGTAGGATCTAATGCTTGTGAAGTGTGTAGGAGACTTTAGGCTTTGGGCTGCCCAGCTAGCACTGTAGCACAATGTACATAAATGAATGGTTCTATCAGTAAGTTACATTGGCACAGCCATCTGGCAGTCACTTTAATAGCTTTACCCCCACAGCACATTGGGAAGGGTGATAGCTAACAAGCATGGAATATATTAGGCCTTCCTTTTATTCCTGGACTGTCACCTGCAAGGTGCCCCACCCCACCCCTAGCCAGTCCTGGCGGACTAGGCTGCAGCCTAATTAGTCTATTGGTTAATCAGGTACTGCTGGCATGGGGCATGTTGGGAGGTATAAACAATCTAATATAACCCCCCTATATTGCCTTGGGCATTGCCAAGGCTTAATCCAACCCTGCAGTTCTCCCTTCCTGCAGATTTACATAGCTTCAGAATGCGTAGCTGGATTCAGATGCTACTGTAGACTTTTTAAAATGTATGTGTGTATATATATATATATATATATATATTCCATTTGGCTAGCACTCACGCAGTCAAATCCACAGTGCTGGGGTAGCTACCCAAATCCGAGTCACATGCGTGGTCCAGATGTAACATAAAGTGATGAAGGAGGGGTACACGCAACAGTCTTTAAGCAGTAAAGATTGTGTTTAATCAGGCAGCATGGCAGAAGAAGCCATCAACGTTTCCATCCCAACCTGGACCTTTTTCTGCGCTTTAAAGGCTCATGCATCTACTCCATTTATATACATTGTCCGGGGAACAGACTATTAAAAATAAAATATAGTATTTATTTGGATTTTTTAATCCAAAACAGATATAAACTTTGGGAAACCATTCTTTTTGCATATCAAATGAATGTAATCAAATTGATTCGGAATGTTGGGTTAACTGGCTAATTGACCATATGTAGATGTGCAGATTAAAATGATCCATAACTAACAGGTGTTTGCAGTTATCACAAATTGTCATCGACACTCTGCATATAAACAATGAGTTGAGCCACCGTGAACATCCTTTGAAGTGGTGCTTTAATGTTGAACAGGATGACAGTTCATGATTGAACGGTGGATTGGTCTTTGGCCAAAAAGCCATTGAACTATGAACCCACTTCTCCCAGAAGTCTTTCATCTGCAAAGAGGTAGCAAAAGCAATTAGTGATTGCTACATGCTCTCATCACTCTGGGGATGGGATTGCGGCATCAAGAATATGTTACTGAAAACCGCAGACAGCAGTATACTTACTGAATACCTGCACCATGACAAAAAGAAACAGATATTTTTAGAAGCATGAATACTGTGTACACTGTTCCAAATATATAGAAGAGCACACTGCTTTAAAAAAACATATTATGTAATTCATAATAAAATGACTTGCAATATATTGTTATTCACTTTACTGTTGTGTTCTGACTCATGAACTCGTGTGCTAAACACCTCAATTGCACATGTGCGAATCACTGGAAAATGGCCATGGTGGCCATTTTCCTAGTGATTTTTGCAGCTGGGCAGCAAGTGTCAAACCTACGGACAGATGAGTACAATTCAATGGGTGCAAGATGTGCAGTGTGTGGGCCCTCCTGGACCAAGGGGCTGCACCCATTAAATATATGCCAGTGCCCATAGGAACCTACTGAATGACATTAGAAAATCCATAAAACCTATTAGCTTTTTTCCTGGTCACATGACAATTGTGGTAGTGCACAGAGGCAGATAAGCCATAGTCCTCACAGGAAAGATGTGACTGGGGCACCTGTGAGGCCGCCTGTCATCCACTGAGTTTTGTTTTTTTAAAGATGTGGCCCTGATCAGAGTAGTGGCCCTGTCCTCCTCCTGTATCCCACACAAACAACCCATTTCCAGCTTACAGAGCAGAGTACCACACGCAGCAAATACTCATCCAAGGTGGCCCTCTTCTATGTCCATTTCGACATCTGTCAACAGTACAGGAGCGAGTGTTATCTGGGGGGGGGGGGGGGGGGAATGTATCTGTAAAAATAAAGCAGACAGTATTTACTCTGCACTGAAACAAAATTCCACCCAAATGTAACTCTCTCTGCACATGTTACATCTGCCCCACCTGCAGTGCACATGGTTTTGTCCATTAGAGAGAGAATTTGCTTTTGCAAGTGCACCAGAATCAGGCTCTTGGTGTGCACTGCATGTCACCAGATTTGTACTCCACTCTGACATTCACTGAACCGGCTCTCCTCAGAGACAGCAGTCTCCTCCCCTCCTTCATTCTGCTTCTGAAGAAGCGGCAGCAATGGTAATAAATATCTTTGGGGAAGGGGGGTGGGGTTTCTTGTATAGGGCAGAGCCTCAGGTAGAGTCTTAGCAGACCATGGAGTTGTTAGTACTTTGGCCAGCCAATTTAGGGTGTTAGTGAATGGGAAACGCTACTTTGGGCACCCAGGAAGTAAGTGAGCTGAACTGTTGGTGAAAGAATATTTATTTTCAGAATATTTTATATTACAGTGGCTGCACTGCATGGAATCCTTTGGGCCTATTTTCAATGGGGAGCTGCCATTGTTAACCATTGTTAATCTCGTCCTGGGTACAGCAGAGGAGTACAAGTAGATCATTGTCTAACAACTATTTATGATACAAAGTGTGTGATATGCCGTATTTTTACCGATACAGCGCAGAATGGCTAAACAACTGCAGCCAGATTGCATACAAACCATGCAGGGCATAAAGTCTGGCCATTTCAATGCGGAGCACACAGGATTACTGATATAATCTGGCCTGCTGTCAACGCATTAGTATTACCTTATATTGTGCAATGCTGCAAGTAAATGCAATTCCTATTTGCCATTATAGCTTCTTCTGTCATTTGTAGAGTGCTTGATATATTGCTGCCAATTTTAATTCTATTTACAGGAAAGTTAATAACATTACCTTGCACAAAAGTGGATAGCAGAGGAAAGTCATTGCCATGTAAGGAGTATCAGAGAGCTGTATATAGATGAGCCCCATAGATAGATCTTGACCTTTATCTGAGGGTTACGTCAAAGAGTCAGCAACAACAAATCCATCAGAGCAACAGGAGGAGAGGACACATTCTATCAGCTGACTCTCTCTCTGTTATTGGCTGAAGATTAGCCAAAACCTCTGACCAGGCGTCTGTATGATGTGTTGAGTAACAAGACAGGTGGGTTTTCTGTGCTAGAATTTACATAACATTTCCTGGAAGGCCAGCACAGCCATTCAAATCAGGAAACAAATGTGAACATGGCACGCATGCAACATTAATATAAACTATTTGCAATATTATATAAATGTATTTCATATGAACACAGTTTTAAATGACCAGCTTGGTAACGTAAGCACAACTGGCAAGTGGGTCCCTCCTCCTCTGTGGCGCCATCTTGCTAGGGATATTCAGAAAGATGGCACATGTGGACAAGAGAGCAAAGGCCCTTGCACAGTGCCAAAGTCTTTGCTTTCAATGCACGCATCGCTCCCAAAAAAGGGGACATGGCCTATACAAAATGTGGAATGGTCATGTGGGAATGTCTCATCCCCATTTTCATCACTATGGGGGCATGCCAAGCACACATGCACACAGCATCTAATCGCTGCTGCTTTGAGCAGGACAGTTGAGTGGCAGGGGGCCTTCCCCCCTTCCCCACTGCAGAACATTGTTGACCACAGGTGGGAGACAGTCTAAAAAAAGACAGTCTAAAAAAACACAAAACAAAAAAACAGACTCCCCTGTGAAAATTGGGACAGTTGGGAGGAATTCAACTCGGATGCAGGTCCCCTGGACCTCATATGTAATGCAAACCCTGCACCCATTCCAAAAATGGCTATGTGTCAAGGTGGGTAGGTCATATGGCATAGTGTCATAAATCAGGCAGTTTAATCCACAATTCCATGCAAATGCCATCATCAGACGTCCACAATGAATTTGCATGACCCAGAGGGCATGTCTAGGGCACTATTCTGAAGACACCGCACTGGGTACATATAACGGTAGGGATGCTACTGCATAACTACCATCATTTGTAATTCAGGAATTGGGACGGAACTACCGGGCGAGTGGGCATAGCTTTGTGTAGAATGGCCATGACCTAACATCATGACCCCCGGTTTTGCCATTTTCAGGAGCATGCCAACACTTCCCTAACAGCTGGGCAGCCCCTCCCTGCAGTGAAGAGATGCCGTGTCCAGGCACATGGCATCTCTACATCAATCAGCAGTGATCTTCAGCTCCCCTCTACTGCCCCCAGCCCACAGGACATTGCTGGCAGGGGGAGGGACAGCAGGACAGTCTCCAAACAGCGTGACTGTCCTCACTGTAATCAGGACAGTTGGGAGGTATGCAACTGTGAGACCATAGGCAAGCATAGGCGTGCGCACATTGAGTGTTAAGGGTGCACAGGCTAGTAATACCAGCGATACCTTTTACCAAAGACTTATGTTTTTTAGACCTGTATTCCATTAATATAAGCGCCCATCAATCAATTATGTGTGTTTTGCATTATTAATTGTATCACACCATTGTCATATCAATGTGTCATCCAGATATGATTTAGACTTTATTTGCATGCACTGTTACACAGAGTAATTAGAAGATTAAAACTGAAATAGGCAGGATATAATGGTGTGGCTGAGAGATGTTTTATATTGTAGTGAGTGCACGCCTGATTGGCAGTGTTAGACAGACCTAATGGCGGTGTTAGACATGTCCAATAGGTGGTGCTAGGCACACCACTTTGACAGTGCACCCCCTAATAAAATATGCTGCGCACACCTATGTAGGCAAGTATGGCTAACATACTAACATACTCGGTAACAAAAACATCGGGATAAAATCCCCTTTATGAATTTTCCCTGTTGTCCACAGTTTCAGCTACTAGATATAATGAGGCAATAATACAAATCATGAATGTTTAGTATTTAATATTATTGTCCCTTTAAATCTAGCTGAAGAACCCACTGAACAGTGCCAGCTTTTAAAAGTGCCACTTATCAAGCTGCAGTGGTAGAGCAACATCGGGACCATCGATCACTGTAATGAAAGTTTGAAGCAAATGCAGTCGGTATGCAGTCATTAGATCTAGGTCGACAGTCAAAAGGTCGACAACTATTGGTAGACAGTCAAAAGGTCAAAATGCATTTGCATTGCTAAGGATCGCATACACTAAGTTGCTGCAAGTAGCTTATCATATGCCATCTATGATGAAACAGGCCCTAGATTCTGCTTTCATGCAGTGCTTTCTTTTACCCAATGAACAAAAATGTATAACTCATAAGGCGAGCACCTAGTCATATCTGTGACAACATGAAGAAGGATGGAACATATTCCATTATTCTATGGTCACTTTGGTAAATTGCAGTAAAGCACTCATGAGGGCATTTTGTGCTACATGTGTGCCATCTGATGGCCAAACCCTATATTACAACAGCTATTCTAAAACTCTCCTCTAAAGGAAAGTACTATTATACTCAGTGGTCCCGGGTCTTGATTCTGATTTATTTGGTTCCCCACTCACTCGCACGTGGGGGGTGGTTTGGCTCTGTGCATGCACATATTGTTATATGCGGATGTGAAGGCCTTCGCAGGCCTGCACAGATGACGTAGTGCTCGCATGGGGGGGGGGGGGTGTTGTGATTCATGTGCATTCCCCAGGGTGGTGGGGCCGGCTCTCTGGAACTCGGTAACCTGCAAGCTTCGCAGCTTACTGAGTCAACCAGAATGAGAGGGCCAATGTGCATTATTTCAGTACATTTTCATTTCAGTTGGCAATGTACATAGTTAAGTGATTTACAGTTATACTGTATCTGTCATTATTTAATAAATGACATTTTTGTCCGGAAAGGTCCAAGAAGCCCTTATACCAATTATTATCCAACCATATACATAAGAAATATGTAAATCTAAAATATTAGAGTGTTTCTCATAAAGTCTGCAGGATGATGTCCTCTCTGTCTCTGGACGGTGGAGCATTAGTTTGTTCTCAGAATCTACTATCTATGCTGCAGGTTGCACAGGAGGTTTTGCACAATAAAGTGTCTTACAGTGCCACCTAGTGGGCATGGAAGATATGATTCTAAGATGACAATACTGAATAAAGCTGATGTGGGATCAGATAGTCTGACCTTCACTTATGAAAAGCGTTCATGTATAGAAAGCATGCCAACATATGCTGCTCATAGACTGAAAGGTTCTTAGGATGATCTGAACATGCAGAATAGTACAGGGGCCGAGTGATGGTCCAATAACTGCTGCATGTCCATACACTAAAGGATGTAAGGGAACGATGCATAGGTCACTGCATGGAATTGGTATTTGGGACATTAGAGCAAATAAATCATCAAATCACAGATGCTGAACATTATTATTTATATATGCAAGCAATGGAAGATGTTCATGTACAGTATATATACTGAATGACAATCGATCAGAACTGTTGTGCATCGGCCGAATCTTAACAATAATCGTTCAGGATATCCCTGGCTTTAGCCATAGGGCAACAGGAAGTTAAATTTCTCCCAAAACGAGGCCTAGGCTCCTGAAACATCCATCATTGTGACACTTGGAGGAAAAAGTGTTATTGGTACTGCTTTCCCAGCACGGCGCCTGTCTCACTGATTGTATGCCTTACTTAAGGCATACAATCAATACAATTGAAATGATTTTTTAATCGTATGGATCTCATCTTATGCATCTCATGGATCTTATGCATCCATAAGATGCATGAGATCCATGAGATAAAAAATCGTGAGCCCCCAATAACCATTGTTAACGCCACCAGCACTATCAACGCCAACCCGAAGCGTGGCGAGCGCAGCGAGCCCTCGAGGGGTGGCGGTATGCGTCCTCCGACCTTTTCATACCCTCACTATCCACGTCGGCGTGGAGTTGATTTTATATAGTGTGGCGAGCGCAGTGAGCCACCGAGCCCGAAGCATGGCGAACGCAGCGAGCCCCGCGAGGGGACGCGGACTACTTCACATGTATTATGCGTCCGCTCGCCACGCTTTGGCCTCCGTGGCTCGCTGCGCTCGCCACACTATATAAAATCAACTCCACGCCGACGTGGATAGTAGGGGTATGAAAAGGTCGGAGTACGCGTACCACCGCCCCTCGTGGGCTCGCTGCACTCACCACGCTTCGGGTTGGCCTCAATAGTGGGGTGGCATTAACAATGGGGGGGGGGGTTAGCAATTAAAATTGGGGTTTTGGGGGCTTTTTACATTGGAATAAATGTAACATTGGGTCTCAGGGACCATTTCACATTGATTCCAATGTAAAAATCTTGTCGATTGCATCATCTCATGCATCTTATGCTGCACAAACACATAAGATGCATGAGATGCTTGAGATATCAGCCCCACACATACAATCTAGATTGTGGGCGCCGTGCTAGGAAAGCAGTACCGTGTTATTATTAAAAAGACGGTACTTGTGTATTATCACGGCGCCCACTTCGGCATTTGCGTAGTGGGCTATTCCCGGTAGTGAAATCGCATTGCATGCCATTATTGTATGGCATGTGATGTGATGTGATGAGATGCGATTTTCCTATATAATGTATTCACTGCTCTGTGTCAGTGAATCCATTAAAAACATAGGGTGCAATAAAAAATCGCATCTCATGCCATTATTTTATGGCATGCGATGCAATGAGATATCGGTTCTGATTGGACCTATAATAATGCCATTTAATGTGCTATACCATTAAATGACATATCGGGGGAAATTTACTAAAGGAAATTTGTAAAAAATAGGTGTAAAAATAGGTGTATTTGTATCCAGAAATACACTTATTTTTGACATTTACTATCCCGAAAATACGCCAATTCGTATTGATAGCACATCAGTACGAGTTGCCGTATTTTCGGGATAGTAAATGTCAAAAATAAGTGTATTTCTGGATACAAATACACCTATTTTTACACCTATTTTTTACAAATTTCCTTTAGTAAATTTCCCCCATCATGTCATTTATGTAGGACCCCTACACCCCCCACTATCCACATCATCCTGAAGCATGGCGAGCGGCATCGGTAAGCGTCCGCCCAACCTTTTCATACCCCCACTATCCACGTCGGCGTGGAGTTGATTTTATATAGTGTGGTGAGAGCAGCAAGCCACCGAGCCCGAAGCGTGGCGAGCGGAGGCGTAATACATGTAACATAATACGTGTCCCCTTGCGGGGCACGCTGCGCTCGCCACGCTTCGGGCTCGGTGGCTCGCTGCGCTCACCACACTATATAGAATCAACTCCACGCCGACGTGGATAGCGGGGGTATGAAAAGGTTGGCGGGACGCGCCCCGCCGCCGCTCGCCACGCTTCAGGATCATGTCGATACTGGGGGCCTTAATATATTACATTATATGTCATTTAATGGTATAGTACATTAAATGCCATTATAAGTGTTAAAATCGCATCGCATGCCATACCATAATGGCATGCGATGCGATGCATTTTACTACGTTTGCGTACGTAGCAAAATCGGGCTCCATGCAAATACACAAGTACCAAAAAGACATTTGGGTGGAATAATTTTTTTCCCCAAAAAATAAAATATACCACAAACATGTGTTCCTGTGCACCTGCCTGTTGTATAAGTGCTTCCCTATACAATCTACTTCCCACTAGATTGTAAGCTCCTAAGAGCAGGGTCTTCTTCTCTATTGTTGAGATTGCCCTCTTTTCCTCACATTTCACTTAAAGCTCTTCCCTACTCATGGACAGTGTTGCAAGTAAGGGGGTACGGCGTGGTACGGAGTACCTGTAAGAAATATGTTGCAGGTACGCAGTACCACTTACCCCTGACCCACTGTCAATTCTATTTTTATTTTAAGTCTAAATATAATGCATCTGCAGCCCGCCCACCCAGCGTTATGATTGGTGCTGTATGCAGCTACAGGCTACTGCTGATTTAGCCTGTCACACTAACAGGCATCAGCGTCGCTGACAGCATGAAGATCAGGCTCCACAATTGTAAACACAAGCTGCCCGGCTCTCCCATAAGCAAGAGCCAACCCACCCCCAGTCATTCCCTGTTTATCATTCCCTGTCTCCTGATGCCATGCCACTATTGTCATTTAGTCACTCCTCTAGCTTTATGTGACCACGCCCCCTCATGACACATGGCCACAACCATTTTTGGTGGAGGCTATCAGTACCACCAAGAAAAAAATTCTACTTGCACCACTGCTCATGGACCATCTTTGCCGGCATACTATCCTGCCGGTAAAGGCTCATCTCTATCTACAGACGCCAGCTCCTAGTAGTACATTGATCACGTCCTCACTACTTACATCTAAGCTGTAATGTGTATTGAATTGTGGTGCTCTTTGTTACCTGTACTTTATTTTTGTTATTTATTTACTGTAATGTTACATTTTGTCTCCCTGTACTATTCTATTGTTTGCCCTTTGTACAGCACTGCAACAAATTTGTGGCACCTTATAACTAAAATATAATCATAATGCTGCAGCCGTGCCTGAAGCTGTGCAATACGATACTGTGGATGCAAACCTGGATAGCTGTGAGCAGACACTGTCTGTGTTTATATGGGTTTTTATGGTTTCAAAAACAGTCCAACAATACTATTACTTACCTTAGCTACTTCCTTTATTTGTACATTAAGACCAGGGGTGTAATTCTCAGAGACAACTGAGTCACCTGCCTCTGTTCTGCAAGCCCCAAAGGTGCACTTGTACGTAGAACAGTACTTATGTGGTTTATAGCAGGATCCAGGTGTGACCGCAGTTCTTCCGATGGAGCTTTGCGGCACAGCTATTGCTGCTGCAGAGGTAATTGGCTGTGTCTCAGGAGACCTACTAATGCCTGGAATAAGGGACAGGATGGTTCCTGCCTGGTACCACTCAGCCTGGGAGGTGGATTTTCCACAGGTAACCAAGGTGTCTGCTTAGTACCCAGCAGGTCTCAAGGGACCCCATAAATATATACCGGCCATCCAAAATGTTCCCAGAGGAGTATTGTGAGATGTATGCATGACGTTATGACATTACATGGACCTGCCCATACTCCCAAAGTCCCTTTGATGGGATAAAAAATATTTGTGCACACAAAATGGATTCATCCACTGTATGGGTCAGATGTATCAAGCTTCAAAAGTGATAACATCAAGAGTGATAAACAGCCAGCCAATCAGCTCCTACCTGACATGTCACAGGCTGGGTTTCAAAAATGACAAGTAGGAGCTGATTGGCTGGTTGTTTATAACTCTCCATTTTATCACTTTTGAAGCTTGATACATCTGGCCCTATGTGAGCAATCAGTCACATGTGACACAGATATTAAGCCTAGTTCCAAAAGACCTAGAACCTGATTCAGATTTGTATGCAATGCCGATGTTCACGCAGCTGAGCATTTATCGGTAGACTGTGCAAGCGCCAAGGCATTGTAACGATGCTGCGTCCAATCAGCAGCAAACATATAGTGCTATGGATTGTTCGTGCAAGGAGGGCCCCAAACTGGTATCTTGCCTAGGGCCCCATGAGGACTAAATCAGCCTCTGGCAGCAAACAATGGTGCTGTTGGTGGACTGTGAGAAGGACTGTCAGTTGGTGAACTGCTGGTGAACACTGATTCTGCATGCTGCAGATGTATGTCATGTGTGACATATATATTTATATTTACCTTTTATAAAGAGGTGCTGCACCAAACTGCAACTTGCGACTCGAAGACTCGAATGATTTACAGTGTGATCAGGGCTGCCACTAATTATAGTGGGGCCCGGGACTGAGCAAATAGACAGGACCCCCCCCCCCCCAAAAAAAAAAATTCAAACACACACACATATATATATACATACACATATATATATATACTGCTGCGCTATATAAGAAACTGTAAATAAATAAATAAATAAATATATATACTGTATATACAAACACACACACACACTAGCCAGGTCTATACTTTCTTGCAGTACTCAGCTGCCGGCTCATGAGGCATGACGGACAGCTACTGTCCTCTTCTGTGTCGTGCGGCATGGCATGGGCAATGGGGGGGGGGGGGGGGGGGGCGGCACCCAGCTCTCGGCTCCCAGCTTCCTAGATTTTGCTGTCCGCTGCACTGTCAGTCAAAGTTGGAGCGACCGCGCTCCGGCCATGGGACTCATCTCTGTGGCGGGGCGGGCTGCAGGCTAACTGCGGCCTGCCGTCCACTGTTGAATGCGGCACAGGTGTGCCAAGTGCAGGGGGTGCTGGCAGATCCACAGGGAGAGCTGCCCAGTCCCTTACTCACTGTTTGAGCGGTGGGGCCCGGGACAATTGTCCCCATAGCACCCCCCTGTCGGCGGCCCTGCGTGTGATTTAGACTAAATTGAGAAGACTATCAGTTTCAAATTGATTTCCACAGTATTCATAAGGTCATATGCAAACTTTTGCATGTTTTCCCTATAGCATTAACTGCACTTGTAAATTCTGTTTTTTTTTTTTTTTTTTCAGAATTAGGGTGAATATAAATATATGGATGATGCTTTGCTGTTTAACTTTGCTTGTAGTGTGATTGTACTGGGCACAATAATGACCAATCTCCACAGGGTAAAAGGGTTGAATTTTTCACCTAAATGTTATAGAACAGCTGCTTTTTAAACTTGTTTCATAATAAAGTAGTATAGCACCACCAAGTGGTCAAAAGTAATATATCACTTTGCTTAAAATATCATTACAAACTAATGCGTACCTTCCAACCTGACCCATTCCAGGAGGGACACAATGCTAGGTTTCTGGACTTCCCTCTTAATCTCTGATTGCTATCGCCTGTTTTGAACAGGTTAATTGATAACAAAAAGTCCAGGAATAGAGTATTGGTCCTGGAGAGGGTCATATTGGGAGGTATGCTAATGTAACTATTTACAATTCTTAAGATTTAAAAGGCAAGTGTGATAATTATTACCCTTTCTTTTTCATTACCTTTTAAGCTAATTCCAAGAAACAATACAAAAGGAAAGGCTGGTCCATCAGCTGTTGTGTACCAGCAAACTGTCTGTGAAAAATGTTGATCACATACATATTGCATCGCAGTGAAACACAGCCAATGGCCATCATATCTAAAGATACATAGGCTCATCATGCTGTGTGTCCGGGTCGCCCATTGACCGTCATTACGCTTGCTGCACAATCCAGCAGTGATTGATTGGACAGGCACTTGTGACCTCAGTGCATAACACACTGCCCGATCCAGCTATAGCAGTGATGGCTAACCTTGACACTCCAGCTGTTGTTGAACTACACATCCCAGCATGCTCTGTATCAGTTTTACTATTTGGCCATGCTAAAACTGATGCAGTACATGCTAGGATGTGTAGTTCAACAACAGCTGGAGTGTCAAGATCCCACTGGTCGCAGATGAAAACGGGACACTGAGCAATATGATTGCTAAGCAAAATATTGCTAGCAATATATTGCCAGCGATCAAATTGCCCACAGTAACACAGTAACAGTGTATCGTTACATTGAGGTTTTTCATTTTAAAAATATGTATTAAGAAAAAAAATCAATAATAGGACCCCACAGGCTGCTCCCCCTGTATAATATGAGGACACCACAGGCTACTCCCCCTGTCTTACAATAATAACAGGACACCACAGGCTGCTCCTCTATATAATAATAACAACAGGACACAACAGACTGCTCCCTTATATAATAATAGGACCCCCACAGGCTGCTCCCCCTGTATAATATCAGGACACCACAGGCTACTCCCCCTGTCTTATAATAATAACAGGACCCCACAGGCTGCTCCACCAGTATAATAATAACAGGACACAACAGGCTGCACCCCCTGTATAATAATTACTGGACCCCCACAGGTGGCACCCCTGTATAATAATAATAATGGGTCCCCCACAGGCTGCTCCCCCTGTAAAATAATTACCGGACCCCCACAGGTTGCTCCCCCTGTATAATAATTAAGGGACCCCCACAGGTTGCTCCCCGTATAATAATTAAGGGACCCCAAAGGCTGCTTCCCCTTATAATAATAACAGGACCCCCACAGGCTGCTCTCCCCTGTATAATAACTGGACTGCACAGGCTGCTTCGCCTGTAAAGTCCCTCTTACCTGATCTTGTTGCCGGACCTAAGCGGGCTGCAGCACAGGGGAAAGTAGATGTGGAACGCAGTCGCAGACCGGAAGTAAATTAGAACACACAGAGTCTCTGTCTCCGACTGGTCTCCAGAAACATGGCCGCCGGCCTCCTGCACTAGACATGTCCTCAGTGCAGGAGACCGGCGGCCATGTTTCTGGAGCGCCCCGTGGCTGCAGCAGCAGCTGAAGAAATTGTTTGGTCGGCCCGGGGGGCACATGGCACCCTGCCCCCCGGCCCAGCCCGCCCCTGTTTGAAGTGTAAATGATTGCCGCTTTAAAAAACTGGAGATTTATTACCAAATCTCTCACTTTCTGAATCTCTCATCGTATTAAATTTCACCCTATATAGGGAGAAATTTACTAAGATGTATATTCTACTTCACATGTGATGTTACTATGGGCAACCAATCAGATCATATCTACTATCTTCCAGAGGGTGCTAAATAAATAAGAAGTAGATTCTGATTGGTTGCCCATAGCAACATCACATGTGTAGTAGAAAACACATCTTAGTAAATTTCCCCCATACTGTAGTAACATAATAGTAACATGCATACTGAGCCTTATTCTAGGTCACTCTTTCTGACAAAATCCTTCTTAGATGGACTAAACCATGTGCACTGCAGGTGGGGCAGATGTAACTTGTGCAGAGAGAGTTAGATTTGGGTGGGGTTTTACTTCAAAATGAGATCTATATTGCAGTGTAAAAATAAAGCTGGCAGTATTTACCCTGCACAGAAACAAAATAACTCACCCAAATCTAATTCTCTCTGCACATTGTAAATCTGCCCCCCTGCAGTGCACATGTTTTTGTCCATCTAAGAAGGATTTTGTCAGAAAGAGTGAACTAGAATAAGGCCCACTATACAATAATGAAAAGCCTTCTACAATCTAATATGGGAAACATTTGTACACTAACACATTCCGGTAGAGTACAGTATGTATGTTAGTGACACGCCTTCATTCATAGAAGTTAGCATTCATGTTCTTCTTTGAAGTCTTATGTTGCCATGAATATCTTGCAGTGATACTAGGAAGGAAACCATCATTAATGCTACACTGATGCACTGTAGAGCATTGTAGAAGATAAGTGCAGATGCTAATGCGGTGGAAATGTTTCATTTCAACAAATGAAAGTACTAATGCTTGAAGGCAAATGAACAGTGAGGAGAACACAATGGAGTTTATTGTTTTTCTTCAGAAAAGCAGATCACTACCATCATCATTCCTGCCTGCCAGGCCCACAAACTAGATACCAGTATTAGCAGTAATCAAGCCAGGCATCCACTGCTTGGAATACAAGGCTATAAAACAGCAGGTTGCTTCACAGGTCATTTCTTATGTACTTGACATTTTAAAATCAGGTTGATTATGTCGTTCTGTAAAACATATCCTGAGATTATGGGTCTGTTTTTCCCAATCTGCCAAATAAAGCAGTAAAGAATCACATGCAGGAAATACTGTATTTTCCTAATATATAAATGAGTTATGTCTTCAGCACATTATCCATCCTGTACCAGAATATTTTTCATTTAAATTTGATCAAGAACACACAGTTATACCCCTGACCTTACCCACTATGGGGCTGATTCACATCTGTAACAGGAGCCTACTGACTGAGATGATCTAATATTCATCTACAGTATGCACACATTAGTGTCATTCTGTATGTCTTGGTCACACTCAGTGCCAGATTAAGCCTTCGGGGGGCCCGGGGTACTTTAGCCAGGGGGGCCCCCTTGCACTTGTCATTACTGGCCGCACACTGCATGGGAGTATATTACACTGTCAAAACACAGAGTAAAGGCAGTATAAACTTGGTCAATGGGTGACTGCGCATATATATATATATATATATATATATATATATATATACGCAACCTTACTCCCGGCACTCTGTTGCCCCTGTGGCGGGGTGTCTTGCCCTGGTGCCCTCCGTGGTGGTTACTCCACTGCTAATATACTCCTCGTCGGCGGCGGCACTCAGGGACTGTCAACACTTGTACTGAAGTGAAAAAGCCTTTAATCTACGTTTCGGAGGTCTTGCCCCCTTCGTCAGGATACAAAAAGTGAATACACTGCACACATTAAATACACTTACCCCCTGCGTCTCCTCCCCTGTCCTCGAGGCACGGAGGACAGGGGAGGAGACGCAGGGGGTAAGTGTATTTAATGTGTGCAGTGTATTCACTTTTTGTATCCTGACGAAGGGGGCAAGACCTCCGAAACGTAGATTAAAGGCTTTTTCACTTCAGTACAAGTGTTGACAGTCCCTGAGTGCCGCCGCCGACGAGGAGTATATATATATATATATATATATACATATACATATACATAAATACATACCATATGAAAAGCCTATGTTTGTCCCTCTGCACCTTACTCTGTAGGAGACCTCACAGTCCTAGTGCTGCCTTTGATTAAAAACCCTCCCATGACTAAGCTGCTGATGCTGTTCTCCATGGGCATGTAATGAGCTCCACCAATTAGAGCTCAGCACAAACCTCTCAGCCTCTGCCCTCTGGTTTAAAGTGTCATGGGACTTAGTCAATTCCCAGTAATGCACTGCACACTTGTGCAATCAGTGTGCCTTGGCTCCCGATGCTCAGCACCATTAATCATTGTCACATTGGCAGATAGGTGAAGCTGCAGCACTACCCCACTCCCATGCACAAAACCTTTAGCTAAAAAAAAAAAAAAAAAAATTTTTTTTTTTTTATGAAAAATACATGCCAACCACAGGGGGCCCCTAGCTAGTGGGGGGCCATGGGGCACTGACCTCTTGTGCCTCCATTATAATCCGGCCCTGGTCACACTATCAACTTTATTTTACATCCCTGCTGTTGCGGTCATCATTAGTAAAATCTGTTGGACCAGCCCCATCCCTCCCGAGTGCAAGCACTGGTTCAGAGGGGGAGGGGGAGGGGGGGTGCTGAGAACTAATTTCCTGGACTCGTCATGGTGGACGGGCCCAGTGGGAGTCCGGGTTCATCAAAATGGCTATTTCCCAATGATCTACGTCCCAGTGTCAGTCACCACATTAGGAGAAGCATCTAATTTAACACTTCACTTACAATCAGGTAGTACAATTGGTACTGCTGCAAAAGTCCAGTAAAACTGCCATTAAAGTCAAGTTATACTGCTACATAAGTCCAGTCCAGTGATATTGCTGCATAAGTCCAGTCCAGTGATATTGCTGCATAAGTCCTGTCCAGTGGCACTGAAGTTAAAGTCCATTGGTACTGCTGCATAAGTCCAGTAATATGTCCTTTAAATACCAGTGATACTGCTACATAAGTCTAGTCCAGTGATACTCCAGAAAGATCATGGAGACCCAAAAATTTGAGGATAAAATAGTGAAAGAAGAAGAACCACTTCCTCCTAGTGCTTAAGCTGCTGCCACTAGTCATGACATAGAATGTGAAATGCCAGCAACGTCGTCTGCCAATGCCCAATGTCCTCATAGAGGGCATGTCAAATCCAAAATGGCAAGGTTTAGTAGCTTGAAGAAAATAAATAAATGTAAATAGTTTGAGGAGAAACGTAAGCTTGCCAATATGCCATTTACAACATGGAGTGGCAAGGAATGGATAAACCATGGCCTATGTTCATGACTAGTGGTTCAGCTTCACACGGTGATCTAAGCCCTCCTCCTCCCCCCGCTAGAAAATTTAAGAGAGTTAAGCTGTCATCAAAAACACAGCAAACAACTGTGCCTTCTAAAGACATGGTATCACAAATCCCCAAGGACAGTCCAAAGGTGTTGGTGGTTGTGATGCCTGACCTTCCCATCACTGTACGGGTAAAGGTGGCTCCTTCCACCATTTGCACACCCTCTGTATATGCTGGAAGGATCACGCACAGTCCAGTTGCAGATTTTGAGATTGAAGGTGTCAATGTTGTCGTTCCCCTGATCATCACGTTGCAGAAGCAGCTGGAGAAAGTGAAAAAGGAGCTAAAGGATTGCAATTCCTCAAAGCATGTAGCTCTTGTGGATGAAGCCCTTCATACACTTTGCCAGTATACGAGAGTGGTCAGTCTATAAAAAGTCAGAGGAATACATTCTGGCCACCGTGCTCGATCCTCGTTTTAAAGTGTATATGGTGTATCTCTGTTTCCGGAGGACACAAGTCTACACTGGTGCAAAGACTTGCTGATCAGGAAATTGTCATCTGAAGCGGACCGTTATGCTGCAACAGCTCTTCCTTAATTTTCTACCCAACCTACTGGCAGTGATGCAGGGCAGGCAGGAGCGAGTTTGGACATCTGGCTCGGACTGAAGGACCTGCCAACGCTTACTGACATGTCTACTGTCCTTGCACACAATGCTGTCACCATTGAAAAAATGGTGGAATATTACTTTGGTAATAGCATCCAAGTAGACATGTCAGACATTCCGTACCTGTACTGGCAGGAAAAAAAGGAAGTTTGGAGGCCCCTATACAATCTGGCTCTATTTAACCTGAGTTGTCCCTCCTCCAGTGTGTACTCCAAAAGAGTTTTCAGTGCAGCCGGGAACCTGATTAGCAAGCGGCATAGGAGGTTGCTTCCACAATATGTGAAAAAAATTATGCTAAAAATTAATTATCAATTCTTCAACAAAGAACCAGTAATTGCCTCCAGAGACTAAAAAAGGACCTGTAATGGTCGATTCCAGTGGGGACGAATTGATAATTTGTGAGAATGAGGGAGTGAGGAATAGGAGGATGAGGACGATATCTTGCCTCTGAAAAGCCAGCTTGTACAGGGAGAGATGAATTGCTTCTTTTTTTTCTGGGGGTCCAAACAAACCAATCATTTCAGCAACAGTCATGTGGCAGACCCTGCATCCCACACATACACTACGCTAGCTCTGCACATGCTTTCTCCACAAACTACACTACCCCTAGACTTGCACCTGCTTCTCACGCATACACACACTACGCTACTCCAAAACTTGCA
Organism: Crinia signifera; assembly: GCF_055691185.1. NCBI lineage: Eukaryota > Metazoa > Chordata > Amphibia > Anura > Myobatrachidae > Crinia > Crinia signifera. Next base: position 227,180,658 of record NC_139219.1, read on the forward strand.
CCTGTTTCTCATACATACACACGCTACACTTCTGCTAGCCCTGCACTTGCTTCCAACCTCAGCCCACCTCCCAATTCTCTCATATTCGTCTATCTTCTGGAGTCCAGGGGCTGCTGGAAATCTTTATCTGGCTGCTCCTCTTCAAAAACCACACTTGCCAATAAGCTCCGCCTACTATTTCACTCTTTAGCCTCTTGGGATGCTGGGAAAGAAATCCTGGCTTCCCATTGGTAAATAGCGGCTATCTTTTTGTAGCCTGCTATTGGGGCAGCAATTTTTTGTTAGTTCCTGCCACTGTATGTCTCTAGCTGAGCAGAGGCATCCTCTGCATGTGTGCTGGAGTCAGGTGGCCCTCAAACACGTAAATTACACTGGCCTGGGGGGCAGATTGCACCCTGCCCCCTTTCCCAGACCGCCACTGGACAAAATTTACAGAGAATCACGTCATCAGCTCCCACACATCCCATTCCATCCTTCATATTTCCCTAGAGGTTGACCCACCCTCCACGAAGTCTGTGGAGAGTAGCAACTATGCACACCTGTTGAATATATTGTTAGGACACATCAGTTGTTGTATAGATAAACTGCAACTTATTTTTATCACTAGAAATATTGGTCATCATATATCAAATGTGTCCACTAGAGTGACCATTCTATTCAGCACTTACAGTAAATGACACAGGCAAAAGTATTCAGTCTCTGCAACTCTAGCCTCTGCATCTATTCCCTGAAGCCCACAGACACTTCTGGCTGTGGCTGTCCTCATCAAACTGCTTCCTGCCAGGGCAGTAGAGAGCCTACCCAGGCCCAGGTACTTTCCTGGGAGAATTACCGTATATACTCAAGTATAAGTCGACCCGAATATAAGCCGAGGCACCTAGTTTTACAACAAGAAACCTGGAAAACGTATTGACTCAAGTGGGACCCTCACTCGAGTCGATGGGGGCTTTTTCAGCATAAAAATGTTCTGAAAAAGTAGGCTTATACTCGAGTATATATGGTAATTAATTGTGGGAGGTATGGCCATGCACATTTAGAATAAAATACTGAAGACAAATATCACTTTGAGCACCTCCCTGGCCACACTGCAGCCCAGCACATAGCAGCATGTGTTGAATAGGGCTACTACAGCTGCCGCTTCCAGGTAAGAGCGGCCCACTGGGCCCCTGTATTAAAATACATTTAAAAACAAAAATAACACCAACATTACTTTTATGACGCTAATGAATACTAATATCACTTGAATTCTAAGTATAAAACTCAGTTTCATACAAAGCCCAACATGTTTTTCTGTGCAGATAGAAAGATGTTGCTGTAGCCATTTTTAATAAACTATTGCATGCATGCTAGTTGAAATAAGGACCGTCGGCAAGCATGAATATGTTAAAGATGTTAATATTAGGTTAGTATAGCGGGAAATTGAAGTGTCTCTCCAACCGGTTAAGAAATATTTTAAAACAAGTCCAGGGGCGAAATGTAATAGGGTGCGTTTTTTTAGACTAAAAAAAAATCGCACCAAATCGCACCTTTAAAAATCGCGTTTTTTGCCGCGAATTCGCATATGTAATGAGATGCGAATTAGCGGCAAAAAATGCGATTTGCCGCGATTTGCCGCGATTTTTAGTCATGAAAATGTGCGCATTTTCAGTCATGAAAATGTGCGCATTTTCATAAATGCGATTTTGTGCTAAAAAAAAAAAGTAAAAAAAAAAATGGCGTGGGGTCCCCCCTCCTAAGCATAACCAGCCCCGGGCTCATTGAGCCGGACCTGGTTCCAAAAATACGGGGGGACAAAAAGCATAGGGGTCCCCCGTATTTCTGAAACCAGCCCCGGACTCTTGGACCGGTCCTGGTTCCAAAAATACGGGGGACAAAAAATCTGGGGGTCCCCCGTATTTTGAAACCAGCACCGGGCTCCAACAGCCCGCGGTGTCATGCCACAGCCGGGGGACACTTTTTATACAAGGTCCCCCGGCCAAAACATGAGCACCGTGGCTGGTCAGCCTTGGACGGGGTACCTGGAGGAGTGGGGACCCCCCCAATAAAGGGGTCCCCCCCCCCAGGCTTCACCCGTCCAGGGCTGAAGCCCGGGGCTGTCACCGGCGTCCGTGGCCAGTGGACGCCGGCCTGATAGGGTTAAATCCATCATACATATCATTACATTGCTTTTTACCGGCGAACTACAAGTGCCAGCAGACCTCCCCCGCATGCTGGGACTTGGAGAACCACAAGTCCCAGCATGCAGGGCATTAATGGGCCCGCTGGGACTTGTAGTCCACCTGTAAAAAGAATGTTTATAAAAAACACACACACAGAGAAGTACAAGTTTATTACACACACACACCTCAATTTTACACCAGCATACTTACCATTCCTGGATCCAGCGCTGGTCTGGCTGCTTTACAGCCGGCTCCCCCCGCACTGACAGGCAGCGGGGAGAACCGCTTTCTCCGTTGCCTGTCACCGGCTTTCTCCGTAGCTTCTGTAGCTCTGTCCCAGTGCTACAGAGGCTGAGAGCGTGATTGGCTGAGCTACAGTATGCGTCTCCATGGAGACGCATAGCTCAGTCCTGATTGGCTGAGCTATGCGTCTCCATGGAGACGCATACTGTAGCTCAGCCAATCACGCTCTCAGCCTCTGTAGCACTGGGACAGAGCTACAGAAGCTACGGAGAAAGCCGGTGACAGGCAACGGAGAAAGCGGTTCTCCCCGCTGCCTGTCAGTGCGGGGGGAGCCGGCTGTAAAGCAGCCAGACCAGCGCTGGATCCAGGAATGGTAAGTATGCTGGTGTAAAATTGAGGTGTGTGTGTGTAATAAACTTGTACTTCTCTGTGTGTGTGTTTTTTATAAACATTCTTTTTACAGGTGGACTACAAGTCCCAGCGGGCCCATTAATGCCCTGCATGCTGGGACTTGTGGTTCTCCAAGTCCCAGCATGCGGGGGAGGTCTGCTGGCACTTGTAGTTCGCCGGTAAAAAGCAATGTAATGATATGTATGATGGATTTAACCCTATCAGGCCGGCGTCCACTGGCCACGGACGCCGGTGACAGCCCCGGGCTTCAGCCCTGGACGGGTGAAGCCTGGGGGGGGGGGACCCCTTTATTGGGGGGGTCCCCACTCCTCCAGGTACCCCGTCCAAGGCTGACCAGCCACGGTGCTCATGTTTTGGCCGGGGGACCTTGTATAAAAAGTGTCCCCCGGCTGTGGCATGACACCGCGGGCTGTTGGAGCCTGGTGCTGGTTTCAAAATACGGGGGACCCCCAGATTTTTTGTCCCCCGTATTTTTGGAACCAGGACCGGTCCAAGAGTCCGGGGCTGGTTTCAGAAATACGGGGGACCCCTATGCTTTTTGTCCCCCCGTATTTTTGGAACCAGGTCCGACTCAATGAGCCCGGGGCTGGTTATGCTTAGGAGGGGGGACCCCACGCCGTTTTTTTTTTTATAAAAACACTTTTACACATTTTTATTAACAGAACCATGCACAGATCTCAATGATCTGTGCATGGTTCTGTCAAATTCGCCTGTCAGAACCTGGTCTATTTTTTTTGCGATTTTTGGTAACATTGACCAAAAATCGCACCCTATTACATTTGCGAGTTGTATACTTTATAATGGGAAAACATCTGGATGCGAATTGAAATGTGACTAAAAATCGCACTTCTAAAAGTGCGATTTCGCGGTAAAAAGTGCGATTTTTTACCGCGATTTTCAACCTATTAAATGTGCGATTTTCGGAAAATGTGCGATTTCGGCCGTTTTTGACCAAAAATCGCACATGTCTAAAAAATCGCACTCTATTACATTTCGCCCCTGGTATTTTACCAGATTTTGTATGTTAGAAAGCAGGTACATTGATGAATATCATATTATATTTACCAGTAGCTGGTATTTGAGGAATGACGCTGGTATAAAATCATCTGCGGCATCATAGCTGGACATTGACCATTAGCAGAAGACCTAGCCATCAGCAGTTTCTTTGCAGCACCTGCTCGGCACATGTTCTGCTTTACAGATTATGTAAGGCACAGGTGCGTCCAGCCAGAGATTTGGCTTTAGGATTATACCAGCAGAAAGACACTTGACACAACACCCAGTGATCCGGGACAGTGCACCATATGTACGTGCTATCGAGTACACAGAGCAAGTGGAACATCCAACAGTACCCGAGACCAGTGGCCCCATTCCATCAATCTATTGCTGAGTAAGACCGAGGACGCTCGGTGCTCTGCATAATCCGGATCCAGTGGGCAATAACTCCAGAGCTTATACCAAAGGCCCATAAACACAACAGCATAAGCAGTATTGTAAGTACTACAGCCACATTCAAAAATCAGTGCACTGTGGAGCCAAACAACAGTCTCTAGAAACAGACTTTTTTTTAGCAGCAACATCCCAATCTCACTTTGCAATTATCAGATCTAAGAGTGTAAAATTGTTGCTACAGTATGTTATATCATTAATTCTTCCCTGCAACATTGTCCTGTGTATCTAACAGTTCATTGATACAATGGGGTGATTCTGGGCTGGTCGCTATGACATGCGCATAATCGCTTCTGCGCATGTGCAGGTCTTCACTGCGGGAGCCCTTGGAGACTTGCATAGTCTCTGTGGCTCTTGCAATGTGTGTGTGTGTGGGGGGGGGGGGGGTCTGGGCATGCAGGAGGCGGGTAGGGGGCATTCACGTGTGATACGAAAATGCTGGGTGCACACAGGAACCGGTGGGCGTCCCCATGCGAATGGGGGTGGCTATTTTCCTTCCTTGGGCAGGCTGCTGACGTCACCAGAGTCAGCTGCCCGCCCTGTTCATGAAGCAGGGCGCTGCTAATCTAAGGCACCAGAGAGTGACTTCGATTAGCGAGTACTTAAAAAATAATTCGAAGGTCGGCAACCATCGATTGATTCCAGACACCCACGCAAGGCTTTAAATGGATGTTTATGCAAAACATCCATTTGTAGCGCTGCCAGAAAAATCAGTGATTAGCGGGGGTGGGTGATCAGCCGCACGGTGGGTGGCGCTACAAGGCTTGCAAAGCAGCGTTAGTTTGCCAACCAGAATGAGGGCCAATGTGTATGGTTATTTGAACTATTCACTATGTGTTTTTAGATGAGATCAGTTTATTAAATAATTTCCAAGGAGCCATCAGTATTCTTGTTATTTGCACAGTTACTTTATACTGTTCTCCCCCACACACACACACACACAAACACATACACCCCTGGCGACGAACATGTAAGTATGCGGCACTTATGTGGCATAATGTGTAATAGGCATTGTATTGTGTGGTATAATGTGTCATTTAGCATTACGGTGTGTAGTACAATGTGTAATAGGCATTACGGTGTGTGGTATAATTCGTAATGGGCATTACGGTGTGTGGCTTTATGTGTAATGGGCATTACGGTGTGTGGCTTTATGTGTAATGGGCATTATGGTGTGTGGCTTTATGTGTAATGGGCATTACGGTGTGTGGCTTTATGTGTAATGGACATTATGGTGCGTGGCGTTATGTGTAATGGGCATTATGGTGTGTGGCATTATGTTTAATGGGCATGACAGTGTACATTTTTGCAGCGTACTGTCGCTATTACTAGTGTTTACGTGGGGGCGGAATGATTCATTCTGAACCCATATTCATGAGTCACCTTCTATTTTTTCTATTGGGCAGTGATAGACTTCCCCCTCCAATGGAGCGCTTCTTATAAAATGGGCTGCACATGCCTATGGCTCCATATGTAATGTTTGTGTTGTGTCCTAGGAGCGACAGGGACTGAAGTCACTATTTTAGTTGTTTTTCAGCAAAATTCTTTAGGCTGAGATGGTCATTGTAATTTTATGGAACAAACAAGCCATTTTTATCTCCCGCTTTCTCCCACTGTATATATTGCTTCCTATTGAGACCTGCTGTATGGCTTCTAATCCCAATGAGAGTAATTAGATACAGCCACCTCAGTTCTATGGCAAAGAGCCCAAATAACAGCATAGTCATCAAACTCTTATTCCTCTATCTTTCCTACAACCACCTCCTATACCTACCTGTCACATTCATTACTGAATCTACCTCCTCCTCCGTTTCCCCTGCACAATCTTTTTCTGCTGTGTTTCACTATGTCCAACACTCTTCCTTCTCTAGTTACCCCTATTTACTTCCCCATCTCTGCCACATACCTTCCTAAGCCCTCCACTTCACTTTGATCACAATTTTTCCTTTTTTCCCTCTACTCTTCCTCTAAACATTTCTCACTGTGGCCCTTATTCTGGTTGGTGCGGCTCCGACCGTGCAGGCGAATCCCCGCCTTCCATACGGATCGCCACGGCCGTCCGTACGCGGACATGTGGCGGTCCGCATGAAAATGGCGGGGGATACGCCTCCACCATCTTGGAGCAGCCCCCTGCATTCGATGGTCGCCGACCATCGAAGGCAGGGCCGCACGCTCCACCAGCTCCCGCACCCATAGACCTCACGGACACTTGTCCGTGTGAAAGCATGTATGGGGGCGGGCAGCTGACATCCGGCGATGTCAGATGCCCGCCCCCAACACATGCGTCACAGCCTCATTTCCATGTGTACGCCCCGCGTTTGCATGGGAACGCCCATGAAACGCGGGGCGTATGCATAGGGAAATGAGGCTAGGTAGCCCCTCACGCCCCTATCCACCCCCTTTGCGGCGGAAAAATAAAATGTGCGGCGATTTCGCCTGCACATGCGCAGAGTGCCCTCTGCACATGCGCAGAGCGAAAACATCGGCGGAACGGCCGCAAGCGTCCGTTACCGCTTAGATCAGAATAAGGGCCTGTATCATATCTCTAATGTTATTAGTCTCACAGATCACTGTCATTCCTGTTTCTCTTTACCCAGGTTCATCTCCATGTATCTATCTACCATAACTATTCAGCTTTGTTTCTCTCAATCATTTTATTACTATACTTGTTTTAAGCATTATAGTGATGGCTATATAATACAGGAGGCATCCAAGTGACTGTCATACAATGCAGAGCAAGCAAATTCTTTACTACAAAGGTAACAAAATGCTAGAAAAAAGGACATTTTTTAGCTTCTCATTAAGCATATATTCCAAAACCCACCCCCATCCCCAACACACACACACACACACACACACACACACACACACACACCCCTCTTGCAGTGAGGTTGGGGGACTCTGCAGAGGGGTATGGTTCAAACAGTCAACATAATTAAGGTTGACAGTCAATAGATTGACCACTATTGGCCCACAGGCAACATGGAAAGTGTGGACATGCATTAGGTCACATGGTGAAAAGGTACACATGATTTCATTCTTTTTTGGGTGTCACCAAAACAGTGTGGAGCATGCTTTCTGCACTTTCCATGCTTCAGGCACGGCACCTTACTGCGCTCGGCACACTGTTATACTCCCCTCCATGTCCATTGGGATGGTAAACTATGAACAAATGCTTTTTTTTTTTAAACAATAATGAAAAACTCATGTCGATCCTTTTCAAGTCAGCATTTTGCTTGTGTTGACCGTTTGACCATGTTGACCTTTTTGATTGTCGACCAATAGCGGTCTACCTTTTGACTGTTGACATAGACACTGTCGACTTAATGCCTGTATCCACCTGCAGAGCAGAGGTGAATGGATGATGTACACATTCACACTGTCCCCCAAGACACTGAAGGCTACCCAACAGCTGCCGTAACACTGGGCATGATGAGAACAAGTGTCACGCCCCCCAAAACATCATTAACATGCAGGAGTATTCCATATTTCAATCTGATAATGTTGGCATGTATGCATTAAGTCTAAAGTCTCTGCCTACTTCTGTAATCTCATAAGCAGAAAACATGGCAACAGCATTTCTGCATACCTCCCAACTGTCACGCTTACCGCGGGAACGTCCCGATATTCGGGGACGTTCCCACGTGCCGCCCGGGGCCGCCATTTTCCCGCGGTGGGGGGGACAGTTGGGAGCCCCCCAGCTTGCCAAGAATACGACGAGCGGCGAAAACGGGGCGTGGCCGGAGTTCGTGTCACCCTGTGAGGCCACGCCCCCTTTTCTTGAGGCCGCGCCCCCTTTTTGGAACATCCCGACCTCCCAACTTCAAAAGTTGGGAGGTATGTTTCTGTTTCTGTGGGGTTATGCGTAACCACAGCATTAGTGTCCTTGGGCCAGATGCACTAAGCTTCAAAAGTAATACTATGGAGAGTGATACACAACCAGCTCCTGCCTGACATTTTTCAAACAGTCTGTGACACGGCAGGTAGGAGCTGACTGGCTTGCTGTTTATCACTCTCCATTTTATCACTTTTGAAGCTAAGTGCATCTTGCCCCTTATCTGAACCAGACCCACAGTTTACAGCAATAGTTACGCCAGTTGCCTGATGGCTATTCCCACATCCTATGGCACTGCAGCACCTAAAATGGTGGCTCCGTTGATATAACTAACAATTTGAGCACACAAGCCACATGAGAATTGTATACGGCCACTAGGTGGACCCAATGACCCATACCCTTCAGAATATTTACCAAATCCCAATCTGGCCCTGAGCCATACTTTTCCTACCCTCCTCCGCAACCCCTCAAGAGTAGGAGGTTCTCACACATCCTGCTTGCTTAATAATGAGGCTTGGGAACCTCACTTGTACACGTCTTACCTTGGCAACTGATTATTATAATTCTCAGTGGATTACTTCATTCCTAGGCACCTGTACTGGTGTCAGTTCCCAAGAGATTGAATTAGACTTATCCTTTTATCACACCTCACCCAAAGTATTTACTGACATTTGCAGCCCATGTCATGATTAAATAAATAATATAAACCAATCATATTTAAAAATATATAATATGCTATTACACTAGAATAAAACCATCAACAATATTAATCAACTACAAGTTCTCACTAATCAGCAGGTTCTGAGGCATATTTGCCTACATATTGGCCCTCATTCTGGATGACTCACAAAGCTTCTTAATGCGCAGCTTTGCAAGTCAAATTAACGGCAACCGCCGCACAAACGTCCACCCACCGCACGCATGCCGATTTCCAATGCACGCATGCAAATGGATGTTTAGCATAAACATCCATTCGCAGCTTGCGTGCGGGGCAGAAAACTTTCGATGGTTGCAAACCATCAAATGATTTTTCAAGCACTTGCAAATCTAAGGCAGTCTCTGCTGATGTAGATCTGCGGTGCCCTTGTATGGATAGAGGACGGGCAGCTGGCATCCGGTGACGTCAGCTGCCTGACCCCCGTCATGGGCAACTTACCATGGGAACGCCCATGAAACACTGGGTGTTTCTATGGTCGCTACCCATCCCCGCCACCACACGCCACCGCCCGCACTACTCCGTGCGAATGGGCCGGCGAATAATCAATTCACATCGCCGGTTCACACAAAGAGGCTGCACATGTGCGTAAATGTTTATGCGCATGCGCACAGACAAAACATCGTTCCCCTGTGCAAATTCGCAGGGGAGTGAATCAATCAGATCAGGGCAATTGTCTGCACTAGTTCCAGTGGAGTTGAGATTATCAAGCCCAGTCCTCATCATAGTATATGCCCCAATTTTTAAAAACAGCAGGTTTTATACATTTTTAACATAAAGCTGAATATTTGGGACACATTTATATGCCACTGTAAAATGTGTGTCTCTCTCTCCTTGCGGTGGCACATGCCAGTGAAGGGATTTCTGACTACTAAAACCCCCATGCAAACCAACCACCATCAGAGCACTACCCTCTTGTGGCGTAATATTTTAAGGATGTCATTTTGGCTTCTCCCATACACTGACAAATTGCAGAACTATTGACCTGAGTTTGCAAGCAAAACAAACAAACAAAAAAAACTGTAGATGGGGCATATGTAACATATGCATAGATAATTGTAGAGCCGGCCCTAGCCTAAATGATGCCCTAGGCAAGATTTTGTCTGGTGCCCCCTAGCACCTCAACTAGTTCCGCCTCTGACCCTGCTCCCCTTTCCCAGCACCATCAACCCTCATCATAGCAGTCATCATTTTGGTGCTCCTACCCGCAATATTTTAAATAGAAACAGCGCACACATTCGGTGCGCAGCCCAAACAGGGGTGTGTTCTTGCTGGGAAGGGGCATGGCCACACAATAGTACCCCCAATTCAAATTATGCCACACAGTAGTGCAACTTTATTCACATTATATCATGTGATGGTGTCCCTTATTCACATTACATCACACAGTAGTACCACTTTACCTTATATACATTACTCCTCACATTATTCACATTATACCCTTAGAAAACAATCCTGAGAAAATATTGTATTTCAAGCACCTCCATGGCCACACTGCAACCCAGCACAAAGCAGTGTGTGCTGGGCAGAGGAGAAGAGCTGCAGCTTCTGCTGTCATTTAAGGGGAGGGGGCCCGGGGCCCCCACTGGGCCCTTCCATCAGACTTTGGCCTGGGTAATTTGTACCCCCTACCCCTTTCTCTTGGCACTCCTGATAATACCACACAGTAATGCCCCTTACACATGACACACATTATTAATGTCCTTATAACCATAATGCCCCATACACATTATGCCAACCTTTATTAATGCCCTTCATACACATAATGACACACATAATGCCCCTTACACCTATGTTGCACATTATTAATGCCCTTATACACATGACACACGTAATGCCTGTTACACATATTTCGCACATTTTTAATGCATTTATACATGACACACATAATGCCCCTTACACATATGCTGAACACTATTGCACAACCAACCCACCCGCACAGCCGGTAACACTGTGAGCTCTGCCTCTGCTGGGATACAGATATTTCCTCATACATCTTGCCTCAAGAGCTCCTGGCCAGTTCTGCTAATGTTGGGTGCCTTTTTTGCTGAAAATTCATCTTATTTGGATTGTTATGTGACCAGAACACACAAGGAGCTTCCAATGATTAAAATGATATGCGGCATACCTATATTCTGTGTTCGACTGTGGCTGTACCTGCATACGGAATGCTATGTTACAGTGATTTCAATGAATACACTATTTCATATGCAGATACAGCCTCACTGACACACAGAATATAGGCATGATGCATATCATTTTAATCAGCAGAAGCTGCTGATGCCCCTATGCATTCAAAATGCCCTAGGCAACTGCCTAGTTTGCCTATGCCTAAGGCCGGCTCTGGATAATTGGATTTGGGTCTGGATTTCAAATCTAATATGCAGACTTTCAGGGTCTCCTCACTAGGAGAAGCCGAGAGAGGAAACCTTGCTATACTGTCAGGGGGCTGGTCCAGGATATCGGTCACTAGGCCGAGTTTGATAGCAATTGCGGGAGAGGAGGTACAGTAATCCAGTTACAGTACCTTCAATCACTGATCACAGGTTATTGCCTCAGCTGCGGCTGTCCAGTTAGCCCCGATGCTCTGGCTTATCAGGGATTTTGTTTCACCTGCTCCAGGCAGGTGAAACCAAATCCTCCAAAAGCAACCCTGTTTTAGCGGGGAAATTGGGCTGGTGTATCTTTATGTTTCTTTTAGGGAGTGATCTAATTGAATAGCCCAAAAAGAAAAAAAAATATCATTGTTTTTTTGCTCCCAAAGTCTCTTTGTGGTTAGTTGGATACCACCATATAGAGTCTGTCCTTACAGTAAACAGGTTCTATGCTGTGGCCTTCCATAGAAATCTCTTTAACACTTCAGCTTGTGTCCTGAAAGTTGTAAATCACAAGGAGCCGCCAGGCCCCTGAGTCCAGGGGGCCCTCACCACACACACTGCCCTATTTTGTTTTAGTATTTGCCCCTCTCACAACAATGATAGCAGTGATGCTGAAATTGCCAGAAAAATGGGCACCACACCATTTTGCCAAAGATTTCTGCATGCTCATTCTGCACAGTCTGAGCCCTCTAGAACACAGATTGTTTAGCTGCATAGCTGCAAAGATGCCAAAAGAGAGACCTATTGCACATGTTCGTATGTGGGGGAAGGGGGTGGAGAGGTGATTTGTGTATACAGAAGCCCAAAATCTTATATTGGCAGTGCCATCTATAGATGTTTTTGCCTATTGGGTACAATATTTCAGACATATGGAGATTGCTGCAAACCTTAGAAAACAGGTTGAACAAAAATTTAGTCCTTAGTGCATCCTGTCTATATTCTTTTCTGTTTCTTACTAGGAGAGTGTTGCCTGGACTGAAGTTACAGTATCAGTAGTTACATGACAGAAGAAGAAATAGGGGAATGTGGGGTTTTGTGCTATGATATGTAAAGCCTCTGCTAAATAAATAAATTGAATGGCATGCAACTGTGGTTGTCATAGCAAGTTTATTAACCCTAGTGCACCGAACATAATTCATAGCAGATTGAATCATATTCTTTAGTAATAAGTGAAGAACACCCTGGGGTATATTTAGAAAGCCAACGCTTGACTGCCTACATGTTGTAAAATGGCAATAATGTTGTATGCAAAAAAGGTATATTTTACAAATCCAATGCAGAGCTTGGGGAGTAGCACAAGGAGGCAGTTTGAAGGTACTGAAAGATGTCATAAAATTGTAATTTTAGGGATATTACTAGTCTTCTCAGAGACGTTTGATGCCTTTGAATGTCAGCAGTGCTACTGTACAGTATTTCTGGAAATCTGTTACCAGACCTCAGTTTGAACTTGATTGGATGAGTTTATGCCCCAATAATGAATCCTTGCCAGACCTTGGAATAAATCTAATCTGCTTCTACCTATTCCCATTAGTACTTGGATACAATGGTGGAGCAGGGTTCTTGGTGGTCCTGTGCCGACTCTTCCCTATGACATAGGACATGAGAGGTAAGGCCATATTTATGCTACCCATACATCAGACCAACTTTCCTCCAACCCTCCAACTGACCGACCATTCAACTTGTCTGTCCAACTGATACCCCTTTCACACCGCACAAATAACCTCCATCGATCTCAGTTTGTTACCGTGTTCACCCGGGTCGGTGTGCAGTGTGAAAAAGCCATGTCAAATAATTCTAATCTGCTTCTACCTATTCCCATTAGTACTTGGATACAATCGTGGATCAGGGTTCTTTGTGATCCTGTGCCGACCCTTCCCTATGACATAGGACATGAGAGGCAAGGCCAGACTTATGCTACCCACACATCAGTCCAACTTTCCTCCAACCATCCAACTGACCAACCATTCAACTTGTCTGTCCAACTGATACCCCTTTCACACCGCACAAATAACCTCCGTCTATCTAGTTTGTTACCATGTCGACCCGGGTCGGCGTGCAGTGTGAAAAGGCCATGTCGAATATCCCTTGTCCAGCAACCCAGCAATCCAAACCAGGATAAAAGAAGTGTTATTCCCGGGTCAGACCCAAGTTGCTGGGTAGTGTGACTGGGTAACCCAGGTTGAACGACCAGGGTCCCGTTCACTTCTATGGACGTGGTAGCAGGGTCACCTCCACCTCTCCCGCCTGACATGCCGCCGCTCCGTCAAGCCCCCCAGATGATGTCAGCGACCGGCAATAAGTCAGGTCACTGTGAGCAGCAAACAGCGCAAATGCTGGTACACTCCCGGGGTGGACCCATGTCCAAATCCTGGGTGGGACCTGGCTTTTGCAATCTGAAACAGGTATAAAACATCACCCACACACCTAACCATCTTTTTCATCAGACTAGCCACCTCTGGTGTCAAAGAAGTAGGCGGACAGGTTCTGACTACTCCTCCACGTCCTGAAGAAAGCTGCAGAAAGATATACAGATTGAGCCCCTCTCTTTCATTCCCGGCACTCACCAGAACCTCCCCGCTGGTGAGCATTGGAGGAGAAGGACTCCATCAGACTGGGACGCCCAGTCACTCGGCGGATGGGCGGTTTGACCCTGCCCATCTCCGCTTCAGGAATATCAGGCAGGCAGCAGCCATCTCTAATGGACGGCAACACACCTGGCAACCGCTTGGCACAGTGGATGAAAAACACTGGTCTAGAGGAATTAAGTAATAAAGACAAAAACATTTAATTAATTAATAACACAAATTTAATGAAAACACACATTCAAAGGTGTCATAAATTTCCAGACTCAGGTGACATGTACAAAACCTATGACATGTCAGTACTTTGCTCTACGTCCCTGAATGAACTCCCTGCAGAGATTGTTTAAATAAATTGAGCATAATGTGTGAAGTCAAAATAGTTTGAGAAAGTGTTATGACTGAGCACATTTTGTTTCAATAAAATATAGCAACAGTATCAAAATAAGTAAGTCTATGAAAGTTGGCAACACTTCCCCCATCGCAACTATTACTTTTTGAACATATAAATGTAAAAAAGCTTTGATTAACTACAGTATGATTATAACATACAAATCATTGCAATATTCCTTGTATAGAAACCGATACAGTTTATATGAGAGGCAGTGATGATCCCAGCAATCAGGATGCTGGCATTCAGAATAACAACACCAGGAACCTGACTTCGCTGGAGATGCTGATGTCGTAAATCCAAATGCCGGCTTCCCAAACAAGTATCTGTGGCAGGTTAGCATTAGGCCTGTGGGCGATTTGCATGCAATTTGGGCACTTTTTATGTGATTTCGGCAAACAATAGCATGAAAAGGGCCCAAATTACAAGTGATTGACAGCATGTCCATTACACCGGAGCCTGCGAGTCGCACCGGCTGCAGAAGCAGTCTGTTAGGTTACTTCTGAGCTGGGTAGACTTGGCTGGGATCGCATGCGATTAATCGGATGCAAAAGGACTGTATTCGATATAGTGCATGCGATCCTGCTGCCCGTGAAGGTGACGGGCAGCTCAAGGCACTATCGTGAAAAAGAAATTCGGTACTTGTGTATTATTCTGGCGCCCGTTTAGTAGTTTACGTACTTTCCTATTCAGCTTCTCCTTTACAGGTCACAAGCATTACATCCTAAATGCCAGTTATATAACCTCCATTACATACACGTGTGTTTAGAGCAGCATTACAAGGGGAGCCACACATGTATTAGCCTAGGTACCTGGTACTTTTAATCAGGTCATGTAAGAGAGCAATACATGATAAATATGCCCCTTAAACCGTGTCCTACCAGGAGTTGTACCTCTTTAATGCTGTATCAGAACACAGATTTTAAGATGTCAGTGATTTTTGTTATCCAGATGGTGAGAAAACATTCAGCAAAACTATTTGATCTTTGGACTTCGTAAAAATGAGCTGATTGAAGAGTTTCCAGCTGCAAAGACTGCTGGATTCAGGCTGTGTGCAGAGTATTCTTCAATGGAGTAAAGCTTTAAAGTGTCTGACAGTGCAAAGTAATCACTTTTGGATTTGCCAGAGGAGAACAAGAATGGATATTTCTGGAGCAGTTCCTAATCATGCAGCATTGTTCCAGTAGATTGGAGCTTATTGAACAACACTGAAAGGAATATTTTGCCTGCTTGAGCCTTCAAGTATAATCTGTGCACGCTGCGTGAGGTTTCAACAGTGGTCATCGCGATAAGGCCCACATGGTCTTAGGTTTGAACCCCTTCTGTTCTGATCTATAGACATCTATAGAGGGAGTTTTTGCGATATCTGAAAATCGTTAGCATATGAAATCAGGGCCAAGCTGAGGAGTGTCTACATTAAAATATGAAACATTAATTAGAGTACAGCTGAACTGTGAACTACATTAGACAGTATCGTTTGGAGCCATTTCAACACAGCCTGATTGTTACCAGAAGCTCTTACAATGTGACCTGGTTTCTAAATATAACTGAAATACGAACAGAAAGAGTAGACATTGCTGCCCCATTTAATGTTCTAGTACAATGTTTAAAGAGAACCTGCTACCATGTATTGGGAACTGCATAGTACATGTAGATCTAAAATATGTAAATATTATCCTCACATAACCCCTACTCTTTATCTAGCCTTATGGGTCTATTTATGAAATGCTGAAAAGCGCTATCCCCAGTAGAAACAGGTGTTTTTCGCACATATAACAAGAGCACTATACTGGTAGCAGACCATTTACCAATTACTGCAGTACATGTTCACCAACAATCATTCTTCTCCTATCGGGATGGCTACAACAGAAAACAATTAATAAAAAGTCTTTAATAGCTGAAAACATTTTTTATTAGGCAATATTTTATCTATTTATTAGCAGTAGAACTGAAAAAACCCTGGCTGTGTCTGTGGTAGGGAAGTTAGATTACAACCTCATTATTGTGGCAAGATTTTTTGAAATATTTGTTCAGAACTCAATCAATCAATCTGCCCCTTTAAAAATCACATTTGCCCCTGATATCATTCAAGTTTTAGAATTACTAATCTTTTCACTCCACTGCTGGTTAGTAGCATTGGTCATCTTCAAACTCACCCATTCCAGACAAAGCATTTTAAGTAAAGTGCCAATAGCAAGTGGACCATTCATTGCTGGTCTAATATTAGCTACTGTGAGTGGGCAGTGACCGGTATGATGGTGGAGGTCAAGATAAGAAGCGCTTCTATAGAACAAGGTCAGGGGCAATCTGTTGAATGTGGTGAAACTAAGAGGCATCAGAGGGAAGAAGGTGGTAGATTGTAAGAACAAATCAGAAGCGAGAACCCAGGAAGAGGCAAAGTGGTCTTCAGAGCAGGTAGGACAACCTTGAACAGTCAGCATTTCCCTTTAGTTATCACTATACCACCAACATGTCAGGTACAGGGATCAGCACCCCGCTTTAGATCTATGAATATCTGGCACTAGGCTCAAAGCAACCTCTTTAGGTGCAACATACATATGTGTAACACAAATTCGTCTTCAGGTTGCTGCAATAAAGGGCAATAGGCTTGGAGGCTTGCCCACAATTTAGGGGCTTCCAGCTGGTGGCTGTGGGTAATAGACCAATCACCCCCATATGTGACCACTGCCTCCATTAGGCCTACTCTCCCTTTTAGGTAGAGCCTGCACCAGCCCTGCCATTAGTGCCTACGACGTACATATGGCAAGAGTGCAGCTCCTTCTACCAACCCATGAGCATAATTAAATAGAGAGAGAGCAGGGCCAGGTTAAGGGGGGGCACAGGGGGTCAGTACCCCTGCCCCCCTGTATCTAGGGCCACCCCCGTATCTAGGGGCCCCCTATGGTTGGCATGTATTTCAAAAGATATAATTTTTTTTAGCTAAAGGTTTTGTGCATGGAAGTGGGGTAGTGCTGCAGCTTCGCCTATTTGCCAATGTGACAATGATTAATGGCGCTGAACATCGGGAGCCAAGGCACACTGACTGCACAAGTGTGCAGTGCATCACTGTTAGTTAACTAAGTCCCATGAGGCTTTGCACAACAAGAGGTCAGAGGCTGAGAGGCTTGTGCTGAGCTCTGATTGGTGGAGCTCATCATATGCTTTTCAGGCCCATGGATGAGAGTAGCAGCCTCAACATGGGAGGGTTTTTAATTAGAGGCGGCGCTGAGCCTTTCAGGGCTCCTACAGAGTAAGGTACAGAGGGACAAACACAGGCTTTTCATGTGGTTATATATATATATAGGATTCTTGTGGTTCTGGCACTCACTGCTTACTTGGGTAATGGTGTCCTGGTGCCTTCCGATGGATATCCCCCCCTGCCAGGTAGGTATAGCCAAACATATGGAAGATGCGGCGGCACTCAGAAAAAATGTGAATAACATTGAAACGTTGGCGTCTTTAAGGCTTTGTGTCGACTGTTATTTTTTCTGAGTGCCGCCGCATCTTCCATATATATATATATATATTTTTTTTTTTATTATGTATGTATTGTTTTTGCTGTGTAACCAGGTGTTCCTTGCAGGCTAACACACATCCCCCGCTCCTGACTCGCAGATCTGTTACTCGTTGCTTAGCAACAACCAGCTGGTAGTTGACGCTGATGTCATCTCATGTCGCCACTCCAGCTGGAGGCAGTTCTGTGATTAGAGGCGTGGTGGAGGGTGGATGCAAGCAGGAGCACAGGTACATAAGGTGAGCTGGCAACAGCTTAGAGTTGTGTGTACTTTTCCTCCTGACGACGGGGCAGCAAGCCTTGAAACGTTGAGGTAATAAAAACCACCATTTACAAGTCCTCCAGTGCCGTGCTTGGTCTCTTCTTGATGTTGGGATTCTACCGTCTATTTCAATTTTGCAAAGGCACGCTGGCAGCTGAACCAACCTAAGTGGAGTGCCGGTCCGCAAGTTCTCTATGCAATTTGGTGTTTGCAATACAGCACCTTAAAGGGACAAGGCACCTCTGATAAGTGATTTCATTGATTGACTGATTTCCACCACCTGTACAGACATGGAGTCTGGTACATCTAACCAACAACCTGACTATGGGAGTGAATCTGGATCAACTGAGTTCCCTATAGGTGAGACTCTGACCTTCATTCATGATGAGGTCTCCCATATATTATTTTCTACTGGTCAAGAATATGACACAGTCAGCGTGGATGACATCTACCATCGTCTATTGAAACTTCGTAAAAGGGAAATAGACTATTTGTTGCATGGACAATCACTGTCCGATTACTTCAGACAGAAGTTAATTCCCCGCGGATTTCGAGTCCGGAACGTGCCGACCATCGGGCGCACCAGCACTGAGTTTTGCCGGCGCTGGGTTGCTGTACTAAATAAGTGCAGTTTGGACTTAATGATTCTTGTTATTGAATATGCGGGTAAGGAGTTAAAAGCAACAAAAGACAAAATTACTATTCTTCATAATGAACACCAAACTCTGATGGCGGACCGTGCTCATGATAAACTGTGGGTCAAACTTAACCAGCAAATCGACACCTATAAGGCTGAGTTATTGAAATTTAAAAAGACCAAACTGTCTGCAGTCCAACAGGACTATGAATATAATAACGTGTATCGTTGGCTTACCGGGACCGATAAGCCATTTCAACAAGGCGGGCCTGGAAGGAGAAATCGTACCTGGCATAACCGTCGTAACAGACCTACCCACGAGCCATCTACTTCGCAGAGTGACAGCGATTTCGTGGTCCCCGATTCTGATGATGCATCCAGCGGTAAGCGTCCCCCTTTAGGGAGAACCACCAGAGGAAAAGGTGCAAAAACCAAAACACCCGACGTGGCGGCCAGTGCGAAAGGCTCTACAAGAGCACGCGGCAAAGGAAAGAGTTAGTGTTCAACTTATCTACCAGGACTATCTCTCCCGACGAACTTTCTGTTCTTAACAAGGGACTCTCGTTCATACCGACAAACAAGCATAATGATTTCGATTGGCAACTAGATTGCCATAAGCTGGCACGGAATATGAGGCTTAAAGAACATTTCCAGGACATCAGACCGACAGGAAATAAAGACTCTGTGACTGACTTATTTGTGAGAAAACAAAAGATTTCTTCATTTGACCCTATCAGTCATAATGCCTCTTTAAAGACTTTTAATAGACTCTTGGGGGACACTATGGTTAAATATACTACAGCTAACGTTGTGAACCATTACAATTTATCTAAGAATGAGCAACGTGCTCTTCATGATTTAAGTGTGGATAAAAGTATCACTATACGCCCTGCCGACAAGGGGGGCGGCATAGTGATACAGAATCTAGATGATTATTGTGCCGAAGTTTATCGGCAATTAGCTGATATTAAAGTTTATCGCAAATTACCTAATGACCCCTCGATTGTCTTTCAAACTGAATTATTTAAAATCCTTGATGATGCATGTAAGGGTGGCCTGATTAATGAGAAGTGTTGCCTTGCTTTGAAAGTTTTACATCCTACCCTGCCTGTCTTATATACACTTCCAAAGGTCCACAAACGGTTAGTGGACCCCCCTGGTCGACCAATAATATCGGCCAGGGGTAGTTTGTATCAACCTACATCACAGTTACTTGATATGTTGTTACAGCCACATATTGTGATTCAGGAATCGTATCTCCTGGATACTACCAGTTTTTTGAATAGATTGAATGGGGTTGGTGACATTCCAGTTGACACATTATTATGTGTAATGGATGTCACCAGCCTCTATACATCTATCCCACATGATCAGGGCTTAATTGCCATGAAAAACTTTTTGTGCAATAAGGTGAACGATTTTGGGTTCGATGTTTCATTATTTCTGTCACTATTGGAGCTGATATTGACACGCAATTACTTTGCTTTTGATGGTAAAATGTACCTGCAGACATCCGGGTGTGCGATGGGGGCAGCCGTCGCTCCGGCGTATGCCAATGTTTATATGTTCGAACTTGAACAACAAATGTTCTTTAAACACAGGTTTTGCCCTTATATCCGGATGTTCTGCAGGTACATAGATGACCTCTTTGTTTTATGGACCGGGGGATTGGAGAAGTTCGAGGTCATGATGAAAGAGATTAATGATTTAGATACACCTATTAAATTTACTTATACATCGAGTACTAGTGAAATTGCGTTTCTAGATGTCAGGGTCTCAATATCTGATGGGCATTTGACAACTACTGTCTTTTCTAAAAGCACTGACAGGAATACTTTATTAACATCGAATAGTCATCATCCACCATCATTGAAAAGGGGTTTACCCTATTCGCAGATGATACGAGTGGCACGTATCTGCAGCGATTGGGTTACCCTACCAATGGAGTTGGACAAAGTGATTGATAAATTTCATGAAAGGGGTTATCCCTTGAAATCATTGTTGCAATCCAAGTCTAAAGTCTTGATGTTAAATAGAGAGACACTTTTGAAATCTTCAGACAGAAAACATGATGATATTTTCCCCATCATCACCACCTATGACACATCGAGCGCAGTTCTGCCTATAGCCACTAGAACTCTTTGGCCCATCGTATCCACAGATACAAGTTTAAAATGCTTCCATAATGTCAAACCTTTGACATGTTACAAAAGAGGAAGAAATTTACGTGACATGTTAGTTCATGCAGATATCAGCGGATTTAAAACTGATTCTGCTATAACTAAGAAAAAACCTGGGTGTTACAAATGCCCTAATTGCGTAACCTGTGGTTACTTGATTGCAGCCAAGAGTTTTAACCATCCACATTCTGGCTTTAAATTTAAAATCAGACATGTTCTTTCCTGTGACTCACGTTACGTGGTATACATTATTATTTGTCCTTGTGGACTATATTACGTGGGAAAGACATCCAGAAAGTTTAAGGAGCGGATGGCTCTCCACCGCTCTTCTATCAAAGCGGCTTTATTAGGCAAACCTTGCGATCAACCTGTTGCTGTACATTTTAAACAGCACAATCATCAAATATGTACTCTGAGATATATGATTATTGACCAGATACCTGATAGCATACGTGATGGTGATCGCAATAAAAAATTATTAAAGTTGGAAGCAATGTGGATCCATAAATTGGATACTGTTTGTCCTAGGGGTTTGAACGAGAGGATCATGTGGAACACATTGATGTGAAGAGATGGATACACACATGGCGATATTGGTCAGAAGGGTTAAAATGTACGTTTATCTTTATTCTGTATTTTTATTCTTGTTGTTTTAGTTTGGGCACATTGTCATGGTGTGTTCATTTTTATATTCATGTATTTTAAATGTATATGTATTTTTTTATTATGTATGTATTGTTTTTGCTGTGTAACCAGGTGTTCCTTGCAGGCTAACACACATCCCCCGCTCCTGACTCGCAGATCTGTTACTCGTTGCTTAGCAACAACCAGCTGGTAGTTGACGCTGATGTCATCTCATGTCGCCACTCCAGCTGGAGGCAGTTCTGTGATTAGAGGCGTGGTGGAGGGTGGATGCAAGCAGGAGCACAGGTACATAAGGTGAGCTGGCAACAGCTTAGAGTTGTGTGTACTTTTCCTCCTGACGACGGGGCAGCAAGCCTTGAAACGTTGAGGTAATAAAAACCACCATTTACAAGTCCTCCAGTGCCGTGCTTGGTCTCTTCTTGATGTTGGGATTCTACCGTCTATATATATATATATATATATATATATATATATATATATATATATATATATATATATTTCAATGCAGCCGGCACTCTATGTACGTAATCAACTTGCCCCAGGTGCCAGAAGAGTGAAGAAGTACTAGTCCAATCCCCGCAGGGAAATAACGGCACTCAGGAGACGTTTCTTTGATGCAATAAAAAATTGTAATGGATGATAGGGGAACGTTTCGGGGGTTTAATCCCGTCTTCAGCCCCACACCTACAGCAAAGAACATTACAACCAGAACACATTTTATACTTACCAGGTCCCAGGTGTTCCGCTCAGACGCCGGCTGCACGCATCCCGCTACCGGAAGTAAACTGCGTACCACATCCGGGGAGTGACGTCGCCGACCAGTCACCAAGCAACCTCCAGCGTGCGTCTCATTCACCCGGAGGTTATGCGCTCCACGCACCTCACGGAGCTTGAATTGCACACCATATCCGGGGAGTGACGTCACTCATAACTTCCGGGTAGATGAGACGCATGCCGGAGGTTGCTGGGTGACTGGCCAGTGACGTCACTCCCCGGATATGGTGTGCAATTCAAGCTCCGTGAGGTGCGTGGAGCGCATAACCTCCGGGTGAATGAGACGCACGCTGGAGGTTGCTTGGTGACTAGGATTAACCTCCACCAGCGCTATATAAATAGAGAATTTTCACTTCCCTTGTAATGTATCAATTCCTCCTTGCGGGGTACCGGTAACACTGGTGTATCCTTCAACTCCCAGTCAGATAAACATGTGGAGAGAATACATAATCCACATAGTGTATACCAGTATTTAATCACATAGCATAAAAATACATCAACATAAAATTTACAATGAAATCAATGTATGCACACAAAGTAAAATCCAAAGTGCAAGTGCAGAGTGGTAAAATACATGAAGGGAATTACCAGATGTAATGTGAACCATATAAAATATAGTTCAGTCTGCGCATGTGTATAGTCACCATATGGCCCGGGCACCAACAGGATCAGAACACAGCAGTAGGCAAAACGTCCTCCACGATCTGTCCAGTCCCCCTTGCTTGGCCGACGCGTTTCGGACCCTGTCTGGGTCCTTTTTCAAGGCATGTTGAGTGTGCATCTCTGGAGTCTTTCTATAGCAGTCCCACGGTGTCGCGCGCTGTCTATGCTCCGCCCGGCACTTCCGGGTTTGTCCAAGCAGTCGCGTCATCAACGCGATGACGCGCGCGCTCCCCGCGTCACCGCACTGTCCAGATCACTAGAATTGGTCCCACGGCGTCGCGTACTGTTGATGCTTCGCCCGGCACTTCCGGGTTTATTCCAACAGTCGCGTCATTAACGCGATGACGCACACGCTCCTTGCGTCATCGCGCTATCCACAAGCTGATGCTATGGGCATCTCTATGAACTCTGTCATGTGACCGCACGCGAGTCACATGATCAGGAGTGAATGCCACTGTCCATGTCCATAGGAGATAATAGGTATGCCCCACGTGGGGTCACCTGATCGCCACGTTTGTAATCCTGATAGGTTGATTTTTGTGGGCACTTCCGCCCTCACCTTGTAGCAATACTAATCATAATGACGTTTAAGGGAAAATATAAATGGTAAAATAAGTATCATAAATAAGTTAAAATATACGCATCATAAGCTAAAATTCATCAAAAGTAGGAAACTTCTAAAACTTTAAAGAAACCACTTCAACTCGAAATCGGAGTTGATACCATGAGGTTTTAAAGTATTAAAATTATAAATCATCTGCATTTCCAACTTAGCTAACTGTACATCCATATCTCTCCTTTGACAGTGTCCCTCCACATGTTTTATCCCCAAAAATATTTTTATATGTGTGGGGGAGCTGCCGTGATGTATTTTAAAGTGCTGTGACAGTGAATGGGTCTCAACCCCCTTTTTTATATTCCTAATATGTTCACTTAGTCTTATTTTTAGGGGGCGAGAAGTTCTTCCTATATAAAATAGGTTACAGGTACAACCCACCAAATAAACGACATTTGGTACTTGTTTCCTAGCACGGCCACACCGATTTACATCGGGGTGGTCGTGTCGGAAAAATCGGGTCGATCGCATCGCATGCGATTTGGTCGCATGCGATGCGATCGACGCGACCGACCGATTTTGGACCCGATTTTTTTTTTTTAATGAAATGTAAATCGGGTCCCTGGGACCCGATTTTACATTGAATTCAATGTAAAAATATTACCAACCCCCCCAAATTTAACGGCGTACACCGCACCCCACGATAGACGCCAACCCGAAGCGTGGCGAGCGCAGCGAGCCCGCGAGGGGCGGCGGTGCGCGTCCTCCGACCTTTTCATTCCCCTACTATCCACGTCGGCGTGGAGTTGAGAATAGAATAGTGTGGCGAGCGCAGCGAGCCACCGAGCCCGAAGCGTGGCGAGCGCAGCGAGCCCCGCGAGGGGACGCGGATACCTTCACAGGTAAACGCGTCCCTTCGCGGACTTCACAGGTGTCCGCGTCGCCACGGACACCTGTGAAGCCCGCGAGGGGACGCGTATAACTGTGAAGGTATCCGCGTCCCCTCGCGGGGCTCGCTGCGCTCGCCACGCTTCGGGCTCGGTGGCTCGCTGCGCTCGCCACACTATTCTATTCTCAACTCCACGCCGACGTGGATAGTAGGGGAATGAAAAGGTCGGAGGACGCGCACCGCCGCCCCTCGCGGGCTCGCTGCGCTCGCCACGCTTCGGGTTGGCGTCTATCGTGGGGTGACGACGGGGACATCTATAATGTGAAATGGGTCATATTGGCCCATTTCACATTTTTCACATTTTTTCACTATTTCAATGTCAAAAAATATTTTAACATTGAACCCGATGGAAAAATCGGGGGCATCGCGTCGTGACCATTGTTAATGGTCCCGACCGACGCGATGCCCCCGATATTTTACCTTTCCCGACACGATTTCAATGTTAAAATATTTTTTAACATTGAAGCCTATGGGGAAATCGCGGGCATCGCGTCGGTCGCGTCGGGACCATTGTTAACGGTCCCGACCGACGCGATGCCCCCGATATTTTATCCTAGCCGGCCAAATGGACCTGATTTCAAAGGAAATCGGGTCCATCGGGGGTAATCGTGTACCTTAAGTTAAGGTACACGATTACTCCCGATTGTGGCCGTGCTAGGAAACAAGTACCCGACATTTTTCACATTACATGTGATGAACTCCTTTATATGGTGCTCAATTCCGTTGATCAGGACTTTTTCTACCTTCCTTTCTCCCTTTATATTTATACAGGCGCTGCAGGTCCCACACCTGTGGAACCCTTTAGTTCTTATTTCCCTCCTTCCTGTATTTGAGGGATGCATACTTTTGGTTAGATGGTTCCCCAAATTCGCAGCTCTCCTGTAGATGAAGGAGGGTTTTGCTGGTAGATCCATCCCTATGATTGGATCTTTTCTTAATAAGTGCCAATTTTTTTTAATGGAAGTTTCTAATTTCTTATGTTGGCAGCTATAATCCGTAATGAAGGCATATTTTTTCAAGTCACTCTGTGTTGGTTGTTTTTTGTCCTGTAAAAGGATATTTCGATCAATAGAGTCCACTTTTTCTCTGTCTCTTTCTATAGTGGCAGTACTATATCCACTTTCTTTAAATTTAGTCATCATAGTGAGAGACTGTTCTTTATACACTGCATCCTCAGTGCAGTTCCTCTTAATCCTCTTCAGCTGCCCCTGGGGTATGCAGTCTAACCAGTTTTTATGATGGCAGCTGTCTATACTGATGTAGCTTTGGGAATCAGTTGGTTTAGTAAATGTCTTTGTTTTTAGTTGGGGAACCATCTAACCAAAAGTATGCATCCCTCAAATACAGGAAGGAGGGAAATAAGAACTAAAGGGTTCCACAGGTGTGGGACCTGCAGCGCCTGTATAAATATAAAGGGAGAAAGGAAGGTAGAAAAAGTCCTGATTAACGGAATTGAGCACCATATAAAGGAGTTCATCACATGTAATGTGAAAAATGTCGTTTATTTGGTGGGTTGTACCTGTAACCTATTTTATATAGGAAGAACTTCTCGCCCCCTAAAAATAAGACTAAGTGAACATATTAGGAATATAAAAAAGGGGGTTGAGACCCATTCACTGTCACAGCACTTTAAAATACATCACGGCAGCTCCCCCACACATATAAAAATATTTTTGGGGATAAAATATGTGGAGGGACACTGTCGAAGAAGAGATATGGATGTACAGTTAGCTAAGTTGGAAATGCAGATGATTTATAATTTTAATACTTTAAAACCTCATGGTATCAACTCCGATTTCGAGTTGAAGTGGTTTCTTTAAAGTTTTAGAAGTTTCCTACTTTTGATGAATTTTAGCTTATGATGCGTATATTTTAACTTATTTATGATACTTATTTTACCATTTATATTTTCCCTTAAAGGTCATTATGATTAGTATTGCTACAAGGTGAGGGCGGAAGTGCCCACAAAAATCAACCTATCAGGATTACAAACGTGGCGATCAGGTGACCCCACGTGGGGCATACCTATTATCTCCTATGGACATGGACAGTGGCATTCACTCCTGATCATGTGACTCGTGTGCGGTCACATGACGGAGTTCATAGAGATGCCCATAGCATCAGCTTGTGGATAGCGCGATGACGCAAGGAGCGTGTGCGTCATCGCGTTAATGACGCGACTGTTGGAATAAACCCGGAAGTGCCGGGCGAAGCATCAACAGTACGCGACGCCGTGGGACCAATTCTAGTGATCTGGACAGTGCGGTGACGCGGGGAGCGCACGCGTCATCGCGTTGATGACGCGACTGCTTGGACAAACCCGGAAGTGCCGGGGGAAGCAGCAACAGTACGCGACGCCGTGGGACCCACTCTGTTAACTTGGACAGCGCGGTGACGCGGGGAGCGTGCGCGTCATCGCGTTGATGACGCGATCTCCTGGACAAACCCGGAAGTGCCGGGCGGAGCATAGACAGCGCGCGACACCGTGGGACTGCTATAAAAAGACTCCAGAGATGCACACTCAACATGCCTTGAAAAAGGACCCAGACAGGGTCCGAAACGCGTCGGCCAAGCAAGGGGGACTGGACAGATCGTGGAGGACGTTTTGCCTACTGCTGTGTTCTGATCCTGTTGGTGCCCGGGCCATATGGTGACTATACACATGCGCAGACTGAACTATATTTTATATGGTTCACATTACATCTGGTAATTCCCTTCATGTATTTTACCACTCTGCACTTGCACTTTGGATTTTACTTTGTGTGCATACATTGATTTCATTGTATATTTTATGTTGATGTATTTTTATGCTATGTGATTAAATACTGGTATACACTATGTGGATTATGTATTCTCTCCACATGTTTATCTGACTGGGAGTTGAAGGATACACCAGTGTTACCGGTACCCCGCAAGGAGGAATTGATACATTACAAGGGAAGTGAAAATTCTCTATTTATATAGCGCTGGTGGAGGTTAATCCCATTCCCTTCTTTCCACTATTGTCTTCTGGGTGTCAGAGAAACACCCTAGGGATATAACCACCCTTGCAGCTAGTGCGCACCTTATACACTCACTCGTTTCTTCTAGTGTCACATTCATCTGTTTTCTCTATAGAGTGTGGTGTATCAGTGCAGCAATATGTTTAAACACAAGGAGCATAGACGCAGTATGTTTGAAAAACTTTTTGGGGACGGAGGGGAACATATAGAGCTCCTAGATGAAAGCTTGGAAGGAGTAATGAAAAAATAAGAACAAGTTCTCCTCAAAGAAAATAAAATATGGTGGGAGACAGTAACAATGGAGCAATACATTGCCCACCAATTGATACCCAAAGGTTTAAAAATAAAAAAAGAAGCATCTTTTAGTACCGCCTCTGAAAGATTCAAAGATGAATGGATAAAAACCACAAGAAATTGTTCTTTTCAATTGATGGATTTAATTGTGGAAGAGCGTAGGAAAGAATTAAGTTCATTAGACAAAGAAATAAAAAAGTATAAGGATTTACTTGTTCCCTTTGAAAATATGCCAGAATTTAAAACTTTAGAGGCAAGAATTGAAAATAGTCTTAAAAAGAATGAGAAAACAATATTAGACAAAAAAATGCGCAAATTTATCAGGGACAAAAGGGGAGTCCAAGATGAAAATTGTGATGAAGAGGGGGAGACATCCACCTCTGAGACAGAACATGATATTACTTGTCCTCTAAACACTCCCAGGCCAAAAGAAAGAACCCCAAAAAAACAAGTATATAAACAACAGCAATGGAGAAGGGAGAAAAACAGGGAGGATTTCACACCCCAGATCCCCCGAAAAATATTATGGAAAAGAGCAGCAACAAAGGGTACATTTCAGAAGGGTAAATAGAGAGAGAAGAACCCCAGAAGCATACCATAAAAATAAACAACAGAGAAATAATTTTAGGAGATATGATAGCTATGACCATTTTAGGGAAACTTTTAGGAACTTCAATAGGAAACCCCACAATCTTAATGCAAGTCAAATAGAAAGGAGATACCATGAGGCTGATCAAAATGAGTGGAAATATAGAGAGGATACCCATACAAGGAATAGATTTAGACCCCTTAGACAGGAAGAGGAAGAAAATCGCCATTTTTTAGGGAAACGCCAGGGGCATCGCCCCAAGTAAAAAAGCGCACCTCTAGGGGCACTAGGGGTGGGAAAAAGAAAAATAATAACAGGAAAAATAGGCCCAAATCGAGGAAAAAGAAAAAACCTGTTCACAAAGAAGATATTGCCATTAGACAACAAGTGAAAATCTTCAACATTAGTAAGCATGCGTTAACCCCAGAAGAATTAAATGTACTTCACAAAGGCCTAAAATATGCCCCTTCCGCTACACTAAACAAATTCAATACATTTGTGGATATAAACAAGTTTGTGAGGAAAATATGTCTAAAAAAATTCTTCAAATCTAATGAGTTAGGTGATAATGAAGAGATACAACTAGGGACCCCGTTCAAACCTAAATCAATATTTTTTCCGGCCCATATTAAGGGCAACTGGGTAGAATCCTTCAGTCAATTGGTCCAGGAGGATGTAAAGAAAATGGATCTTAAAAACAACAAAAAAACTAATCTTACTTATAAAGAACGTACGGCCCTAAAAAACTTAAAAGGAAATAGGGAGATTACAATAAAACCCGCCGATAAAGGCGGAGGTATAGTTATAATGGATACCCCCTGGTATGAAAATGAAATCTTAAGGCAATTAAGTGATAAAGAAACCTATCAGAAATTAAGGTCAGATCCTACAAAGAAAATCATGGACAATCTGAGAACTTTATTGGATACATACCATCAAAACGGGACCATAACTGACAAGGAACTAAAATTCTTATGGATTGCGGAGCCAGTAATCCCGGTCATCTATGTGTTGCCCAAGGTGCACAAGGATCCCTTGGCACCACCGGGGCGTCCCATAGTGGCCGGGATAGAGTCGGTAACTTCCAATATATCAGAGTTTATCGACTACTATCTCCAACCGTTGGTCCTCAAGAATCCTTCCCATTTACGTGATACAAAAGACCTGTTACAAAGGATACCCCAACTAGAGTGGGAGGAGGGATATTTTCTCATAACAGCGGACGTAAAGTCCTTGTACACGATTATCAACCATCAACATGGGATTGATGCCATAAAAAGCACTTTATGCAGCAGCACTTTAGACATTAATCTCCAGGAATTTTTAATACAAACAGTCACTTTTATCCTTAACAATAACTATTTTATGTTTAAGGGGGATTTCTATGTACAGCGGGTCGGGACGGCAATGGGCACCAGGTTCGCCCCAAGTTACGCTAACCTATTCATGGGTGGATGGGAGCGTGACTTTATATGGAATAACAATTCATTTGGGGCGAGCCTGGTGTCTTGGACCCGCTACATAGACGACGTGCTGTTTTTATGGAGGGGAGGACGGATTTTATTGGACCAGTTTTGTACTTATTTAAATTCGAACAATTTAAATATAGAATTTACATTTTCTATCAGTGAGGTTACAGTTAATTTTTTGGACTTAACGATCTATGTCAAAGAAGGTCAACTAAAAACAAAGACATTTACTAAACCAACTGATTCCCAAAGCTACATCAGTATAGACAGCTGCCATCATAAAAACTGGTTAGACTGCATACCCCAGGGGCAGCTGAAGAGGATTAAGAGGAACTGCACTGAGGATGCAGTGTATAAAGAACAGTCTCTCACTATGATGACTAAATTTAAAGAAAGTGGATATAGTACTGCCACTATAGAAAGAGACAGAGAAAAAGTGGACTCTATTGATCGAAATATCCTTTTACAGGACAAAAAACAACCAACACAGAGTGACTTGAAAAAATATGCCTTCATTACGGATTATAGCTGCCAACATAAGAAATTAGAAACTTCCATTAAAAAAAATTGGCACTTATTAAGAAAAGATCCAATCATAGGGATGGATCTACCAGCAAAACCCTCCTTCATCTACAGGAGAGCTGCGAATTTGGGGAACCATCTAACCAAAAGTATGCATCCCTCAAATACAGGAAGGAGGGAAATAAGAACTAAAGGGTTCCACAGGTGTGGGACCTGCAGCGCCTGTATAAATATAAAGGGAGAAAGGAAGGTAGAAAAAGTCCTGATCAACGGAATTGAGCACCATATAAAGGAGTTCATCACATGTAATGTGAAAAATGTCGTTTATTTGGTGGGTTGTACCTGTAACCTATTTTATATAGGAAGAACTTCTCGCCCCCTAAAAATAAGACTAAGTGAACATATTAGGAATATAAAAAAGGGGGTTGAGACCCATTCACTGTCACAGCACTTTAAAATACATCACGGCAGCTCCCCCACACATATAAAAATATTTTTGGGGATAAAATATGTGGAGGGACACTGTCAAAGGAGAGATATGGATGTACAGTTAGCTAAGTTGGAAATGCAGATGATTTATAATTTTAATACTTTAAAACCTCATGGTATCAACTCCGATTTCGAGTTGAAGTGGTTTCTTTAAAGTTTTAGAAGTTTCCTACTTTTGATGAATTTTAGCTTATGATGCGTATATTTTAATTTATTTATGATACTTATTTTACCATTTATATTTTCCCTTAAAGGTCATTATGATTAGTATTGCTACAAGGTGAGGGCGGAAGTGCCCACAAAAATCAACCTATCAGGATTACAAACGTGGCGATCAGGTGACCCCACGTGGGGCATACCTATTATCTCCTATGGACATAAACAGTGGCATTCACTCCTGATCATGTGACTCGCGTGCGGTCACATGATGGAGTTCATAGAGATGCCCATAGCATCAGCTTGTGGATAGCGCGATGACGCAAGGAACGTGTGCGTCATCGCGTTAATGACGCGACTGTTGGAATAAACCCGGAAGTGCCGGGCGAAGCATCAACAGTACGCGACGTCGTGGGACCAATTCTAGTGATCTGGACAGTGCGGTGACGCGGGGAGCGCGCGCGTCATCGCGTTGATGATGCGACTGCTTGGACAAACCCGGAAGTGCCGGGCGGAGCATAGACAGCGCGCGACACCGTGGGACTGCTATAAAAAGACTCCAGAGATGCACACTCAACATGCCTTGAAAAAGGACCCAGACAGGGTCCGAAACGCGTCGGCCAAGCAAGGGGGACTGGACAGATCGTGGAGGACGTTTTGCCTACTGCTGTGTTCTGATCCTGTTGGTGCCCGGGCCATATGGTGACTATACACATGCGCAGACTGAACTATATTTTATATGGTTCACATTACATCTGGTAATTCCCTTCATGTATTTTACCACTCTGCACTTGCACTTTGGATTTTATTCTGTGTGCATACATTTATTGTGATTTTTATGTTGATGTATTTTTATGTTATGTGATTAAATACTGGTATACACTATGTGGATTATGTATTCTCTCCACATGTTTATCTGACTGGGAGTTGAAGGATACACCAGTGTTACCGGTACCCCGCAAGGAGGAATTGATACATTACAAGGGAAGTGAAAATTCTCTATTTATATAGCGCTGGTGGAGGTTAATCCCATTCCCTTCTTTCCACTATTGTCTTCTGGGTGTCAGAGAAACACCCTAGGGATATAACCACCCTTGCAGCTAGTGCGCACCTTATACACTCACTCGTTTCTTCTAGTTGCTTGGTGACTGGTCGGCGACGTCACTCCCCGGATGTGGTATGCAGTTTACTTCCGGTAGCGGGATGCGTGCAGCCGGCGTCTGAGCGGAACACCTGGGACCTGGTAAGTATAAAATGTGTTCTGGTTGTAATGTTCTTTGCTGTAGGTGTGGGGCTGAAGACGGGATTAAACCCCCGAAACGTTCCCCTATCATCCATTACAATTTTTTATTGCATCAAAGAAACGTCTCCTGAGTGCCGTTATTTCCCTGCGGGGATTGGACTAGTATATATATATATATATATATATATATATATATATGTCTACAAAAGAAACGATAAGAGCAAGCGCACTATAGTGCATGAATCCCCTGGCCTAGCGTCTTCTCTGACCAAGAACTTTGAACCTGTGGGGTGTGAGACCGCAACCGCTGCTGCTGTGGATGCCACAATTGAGTGTAACCTCTCCTACAAGCTACTGCTGGGAAAAGCAGTTTATGTGATTCTACTGCGGCGACTAGTGCCGCTTGTTGTGGTACGTGACCCCCGCTACCTGTTTTATCTTCTGTGTACCCTTCAATAAATTGTTTAAAATTGATTCATGCACTATAGTGCGCTTGCTCTTATCGTTTCTTTTGTAGACAAAACACACCTGTGGATTCAGGATTACCTCCATGAGAGGAAGAGCTTAAGCTGCCGGGCTATATACACCTGAGTGCATTTGAAAGAGACTGTGTGGAGGATACACTCCTGTGGTACTATTGTTCTATTGGACACTGGCTTTTTTCTCATAAGTTTTTGCGCACTGTTATTTTTCTCTGTATATATATATATATATATATATATATATATATATATATATATATATATATGCCTAATGTGACCCCAGGCCCCCCAAAGGCTTAAACTGGCCCTGAGATAGAGAGAGAGAGAGAGAGAGAGAGAGAGAGAGAGAGAGAGAGAGAGAGAGAGAGAAAGAAAGAACAAAGTCACCTTCTGTTTCTAAGGGCCAGATGTATCAAGCCTTAAAAGTGGAGAGTGATAAATAATCAGTCATTCAGCTGTTCCTTTCATTTTTTAAACCCAGCCTGTAACATGACCGTTAGGAGCTGATTGGCTGGCTGTTTATCACTCACCATTTTATCACTTGGCTAACTATAGGCATGTGCACAGTAGGTGGGATTTGGCACCAAGGTTTCCGTGTACAGACCGCAGGAGATTACCTTCAAGCTTGGATTTTAAGGCCATAAAGGCAAAATCAACATGCACTCTGCGAGAATCTCATATGCCCTGCTCATATAAATGAATTTTCAATTATATACAATACTAAAACGTTCATTTTAATTATTTTTGCCATAAAAGGATATTAAATCCACTTTTTATATATATCATGCAATGGATACTTAGGTTCAAATACAGGTATAAAGAAAAATAGTAGAGAGAAATAAAGTGATTAAAACCAAAAAGGTCAGCTGTGTCTGTGTATTTTTTTGTGATTTTTACTGTTTGATGTCTGCAGAAGCTTTATTCCTTGATATTAATAGTTTATAATTATAATTATATTTAGTTCTATTTATAATAGAAAGCATCTTCTACAAGCCATAATTGTATTACTATATAAGCAATCACTACTGTTGTTACTTTGTTATTTTTCTGTTGACACAAACATAATGTTACTCTTTAATAGCGAGTTGTTTTAACTGCTCTGCTGGCTGTCCTGGTGTAAAGGGATACACCACATAAATGACTGGTTTATTATAGGGTGATAACAATTGAAGGATGATATCCAAATTATTATTTATTTACTATGGGCCTGATTCTGTTTCCATTCGTCCCCCGCAAGTCCGCACTGGGGTCCGATGGTAAGGCTCTGCGCATGTGCATATTCTCATATGCAGGGCTTCTGTGCATGCGCCTTCACCAACCTGCACAGTGGGTTTATTTGCCACTCTTGTAGCTGCTGCCCTATAAAGTATAACCAGGCTGCGACACGCTACTGTATACTGTTCTTTTGGCTTCTTGCCAAATGTTGATGAATGTCTATCCTAACATAAACCTAGTAACATAGTTGTTGAGTTTATGGCGGCCTAATTGTGTCACTGTTTGCCTTTGCGCATGCGCAGTTATTTGATAATCGTCGACGTGTGAACTCGCACAGCAGTGATCAGGTCTGAATAACTACTAGTTTCTCTCACAAGACCTGGGCTCAAATATACAGCCACACCCTACTCAGCAGTTTCACAGTATATAAGCATCATGTCTCTAGACATATACATAAATATATATATATATATATATATATATATATATCCCTGTGCCAAATGAAAAAGTAGCACCTGATGAGCTGGGGCAGTATGGATGGTGTAATGGTTAGCATTACTGACTCAGAGAACTGAAGTCATGGGTTTGATTCCCACCATGCCCACCATGGCTCTAACTGTGCAGAGTTTGTATATTCTCCCTGTGCTTGTGTGGATTTCCTCCGGGTGTTCCGGTTTCCTCCCACAATCCAAAAATATACTGGTAGGCTAATTGGCTCCCAACAAATTAAATCTAGAATGTCTGTGTGTATGTGTACATGTGGTAGGGAATATAGATTGTAAGTTCCACTGGGGCAGGGACTAATGTGAATGTTTAAAATATTCTCTGTAAAGCGCTGCGGAATATGTGTGCGCTATACAAGAAACTGTTAATAAATAAATAAATAAATGAGCTGCATTTAGTATTGTGAGTGCCGGCCATTCTCCTACAATATATCTATGTCCTATAATTTGTCAGTGTCTACGTGACTTTTTTGTTGGTGGGATGGCAGCCCAATTCTCTAATGGCCAACTTGGTCAATCGGGTGGGTACTTCTGTGGAGAATAGGAAGAGCAAATAGACGCCTGATAGTGTATTATTAAAAAACACCACTACAATGAAATGCAAAGAGGTGTTTAGCGTACCATATTTAGGAGGTTATTCTGGTTGGTGCGTAAATTTCCGAATTCATTCGGAGCGGACCGCACGCCACGCTGTGCGGACATCGTACGAAGAAACGCCCACCGGTCCTCCGCATTCGGACGGACTCACTCATTAAGAAGAGGGCGTGTTTACGGACGACATCCAAACCTTGCGTGTGCAGTGGACACACACATATTCTGCACAGTCTTACAGTGTCTGCACGGTCTTACAGCGTCAGAACGGACGGGAAGCTGGCCGTACGCACCGATGCAGTGTATTAACGCAAAACTCACGACTATTATCTTTCAGCATATATTTGTGTGTTTAGTAATGGTCCATTTAGGCTGCAATGGTTCCAATTGAAGCAATGAAAAGAGTGTAATTAATGAGTAATGAGTTGAGGATTGGATTGTATTGTGTTCAGCTGACTGTGGTTCAGGTGCGGCCGTACTAATTGGGCGATCCGAATGCCTAGAGCATGACCGGGTGGTGTCCGCAAAGTGAAACTTGCTTATGAAGACCGCATATTTCCTGGCTGTTGGTTCGTTTGCAGTCTGTGTTCTATCCGAATGCACGCCTACCAGAATTAGTGCACTCCCTCGTGTACGCCCATGTTTACGCCCAGTTTAGCCCACTTTGAAACTACGCCCCTGTGTAGTTCCGAATTACGCCCATATTACGCCCATATTTCACGAGTGAATGCGGTGCACATTTCTGTACGGTATTAGTAAGAACGAGTACGGAGACCGTGCGTGGCACATGCGCATAGCGTTGCCCACGCATGCGCAGACGGCTAAAAAACGCCAACCGAAAGAATTCGGAAATTTACACATCGACCAGAATAATGCCCTTAGCTTGGAATGGACGTAGAATTTGCGGGTTAATCTCCCACACTGTACTCCTTCCCTCAATGATATATTGAGAGTTGGCATATTACAAAAATATACAATATTTTATTTGTACACAAGAAAAGAATGCTAGGGTTTTTTGGGGGTAGGGATGAGAGAACAATAAAAAAGGGGGGGGCGCAATAAAAAAGGGGGAAGGTGGGGGCACAATAAAAAAGGCTATAAAAAAGTGCAAATGCAATAAATAGGTACTGACCCACTGAGAGTCTTTTAGGATGCAAAAAAGCTGGCAAGTGCACTTAGTTCTCAATGTAGTCTGAGTACTTTCCCAAATAGGGATACCTTGGCAAAAAAAGGTGGGGAACAGAGTGTCAGTCCAGGGACCCCCACAAACCTCTGGGCTATTAAGCCATTGGACTGATACTGTGTTCACTACCTTTTGTTTGCCAAGGCATCCCTATTTGGGAAAGGACTCATTGAGAAGCTAAGTGCACTCCAGCTTTTTTTGCATCCTAAAAGACTCTCATGCCCCTTTCAGACCGCACAAATTAAACGGTATATTGCCGTTTCTTTACCGTTTCAAAACGATAATATGTGCGGTCTGAAAGGTCCAGAGTGAATTTACCGTTTTAAAATAAAGGGTATTTTAAAACGGTAAAAAAGCAGGGTCCTACACGTTTTAGACCCCTTTTTTTTGCGGTCTGAACGGGTCTGAAACGGTACCCAGGCAGCAGTGAGCACTATTGGTCCCCAGTGCCTGCATATTTAATGAGCCGGCCGCTAATTACATATGTGCATATATAATTAGCCGCTCATTACATATGCGCATATGGGACCTGGCTCAGAGGGGACCCCCACAATATGTTTAAGAAAACCCCCATGCGCCGTTACCTCGTGCCTTACGATCCCGGCTGTCGGCTCCTGCTGCTTATAAAAAAAGTGACTTTCGGAAAATGGCTGCCCCATAGGAAAGACTGTTTGAAAAAACTGTCTTTGGTATGAGGGCAGCCATTTTCCGAAAGTCACTTTTTTTTATAAGCAGCAGGAGTCTGCACAGCCGGGATCCGCAAGGCATGAGGTATCGGCTGCACGGGGGCTTTCCTAAACACATTGGGGGGGGGGGGGGTGTTAGCCCTATTGGTTGGGGGGGGGGTGTTAAAACTGTAACACGCTGCCACAAAGCGTGTTACCGGGGGGGGGGGGGGTGTGTTTGCTGAAGACCGCACTGGCTTTGATCCTGTATTTGGAAAGTTTCCAAAAACGGGTCTGCCAGTGTAAAAAAACGGCACTTAAACGGTAATATCCTGTTTAAGAGATGCGGTGTGAAAGGGGTTTTACCTGGCAGACCCGTTTTTAGAAACATTTCAAAATACCTGGTCAAAGCCAGTTTTGCGGTCTGAAAGCAGCATGAGTGGAACATATTTATTGCATTTGTTACATCCGGTTTGGAGGCTGCACATGTGGTACTATTAAACTTCTGGCACCATCCAGTGCTACCTACTACAGAAAAAACCTGTTTGAAGTATTGTTTCATTCATTCATTTTTTTCGCTCATTTGTTGAGGACTTTCCCTGACCTTTTATCAATGAAGAACCCATGTGAAGGGAATCATTGAACCTAATAAGTTATTTGCTTTGAACCTTCCCCTGATGAAGTCCTCAAGACGAAACACGTAGGAATATCAAGCATCAACTTTATTGAAAAAAATAATTTTTACATTGTTTTCTAAAATTTGTTCTTATCAACATTGTGCATTGTTAAACAATAAATGTGTTGAATTCCTCTATACCTAAGAGGCGTCATCTTGTTAAGGTGGTGCTATCAATACTAGCATACTAGCGCACTCTATGTCACTTCAATTTATATATATATATATATATATATATATATATATATATAGATAGATAGATAGATAGATAGATAGATACAAAGTACCAACACACTTGCCATTCCTAAGAATGGGGTGCAAACAGCACCAACACTCACTTCCCAGGTTGGGGTGCAGTGACCTGTGACCACACACTCTAGCAAATACAAATACAGGGGGCTCAGCACTCATCATAATAAACTAACTCACCTAATATATATATATCCAGTGAAACTCTGGTGAAACCCTGCTGCTGGCTACTTCCTGTTGATCTCTATGCACTGGTCAAAATTTTTTTTGATTCACCAGTACTGAAAGACTCACTCTGAATCTCTTTTGCTGAGCTAATCCTTTTGACTCACCTGCCGTGAGATATGCTAGTTGCACAAGGCTAATATTTACCCTGGTGCAACTCTACTATTAGCCACCCTCCGTGGCCTTCTATATTCTGATCAGATCCAATTGTACCTGATTTACCGGTTGTGAGACTTATCAGTTGAATTGCCTGCTGTGAACATTCATTTAAATTGCTTGCTGTGATACGTTAAATTCACACTCAATTGGAATCCGTGTCTGCTGGCTATGTTAACCTTCCCCTGATGAAGTCAGGTTCTGACGAAACGCGTTGGGCTATTCTCCACAGATCTGAACATTACTTCATGTGAAGCTGTAAATTTTGTATCAAGCAGTATTTTACCTGTGTTTTATGTATTTGATCTTTTTGTATTTGTGACACCCTATTAAGGGATTTTGTTCATTTTTATAATAAACGGTTAAATCCGGTATCTCTCTGTCAAACATTGGATAGCGCCCTCTGGAAAACCCCCCTTTTTTTCCATTTCTATTCTGGGTCTTGCCTAACAGAGGACCCCCCAGAGGTGCTGCTGCCACTCTCTCGAGCGCAGAAAGGGTTCCCCCATTTGTTATATATATATATATATGGAAGAGAAGATGAGTGAATATACGGCGCAGGATAAGGCTATAGACCACACCAGCAATAGAATTATCAGCCAATAGATAGATAGTTGTAGCTGATGACACTTGATCCATATATTGGATGCAGCCTCCTCCAAAACTCCCAGGACTCACGGGAGAAGCAAAGGTAATCTGTTAAAATAAAGAACAGGAGGGGCGCTCCATAGTGTATCACACAGACGTTTTTAATAGTAAAAATACATCCAGGTTAGGCAACAAATGGACTCGTACCAAGAAGAACACTGCTGTGGGCTGGGTACCACAAGATTCAATATATGAAATGCCAGGCAACCTCCTACCGCTGATCCGGGGCTCTGCTGGAGACCACGACCTCCCGCTGAAACGAGCAGCGTGCCGGGACAACCACACAGGAACAGACGCGGTGGGGGAGCTGTGCAGGGTAAGAGATGTCGTCACAAGCCCCGCCCTAACGCGTTTCGTAATGCAACTTCGTCAGAGGGCGTTTCGGCTTCTGCCTTCTTCTAGGGCTCCCTAGAAGAAGGCAGAAGCCGAAACGCGTTGGAGGGTACACACTATTACCAAACTTATACCTGCTAGTAACCAAGCTAGCAACATCTGGAAGGATCCCACGTCGAAGCGGCCGGTGGGTGCACACACCGCCATGCAGCGGAGACCTGAGCGAGACTGACGGGAACCAAGTACACCGGCAGTGGTGAGTATCTGGAGGAGGGGGAGCCAGGCCGGTCAAACAGGGTCTTGTACAGGAGACCGAGCGGTCACCGTGAAGGATCTCCATCCAGAAACGGTGAGCCGCTCTATCCCCAGACAGGGAGTAGCGTCTGCCTTTACTACAGCCCGGTCAGCCGTGTAACGCACGGATCCGCCGGTGCCACGTAGTAGACGGGCGCAGCACCCAAGTCCGGGACCCTGTGATCCCAAGCCACCTCCCGACGAGAAAACCGCGACCGAACACGAACACCAACCTAAAGGTACCAGCAATATCCGTTAACAAACTGACAGGAGGATTACAAATAGCGGGACGCCGCTTGACATTGCTCCAAACCACAGACTAAGTTTAAACACATTTTTTTCTCCTACCAAGGAACCCCAAGTTTACTGCAAATTATTGCAACAATTGTGCACACACCGTCCAATTTATTGGACAGATAACTGACGACACACATGTGTTGACTTTTTCTACATTTTTTTCATTTTCAAAAAAAATATTTTTTCCATTTTTTTTCATTTTCTTGCATTTTCTCTTTGTTCATTAACATTATGTTTTATACATCTTTTGTCATGTACCATTTACTTGCTTTGGAAACTAACACACATGGTCCAGGCACATCGTGCATGTGTCGCATGTTTCATCCACCACGAGCAATCGCAAAAACCTTGAAGGAATATAATATTCCTGTCCGTAGCGTCAGGCGATTATATTGAAAAGGTTGATTGCCATATACCTATTATTATATACAAATAAAGAACAACAATTTATTTAAAAAACAACAACTTGTAGAATTTTCATTAACGGAGCGCAGCACCACAAAACTACTCTCATATCTTGCCCATTCTTCAAACGGGATTAGTCACCCGTTTAGGTGCAGCTGCTAGTTAAGGATTATCAGAAAGATAGATTCAGTGCGCAGGTACAAACCCCTCGTTCTCTGTTTAATAATTAATATGCACTCCTCCATTATACAATAATAAGTAAACACAATATATTCAAATTAAGAAATTACAACATCTATTTGGTTGCTATGGGTTACAAAAGCTAGTTTCTGTGCACCACTTTCTGAAATACTCCACTAATCATTTTCATACTGTTGGCGATACCTGTTCTGCTTACCAAAGTATCAGCAAATGTTAATTAATTTACCATCTGGAATCTTCATAGTGAAACCTGTTGTATGGGTCTATGATAAAGTAGTTATTATTGGTGCCAGTGAGACCCAGTCATTTGTTATTCGGCATATCGCAGTTATTAGGAATGTCTTTTAGGGTTATTTATGAAAACTATGCTTTAGTTTCCGCATTAATAAATAGACCCTTACTTTGTACTGACTCCTCCATTCCATGGCCCTTATTCTGATCGGTGCGGATATTCCCGCATTCTTACGGTGCGGTCCGCACGCCACGGTGTTTTGCCGCGTGCGGCCATCGTCCGTAGAAACGCCCACGTGTCCTCCGCATTCGGACGGACTCACTCTTTAAGAACAGGGCGTGTTTACGGACGACATACAAACCATGCGTGTGCGGGAGAAACACTCCGATTCGGCACGGTATTACAGAGTATTACAGAGTATGCTCGGGAATACCGCATCCGAACGGGAGCCAAGCGGTGCTACCGCACGTAAGCGGAGTATTTACGCCAAACAACCCACTATGAAGTATCTTCTGCTATACATCACATGACCCACTTATTCAATTACCTATCCTCATAAAAAACTGCTTATTTGGAATTGGAATCAATTAGATTCCAATATATCCTTACAAGCATGCCTAACACATGCATTGCACACATTAACCCTTACAGCAATTGAAGCAGCAATGGTTTCAATTAAAGCACTGACAAGCGTCCTATTAGTGAGTAATGAGTAAAGGAGTAGATTCTATTGGGTTCAGGTGTTAATGGTTGTAGTCATTAGGCGTACGTTCGCCTACCGCATGAACGAGTGGTGTACGCAAAGCAATAGTACACTTGTGGACACCGCACATTTCTGCCCTTTTTGATCGCGTGCATTCGGAGTGGTTTCCGAATGTAC
Source organism: Crinia signifera (assembly GCF_055691185.1). Classification (NCBI taxonomy): domain Eukaryota; kingdom Metazoa; phylum Chordata; class Amphibia; order Anura; family Myobatrachidae; genus Crinia; species Crinia signifera. Next base: position 227,221,997 of record NC_139219.1, read on the forward strand.
GCCCCCCAACATAAGTGTACTCCCCCGTGTCCGCCCATGTTTCCGCCCCGTTTTGCCCACTTTGAAACTACGCCCATGTGCCATTCCGCATGACGCCCATAATACGCCCATATTTCCCGACTGATTGCGGCCAACAGTTTTGGACGGGATTTTGCCGAACTGGTACGGAGTCTAGGCGTGGCACATGCGCGTTGCGTTCTCCACGCATGCGCAGACGGCGAAAAGACGCGATCCGTAAGAATGCGGTAAAGTCCGCGACAATCAGAATAAGGGCCCATGAGCTTAGATGAAAGCACCACAGCACATGGGCCCTTATTCTGATTGACGCGGACTTTACCGCGTACTTACGGATCGCGTCTTTATGGCGTCTGCGCATGCGTGGAGAACGCTACGCGCATGTGCCACGCCTTGACTCGGTACCAGTTCGGCCAAATCCCGTCCAAAACTGTTCACCGCTATCAGTCGGGAAATAGGGGCGTATTATGGGCGTCATGCGGAATGACACATGGGCGTAGTTTCAAAGTGGGCAAAACGGGGCGGAAACATGGGCGGACACGGGGGAGTACACTTATGTTGGGGGGCGTACATTCGGAAACCACTCCGAATGCACGCGATCAAAAAGGGCAGAAATGTGCGGTGTCCACAAGTGTACTATTGCTTTGCGGACACCACTCGTTCATGCGGTAGGCGAACGTACGCCTAATGACTACAACCATTAACACCTGAACCCAATAGAATCGACTCCTTTACTCATTACTCACTAATAGGACGCTTGCATGTGTTAGGCATGCTTGTAAGGATATATTGGAATCTAATTGATTCCAATTCCAAATAAGCTGTTTTTTCTGAGGATAGGTAATTGAATAAGTGGGTCATGTGATGTATTGCAGAAGATACTTCATAGTGGGTTGTTTGGCGTAAATACTCCGCTTACGTGCGGTAGCACCGCTTGGCTCCCGTTCGGATGCGGTATTCCCGAGCATACACTGTAATACTCTGTAATACCGTGCCGAATCGGAGTGTTTCTCCCGCACACGCATGCTTTGTATGTCGTCCGTAAACACGCCCTGTTCTTAAAGAGTGAGTCCGTCCGAATGCGGAGGACACGTGGGCGTTTCTACGGACGATGGCCGCATGCGGCAAAACACCGTGGCGTGCGGACCGCTCCGTAAGAATGCGGGAATTTCCGCACAGATCAGAATAAGGGCCATGGTGATTATAGAACTATTCAGGGGTGGAAATGTGTTAGACAACGGAGTCACTAGCCACTGGCTCTTGCTCCAAAGGAGGCATCTCTCCTCCTCCATTCAATTCCCTATTTCATCAGTAATAATACCCCTTTCAGACAGAAAACGAAATCACCGGGTGACGCAGTTCTACATGGTAATTTCATTAATAACATGGGTCCTTTTTAAGGAAAAAACATCCTGGTTTTTGCCTTTAAACCGATTGCAACTGTAAATCTAGCTGCTATTTTGTCTAAATTGTGCTTGGCAGGCTATTAAGTTTGGGCCTACAATATTTTTATTTAATATGGTGTTGCATATTATGTTTGTGGGTATTATTGTCCACAGGACTTTGTACAGACCACAAGGATGATTGCTGCTTCACATTAAAGTAGGACATGGATGCAAGGTTGTATCGGGGGGTCTGAGCACACCTGTTAAATTAAGAGATTGGTTCTCCGTATATATATATATATATATATATATATATATATATATATATATATATATATATATATATAAAAATAGTGACTGCCCCAATAAGGGGGCGTGGCTTCACAGGTAAGGAACGTGGTCACAATGGCCCGCCAGCTGTTGTGAAACTACTTATCCCAGCATGCCTTGCCATAGTTTTAGCATTTCCTAGTAACAAAACTGTAGCAAGGCATGATGGGACTTGTAGTTTCAGCTGGATGGCCATAATTTGGCCATGCGTGTGCTACATCTTCCTATTTTATGCTGGATTATTACCCTGGACTCTCTCTTTCTCTCTCTCTAAAAACAAGAAGTGGTTGTTCTTTGCTTCAACATGTAACCAAGCAATTCATATTAAGCAAAAGAGAGAATGCCAGAATGAAGTTAATAAACTTGAATTTATTCCACCCCTAATCATGTCTCCTTCTGAATGTCTGTTCTCTCCAGGCAGATTTCATTTTACCAATGCTATTTTTATACTAAAAGCTGGCGGACATATTTATTCCAAAGAAGATAAATATATCCTTTCCTTGTATTTTCGTCATGCTGTAACTAAAAGTAAAACTTTACTCAGTTTCTTTTTACCTCCCAACAGACTCAAAAAAAATAGTGACCCTATATTTATAATACTAAGCATATTATTAATGTCACCGGCATTGGGAAGATGAGCGAGTCTATTTATGAAGCAGTGATTAGCCTAAACTTCACCAGGGAAAGTCTCTGCTTCACACAATTTTTGAAGAGGACAACCCTGTAGAAATAACAGCTTTCTCTGGGGATAACCCATTTTACGCTGCATTCACTGTGCCATAGGCCTTTATAGGTATTGTAAATTTCGCTTTTCAACACAAACTATCATTAATGGGGAAATGTTTCAAGCACTGTAGAGTGGAGAAGTTGCCTATAGCATACCTCCCAACTGTCCCGCATACCGCGGGAATGTCCCAGTTTTTGAGGACGTTCCTGCGCGCCTCACGGGGCAGGCAGTGTACCGCGGCGGGGGGGCAGTTAGGAGTCCCCCCTGCAATCTGGTGAATAGATGCTGTGCGCACAGCATCTATTCCCACAGCAGGGAGGCTGGGGGCTGGCAGCGAGAATGAAGCAATTTTTAGGCCACCCCCCCCTCCTATTTTTGGATGCGCGCAGCTGCCCCTCCTTCCTGGTGCCAAAAGTTGGGAGGTATGGCCTATATCAACCAATCAGCTTCTACCTAACATTTTATAGACTTGATATATGCTAGCTAGAACCTGGTTCCAAAAATACAGGGGACAAAAAGTGTAGGGGTCCCCCGTATTTCTGAAACCAGCCCCAGACTCTTGGGCTGGTCCTAGTTCCATAAACACAGCGGACAAAAAAACTAGGGATCCCCCATATTTTGGAACCAGCACCGGGCTCCAACCGCCTCCACTCTCTGCATGCATCCACTCTGTGTCCTAGGCTCGGCGCCCTGCAGGTTGCACTGTGTATTGTGCATTCCTGGCTGGGGGCCACCGGGTGGGGGAGGCGGTGTGCCGTTCCGCTGTGGGCAGCTGCCTGGGCATCTCCAGAGCCCTGAACAGCTGTACCCACAGCACTTCCCTGTCGGTGGCCCTGCCACCATCCAGAATAGACACTTATTTGTTGTGCGTCCAGCTGGAAATTAACAGAACATACCAAGTGGGCAGCTGTTGAGCTCCGGGAGCTAAGTCTGCTCTCAGCAGGGAATGTCCCACAGTGGAGCGCCATATATTGCAGCCTGTACTGCCTGGATGGGCACTATTAGCAAGTATTTCTGGGGCAGAAAACTCCAAGCAGTGGAGTGCCGTACATCTGTGGGGCTTCGGCAGGCGCTGTTTACAGATTGCGCTGTCTGTGAGGCTTGTATTTTGAGAAAGACACAATGTGAGCTGTGTAGCACGATAAAGATTAGACTGGTACTATTGTCCAGGAGCTCAGCACACTGTCGGCAGGGACAGTGAGCCAAGTCTGGACACCCCTGCAGCATGCAAAATTTCACTAAGTGGCAGAGAGTGAGCGGCATTACCCCACAAGGTACAGCCGCAGCCTCACAGACAGATGATGATCCCAAAATCCAGGCCATGGTTTTGAGACTATCGAGATCCCGGAGCTTGTGAGCCCCCTCGACTGTGTGAGCCCCTGACATTTGTCAGTTTAGCCAGCTTGTAGTTACACCACTGCCTAAAGTTATATATATACTTTTTATATAGATTACTAGCTCACACTATGCCCACAGCACACACGCACACACACGCACACAAACGCGCATGTTTTATGTCTTTTATATAGTATATACCTAGACTCCAGAAATGCAATGAAGGTACAGTACTTTATAAAAGATCAAGTTAAACAATGACAATCATTCAATGCTGTCTGAATACGAAAAACACTGTTCAGTAGCTTTGAATGTAAGGGTGGTTTTCACAGAAGAGCAATAGAAGCCTGAAACACAACAAATATGAGTCATGGGTAAGGCCTGTGGGTGGCTCCATACAATTTTAGTAACAGCTTCCATATTCCCAACAGAGAGAGGTTCAGCATTGTGTTTACAGTCCTTTATGAGTGTAGTGTGACACATGAATAGATGCAGAACATCAATAACAGGCACATTCTGATTCCGAAACATGTTCTCTTTGTTTCAAATAATTTTTCTGTGGTATATAACTTACCAGACAATAGAACACTATTGGGTTCCTAATATAGGGGCTGATTCATAGATGTTCTCAGCACTGATATTTACGCAGTTGGCAGGTCTAAAGATGTGTGATGCTATGTGCCTGCAGACGTCAGGTTAGTGACAGTGTGCAGCCTTTTGGGTACATGATAACCCTGTTTTCTGGACATGCTGAAGCTAGTGGCTGTATCCTCGGATACAGCCAAAGGCAGAAACATTTGCATTGTCGGCAGGCAGGGCCGGCGCAAGGCACCGGAGCGCCCCAGGCGAGTCGGGGGCGCCCCGGTGCCGGGGGAGGTACCTGTCCTGCGGCGCTGTGTAGTTAAAGCTGGCGGTGGCAGCAGCGGGGGGTCCCTGCCGTCAATAAGAAGAAATAACCAGCGCTATCCGCCGGGCTATGCGGAAGCGCTTCTGTTGTGAAAACCCTGTCCGCACAGCCAATCAGCGTACGGACAGGGTTTTCACAACAGAAGCGCTTCCGCATAGCCCGGCGGATATCGCTGGTTATTTCTTCTTATTGACGGCAGGGACCCCCCGCTGCCGCCGCCGCTGCCAGCTTTGACTACACAGCGCCGCAGGACAGGTACCCCCGCGGCACAAAATGGGGGTCAAAATGCCGCCCTCCAGTGGCCGGCGCCCTAGGCAAATGCCTAGATTTACCTAGTGGTGGCGCCGGCCCTGTCGGCAGGTGCCACAAAAGCCCAGTAGAGAATGGAGGTGGAACTGAGGGGGGAATCCTCTGAGAGACCCTGGCATACTTATAGGGGGGGGGGATACCTATAATGAGCAGGTACGAGGGGGGCATGCCAAACTTCTTGCAGCGGGAGGAGGCAGCACTTAAAGCTGACAGTGCTGCCTCCTCCATACTATGAATGGAACCCGGGTCTCTCGACCCAGGCACCCGTTCACACTGCGCTTGACACGGGTAAGTGTCCATTGTCAACCCTGGCATTACCAGGGTTGAACTCCCGTGTTGCTCGAACCGGGGTGGCTCTTTCAGACCGCACCTAGACCCGTGTTGGGGCCACTAGGACACTGCAATAACCTAATCTAGAGTGCGGTCTGAAAGCGGTACTACATCACTACTGAGGACATGATGTGTAGCTGGCACTAAATACAATATGTGTAAGAAAATGATGGCTTGGCATTCAAATTCGGAGCCTGAGATAGTACACAAACTTTGTTTCATGTTTTCAAAACCTTGCTTTATGCACATCTTAAATATATTTGTGTGTATTTCATGTGTTTGTACAACATCAATGCAAGATACCTCAGGATACATCATTGGAATATAAAAATATTCCAAAATACGGAATAATGCATTATCCAAAATTCTTCTGGTCCCGAGCTTTTTGGATAAGGGATAGTCAACCTGTATAGCATTACACAAGTCGTTATGGACACCAGATACTCTAAATCAGACGTGGTAAAAACATTAATTGCAATCTACTGGTAGCTCACAGAGCTCTCGCTGGTAGATGGTGAACAACTTCTGAATATCTTCACAGCATTCCCAGGGATGCATTGCGCAAAGTCTGTCTGCCCATGTAAGTTCTAATCTTTGGGGTATGCTAGACGTGGTGGGTGGTTGGAAAGGATTGTCGACAGAGGGGTATATTGAAATGTTATATGCATTGGGAAGGGGAGGGGGATTTTTTTTGTACAAGGACATTTCTGCATAGGGGGGGGGGGTATTTTCAGAAGGAGGTATTGCACATGGGGAACTTTTATGCACTGGGAAAAGGAGGGGTATTGGGTTTCTGCAAAAGGGGATCTCTGAATAAGGGGGGATTATCTGCACAGGGGGGAATCTGTGCAGAGGGGGGTAATTCTGAAATGGGGCTGTTCTGCACTGTGAGGGGGTGTTCTGCAAATTGTGGAATATGGACAGGGGGGAAGTGCATGTGGGGGGAGGGGTTGTATCACTTCGAGGGGTATATGTTGCACATAGGGAGATGCTGGTAGATCATCGGTAAGTAAATGTGCAAAGAGTAGATCCACAAAAATCCATCCACCCCTACCCTAAATTAACAAAAGTGTTTAACTAAAGAAAGATTACTAGAAAAAAATCTTATTCTTACAGCAGCAGCAGCTATGGTTCAGAGCACACCAGAACAGATATCAAAGAACCTATGTGCAAACCTCCAAACTGTCCCAATTTCGTGGTGGGTGGGTGGGGCAGTTGGGAGTCCCCATACCAGTGGCGTAATTAGCATACAGCAACCCCCGCAGTGGCTTGGAGGAGCCGGGGGTCTGCGGGGCGCTCTCCCTGACTTGCCTTCAGTTCTCTGCTGCTGTGCAGGATAAGAGAGGGCACTGGGGTCACGGAGCTGCACTGATTTATTTCTTCTGTATGCAGTCCCGTCCTCCGAGTCCTCTCAGGTCTGCTAGAGCTCACACAGTCACATACTGGATTAAGGGATAGTCTGTAAACTATTTTCCACTTTACAAGTGTATTCATACACTCTTGATTACACTTGTGTAGCGGCAAGTAGTTTGCAGACTGTCCCTTACTTCCAACGTGACTTCTGAGACTTTTCTTACAGGGTGGACTCTCTGGAGCCTGTAGCACACTAGCATGGACTGGAGCATAACGGGTGTTTAAGAGGGGGTGAGTGTCACACAAAGTGTGTCACAGTGTGTGTGTATATCCCATTAATTATGCAAAACCCAGGTGTCATTTTTTCAAATGTATAGATATCTATATTTCATTTTTTATTTCATTTGTTAAATTTCCCTGTTTTGGCACTCAGATGAGGGGGGGTGGGGGGGGGGGGGGGGCGCTCCAATTATTTTTGGCAGGGGGGAGCAAAATTTATAGTTACGCCACTGCCCCATACCCATTAGCTGAGCAGAGCAGCAGTGAGCAGATGTTGTGCGCATGTGTACAGAGCCTATACAAGGATACAGAGGGATAAGGGGTATGACCAGCAGCTCAAAGGCTGCTGGCCATGCTCTTACAGCAATAAACATGGGGCATGGGCTCATGAGAGTGCCACAATCATAGGTCACGCCACCCAAATTTTGGACATCCCTACTCCCTTCTCTCAAATGTTGGGCATTATTCTGTGTGATCATTGTTCTGCTGTCTCCCTGTCAGTGGTTCCCACAAGGGGTCATCAGCAGGGACTCCTCAGCAGCTAAAGAAAATACAGTAAATCACTCTCCCTGTAAAGAAACTCCTTAGTGACACCCCTGGCAGAATCTGAAGAATTCGGGGGAATATTAGGTCAATGCATGGCAACAGGAGAATTATGGCAAAAATACGGGGGCCTACTGCACTTTGGTCTGATACTAGAAGCTCTGTTGCTTTTTTTGTGTACCCATTGGGTAATGGCCTATAATGAGCATTTGTTTCTAGCATTTTAAAAACAATTGAGATCTATTGGGCCTGAGCCCTTTATCTTGGAGTTGCTGCAAACACATACAGTGTATGTAAAAAAATATTATTAAATCTTCCAACACCATATCTAACTAATCTCTTAATTTATCAAAGAGGCTCTATAATTTGAGGAACTTCCCACTGGCTCCACATGGCAGGGTCAATGTTGTACAGCAACTGTCAATTTTGTGTTTTAATCAGTCTCACTTGAAACTTTCTCCTCTTTAATTCCATCTCAAATCCCTACACACCTTCAGTCAAATAATCCGTTATCTAATGTACACATTTTAAAATACTCTCACTCTTTCCATACAGGAACAAATACAGTAGTTTCATCAGTAAGGTGTCTGATTGCAATATGATAGGTCATGGGTTCAAAGCCTGGGTATAATAGTATTTTGTTGACTTAAAGTCAACATAGACACCAACAAAAACATGAAAATCCTTTGACGACAATTTTCATGTCAATCTATCTCATGTGTCGACCTAATGACTACCGACCCTATGACCCATACTTGTTTACTGTTGGAGTGAAAACCGTTAAGGCTTACAAGCCTTACTCAAGAAGCATTTACTAGGCCTTTCACCATCAAAAAGTTTGTTTTTGCCAGTTGTACTTTTTTCATCAAAGGCTATAGTGAAGCAGTAGCTATTGCTGGGGGGTCTCTAGTTATTGCTTCCCCGTACAAAGCACAGAGAAGTTTGTTTATTTAGTAAATGAAAAACATACAAAGCAAACCTGCACTCGGTATCCCTGCCCGTGTCTGCTTCAGGGAGATGGGCAGCATTGGGGGGGGGGGGGGGGGGGAGTGGCAGGGACCAGCTGGCGGTGGCGAAGAACTCCGTCGGAACGGGGCACATGAGCATCTTGTGCATGTGCGCCCCCTTCCGGTGGATAGCGGGTGTTGGCGGTTGGCAATTCTATTGCCAGCTGCTAGCTGAATGAGGTGCGCTCCATCTGTATCTCTCTATCAATATACAAGTTAGTCTGAACTGACTTTTATTACTGTTGGTGTCCAACGAAGAGGGTGTGATGTCAGTCACCTGCCCCAGGCAGGTATTGGCCATCCGCGTTCCTATTAAAATGCCCATCTTTTTCATGGGGATGCCCATAAAACATTGGGTCCCCTGTTGCCTCCCCATTTCCACCCCCGGCCCTCCCTCCCCACAACGAACAGACACACACCAAAGCCGCCTGGTGAACAGAAATGCGCATGCGCAAACCCTGACCAAACGGGGCTGGGGCTGAATTTGGATCGTTATGCGCAATCTGGAATTGGCCCCTTTATATTTAATCATTAATAATTATTTTAATATTTTTTAAATGGTGAAAAATAAAGGTACAAGAAAACACTGTGCTTGTCTTGAGGAAGGAATAAAGTAAATACCATGGGAAAATTGCATTATAACAATGATATTTATTTAAACATAATAATAAAACAATAAAAAAGAATTAGTAAAAAATATGAATAAAACTTTGATTATGACCATGAGTAATTAGTACAGTACTTTTATACAGTCTCTCACATTGGTGGATAAAGTGTGGTGCAGTCCTGTTCCCAGATTGACCACTTGACCTTATAGCATTCTCTTACACTCACTATAAGTAGATCTAAATTATAGTTGGCTTAAATAAAGCAATGAGTTCCTGGAGTGGAGAATCTATATTCGGAGGAAGTTCTTGAGCCCAATGGGATGGATCTGGTGAATGCATCAGGTGTGCCAACATACCAGCCTCTCCTTGGTGTATGGATACCCCAAAATCACTGGACCAAGGATTATCCCAAACCAGACCACAGGAGCCCAAGTTCTTGTACCAACCAATCAGATCCATATAATACATTTATTGTATGTATGTATGTATGTATGTATGTATGTATGTATGTATGTATGTATGTTTAAAATCATTTTCTATCTATTAGAAACCATAAAATACATTTTATGTGAAGGTCAAAATGTCTGTGGTTGTTTATGTTGGTTATTTTCTTCTTTCTACCATACTCTATGTTGTTCAATACACACTAAAAGTAATGCATCATTTTGTTTATTTAGCTGCGTTGGATCCTGACTGCCCACCTAGATGCTGCAGAGATATATCTATCTATATATAGATATATATCTATATCTAGAAAGAAAGAATAGGGGTGCGCTATACTAAAAATACCACTTAGTGGCTGTACATACAATAAATCAATGACAATTTGTAAAAACAAGTGTACATTTATTGGAGGTTTATACAGCAATAAGATTTCATTCACAGTTTCGGGTTTTCCAAAAGTGCCACATACAGTACAGATCCGCGGCCCGACGCGTTTCGTCCCTTAGGACTTCATCGGGGGCAATGAATCAATCGATTAGGTGAAAGTGATCTCTCAAACCAGATGGTAGCAGACACAATCACAAGTAAAGTGGCAGTATTCAATATGATGTTCCTCTGTCCACAGTAGCAAATTTATACAGCCTCGATTTAGGTGAGAGTGGTCTCTCAAACCAGATAATAGAAAACAAATTCACAAATAAAGTTGCAGTATTCAATGTGGCATTCCTCTATCCACAGTTGCAGATTTATACAGCCTCTCAATGTAAAATGAACCATGAATCACAGCATCTCCTGGATACTGGCTCCAGGAGATCTAAGTATAGTGCACCCCTATTCTTTCTTTCTATCTGTTTCCCACCTGTGCCTTTACTAACAGCGAGGTACTATAAAGGTGCTGCTCCCTTAAGGGCATTATTGGAGCCACTATTCCTTCTATATATATATATATATATATATATATATATATATATATATATATATATATAATCTATCTATCTATATATAGAGAATATAGGCCCTTATTCTGATCGGTGCGTACATTACCGAATTCTTACGGAGCGGGCCGCACACAACGCTATGCGGACATCAACCGTAGAAACGCCCATTGAGCCCCCGCATTCGGACGGACGCACTCTTTAAGAACAGGGCGTGTGTACGGACGACATAAAAATCGTGCGTGTGCGGTGGACACGTACAGATTCGGCACGGTCTTACAGTGTAAGCACGGTCTTACCGCGTTAGAACGTACGGTAACCTGGCCGTAGGCACCGATGCGGAGTATTTACGCTCAATACAACAGTATTTTTCGGAGCACACACAGCGAACACATGACCCACTTATGCAATTAGGCAACCTCATTAAAAAGGGATTGTTGTCTATTTGAATCAATTAAATCCTAATATATACTGAAACACATTACTACTATATTCATTACACACATTAAGCCTTACAGCATGTGAACATAACATATTCTATATACAGTATGTACAGTTTGCTTATTTAAAACATTATAAACAAGTTACACATATACTTTTACATTTTTAAAAAGCACACAGACAACTTCGAACTGTAATTAACTATTTATTAATGTTAAGAAACATAGAAATTTAAGACAAAATAAATAAATTAATTTGCGCCATCGGAATGTAATATATATGGTCGACGAGTATTAGATCGATGGTGTTTTGGTCGAAGCCGTTAGTCAGACTGTACGGTTTTCTCGAAAGTGTATAGATAGACAGTAGCATATGGTCGATCATAATTAGATCGAAATATGCAAGGTCGAACGGCAGAAAGGTAGACCGCTATTATGTCGACCTGTATCTAGGTCGACCGCATTTTTATCGACAAGTACGAGGTCGTTAATTGCTAGGTCGTCCGCTATTAGGTTGACCGTTAAATATGTCGACCGTTTCCATGTCGAAAATTACAAGGTCGATCAACAATAGGTGGGCCGCTATAAGGTCAACAAGTGCAAAGTCAACTGTTTATAATTTGAGCACATTTAGGACGCCTTACACAAGGTTCACCGTTAATAGGTTGACACATAAACCACGTTGTACAGCAGTATTCTGACGTGGCACCACAAGTGCCACAATGACCTGGCACTGCTTAGCGCTGCCCACCCCCATTACACCATCACCCATGAAGCTCTCCACCCCTGGGAACCTTCCATCTCACTAGCTGCACCCATTAAATACAGCACACCTATTGCCGGCTAAATGCAGACTCCCCAAGTCTCCCCATAGAGTCACACAGCCTCCCGTCTACATTTAGAAGCTCAACTCCACTCTAGCGCATTGCCGGGCCCTATCATGACTGCGGCGCCCAGTAGGCAGCTGCCCAGGGTGCCGGGATCTCAGGGGGGCGCTAAAGTCTGCCTATCAAATATTCCAGGATTTCTTTGGAGGATCCCTGTTGTACTTAATGCAGCAGGCTGCTCTGGAACCTCTGAGACCTCCCCCACACTTTCCCTAGAGGCATACTTCCCTACTTTGGTGCCTAAGAAGACTTATACTGGCCCTTGTGGCACCACAAGTACCACAATGACTTGGCACTGCTCAGCGCTGCAAACACCCATTACACTGTCACCCATGAAGCTCTCCACCCCTGGGATCCCTCCATCTCCCTAGCTGCACCCATTAAATACGGCACACCTATTGCCGCCTAAATGCAGACTCCCCAAGTCTCCCCATAGAGTCACACAGCCTCCCGTCTACATGTAGAAGCTTATTCCACGCTAGTTGATAGCGCTTTGCCGGGCTCTGCTATTACTGTGGCACTACAAGTGCCAGAATGATCTGGCACTGCTCAGCGCTGCAAACACCCATTACACTGTCACCCATGAAGCTCTCCACCCCTGGGAACCTTCCATCTCACTAGCTGCACCCATTAAATACGGCACACCTATTGCCGCCTAAATGCAGACTCCCCAAGTCTCCCTATAGAGTCACACAGCCTCCCGTCTACATGTAGAAGCTTATTCCACGCTAGTTGATAGCGCTTTGCCGGGCTCTGTCATTACTGTGGCACTACAAGTGCCAGAATGACCTGGCACTGTGCAGCACTGCAAACACCCATTACACTGTCACCCATGAAGGGCTCCACCCCTGGGATCCCTCCATCTCCCTAGCTGCACCCAATAAAGACGTCACCCCTAAGCACCCCTATACCAGACTAAATCCAGACTCCCCCAACTCACACAGACTCCCGTCTACATGTAGAAGCTCATTCCACGCTAGTTGATAGCGCTTTGCCGGGCTCTGTCATTACTGTGGCACTACAAGTGCCAGAATGACCTGGCACTGTGCAGCACTGCAAACACCCATTACACTGTCACCCATGAAGGGCTCCACCCCTGGGATCCCTCCAACTTATGTTACATTCGACCTATAAGGTTTCGATGTAATGTAAGTGTCGACCTTTACAGTGTCTGTGAAGTGGTGTCGACCTAAGTTCGTTCGATCTTCCCGTGATCGACCAAATGACCGTATACCATTTGCCTTTTAGCTACACCATAGTCCTGTGCAGTATGAGCTAACATATATATATATATATATATATATATATATATGTATATATATATATAATGTAGAATTCAAGTGAACAGCCTAATACCTAGTTCCCTCTGCAGGCCACTTCAACCCTGACTGGGTTTTGTAGCAATTAAACCACACATTTGGGGGAAACAAAAAAACATTTATTAAATGAACTTAGCAAAAAAATTATAATTCGCCACAAAAAAAGGAAGCATAGCAGCAAGAAAATTAAATAATATATAATAAAAACATGTATTGTAGACATACATAGCCACAGCAGAATCATTAGGAACACATCAGGTGGCTTCACAACAAAAGTAGAGCACCAACACTTCAAGCACAGCAGACAGTAATGGTAGCCAAAAGAGGGCAACAGGGGAACCAAACATGACATTCGAACCGAGGGCAAATGTGGGTACCCTCTGCACGGAATTGGACACAGGAAGCTGACACACACAGCTCAATGAAAGATTTGGGAAGACATAAGGGTGGAGATTAATGCGGACACAAGTTCATTTGCGGGCACGTTTGCCCCTGCCAGGCTCCTTGCCACGTGCAGCAGCTCTTCTGGCACGGCCACGGCCACGGTCAGATGGTGGGCCAGGTGGAGCACATGCTGGGGAGGTGGGGGATCGTCTTCCCCCTCTGGCAGCAGGGAGTGCTGATGGTGGTAATGCACCAGAAACGGATGACATTAGGACCCTATTGCTGGCAACTAGCTCCACCTTAAGCTCATTATGGTGGAGGAGGAGGTCGTTTTGCCGCAGGGCTTGATCAGCCAGCACCTGCAGGCTAGCAGCAATTGATTGCTGTGTGGCAGCCATAGCCTGCAGGCTCACAGCGATAGTCTGCTGGCTGCTGACCAAACCCTGCAACACCTCCTCGGTCCTACGCACCCGCTCTGATGCCGACTCTCCCTGCTGCACAATATTGCCAAGCACATGCCCCCACGTGGACAATTCAGCCGCGGACAGTGGCTGCTGCTGCAGGGGCCTGGTAGTGGTGGCAGGTGGCACAGACTCCTCAACCTCCTCAAGAGATTCTTGACCAAGCGGTGGGGATGCTGGTGAAAGAGAAAATTACAATTACAACACATTACATGCAAAATTAGAACCAGCTACTTATGGCATGGCAAATAATTACCTTCAAGCACAGAAGCCATGACTTCCGCTGGGGACTCGCTGTCTATGTTGCTCACCCCCCGGACCTCCTCAACTGCAATGCAGCACTGTGCCATCTCCTCCAGAGGGGTGAGCTTCAGCTTAGATGGCATGGGGCCAGCCCAGGAGGTGTGGCTGTGTTCCCACCGCTGGGTCAATTTCTTCTTGAGGTTGGTTTTGAAGTCGTGCCACCTGCAAGCAAAGTTTACATATTAATACATGTCACTCCTCATGTTTGCTGTAGCACCCATTGCAATCTGCAACATAATACAACATGTGCCTCATGACACCAAACTTACATTATATTAAATTTGAAAACCAACCCTTACAAGATACACTCACACTCACCCTACAATAACTATCAATGAAATGACATGGCAAACATGTCTGTGCCTCCAAGCAACGTGACCGGCCATTGACCAACTTCATCAAATATCTAATGTGAACATTACTGGTCTTGTACTGCTCAAATGTAACACACATGAACTTGCCTCTTCTTAACGTGCTCCGTCTCACAAACTTGTGGAGCCACCGCATTAATCTCCGCCGTTATGTCCTCCCAGATCTTCCATCTCCTTGTGTGTGTCAGCCGGTCCTGTGGACACTCGATCCAATCCCGTGCGCGGGGCACCAGGATGGCAAGCTCCTGCGGTTCGTATGCCATGTTTCTGGTGGTTGGTTCCTCTGTTGCCCTATTTCGGCCACGGCCACGACCACGGCCACCTGTCGCTGTACTGGAAGTGCTGGCCAGGCTACTCTGTTGGGAAGCCATCTGCTGTGTTCCCAATGATTCTCCTGAGGCTGAAGATGGGCCAGCTACCGATTGGGATGATGTAGAAGGCCCATCTGGCTGCTCTTCCCCCAATGGCTGGTCTGGGTTGATGGGGACATAGGTGGTGCTGGAATCCATTCTGGCAAATAGGTCCTGCAACTCCTGCTCCTCCTCAGATTGAGATGCAGACATGTGTGCAACCACATTGCATTGGTCTAACACACCTTTATATCCTATTTCTGTATTTGGCGTACATCAGCGACACCCTGCGTTCCGTACGGCAGCGTCAACCGTGCGGCGCATAGGCCACGCCCCTAGGTGGGTAAATTTTATGGCTAAAAACCCGGGAAACTTAGTAAGTCTGATTTAGTAGGTAAATGCAGATTTGTACACCAATGACCAAATAAAACTGAGTTCAGACATGAAATGTATATGTTAATGTGGTATCCGGTCATTTGGTCGATCACGGGAAGAACAAACGAACTTAGGTCGACACCACTTCACAGACACTGTAAAGGTCGACACTTACATTACATCGAAACCTTATAGGTCGAATGTAACATAAGTTGGAGGGATCCCAGGGGTGGAGCCCTTCATGGGTGACAGTGTAATGGGTGTTTGCAGTGCTGCACAGTGCCAGGTCATTCTGGCACTTGTAGTGCCACAGTAATGACAGAGCCCGGCAAAGCGCTATCAACTAGCGTGGAATAAGCTTCTACATGTAGACGGGAGGCTGTGTGACTCTATGGGGAGACTTGGGGAGTCTGCATTTAGGCGGCAATAGGTGTGCCGTATTTAATGGGTGCAGCTAGGGAGATGGAGGGATCCCAGGGGTGGAGAGCTTCATGGGTGACAGTGTAATGGGTGTTTGCAGCGCTGAGCAGTGCCAGGTCATTGTGGTACTTGTGGTGCCACAGTAATAACAGAGCCCGGCAAAGCGCTATCAACTAGCGTGGAATAAGCTTCTACATGTAGACGGGAGGCTGTGTGACTCTATGGGGAGACTTGGGGAGTCTGCATTTAGGCGGCAATAGGTGTGCCGTATTTAATGGGTGCAGCTAGGGAGATGGAGGGATCCCAGGGGTGGAGAGCTTCATGGGTGACAGTGTAATGGGTGTTTGCAGCGCTGAGCAGTGCCAGGTCATTCTGGCACTTGTGGTGCCACAAGGGCCGGTATAAGTCTTCTTAGGCACCAAAGTAGAGAAGTATGCCTCTAGGGAAAGTGTGGGGGAGGTCTCAGAGGTTCCAGAGCAGCCTGCTGCATTAAGTACAACAGGGATCCTCCAAAGAAATCCTGGAATATTTGATAGGCAGACTTTAGCGCCCCCCTGAGATCCCGGCACCCTGGGCAGCTGCCTACTGGGCGCCGCAGTCATGATAGGGCCCGGCAATGCGCTAGAGTGGAGTTGAGCTTCTAAATGTAGACGGGAGGCTGTGTGACTCTATGGGGAGACTTGGGGAGTCTGCATTTAGCCGGCAATAGGTGTGCTGTATTTAATGGGTGCAGCTAGTGAGATGGAAGGTTCCCAGGGGTGGAGAGCTTCATGGGTGATGGTGTAATGGGGGTGGGCAGCGCTAAGCAGTGCCAGGTCATTGTGGCACTTGTGGTGCCACGTCAGAATACTGCTGTACAACGTGGTTTATGTGTCAACCTATTAACGGTGAACCTTGTGTAAGGCGTCCTAAATGTGCTCAAATCATAAACAGTTGACTTTGCACTTGTTGACCTTATAGCGGCCCACCTATTGTTGATCGACCTTGTAATTTTCGACATGGAAACGGTTGACATATTTAACGGTCAACCTAATAGCGGACGACCTAGCAATTAACGACCTCGTACATGTCGATAAAAATGCGGTCGACCTAGATACAGGTCGACATAATAGCGGTCTACCTTTCTGCCGTAAGACCTTGCATATTTCGATCTAACTATGATGGACCATATGCTACTGTCTATCTATACACTTTCGATAAAACCGTACAGTCTGACTAACGGCTTCGTCCAAAACACCGTCGATCTAATACTCGGCGACCATATATATTACTATTAAGTTGTGTTCATTATTTGCAGTGTAAAAGTGTGTGAAAAGTACAGCATATATGTGTGTGTGTTTAGTAATGTTCCATTTAAGCTGCAATGGTTCTAATTGAAGCAGTGACAAGCGTGTAATTCACAAGGAATGAGTTATGGAGTGGATTGTATTGTGTTCACCTGACAATGGTTTCAGTGATTAGGTGTTCCGAATGCCTAGCGCATGACCGAGTGGTGTCCGCAAAGCAATATTTGCTTATGGACACCGCCTATTTCTTGCCTTTTTGTTCGCGTGCATTCGGTGTGCTGTCCGAATGCACGCCTACCAAAATAAGTGCACTCCCCCGTGTCCGCCCATGTTTCCGCCCAGTTTAGCCCACTTTGAAACTACGCCCCTGTGTCATTCCGAATGATGCCCATAATACGCCCATATTTCACGAGTGATTGCGGTGCACATTTCTGTGCGGTATTAGTGAGAACAAGTACGGCGACCATGCGTGGCACATGCGCATAGTGTTCCTCGCGCTTGCGCAGACGGCTAAAAAACGGCATCCGAAAGTATACGGAAAGTTACGCACCAACCAGAATAAGGGCCATAGAGAGATAGATATATGGATCTATCTATCTATCTATCTATCTATCTATATATATATATATATATATATATATAAACATATGGGATCTGTACACACAGTCAGACTGCCATATATACACACACACTTACTGTAGATAGAAAGTTGTTTAGTTAAATGTGACTTGGCGTGAGTATGTGTTATAAGCTCTGGCAGAAGTACAGTAGCAGTCTATGGCAAGACTCTGTGGAGACATTTTCCATGGGAACCAACAAATGACAGCTTTGTTCCTGCACCAAACCCTGAGAGGGTTATATATACTACTACTATAACAGGGCGGCCAGCCATGAGAAAATAACTGGGTGGTTCAACCATTATGAACACAAGCAGCTTCACACACTAAGGGGTCGATTTATCACAATCCGCACCCTCAGACGCGGATGTGCTGAGATAATATCGGTCTAATTCACATTGCGATAATTGATTATGCTGTATGGAAGAATTTTTGCATGCAAGGACCGTGCTTGTCAGAAAGCTCCATGTGATGCCATTCATTTTCATCTATATAATAAGTTGAAGAGTGTGTGTGCGTGCGTGTGTGCGTGTCTGTCGCATTGCTGAATAATATCACAAGCATGAGCTGCGCATACATCATCGCCTGATATCACACCACCAACACCATCACCCCATCCCAACCCCCCCACCACAATCGCCTACACTGGGGACTGGTGATAGGAGCTGCTGGACATGACTCCCTGATTCTGTGGGTATGGATCGTTTGGTCGACAAGTTTTAAGTAAACTGACATAAGATCGACCACTATTGGTCAACAGGCATTTGCCAGACACATGAAAAAGGTCAACATGCATCAGGTCGATAGGTTCAAAACATTGATAATAGCAAAAGGTCACATGAAAAAGGATGGACATAATTTTTTTTTTTTTTTTTTTGTGTCTATGTTGGTGTCTATTATATTAGCCATCCACATCCACTGGGATTGGAAAGTATGAACAAGTCCTTTTTTTTTAAACGTGCTAAACTTAACTTAACCAATGCCCGGCATGCCTAACTCTAACCCCCACTAACCCTAACCGTGTCCTAAGTGCCTGTCTCTCCCTCACCGCAGCCCAACCTTAACCCCCCCCCCCCCCCCCCCTGCAGCTTAACTCTAGGTCCCCCCACTATGCATTCCAACAGTCGAGATTCTGGCGCTGGTCTTCAGTCGGTAGGATGGATGCCCATGTCAGTATACGGAAAGCATTACTTTTAAATAAACTAGACCTCTCTCTCTCCTTCTCTCTCTCTCTCTATGTATATAAAACATATAAAAAACTGGAAGCGGCACTCAGGAGTCTTCAATATTCTTATTGAAGACTCCTGAGTGCCGCTTCCAGTTTTTCGTGGGAGGCCCGGCGGCGAGCAGGTTCCGGCGTCGGGTATGATGTGGGAGGATGTGGGAGGCCCGGTGGCAAACAGGTTCCGGCGCTGGTGGTCAGCGCTGCGGCCTGCGCAGCATGACCTATGATGGAGACACGCAGCGCAGACCGCACGCCGGGCAGTGTCTGAGCGAGCGATACATTATGCCACACACAGCCATTTCTCTGAAACATGATGCAGCTCACCACAATGCCTATGATACTATGCTGCACACTGTAATGCCCCTGACACATTATGCCACACATTGCAATGCCCCTCACACCTAATGCATACCTCCCAACTTTGGCAGTGGAGAAAGGAATATATTTGCGTGCCAGAGGCAACATTTTTTGGGCGCCGTTTTGTCGCTGTCAGGGCATGGCCAGTGCTGTGTGAACTGCTGGCCATGCCCTCAGCCTCCCTGCCTGATTAGACGCATGCAGTGTCTTAGTCCCGCAGGACCGTCCCAAAAAAATGGGATGTCACACAAACGTCGATACACACTGACTATGCCACACCACATTGCCCCCCACAGTAAGGATTTTAATAGATTATAAATTACCTGCTTGTTGCCAAGGGGGTTAATGTCCGTTGCCAAGGGGGTTAATGTCCGTTGCCAAGGTGGTTAATGTCTGTTGCCAAGGGGGGTTAATGTCCGTTGCCAAGGGGGGGTTAATGTGCGTTGCCAGGGGTTCTTGCTCGTTGCCAAGGGGGGGGGGGGTTTAATGTGCGTTGCCAGGGGTTCTTGCTCGTTGCCAAGGGGGGGTTAATGTGCGTTGCCAGGGATTCTTGCTCGTTGCCAAGGGATTAATATGAATTGCCAGGGGTTATTGCTTGTTGCCAACGGGTTTAAATTTGTTCCCACGGTTAATGCTCATTGCCAAGGGGGGTTAATGTCCGTTTCCAGGGGTTCTTGCTCGTTGCAAAGGGGGGTTTATTGTCCATTGCCAGGGGTTCTTGCTCATTGCCAAGGGGTTAATATGCGTTGAAAGGGGTTATTGGATGTTGCCAAGGGGTTAATATTTTTTGCCAGGGGTTAATGCTCGTTGCCAAGGGGGATTTCCGTTGCCAGGGGTTCTAGCTCATTGCCAAGGGGTTAATATGTGCCCGGCCACCCGCCCATCAGCTGCCCCTGCTTTACCCTGCCTTCCCCTGCGCACAGAGAGACAGACGCTAGAAGTCATTTTTCACTTCCAGCGTCTCTGACAGGGAGCACAGCCCGGCAGCGTTACCAGGAAGTGCAGAGCTGTGCTTCCTGTTGGACGCTAGAGGTGAACTATGACTTCTAGCGTCTGTCTCTCTGTGTGCAGGGGAAGGAGAGACAGAGGAAGGCAGGGGCAGCTGACGGGCGGGTGGCCGGACACATGGGCGGGCGGGTGGCCGGACACATGGGCGTGCGGGTCCTTGTCATCCCGGCGCACCCGCAGCCCAATAAATATTTTTGTCCACCGGACCCGGGCCCCCCTGGCCGGCCCGGGCCCAGGTAAAATGTACCCGCCCCCCCCTGCCTCTCGGCGGCCCTGGCTATGGGGCCCAGAGGTGAGGGGAGCCCATCTTTGCTGTCTAAGTAATATGTTTTACATACCATTATAACTATCAGTTGGTAAATAGGGGGCCCATACAAACTTTTGCTATGGGGCCCACAATTATCTAGGTACACCTCTGCATAAGCCGTAGATGTACTGTATAAGGACACATCTGTATATCAAAGGTACACACAGTAAAAGGAATTAGGTACAATCAGGGAGCTTGCTACACTCTTCAGGGAGATTAGTGTTATTTCAGGGTGAGTTGGCAAGTATGCTATAAATAAGTACACAGCTTCACATTGCCTTTCTGCTTAATCTGAACATGGACTACATTAAACTATGTATTTCATCCGTCCGGGACTGCCAGCTTCCTGTAAAAAAACACCATGCAGTTCTAGCTGGCTTCTATGAGCTGCAGCCAATGCAGCCCATAGCAGCCACATATATGTGCATGTGCAGTACCATCACTGATACTGCATTTGTGCAGGGCCCAATGCCTGTCAACTGCATGGTACAGGCGCCATAACCCTGAATGGTAATGGGTGAGACCCAGAAGCTTAGCCAGCGGCATACCCGTCCTATGGTCAGGTAGGAGCTCCCACTGCTGCTCTTCCAGGATATGTGCATACAGAGCTGGCTCTACCATTAGGCAGCTGCCTAGGGAGCTGCGATATGGGGGGGGGGGGGGATTGAGTCTTCTTATCACAAAATTAAGACATCGTTGTTGTACTTAATGTAGGTGGGGGCTGTGGAACTTCTGAGACACCACTTCTACTTTCACTTGAGAGGCTGGAACATGGGCATTGGTGGCAGTATGTGGGAGCAGTAGGATGCCTAGAAGACTTCTTAATATAACACTGCCATTTATCTGAGCCTCAAGACGCATCTAATTTTCCTTGAACTACCCAGCCAGCTCTCCAGGAGTCTTTCCATCCAATGTTGTACTTGATGTGCTATTTTTACATGTGATTTATTGCATGTGATTAATCTGATGGGCTGTATTACAGGGGCTGGCAAATAAGGCTCTATAAAGCAAATTGCATGCGATATATCACAGGTGCTATAAACACCCAGGATGTGAACCTGATGCCTGCGATTCCGATTAATCCTCCGGGCAGTAGGTCCGATCTCCATCCCAATGTGCACAGGACTGCGCATCAGATTGGATGGGATGTCAAACACATGCGATTTTACCGCTTTTCAGCCGAACTGTCAGCCTGATCCGTGGGAATCGTATCAAAAGTGTCAAAATGGCACTAGTTGTATGGCCAGCTTTACACCAGCCCTGTGTGAATAGTATGTGCCAAAAGCACCAAAGGACTGATGGACTGATAATAAGGAGAGAGAAAAGTACCAACCAATCAGCTCCTACAGATGGGGCGCCTCTCAGCCAGCGCTGGGGCTTACCAGAATGTCCCCACTGTCAAGATGGCTCTCCATCTGACTGGGACATGTGAGCGTCTGACACGCACGTGCGTCCCAGGTTTTTCCGACGGTGGGGGATGGAAACCCAGGCCGGATCAGGGGGGTGCAGGGTAGCAGCGGCGACTGACGGAGAGGTGGCAGGGACCAACAGGGAACTCCGTTGAGACGGGGTGCGCAAGAGCATATTGTGCGCACATGCCCCCTTCAGGGTAAATGAGAGGGCTTCCTTCTGTACCTATCATTTTGTAAAACACAGCCTATAAAATGTCAAACTCTTTTCACTTTATCTCTCTCCAAACTATGAAACATATGCCTTTATTTCATTGCAGTCCACGCCCATATTTTCCAATAAGGCACTGACCCTAATGTTTGTTTACATAGGAGAAAATCATGCAATGTGTTCTTCGCTCAGCCCCTTTTTAGCTGGAAAGGAAAGACCTTATGTGGTTGTGAATAATTTATATCTCTGGAGACCAGGCTCAAGTAAGAAAACAAGTGTTACCATGACAACCTGTTGTATCTACAGTATCCCTGAGGTTCCCTCTTTACTAAGGTATGACTCATAAAGCTGACATAGTAGAACAGATTCCGCTTATTCACAGGGCTATTATAGCAAAGCTCTGCAGCACTGCCAAAATGTTTTAATAGAAACATAAAACTTGACAGAAGAGAAGAGCTACTGGACACACCTAGTCTGCTTCTTCCACTATTGTTCTAACATCTCAGACTATACTTCAGCCACGAGGAATTATTACATTTACAATATACAGCTATTGCGTAAAGATATGTAAACATAGTTTTTAAGGCACTACTACCGCGAGGCCACGCCCTGTTTTCACCGCTGTGGGGAGCTGCTGGCTATGCCCCCCGCCCCTCTGGCTGCATGAATAGATGCACAGCCCCTATTCACGGTGACAGGGGGAAACCCCAAAAGGCCCCCCACGGGCCCGTGGCGGGAAGCAGGACTGTCCAAAAAAAAAAAGGGACATTCCCGCGAAAAGTGGGACAGTTGGAAGGTATGATGTACTGTAGGTGTACATGTATGAGACACTGGTTTACATAGTGTAACAGTCACTAGACTGATACAACAAATGATTTAATGATTTAGTTCGGTGGTCGCGAATCTATCTACACACGTGCATGTGGTGAAATCTGAAAGCGCTGGCATTCTCTGCTTGAGCTGGATGTCCTGTGCCAAGGGGATGCCGTAGTATGATTGACTCATGACTTACTAAGATGGGAGTTCTATTTCAGATGGGATGTTACTATAGGCAACCAATCAGAATCTACTTCTACTTATTTAGCATCATCTAGAACAGGCATTCCCAACCACGGTCCTCAAGGCACACCAACGGTGTAGGTTTTAGTGATATCCAGAATTCAGCACAGGTGACTTAATTAGTACCTGAGTGATTCTGATTAAACCATCTGTGCTGAAGCCTGGATATCACTAAAACCTGCACTGTTGGTGTGCCTTGAGGACCGTGGTTGGGAATGCCTGCTCTAGAAGATAATAGATAGTATCTCATTGGTTGCACGTAGCAAAATCCCAAGTGAAATAGAACTCCCATCTTAGTAAATTTCCCGCCATGTATCTACAGTAACCAATCCTATATGTGGTGTTCAGCATGCAATTTGTAAGAATGAAATAAGTTCTTATCTGAAATAGACAGATGAAACAAAAATGTAGTCAGCGCACCTGTACTTGAAATGAATGCAAAGACAGAAATGAGCACAAATGAGACGGAAAAACTGAAAGCTTTCCGTCTCACCTCAGGAGTTGTCATCCAACGGAAATCAATAAAAGGTGTTGGTGGAGTTGATTATGACAAGTCAAAATAGGAAAAACAGTTCATGATTGCAGCACCTCTGGCTGCATGAATAGATGCACAGCGCCTATTCACGGGTGACAGGGGGGGACTCTCAAAAGCCCCCCCCCCCCCCCACCCCCCTTCCCCCGCAAGAGTCGCTTGCTAAATATTCTAAAGTGATGGTTCTGCATATGATAATTCAGACATGGAAACTCAAGTGTGCAGGCAAGTATTTGCTTATACATAAACAGACACCAGTCATTATGCTGGGTACACACCCACAGAGTTATCTGTCCAATCTATCTGGTGGGGGGGGGAAATCTGGCAATGTATGGGAGCATATGAGATTCAACCATTTGCTCCCAAATGCTGGAAAACAATGGTAATTCAAGTAAATTGGTTAAAGTTGTTTGATTTATGAAATTAAACCAGACAATCATTTTTACCATTTTCCAGTGTTTGGGGGCAATTGATTGATTGTCATTTCCTCCCATACATTCCCAGATTTTTGTTCCCACCAGATAGATTGGACAGATACATCTTTGTGTGTGTACTCAGCTTTACATTAAAGGCTATATGCTTTATACTTAATTAGATTACACTGTACCCTGCTTTTGCAAACCTTCCCTTTCGTTAATAACACTCTTTACAACCAAACTCCTTAAACACAAAGCGGGAAATTTACTAAGATGTGTATTCTACTTCACATGTGATGTTGCTATGGGCAACCAATCAGAATCTACTTCTTATTTATTTAGCACCCTCTGGAAGATAGTAGACAGGATCTGATTGGTTGCCCATAGCAACATCACATGTGAAGTAGAATACACATCTTAGTAAATTTCCCCCAAAGTGTCGGCTGTGAATGGAATGCAAACAGAATGGTAATGCCACACTGTAAGCCCAACTATTAGTACCAACTCTGTGTTGGTGCCCATTAATCTGAATGTGTTGTACTGTATTTAATTAGGGAACTTATCAATAAAGACTTTAACGTTTACATGATATATATCTAAAAATCAGTAAATATTTGTATTTTTTCTTCTACTATTTGTCCTTTATAGTTTCTGCCTTTTCCTGGCTTCTCCTATCATCTGGGTTATTTCAGAGATGAGCAATGGAGCACCTGAACTGTATATGTATGGTTTAAGTGTCAAAAATGCATTTAATAGGTTTGGACATGAATTTCTTCTTCATGATGACAATTCCCCTACACATCTTCACATGAACACTCTTCTGGTCTAGTGACTAAACACCATCTAAATGTAATGCCTTGCGTCTTTACCTTCACTATTACTTTCATCAAAAGCCTGTCACCTTCGATCCTGCCCAATTCTTCACATTCCCCCAAATGCAACATGATGTGACTAGCACCTCAGAAATATCTCCTGTGTGTGTTCTTAATGAATACAACTACTAGATCATAAAAACATAGACTTCTTTTTTTTGTACTTAATGCCACACTTTGCAAACTGGCACTGATTCAATTCATGTTCAGTATGGTTGGCAGATGGATTTTCCTCACTGATCATTTTACTACTGTTATATTTATTACCAGTCTTTGGCCTGGGTGCCAATTTCTTCCATGATATAATTTAAAATTCTTATAAATATTTGACAAGTTTCATGGCTGGCTGACTTAACAAAACAAAGATTTGTGCCTTAAGGGCTATTTCACACGCTCCGGCTCCTGCCGGGCGGCTAAACCCCTGCACGGCCAAAAGCCGTGCCGCACACACAGTAGTTAATAATGGACATGATTGTGTCCATTCACACGGGACGTCCATGCCCCGGCCGCAGCCGGATCCCACCACTGGAAAGGACAGCTGCCGGGCTGTGGCCATCCCCTCCATTGTAAAAATCTCAGTGCGGCACGGTTTCTTGGGGATTCGCCGCCCGGCAGGAGCTGGAGCGTGTGAATTAGCCCTAAAGAGTCTTCTCATATATGTGTTCATCATCCCAGCGGCCAATGTTTACTATCCCAACATCGTTTAGGATGCCGGCACCAGAATTCCGACATCCGGGATGCTATAGGTTGTATATTGGGAAACTCTCGCATGATGCCGGGTAAGGGGGGAGTTAGGTATAGACACTATAGGGTAGGGATGCCAATCCCAGGGCATTTTTTCAATCCCAGGATTATGGATTAAAAAATGCTTAATCTCGGGATTGGCTTCCCTATTAAAAAAAATGCCCCAGGTGTTGTGACAGAGACTGGCAAGTGGAGCGCGGGATCGAGACAAAGGCTTCTTTCATCCACACTCAGGCAAAAAGTACATGATCAGACATGCGTTAACTTGTAGTACAGCGTTTGTAGTGTACATGGTCAAATGGCCTTTGCTACATCGGCAAAACCATCCGCCCCTTTAAGAAGCAAATGGCCATGCATCGCACAACAATTAGAGCTGCTTTGGCAGGTAAACCATCTGACCAGCCTCTTGCCAAGCATTTTTTAGAGATGAAACACAACTTATCCAGCTTTAAGCATGTCATAATTGATCATGTGCCTGAAGATAAGAGACGTGGAGATAGACATAAAAGTCTTCTGCGCTTGGAATCTAAGTGGATCTATCTACTTGATACAGTGAAACCAAAGGTGCTTAATGACCAGTTTAATATGAGTATTTTTTCTAACCAGTAACAATACATTCAGATCCAAATTGCCCATGAGTGAAATTGCCCAATATATTGATCCCTTTAGTGGAACAGGCACCTAGTCTAATACATATAAATTACTGATGTATATACCGTTTTTTGTGTATTTGAGTGTTAGTCTTGTAGTAGTTATGATATCTACATGTATGCTTTGCATTTTATACCTTGTCAATGCATTATTTATACATATACAACACTTTGCTGGCAATAGACATCGTTGAATTAATACATCATATACCTTTGAAAAAGCTGTTCCTGAAGGACAGCGAAACGCGTCAGGAGCTGCCACACCCTCTTGCCCCCAACAGCCACTCAACGCATTTGCACTTTATCTCTTGGGATCCAACCAGCCGCCTCCACCAGTGGACCGGATAATACATCTACAGTGCCACAATTGGTCTTTTCCTCATGTTCCAGCAATAAGGGATGATACAGCGAACACGCTATCCAAAAAGGATGTAAAGATCTCCCAAAGGAACCTACCAAAAGGACTGTACCGGTAACTATACCTAATCTAAATACTCCTTGGATAAGGGAAGTTTGTTATCCCCTGTTATACCAACTGGTCCCTTGCTTTACCATCTGGCGGCATCAATAGGAGCGGATCCCCTTCTTTGTTTCCCCCCCTGAAAAACTTATCGCTACAAGTGGCCTGGTGGGCAGTGAGCTTTGTTTTTAATCCTTAATTTTTAATGAAATTTAACATGTATGTGTACCAATAAATGTAATTTTCTTTTCCAAAATCCTCATTGGTTATAGCGCTACCTTTTTCTTTGCATTATTTATACATATACAACACTTTGCTGGCAATAGACATCGTTGTATTAACAAGTGAGGTCTATGTTTTAGCAGAGTTGAAAGTCCCGCATTGCCAGGGTTACCGCCGAAGTGAATGCGACAGGGAGATCTGAGAGGGTAACACCCGGAACTTCCTGCAGACGCGCACGTCGGGGGCCGTGACAGCCAGGAACACTTGTATTTAAGGTGAGTAATGTCTTGTATGTTTGATTATATGTTGCCTGATGAAGGGCTGTAATAAATAAGCCCGGTAGCTTGCAGTAACCCTTGTGGTCTGTGGTCGTCTTACTTCAGAAGTCCGTGGGTGCACGCATATTGAAGAGTATGTATTGAAAGTATGCTAGAGCACCACGGCAATTGCATTGCTGAAGGAGGGTGCCGGTCTATTGGAAATTTATCTTGTCAGAGTCCCAGTGATGAAACGCGTCAGTGCGTGGCCTGTGACGCTCTACCCGATCTCTATGCTGTCTCCAGTCATTTACAGCTGACGCCGGTGTCTCCACGATTCCCTGCTACCAGCAGCGCAAACCAGCGCATGTTAGCCGCAGTTCCCTGGAGTCTCCTACACGCCCGTCCTGGACGAGTGAGCAGCATTGCCTTGTTGTGTATATATATATTTACGCCTTGTGGTAACCAGCCCACAGTGTTTTTCTATTTGGAACGAGCAACTGCTTTTACTGTGGATCATTGTCTTTGTGGGATCCAATAAATTTACTCTTTTAATGCACCATGAAGCGCCCTCTTCTATCCTCTTTGTTTTAGATATGTCTATGCCCTTTGAGACCCTGGGCATTCGTGTTTTCACGAGAGGAGGAGCCGCAGTTCAGTAATTTGGACTTTGGTGGAATTTAGACCTTTGGATTTGGTCTCTCTCAGCTGGTCTCAGTTTGTAATCAGCGCTCCTAAACAACGCTTTTGTTCTCTCTCTCTCTCTCTCTCTCTCTCTCTCTCTCTCTCTCTCTCTATATATATATATATATATATATATATATATATATATATATAAATATATTGTTTATACACACACACAGATTTATAGACCACCTATACTTATAAAAATCGAAAGTGGATTTGGACACCAATCTCCTTTCGCCATCATTTTTCACTTAGGGGACAATTTAAACTTGTTCGTACAGGTCCAAATTTGGCCCCATCACTGATGTTTATTGTCTGCGCATGCACATTGTCGTCAATGTGCATGTTCAGGCACCAACTGCGAGAGCCTTCGGCTAAGTTTCTCATCGAGGTGGAACTGATCAATATGCAGCACATCGCCTCTGAGACTAGGCACCTATCAGATAACACTACCTCACTGCACCTTTCCATGCTATAGCATCTGGGATAATGGCCATGTCAGCCCACCCCTTGAGTTGTCACTAAATCATGTGTATTACAGGTAACAATGGAAGTCTGAGGGAGTATAAGCACCACCCAATGGCAAAATAAAAGAAAGAAACCCGCCACCCCTACCGAAAAATAAAAAAGATCACATACAGATGTAGCCGCTGTCATTCACCTGGGGGCTGGCGATAGAATTGCCAGCCTCCATCAGCCCCCGCTAACTGACAGAAGGTGGTGTGTGCACATGAGACGCTTGCGTGCCCCATTCCGATGCAGCTCTCTGCCGCCTCCCCATCGCTCACTGTACTCCACTAACCCTGACCATCTCCCTGAAGCGGAGATGGGCAGTGATTCTACAACGGGGACTCCTTGTGCTGTATGAGAGGCGCTCCATCCGTAAGCTTGTAAAACTAGTGTTCTGTAGAATGACAAACATGAATAAAAGAGAAAAAATAGCAGAGTAGATATATCTGCCAACAGAGTCTGTTTTTAGTAATGTGTTGCAAATTCATGGAAAACAACTAAATTCCCTTTATGATTCTTGTCTTTAAACATTACTTTCTAATCATAGGATGCGTTGCTGAATAGGCTTTTTTTTGCTGACAGCACTCTTCCACATGAGTGCTGTACACCTGTGAGGATCTGTTTTGTGTCCCAAAGAAAAAAAGATAATAAGAGTGCCAAATCAACTCTATTCTTAAGGAAACAATATAATAATTAGCCATTGCTTTAGTTATCATTTTAAAGCAACGATATTATCTGGTAACAGAAACTGGTTACAGAATAGCCGGATACTAATGAAGAACATCTGACTGTCTCTGAAATAAATTTATCAAATTTGTTCTGGATATTTCCTCTAAAATCTGAAACTTCCTATAATCCTCTTAAAACCATGAACACATTATTTCCCCTTGTGATTCAATTGTGAATGAACCATTAGCTCCTACTGATGTTTATCTGAGGCTTCTGGATGCTTTTCACTTGATTAATCTCTAAACAGGCTATAGTGATAGCAACAGGTTACAGACAATTCTATTACCAAATGGTTTAGAATGAAGCATTGGAGAAAAAAAAATAAAAGGTTTGAATTTTCTATATTTAGTAGCTGTATAAGAGCTTTTTCTGACTTTTTTTTAGGACAGCCAAGCTAATGCAATTAAGGCAAAACTGAAGTAAAAGTCGAACCATGGCCACAGGGAGATTTATTTCAGACACTGTCTGCATGGAGAAATCTCATCTAAGAATGAAGTGAGCTCTATACAACCTATTCACTGTAACATGCTCACATGAGGCACTTGCATTCATTCCAGAAGTATTAAAAGTTCTAGGACCAAGATGATAACACTCAATGTATGTGTGTATGTGTATATATATATATATATATATTTATATAGATAGATAGATTGTAAGCTCTTCGGAGCAGGGCCCTCTTCCCTCCTGTTGTCAAAGCCCTCTTCTCTTCACATTTCACTCACAGCTCTCCCATACTCAAACACTCAGCGACCATCTTCGTCCGCATACTCATCTCCATCATTTGCCACCAGCCCCTAGTAGCGCATTGGTCAAGTCCTCACTACTTATATTTAAGCTGTAATGTGTATTGAATTGTGGCATTCATTTTACCTGTGCTCTATACCTGTCTTCATTTACTGTAATGTTAAGTTTGTCTCCCTGTACTGTTACTTTGTATGGCGCTGCAAAACACTTGTGGCGCCTTATAAATAAAATTATATATATATATATATATATATATATATATATATATATACATATATACAGTTTCTCATAGAATCACGGCACTCACCAAAACAGCAGTAGATCAATGCTTTTTATTCCATCACAATAGTTGGTGGTAAGCCGACGTTTCGGACCTGTCAAGGCCCTTATTCATGGCAGTCCAACTCCCACATAAAAAAATGCAAAGTTGCATTTCTTATGTGGGAGTTGGACTGCCATGAATAAGGGCCTGGACAGGTCCGAAACATCGGCTTACCACCAACTATTGTGATGGAATAAAAAGCATTGATCTACTGCTGTTTTGGTGAGTGCCCTGATTCTATGAGAAACTGTGGATTTGGACCGTATATTCAAATGCGAGCCTGATGGGAGCACCACTCAAAGGATTAATAGTAGCCGTGAGTGCATTGGACATATGTTCCATTGGACATATATATGAACAGATTTAAAGGCTACCTGTCTTTTTGTTGCTGAAGTCCCGAGTGCCCTTTGATATATATATATATATATATATATATATATATATATATATATAGAGTCCAGGCAATTCGCACACTTAGCAAAACATCGTTAGAGTGCAAAGGCCACATAAAAATAAGTTAGAAAAACAAGGAAGCCAGCACATCCATTCCAAAAGGAAAAAAGTTTTTTATATGAAGTAAAGTGCAAAAAACAGGGACACATCATGGAGGGTATGGGTCAATGCATGGTTACAGTCCAGATACAATGTTACCGCAGTCCAGAGAAATAGCATGATGGTCCACTTTCAAGCCACTGATGCCCATCAGTGGCTTGAAAGTGGACCATCATGCTATTTCTCTGGACTGCGGTAACATTGTATCTGGACTGTAACCATGCATTGACCCATACCCTCCATGATGTGTCCCTGTTTTTTGCACTTTACTTCATATAAAAAACTTTTTTCCTTTTGGAATGGATGTGCTGGCTTCCTTGTTTTTATATATATATATATATATATATATATATATATATATATATATATATAACATTGGAAAGTTGATGCCCATGATGAAGGTGCATCATCTTGCACCGAAACAGCTGTCGGTATGATCGCTGAGAGGAGATTCAGGGTGGCGTTTTGTACCATGCTTTCTACCACGCCGAGTTGCTAAGTATTCCCTGCTCCCTATGCTTTTATGCATTTAGGGGGAAATTTACTAAAGGAAATTTGTAAAAAAAATAGGTGTATTTGTATCCAGAAATACACTTATTTTTGACATTTACTGTACCAAAAATACGGCAATTCGTAGTCGTATTGATGTGCTATCAATACGAATACGAATTGCCGTATTTTCGGGATAGTAAATGTCAAAAATAAGTGTATTTCTGGATACAAATACACCTATTTTTTACAAATTTCCTTTAGTAAATTTCCCCCTTTATGTCTGTTTTTGCACTTATATGCCATTAAAATGATCTTTTGATATTTTTTCACAAAACCCGGATGTTGCTGGTTTATTAATACAGCATGTATTATACCATTTGAAACCTGGCACTCCGGTACTTGACTTGACTTGAGTGTGCAGCCTGGCCTCAGGACTGACATATATATATATATATATATATATATATATATATATATTAAGAATAATAACCAACATTGGCAAAGTAATTTTGCAGCAGTAACCTGTGAGCAGGACTCAAATATGTACGGTATTGTTACTTGACATTGATGTGACATAACAGCAATTCAGAGCTCAAGGCCAATCATACATTTATTTTGTCAGCAGCAACTAGAGGTTGTGTACTAGTAAAGACTGAATAGACACATTGAGGCATTACTTTGTCTAGCTCAGTGGTTCCCAAACTGTGCGCCTAGGCTCCCTGGGGTGCCTCGGGACACTTGCAGGGGTGCCTCGGGTTGGTCGTCCAGGACCAATTCAAATTGTTTATGATCAATTATTTCTGGACAAAACCAGTGCAGGTGGCTGCTAATCATAAAATGTGTACAATCAGAACCAAATCCTGCCCTTTACCACATAACTGAACCGAAGAAGCACATATAAACACAATCTACTTAATTTGATATATATATTTTTTTTGGGGCCTAGGGGTGCCTTGGAAAAATTCGGATACTCTAGGGTGCCGTGATTAGAAAAAGATTGGGAACCCCTGGTCTAGCTTATACTGTTTCCATGAAAGGTACAGAGATAAAACTAACAATATAATTTCAAATCATACACTGTATAACTCCAAGAATTCACTCATACAAGATAAACAAATAGCCTAAAGTAACTTGTCTAAAATTAAATGAATATAAATTGTGGCTGGAACAAAATAAGTTGTGAAAAACTTTTTTTTTACATTAAGTTAACACAAAATCACCACTGGCTTAATCAGCAACACAAAATATGATCAGGAAAACAGCCAAAATAGAACATTCATTTATTATACCTCAGTCACATGACCTGCGGTCATACGAAAAATATCCTACATAGTATAAGACTAATGCTGCTCCTCGCCTTTATGGGAGGGATTCAAGTGTCGTGTGCGCCAGCTGCCACTAGATGGTGCCTGACGGAGCACTTCAAGAGTTGCTCCATTTGGGAATACCCAGCCACCAGCCCTGACATTGCTGTCATGTGGTTTTCATGGGTTGATAACTAGTATTTTAATAAAATACCATAGAAATACCCAGCCAAAATCAGAAGAAAGTTTCACAGGCCTAAAAAGTTCTTCTCGCAGAGCACATAAGTCAATGAACTGTAACCATAATTCAGATGGAGCCCGAAACATTATTTTTCTTAATCGTTTCCTATTAATCTGCTAAACAGATATTGTATGTCTAACCCCCATGTCCTTAAAAGAAAAGGCAAAAGTGATTATATTCACAATTTAAAAGTTAATAAGCACATTGCAGATATTTGACAGTTTTATTACTTTTAATATGAGATTATTTTAGGACAAAGCTTATATTGAGTCATTTTTAAATGATCTTGAGCAGTAATGACATTCAAATTTAAATAAAAAGCCTCAGTAACTTCTATACATGTACAGTACACGGCAAATTCCTCAGCTCTCAGAAAAGTTTGCACAGGATATCGATTGCACATTTAAACCCCAGAAAATGCACAAGTCTATCCTGAGCTGTCCGTGGTGCTGAACCATACTTCAGTTCACAACACTTGTTGCTTGTTTTACAAAACAAGCTACAAGTGTTAAAACAAAAATAGACATTATGACTGCTAGGCGACAACTTTAAAAAGTTTCAGCTAACCCAGATATACTAATCTTGACATGCACTAATTTATGGTATAACCTACAATTCATCTTTTCTCTAAAAATCTGAAACTTTCTGAGCTTTCATAAAGAAATTGAATGCTATACTTACCCAATGATGTCTTTCTGACAAGATAAAGAATGGATTAAATGAATAGCTAGGGTGTGATCATGTTCTGAGGTAATTGGTTACCTGCATCATTTTATCTACACTAATTAATTAGTTTGGCTGAGCTGTCAGCTATCTCCTTTCATTGTGACTATGTATGTGTAGATGAGGCAATTCCAGCAGGCCTTCCTCTAATGGATGAAAAACACTGAAGAGGAAGCAAACTGCAATGCATTCTCTTAAAGGCTGCTCATTCAATCAGCGACAGAAAACCCTGCATACACTGAGAGAGAGAGAGAGAGAGGACTTCAGATTCTTAACTCACCACTTGAATTCTTGCTCTGTTTCAGGCGCTTTCCACATAGACACTGCAGCATATGCACGCCTTTCTTCAGGAAATGCCCAAGAATCTTCATTGATTGACTTTTTTCTGATTCCTTGACAGATTCACAATGTGAAGGAGTCAGCAGCACATTATCCAGTACATGGGTCTCACAGTCGTGGAATCGACTGGGGTTTGCTTTTGCCGGTAGCCTTTCAAGATCAGAGGATTAAAAACTGTTCAAACGTGACATGTTGGGACTTTTCAATGAAGGCAGTTTGCCAAAAGGGGCAGAGCCTGGGAGATCTTTGTGGGGACGTCAGACGGAAAACACTGAATCTCCTCCTAGCCCTGCCTTCCTCAACAAAGGCTGAGGCTCTCTAAACAACAGCAGCCACTGCACACAGCTCCGTCTATACTTGGTAGGAGGAGGAATTAAAACAGGATAATTGAACAAACAGATAGAAGAAAATATGTGATTGTCACTGGGCAAACAAGTTAAGAGGTCTCTGTGCATGGGATACAATGTTTATGTACACAGTGTCACACCATCCTATTTAAGGCTGGGTACTCAATTTGCAGGTGGACAGAGATTTGTGTAATAGTAATGGGAGTAGACAGGCATTATTCATGACTGTCTTCCTCATTGTGTCTGCCTGGATAAGTGAGATTTGCTGTATTCTCTGTCACTCCCTATAGTATCCTGCACCACTTTGCATTGAGTACTTATGAGACAGAAAGTCCAATCTACTGTAACACAAACAAATGTGCATACAGTGTATGTATTTCGGAGATGTGGGGTTTATAAAGAATTGCACTAAATTTGAAGCATCTTCTGCTTTGCTGTTTCAAAGAAGATGCAACAGGTTACAGTGCATGGTGCTTAAGTGCAGACCGTCGGAAGAGAAAACTGTACAGTTGATGTATATAAGACCGTCGTACATGCCATCAGCAATATTCTGGAGAGATTCATTTTAAAGATGATTTCATTAGTCAGCATACAAGATCAATATAAATATTTTTTTCTTGATATCCTCTCGGCAATCATATAGGTAGAACACTAATAGATTGTGTAGTTGCTTCTGTATTATAATTGAATTTAGTCTGTTTACAATAAGTCCCACCTTTAATAAACGAATAAAATATTTGCTGCCACACCCATCTGCAGGCTCATATAAAGACTTTGGTGTGCGATGCTGAAAGGGAAAGGTTAATGTGGAACAGACTTGTTGCTGGGTTGCAGCTGCAGTTAGACAAGTTCTTTCTGATCTACAGCTCCATACAGACAAATACTGTATATTGTGGATAAAATGAATTGTGGAAGAGAACAGATCTCTATTGCTTGTACTGCAAAAAAAATATCAAATTGTTCTTAAACGTAAAGCATTTTCCAGCACATGGAATGAAAATAGACATGTCAAACAACAAACATGACCTGGATATGTCAGTTTACAAATCTGCACCCACAGCAACCTGTTGGCATACAAGACTGATGCTGAGCTTATGCTATCAAGAACGTTGCTAAAGGTGAAGAAATAATACCGGGGTAGCCAACTCCAGTTCTCGAGAGCTACCAACAGTTAATGTTTTCCAGATCTCCTCACAGAATCACAAGTGAAGTAATTAGCTCCAGCTGTGGATCCTTTTAAAATGTGTCAGCTAGT
Organism: Crinia signifera; assembly: GCF_055691185.1. Lineage (NCBI taxonomy): Eukaryota > Metazoa > Chordata > Amphibia > Anura > Myobatrachidae > Crinia > Crinia signifera. Next base: position 227,257,691 of record NC_139219.1, read on the forward strand.
AATGAGTGCACCTGTGCAGCAGCTGGGATGTCTGGAAAATGTGAACTGTTGGTAGCTCTCGAGGACTGGAGTTGGCTACCACTGAAATAATAGCTCCTAGTAGCCTTGATTTTATTTACACCAATGGAAATCTCTATAACATCTTGCCCATATCTCCCTTTATTCTAAACTGATGTAGCGGGGCTTAAATTCAGGGCAAAGCCATGAGCTCCCAAATAGGGGATGTGGCCTCTGCAAAAGTGAGTGTGGCCTTGTGGGAATGCTGTGACTGCAGCCACGCCCCTTTTTTCATCATTATGGGAGCATGGCCAGGTGTAGTCCTTACTCACTGACATGTTTGAAAAGATCCACAGGTGGAACTAATTATTTCACTTATGATTCTTTGACAATCAACAGTCAAAGGTCAACACAAGAAAAGGGTCAACATGCATTAGGTCGAAACAGTCAGTTAACACAAGAAAAAAATGTCTGTGCTAAAAAGTCGACATGAGAAAATGTCAACATTAGTTTTTCACAGATTTTTGGTGTCTATGTCGACATAGGTTTCGGCACACTTTTATATTCTCCCTCTATGCCCACTGGGAAGGTAAAGAATGAACAAGTCGGTTTAAAAACTTATTCACAATAAACTTGTGTCCACCTTTTTCCATGTTGACCTTTTGCTTGTGTCTATCTTTTGACTATGCTTACCTATGTCGACCCTTTTCATGTGCCGACCTTTTGACTGTAGACCAATAGTGGTCGACCTTTTGCCTATCCATCTAGACCAGGCATGTCCAAAGTCAGGCCCGGGGGCCAATTGTGCCCGTGCTGTCATTTCAAGCGGCCCGCAGCCTCCAGCTGGAAGCGGGCAGAGCATCAGATGTGGGAAGCACAGCACATGACACTAAAGGTGGGGCCCCAGCAAGCGCACCTTTACCTTGCTGCCTGCTGCAGTGAGGAGGTGCCGGCCAGGGCTGTCTTTTCGTATGGGCTTAATGGGCACTTGCACAGGGGCCCTATGCTGATAGCTGAGGTTCCCCCTTTTCCAGGGATACCAGAATTTTGAAAATCGGCCCTGGGGAACTGGAGATATCCAACTTCAAAGCAGCAGTCCACATCCGACCTGTTAATTGCAATTCCCAGTCATATTTCTCAGGTTCTCTCTGACTTAGAGTTTTTTGAGAGTATATTCCAAAAGCTAGGACTCTCCCCTTTCTGTCGACACTAGCCGCTTGTCTCTATCTTGCCCAGAACGAGAGATATCAGCCTTCCAGCAGCCGGTCCCTGCTCCAGCTCCAAATGTCTGGTGTACAGTTTTATATTTTTGTCAATGGAATGGTCTGGCTCCTGATCTCTGATCCCAAAGTTCCCAGCACCTCCTGAAAGTTGGGACTCTATGTTTTTATACTATTGAAGGCTAAGAAATCTATTTCCAGATAATGGCGATATCTGCAGTCAAACAAGCTGCCCTTCCACCGGAAAATGACGAATATTAAGCCCACTCCATTATCCAACCCTCCCCTGCGTATAAAACACCCCCTACCTCCCTGGAAGTCATTTACAAGGGACCCTTCATTCAGCTCAGTGCCCCCTTCCACACGTTAGTGTTCACCCTCCCACCACCAAGTTACTGCTCCAGGTCCTACATGTTGAATGGAAGATAGAGCACCTCCTGCCACCCATGGGACATGAAAGCTGCTGCTGATAGCTCCCCCCACCCCTAGGAGGGGAGAATGGGTAAGGGCCCCAGTGCATTGCTTTGCCCAGGGGCCCACACTGCTGTTAAGATGGCCCTGGTGCCGGCCGCCACAGTCAAATGTGTTTGGCGTCCTACCCCTGCTGCTGCAATCGTATATCATCCTACTCCACAATCACAGTGATAGTAGTGTTTGGGGAGTGGGGCAGCAAGGGGGAAGCTTGCTCCCGTACATGCAGAGCGAAGGAGGGCAGCAGCGGGAGCCCAAGCATCTCCTGTCCTTGCAGTGCCTGCTTTGCCTCTCCGGATTCAGTACTGAATCCCGGCGGTCGGGATCCCGGCGTTCAGAATCCCGACGCCGGAATCCCGACAGCCGAAATGCCGACAAGGGGGGGACGTGGATCGCCCCCCCCCCTTGCGGGCTCGCTGCGCTCGCCACGCAGCGGGCCCGGTGCCTCGCTACGCTCGTTACACTAATTTATTCTCCCTCCAGGGGTGTCGTGGACACCCACGGAGGGAGAATGTGTCGGTATTTCGGAAGTCGGGATTCCGGCGTCGGGATTCTGAACGCCGGGATCCCGACCGCCGGGATATTAATTGCATCCCGCCTCTCCTTTCTCTGGCTCACACAAGGGGCTTGGAAACATACAGAGAAGGGAGGGGCAGAGTGGGGGACATACAGTGAAGGAGGGTGAGGCTGGGGGACATACAGTGAATGAAGGCAGTGATGGCCATTCAGAGAAGGGGGAGCAGGGGCAGGCTGGGGGACATACAGTGAATGGGGGCAGAGTGGGGTACATAGTGAATGGGGGTCATACAGTGAATGGGAGTCATACAGTGAAGGAGGATCAGGCTTGGGGACATACAATGAATGAAGGCACTGATGGACATTAAGAGAAGGGGGGCAGGCTCGGGGACAGAGTGTATGGGTGCTGAGTGGGGAACATACAGTGGATGGGGGCAGGCTGGGGGAAATACAGTGAAGGGACAGGCTGGGGGACATACAGTGAAGGGGCAGAGCGGGGGACCATTCTCATTAATGATTCAAAGAATGTCAGGCTGAATGGTCAGCCCCCACACATTTACACTTCACCAAAGTTTGGGCACCCCTGATCTAGACAATGTCAACCTAATGACTGCAGACCCTTTGAGGAGACCTGGAACACATGATGAACAAACATCCCAGAAAACTATCCCTGGGGAGAAAACACCAAAGCTGCCCTGCTGTGCTGCAAAACAATCAAATCAAGCATTTCTATTCTACGGTATCTACACATAAAGTGTAGATACCGTAGAATAGAAATGTCGATTTCTAATATGCGAAAGTTAAAAAAGTCCACTTCACAAGACCCCACAACAGGACTGACTGCACCTTTTTGGGCCCAAAAAAGGAAAGGATACATAAGGAGTTGGGGCCTTATTCTGCTCGGTACGGTGGGACCGTATACGGGCGGATCAGGTTTTTTTTCATCTGCGCATGCGTAGCTTTCGCAATGCGCAGGTGTAGCGACCTCACACCACTCACGGACGGGTCTCTCCGTGCGAAAAAACCTGTCCGCAAGAGTACGGTCATTGTGGGCGGCATGGGGGCGTTTTTAGGGAAGCGGCCGGAATAATGAGGAAAACTGGGCGTAAACATGGGTGTACATGGGGGTGTGCACCAAAAATGTACGGTGCTACAACCGCTCGAGCGGCGAACGCGCCGTGCATTTTGGCCCAAAAACAAGATAGCTCCAGATCACCCATAGATATACTGTACCGTATGAGAGCGGAAGCCTGGGTCTGCTAATTAACGCTGATTACTACACCTGAATGTAATAAGCAATGCTGCAGGATATTAAGTGAAAACCATTATTTCACTACCTGCAAGCCACACACAGCACTCAAACACATTGGAAGCATATCTTTCTACACTTCAACATGTAAAGGTTGGTTTCATTTTAGGTAAGATTCATTCAAAGACCTGCTTATATATGTCAAAGTAGTTATTTTATAACCATCTACACCTATTCAGAAAGTGTTTTTGTATACTTTAAAAAGCAGGACACTAAATGACACGACATGTGTCAACTTTTTCACTGTAGCACAAACATAACTTTATTTAAAAGTTAAACCAATGTGGGGACACATAGATAGTGATTAAAATGCCACATTAGAACATAATAAATATACATGTAATGAGGGTTAAAATGTTGTTTTATTAGGGTGTTTATTAAGGTAGACAATTGAGTTAATAGAAAACAATTATTGAATAACAGTTAAAATAAATAATTAATTGTCTTAATTATAGTTTAAAGGCAAGATTTGCAGGGCCATATATATATGTGAAGGGTATGCCACCATGCATGGACGTACGCTCACTCTCATGATCGGTGACACACGCTGAGTTTTCCATTGAAAAAAGGCGAGACCCGTCCGTGCACTGTGGCGTACTCTCAGATATACGGAAGATGTTGGTGTGAAAACGGACGAGACCAGTCCGTATACGGTGGTGTACACTCTGTTGTAGCCAGTTAACGGTGTCTAAGTGGAGACCCGTCCGTATACGGTGGCGTACGCTCAAGTGTACGCCACTCCCCATTGTCAGTGTTTGTGACCGTCCATATGCGGCTGTTCTGTGGGCGGACTTACGCTCACCGTCCGCGTATGGGAAACGTACGGTAAAACAGACCGTACGTACGTTTCACCAACCTAACCAGAATAAGGCCCATGATGTGACTGTGAAAGAACATTTTACATTAAATAATAATACAATCCATAGCAGCTCTTTCATCCACTTTTACCCCTAGGCTAACAAAGCCAGTTTTATATCTTCGTTTTAAGTACAAAAGTGCTATCTAAAAATATATCTTGGTATTTCATTTATTTTTTAAATTGTTTCATTACCTGTTTTTGTAATTTAGCGCAACTACCTTTGTTTATGTCATCTTATGGGCGTGTCTACAAAAACGCGTCAGCCCCCTGAGCCCACTCTGCCTGCCCATCTTGGAGCAAATGCCACAGCGAGTGTGAAACTCGCCAAAGGCGTTCATTTCGGGGTGTTACACATGCATAAGCCCCAAACATCGGACGGGGTAGTGAATTCGGCCTGCAGCAAATGGGTCTGAACTGCCCCCATGGTTTGTTCCAAAGGCAAATTACTTTTTTATTTGGTCCTACAGAAATGCTCAATCAGACCCCTATGATTGTAGCTAACTTTAAACATTATAGAAAGAGGTATAAATGTACAAATGGTTCTTCCGTGGCTCAAAATTAACCCTATATAATCTATTTAACTATGACATAATAAGACACATGTCCCAGATATAATACTATGGAACATATAAATGGCTTTTTCAATGTTATTAATGCCTTAAAGCAATAAAAAAAATAAGCTGAACATGTTGCTAAAGGCTTTGATGAACCTGTAATCTAAAAAAATATTTTCTAAATTGCCAATCATATGTGACACAGTAGTATTATTTAATTCTGCCTTTCAGCACTTTAAATATTATTGCTAACTCCCAACTTTTAAATAAGACAGGTTTAAGGGAATCATCTACACATCAGTGCTGGTTCTAATTGTCTCTCCTGAGATTCATTTAATAGAAATGTTCCATATAGCTTTGCTCCCATTGGCTGCACACTCCACACCCATTGCTAAGAAGTTGTAATGATGTCGATAGTGAGTAAAAACAAGATAACTACCAATGTTGAGATTATGACCTTTTAACCTGTAAAATTAAAGACATTGGAAAATGGTGCTGAGAATAAGTCCTAATTACAGTGTTTGCTACTATGGCAATATCTGTTTGTTTGCTGGCCCAAGAGAAAAGGGCAGGAGTCAAACTCACTGCAATGGTCGCAGCTATGGGTTACAGAAAAAAGAAACGGAGATGACAGATGCTGGCTCAACAAGGGAATTCCCAAGAAACCATCTCTATTTCACTGTATCCTTCATGACCTAATGCACAGGTGGAAAATAAACTGAGCAAATAAAAACCTGTTTTAAGGAATATATAGAAGAACGCACAACAGTAATAGAAGAACATATGTAGATTCTGTGGATAATGATGTGCTACTGTATTTTGTTAAAGTTATTATGTTACAAATAGCCTAAATAGCATTCATTAGAACTGGATCTTGCCATGTTTAGAATAAATGAAAAAATATTATGTCGCATTTTCAAATGGCTGATTTTTGCATTTTTTTATAGCAGTTAAATCATACCACTTTGTAAGGGACAGGAAGCAGGATATTTTTGGTGGGCCTTTTTTGCCACCAGAGCAGAGACCCCGCGCTGACCTTTTCTAGCGACATCCACCTCTGACGTCCCCACTGGCTACTGCAATCCTGGGGGTTCCGTCTACAGTTTCATCCAGAGTCTCATGAGTTAGTTGAAGATCTCCCTGCTGGCTCCACGGAACTCAGGACTCCCAGCCATTACAACGAAAGCAGCCCCCAGGGGTCTCTGTATCACCTCTCATCTCCAGGTAAATAAACCCTCCATCTAGAAACACTTTGGCATTCTCCCCCTGTTATTATTGACTTAATCCATCAAGTGGGTTGCGCTGATTCTGCCATATTAGTGTCACACCGTTCTACCTCTCCACAAGCAGCTTTTTGGTAACCTCTAAACTAATCCTCTTATCACCCTTTCTCTCACATGAAAAGGTTCCTCTCCACGACACCTCTACCTAAAGCATCACTGCCATGACCAGAACCATGCCCAGGTCTGATACACCGCCATCCTCTCCTGCTTCCAAGAAGGCTGCTGCAGCATCTGAAAAGTCTGACACACCTAAAGCACACCGTTCTCCCGAACCCGCCATCACCTATTTAGATATGGCCGACCTGATTAAATCAACGGTTGGACCCCTTCTTACACAGTCTTCGATATCACCTTCCAATTGCAGTATCTGTCACACAGGGTAGGTGATGCGGAGAATAATATTGGAAGGCTCTCTCACGACATGGCCTCTGTTTAAACGGCTATGGTCAGGTTGGACAAGGAAAACTACCAGCTCTGGAATAAACTGGATGATGTAGAGAGCAGATCCTTCAAAATCACATCAGAATCGTTGGCCTTCCTGAATCTATTAAAGATCAGGCTCTCCATACCTTTCCCACCATAGCCTTGCTCTTGCTTCTAGGCATTTCTAAAGAATATAAGCAACTTGATATTGAATGCATACACCGCATCAGCTCTATTCACAAATCAATGGATAAATGCCCTAGGGTGGTGATCTTCAGATGCCTCAACTTTCTTCATAAACTGGCGATCTGGTCTGCCTCCAGAAAACTGTGCCCTATTATGTGGGAGAACAATACACTTTTGCTGTTTCATGACTTTTCTGCTGAATTCACCCAGGTTAGAAAAGCCTTCTCCCCCATCTGCTCCCGTCTTGTCCAGAAGAAGAAGAAATTTGCATCACTCTACCCGGCATGACTTTGCCTCTTCTCGGGTGTTGATTTTGCCGACCAGTCTGACACTGAGGCCTATCTCAGAGATTAAGGCCAGACTCAAGATATTACGGATCAATGATCCCTAATTCTCTGCTAGACAGCCTTTCAACACTCACTTACTTATTTGTACATGATACCTCCTCTCCTCGTTAGTGGATGGACTATTTTTGTTTCTGGTTATCTCATCACTGGTTTCTCATGAGGTTCTTTCCACATGTCTGGAGTAGTCATATCCTTACATTTACTTTTGATGTGCTTTTCTTTTCTTATTATGTCTTCTTCCCCCTAAGTTATCTCTCATAGAGGTTGCTTGTTATTTTTGTTACAGGGTTCTCATAAGGAGTTCATTTGGATTTAGTATACCTTATTAATGTTAATGCACTATGTTTGTACATTTGCACTCTACCAGAAGTCACTTATTTTTCTGATTTATTTCTTATGGTGGATCCATGTTTCTTCCTTTTCCCTCCTCCCCAACACCCCTAGTTTATACTCCCGTTCCATCTTCAGTGATTTTCCTTTTTAATTTTATTTTTCTGTGATTTACTCTATGCAGTAGACAGGCAAACTTGGACATACTGTACAGGTTTCTTTACCATCTTCCCATATCCACTATGAACCCCTTAAACCTTCCAATTGAAATGTAGGAGGCATAAACTCCCATGCAAAACGCTGTCAAATCTTACAGTAGCTAGCTAAACAGACTTAGTGTTTATTCAAGAACCTCATCTCTCCTCTTTGGAAATGGCTAAGGTTTCAATGCTGGGATGGGTACTATTGGCTGTATCTCATTTTAACTCCAAGTCCAGAGGAGTTGTTATCTTGGCGAAAAGGACATTGGCCATGACCCCTACAAACCTTCATACTGAACCAGATGGCCAATAGTCACAGTTGAGTGACGGTTGAGTTTCTTAATTTATTAATTCCTCAAATGCATAGTAACCTAATCATCTGTGGAGACTTTAATATGGTTTCATCAATTTATATGGATAGATATAATCCCCCTCCCTAAGATTATCACATCCTTTTCAGCACAACTACAGATTACCGATGTTTGGGGGGCCCACCGACAGAGAATTTGCCTGCCTCTTCTCTGCACATAACACATTCTCCCGAATTGATTACACATTTATCTTGTCTCATTTTCTTCCCAAAGTCTCCGATGCAAGCGTAGAGCCTATCGTTATCTCAGACTATGCCCTTTCCTGGTTATCTATCACCATGGGATCATGTGATCGCCCTCCTCGTCTAGTAAGCTGTGACATTTTCCAACAGGCATATCTGATTCCCTGATCTTTCGAGACAAACTAAAAGCTGCTTGGTGCGATTATGCTTTAAACAATCAGGAATGTGCATCAAGCAACCCCATTTTGTTCACCTGCAATGTACCATAATTCTTTACCCCAGGTCACCTTTCTCCCTCCTTCCATATTGCCAGCGGTACGAGACAAGGTTGCCACTTTCCCCTCTCTTGTTTGCTATAGCGATTGAACCCCTGGCAATAGCGATATGAAACAGTCCATCCAATGCAGACAATCACATAATAGAATTAGAGCTTAAAGTCTCTTTACTCACAGACGACATTATATTATTTATTTCTGATCCTGAAACTAGTATTCCTGTACTGGGGTGCACATCCCTCTTTTTCTTTCCAGTTTATACAAAGCTAACTTTTCCCTGTCTTAACCAAAATATCTACATTACTTGATTCTTGATCCTCTTTCTGGGCTAATCCTTCTTTCATCCCTTCCACACAAAGGCAGTTATTCTGGTTACTCCTTCTGGCAAATTCCTTCTTGGATGGACAAAACCATGTGCACTGCAGTTGGGGTAGATGTAACTTGTGCAGAGAGTTAGATTTGGGTGGGGTTTACTTCAAAGTGAGATCTATTGCAGTGTAGAAATAAAGCAATCAGGCTGTATTTTCCCTGCACAGAAACAAAATAACTCACCCAAATCTAATTCTCTCTGCACATGTTACATCTGTCCCACCTGCAGTGCACATGGTTTTGTCCATTTAAGAAGGAATTTGCCAGAAGGAGTGAACCAGAATAAGGCCCTTTATCTTTTATTACACAACTGGAAGGATGAAGGACTTTGTCGTTTCCAAGGTTTTTGATCCTGGAGGTGTTATATTTTCCCTTGCAGATTTACAAATTCAATATGATCTACCCAACCAACACTTCTGTACTGTATGTTCTGTATGTATTTGCAGCCTCGCCATTATACATTTTCCTCAGACCTTTCTCTATGTTCTATACATTCACTAGATATTGTCAACTCCCTCTTACACTCCTCACATTTGTCTCCCTATCGCACCAGACATTTGTATTCCAATGTATTCATCTAAACGATCATTGGAAATCAACTCATTCTCCCTGGATTGTTGATATTCCGCATATAATACACATAAGTATGCTTCACAAACACTGCCCCAGCCTTCCATTTCTTACAATCGGCCTACTTACCGGAAGTACACTTATGTTTCCTTCACAGAGGTTATATTTCCCCGGCCCAGCGTAAACTTTGGGTTACTGAGGAAACTGGGTATTGCCAAAAAGGACACTACTACTCTGCCTTTTTCATTCACTGTATCTGGGTTATTAGACAATTTTGGTACAAAGTTGTTGCATTTATCAACTCCATTTTTGGTGTATTTATTCCCCCTGATATTGCTGCTTATATTTTTATGCATTTTGGTAACTGCCAGTTTATTAAATCTAGGGCCGGTGCTAGGTACGGCAACGACCCAGCCAGGGGGGGGTGCCTTTCCTCCCCGCCCGCCATTCACCTGGTCCAGAGGGGTGATGCGGCCGCTGAGTTGCTCCATGACGGGAAGGGGAGAGGAGAGTTGCAGCGGAGGAAGGGGTGGGAATGCGGCCGCCGCTGCCGAGGCGCTCCACGAGGGGCAGGGTGTGTGGATGGTGCGGCGCCGCTGCGGCACTACCTCTGAACTGGCTCCATGAAGGGGGCTACCAAGTGCCGCCCTCCAGTGGCCGGTGCCCTATGCAAATGCCTAAAACTGCCTAGTGGTGGCGCCGGCCCTGATTAAATCCCCAAAATTTGTGATTCCTCTCATGGTCACCATTGTACCATTGCGGAAAAAAAATAATACTCATCCATTGTACATCTCGCTCATCCCCCTCATTAAACGAGGTTAAGCAAAAATTGTTACAACTACTATATTTTGATAACCGTACTTTACTGTACTCAGATGTAGAAATGGGTATTCAAAGATTATTTTCTAAATGGGGTAAATACATTGCTGCACTAGCCCCAGATGTTTGCTCAGAAATTAGTAAACCCCTTTTGAACTCTAGATGATATTTAATTCTTTCACATGTCAATTTATAACATTTATATAAATCCTAACCACCCTGCTCATTAAACATTCACCTTAATTTATAAGATATATATATATATTTTTATATATATATATATATATATGTATATATATATATATATATATATATATATATATATATATATATAAATCAATTAATTATCTATGGACCCATTACTATATGTTTGCTGCTCCTGCCTTCACCACTTGTCCTTTTTCCCTCATTCCTTCCCTCCCCACATCCATGTAATTTGTTATATCTCTTTGTTTACCAAATATACTGTATGTATGGTTTGTTTATGTTTGCTTCATTTTTTTTAGCATATCCTGGTGTTTTTAATCTGTGTAATTAGGGGATTACCTGCATTGTGGTTTAATTGCACACACCTTGCCAACCTCACTATCCATATAGCTTTGGTATATGTTTGCACCAATTATTTTCTTGGTAAACATTTATGTGACAATATTGTTGTTTGTTTCTTGATGGTCTTAAAAATCTAATAAAATGTATCTACAAAATAAAAAAAAACAAAAAAAGGAAGATGAAGATTTTAAATTGCATTTACCTGTCTTTACATGAAATTACACAGCGTTTCAATGAAATATGTTGAGTATTGCCTTCAGGGCTAATTTAAGCAAAGATCCCCATATAAACATGTTAGTTTGATCAAAACATAAAAAGACAAAATACACCACATTTTGCTTTAGTCATACTGTTTGGAAAGGTCAATGAATCTACACCGAAGTCATCTGGGAAATATATACAGTACACATAGGCAATATATATGTCAGTTTTCGGCTTCTGATGACATCAACTCTGTATGAAAACTATGAGATCATTCAATATAAAAATACACCTATATGACAGTTTTCAAAAATACAGCACTTATTGGGACAAAACACTGAATAGATGCATAAGGTACTGTAAGTTAGCACTGCAGGGAAATTAATTGAATAGCAAAAATGCTTTCTTGGGAGGAAGAAAATGAAAGAAAATGGTACTGACATGTAAATTGAAGCATGTGGGCAATAACTATAGCCTACACATTTACTGAAATGACATATTCATGATAAACTGTAGTACAGTGTCAACAGCAGGCAGTATTAGCAAATGCTGACTAAACTTGCATGACATTTAAATGTTTCTGGTTTTCATTGCTGAGAGAGGTCAGTTAAGATACTGTATATAGTTCTAAATAAAACACCCAAACATTATACATATATATAATAAAAAGTGAGATATCAGCATATATTTCTCCTTTTAAAAAAATGCTTTATTATTGAGACAACATAAGACATACAAGAAAATCATAACAAAATCTTCTGTTTTATATTATGTTGATCTGTTATTTACCAAGTCATTAGCCACTGTGTTCAGCATTACAGGACTTTGTTCCCATCTTCACCCACCTTCCCATCTCTCTCCCCAATCTTCCATCTTTCCTCACCTGCTTCTCTCCCTCTCTTTTCTCTCTCTAGCTCTCTCTTCCTACGGAATATGGTCATTAGGTCGACCCTATAACAGTCGACATGCATTGGGTTCGACCACTGAAGGTCGACAGGCCTTATGTCGACACCTGAAATAGGTCACCATTGGCTAAGGTCAACAGGTTTGTAAGGTCAACAATGGCAAGGTCCACAGTCAAAAGGTCGACATGAGTTTTTCACATTTTTTTTAGTCGACATATTCAGAAGGCGTTATTTCATGCCCTAGTGAAGCAAGGCACTGTGCCTGAAGCATTGGTGAGCGAAGTGAGCCATGTGCGGGGATGAGGTACACGTTGACAGTGTCCATGTTGACTATGTTGACATTCGGAACAAAAAAGAAAAACTCATGTCGACTTTTGACTGTCGACCTTGCCATTGTTGACCTAATGCTTGTATCGCCCTTCAGTGGTCAACTGAATGCAGAGTGACTGTTGCCAGCCCATCAAGGATGCATAATTGGCATGTAAAGGCCCCCATACACTAGGACGATTTACATGCAACTGGGCTTTTTTCATGTGATTGTGGCAATCAATTGCATAAAAAGTGTCCAAATTGTGTGTAATTGACAGTATGTCCGATGCGGGGCACGGTCCCGTACGCATAGCACTGGAGCCTGTGAGTCGCAGCGGCTACAGAAGCAAACTGTTGGGGGGGGGGGATCGGAGCGACTTCTTCGAGGGGAGAAGTCCCCTTAGTGTTACCTCGAAAGCAGCAATGAAAAATGCATAATCATCCAAAAATGACCTTTATTTTATATACCCCTGTGATGTTGCATGTGCAGGTCTCCAAGAACATGGTGTCCGCACCATGGTCCCAATAATTTTGCAAGCGTGAATTTGAAAGGAAATAAAATATCTGCCAATTTCCTGGTGATTTGTGCAACACTGATGCAAAATATGTGGAATGGCCCCCCCTGGACCCAAGAGGCACCACACTCTAGCACATACCACTAGCACATACCACTGGAGATTACATAGATTAGCAGGATTTCAAATGACTCCAAATGAAATCATTTTATGTGCTGGACCAAATATGTGCAACATGACGCCATCCTCCACTTTACATGAGTGATCTGGCAACACTCAGTTTCTAAATACGTAGGTTGATTAAAGATTGGTTGACATCACTAAAATGATTCAGCAATATTTACTTGTTAAATACAGGTCTGTTGTTGCGATTAGTAGCATAGGCAAAACTAGAAACATGGTAATGGGTGATCCCAGTTCCATATTTCAGATTTTTTTAAAGAAAGAAATTGCAAGAAAAGGGGTGTGGCCCCACTGAATGAGACGTGTGCCTGCTGAATAGGACATGGGACCTCATTCTGGTTTAATTGGCCATGAGAACGTTCCCATGGGGGGCCGATGTTTTTTACTTGCACATAATTAGTTATGCGCATGTGTAGGCCTTCTGTGCGAGCGCCTCCGCCGACCTGCGGCTTGGCATTTGCACAGTGTGTGTGTGTGTGTGTGTGGGGGGGGGCAAGTATAAGGGCAGTGGTGGCGATGTGGCATGGGAATATCCAGTGTTTCATGGGTGTCCCTATGCAAATGCTAGGTGTTCCCATGCAAATTGCGGTGTGATGAAGGTGCCAGGCGGCTGACGTCACATGATGTCAGCTGCCCACCCTGTTTTTAGCCAGATGGCATCAAGTATAATTCAGTCTCCACTGATTTACGTTTGCGAGCCCTGGAGAAATCATTCAATGGTTGGCGACCATCGAATGATTTCTCTGCCAGCGGGACATTTGAGGGGATGTGTTTTCATAACACATCCACTCGCATGGTTGCTAGGGGATACGGCAGCAGAGGGGCAGTGATTAGGCGGGATGGCCCCTCTGGGACTCGGTAAGCTGCGAGCTTCGCAGGTTACTGAGTCAACCAGAATGAGGACCAAGGTCTTGCATGAAAAGATTACCTTATACTCCATACATTGGCCAACACGTGTACTATTCTGTCCCAAATGTTTTAAAGTGGTATATTTGGAATCCCCTGCCATTAGCACACCAATATCAGAGACATACACTGGTACACTGGACTATGTATTGGCGGATGAAGTGGTGGGCGTCATCTGGGATTGGTGGCCGGGTGCAAAATACAGCAAGGACAGGTGGCTCGGGAAGGCGGACCCTGATGGACACACACGTGATGCTAGTCACGCTACAATGCAGCGTGCTGTCATGCGTGTGCACTTTAATGTGTGTCCAGGGGAAGCGCGGGGGGGGGGGGGGGGGGGGGGAGGACAAAGATGATCAATAATAAACTATTTTTTAAGCAAATGGGTGGTCCGGTGCACCCCTATATCCCCCTATGATTAGAAGTTATAGAACGTTGCCATTACACTGCTTATTAATCTAGAGGGATCAAATAAAGCATGTAAAAAGGATCAATGATAAAAAAAAGACAAAGGAGAGAATAAATTAAGAGACACAGGTGGCAAGAGGCTGGAGAGTCTGAGGGGTCATGAGACCGGACAAACATAGGGGAGCTTGAGATAAGAGGACATAGAGAGATGGGGCTACAGCTATTTGGCAACCACAACAGGCAGACCTGGAGAACAAGTCAAAAACTAGTTGTACAATATTGATGTATTCATGTGTCTTTGCTTTTATACAGATATGATCTAGCACACACTGTAATGTCATTTTGCAAGTGCCTATTAGGGAAAAATAACAGATGAGGATATTGCACACTGGGAAAATCTCCCTGTAGGAAGAAAACTGTGAGCCTCAGCTGTACAATGTACTAAACACTGCCAAATCTTTGGGGCATTCTTTTGACATTTAGCTGTTTGTTGCTTAACTGCAGGGTGAGAATAGATGTAGGAAAAAAACAGGTGCCACTGTTAGAAAGAACAGAAGAGGTGGAACAGTTTGCAATTACAGTAGTTACTCTTCACAGATAATTTCCTCATCTACAAAGAGTACCTACAGTACCTGCAAACTGCCCCCTAGACATGTCCACACAGTGGTGTAAATATAGAGGGTACATGGGATGCAACTGCTATGGGGCCCGGAGTCTTGAAGGGCCCCAAGGCAATCTCCTGTGCTCTTATGTTTATTATTTTTGTTTTTTAATATTGCCGCACACCCAAGGCGATACACCATGCCCCCCTTCACAGGCGGTGGGAACAGGAGACTCGGCAGCCTGCAGAAAGGAGATCTGGCGGCCGGCGCCTGCAGAGAGGTGACCCGGTGTCCACCATCTGCAGAAATGAGACCCAGTATCTGGCGCCTGCAAAGAGGAGACCCAGTGGCCAGTGCCTGCAGAGAGGTGACCCGGTGTCCACCATCTGCAGAAAGGAGACCCAGTGGCCGGCGCCTGCAAAGAGGAGACCCAGTGGCCAGTGCCTGCAGAGAGGTGACCTGGTGTCCACCATCTGCAGAAAGGAGACCCAGTGGCCGACGCCTGCAGAGAGGAGACCCAGTAGTGGCCAGTGCTTGCAGAGAGGAGACCCAGTAGTGGCCAGTGCTTGCAGAGAGGCGATCCTGCAGCTGGCACCTGCAGAGAGGTGATCCGGCAGCTCTGCAAGCAGGAGATCCGGCACTGGGGAGGTCTCTAGTGAGTGCACTGCGGACTGAGGGAAATAATGTACCTTTTTTATCTGACAACTACTGCACCTGCTCCCATCCACATACACAGTGGCCGGCTCCTGAGAAGTAATGTATTATTTTGCAGAGGCTAAGAGGCTAATCTTCATCGAAATTCCTCACTTGCCCTAGTGTCTACTTGCACTTCTTTAAGTGGACTTTCCTCCTGCTCCCTCACCCCATCTCTCTCTTTCCCATCTCACTACTCCCCACCTTTCTCCACGCTTCCACACTCGCTTTCATCCCTCTCTCTGACAGTCTCACCTTCTCTAACCCCCCCTCCTCTCTCTCTCTCTCTCTCCCTCCCCCTGTCTCTTCCTGACACTCACTTTCTTGCTCCCCTTTTTCTCTCTCCCTCTCTGAAATTCGCTCTCTCCTGCTTATACCCAGTGGTGTAGCTAGGTGCCACGGTGCCCAGAGCAAGGGCATGTTTCACACCCCCCCCCCCCCCCCCCCCAATTTGTAGGGCTCTTGCTCGGTGAAAAGGGGGCGCAGCCTAACATTATACCACACACCGTAATGCCCATTGCACATTTTAGCAAACTTTGTAATACCCATTACACATAAAGCCACATGCTGTAATGCCATTTACACATAAGGCCACACATGATGCCCATTACATACTATATAGCAAACCGTAATGCCCATTACACATCTGACACATAAGTGCTACTTACCTACATGCTCATCGCTAGGAACTTCATGCTCGATGCCAAGGGGGACTATTATTGCTCGTTGCCAAGGGGGACTATTATTGCTCTTTGCCAAGGGGGACTAATATTGCTCGTTGCCAAGGGGGACTATTATTGCTCGTTTCCAAGGGGGACTAATCTTTCTTGTTGCCAAAGTGGACTATTATTGCTCATTGCCAAGGGGGACTCCCCCCTCCTCCTGCTCCCTGCTCTGCCCGTCTGAGCTGCCCGCCCTGTCCGCAGCTATTTTCACTTAAGTCTGACACTGGACCCTTAGCCAATAGGCGATTGCGGTCCAGCAGCCATCAATGCTGCTTCTGATTGGCTGCTGGACCGCAAGCGCCTATTGGCTAGCGGTCCAGCGGTAGAGTTAATAGCAACGGACAAGGCTCCAACCCCCCCCCCCCCGATTTGTAGGGCTCTTGCACAGTGAAAAGGGGGTGCAGCCTAACATTATACCACACACCGTAATGCCCATTGCACATTTTAGCGAACTTTGTAATTCCCATTACACATAAAGCCACATGCTGTAATACCAATTACACATAAGGCCACACATGATGCCCATTACATACTATATAACAAACTGTAATGCCCATTACACATCTGACACATAAGTGCTACTTACCTACATGCTCATTGCTAGGAACTTCATGCTTGATGCCAGGGGCTTCATGATCAATGCCAAGGGGATTCATGCTCGATGCCAAGGGGCTTCATGCTCGATGCCAAGGGGGACTGAAAAAGCTCATTACCAAGGGGGACTGAAATAGCTTTTTGCCAATGGGGACTGAAATAGCTTGCTGCCAAGGGAGACTGAAAAAACTCATTGCCAAGGGGGACTGAAATATTGCTAAGGGGGAATATTATTGCTTGTTGCCAAGGGGGACTATTATTGCTCGTTGCCAAGGGGGACTATTACTGCTCATTGCCAAGGGGGACTATTATTGCTCGTTGCCAAGGGGGACTAATCTTGCTCGTTGCCAAGGGGGAATATTATTGTTCATTGCCAAGGGGGACTATTATTGCTTGTTGTCAACGGGGAATATTATTGCTCATTGCCAAGGGGGACTAATCTTGCTAATTTCCAAGGGGGACTATTATTGCTCGTTGCCAAGGGGGCCTATTATTGCTCGTTGCCAAGGGGGACTATTATTGCTCTTTGCCAAGGGGGACTAATATTGTTCGTTGCCAAGAGGGACTATTATTGCTCATTGCCAAGGGACTCCCCCTCCCGCTCCCTGCTCTGCCCGTCTGAGCTTCCCGCCCTGTCCGCAGCTATTTTCACTTAAGTCTGATGCTGGACCCTTAGCCAATAGGCGCTTGCGGTCCAGCAGCCATCAATGCTGCTTCTGATTGGCTGCTGGACCGCAAGCGCCTATTGGCTAGCGGTCCAGCGGTAGAGTTAATAGCGATGGACAATGCTCAGCGAAGCCAGGCAGAGCAGGGAGTGGGCGGGGGATTTAGCGGGGGAGTGGGTTGCGCCAGCTCTGCCCTCCCTACACCTCTGCTTATACCCCTCCCTTTCTCTCTCTTTCTCTCATTTCCCTTTTTTCCATGAGGCTCTCTCTCCCTCACCCTTTCTTCTGCATTCTATTGGGCTTTGTAGTGACCATGTTGGGGATGGGTGGGGGCGGCTTTCAAGAGTTTGCTTTGGGCCCACAAAGTTCTAGTTATGCCCCTGTGTCCACTTCTCTGTGCTACTGCCAAAAAACCCTGAACATTACTCAGCTGCCCCAGCGATATTGTTTTGATAAAGCAATCCAAAAATATTTTTTATCACATCAGTGAAAAAAACTTTATTTAGGCCATGTTTACAAACAGACCCATTAATAACTGCAGGCCTCCTATTAAGAATGTTTTGCAATTTGTGTACAGTATTTGGACTTATACAAGTTAGTTCACAGGAGCCTTTCATTAAAAGGCTCTTTATATTGTACCACCCACGCATTGTAAAGGTCACAAAGGCCCTTATTCTGAACGGTGCGGAAATTCCCGCTTGCGTACGGGCCGCCGATGTTTATCTTCTGCGCATGTGCAGAGGTCACTCTGCGCATGTGCAGGCGATTTCGCCGCAAGGATTCTCTATACGCCGCACAGGGGGCGTAGAGGGGCGTGAGGGTCTACTTATCCTCATTACCCTATGCATACGCCCAGCGTTTCATGGGCGTTCCCATGCAAACGCGGGGCGTATGCATGGTAATGAGGCCGTGACGCGTGGGTACGGGGCGGGCATCTGACATCGCCGGATGTCAGCTGCCCGCCCCCATACAAGATTTCACACGGACAAGTGTCCGTGTGGTCTTGTGTTGCGGGACCTGGTGGAGCGTGCGGCCCTGCATTCGATGTTCGGCGACCATCGAATGCAGGGGCTGCTCCCACCATGGAGGAGGCGTATCCCCGTCCAATTTCATGCGGATCGCCACATATCCGCGTACGGACGGCCGTGGCGATCCGTATGGAAGGCGGGGATTCGCCTGGTGCGTTGGAGCCGCATATGCGGCTCCGGCCGCACCAACCAGAATAAGGGCCATAGACACACACTACAACAAAAGGTTCTTAAGGCATACCATTTAGGATACAAAACAACCTTACTCTTGAAATGAAGAGTCAATTAATTTTATAACCACAGTCTGGAAGTAACAATGCTTTCCTGGAGTTGGCGCAATATATTCTGGCCACATTTTCGAAAGAGAATGTTAGGCTAAAGGTGCATACACACTTTACAATTTTTTTGACCAACTTTTTTTGACCAATTGCGTTAATTTTGGCCATTCTCAACGAAATTGGTCAAAATATCTTTCAGTGCGTTTGCAACAAACGACGAATGATGATGCGCATACCCACCATCAAGGTTGTTCGTCAACTGTGCATGCAGCTCAATTTGAAAATCTTTCAAAAAGAGCCTATAAACTGTAGCTAGATCTTTCGTCTGTCGTCAATATCTTTCTTCAACATCTTTGGACCAGGACACTGGATTCAAGGGAAATGTCTATAAAAATTGGTTAAAACAATTGTACAGTGTGTATGCACCTTAACAGAAGTGGGATTATCATTGAATGCCAGATGTATCAAGCTTCAAAAAGTGATTGACAGTGTCATATTACATGCTGGGTTTCACAACATGACAGTTTGGTGCTGATTGGCTGATTGTTTATCACTCTCCACTTTATCAGTTTTTGAAGCTTGATAGATCTGGGCCAGAGGTAGAAGCTGATTACCTGGCAGCTAGGAGCTGATTGGCTGGCTGTTTATCACTCTCTATTTTATCTCTTTTTGAAGCTTGATACTTCTGGCCCTGAGTACTGAATGGCTGCTACTTTCCCACCATTCATATTGTTTGATTAACAGTAAGGCGGTCTCAGGAATACAAGTTAGCATACACCATTCTTATTTACATAGATACGTGTTTCACTGACTGGTAATTAATATCGGATGTACCAAGCTTCAAAAAGTGATAAGGCGGAGTGAGAAACAGCTATCCAATTAGCACCTACCTGTCATATATCAAACCCAGCCTGTAACATGGAAGTTATGATCTGATTGGCTGGCTGTTTACCACTCTCCATTGCATCACTTTTTGAAGATTGATACCCTCTGGCTCTAAAGGAGCCCATACACGCTCTGCTGTGTCTGGCTCCGTTCTGCACTATGCAATGCGCGGTCCCGCGCATCACATAGTACAGTACAAAAAGTATGTGCCGCACATACTTTTTGTACTAGCTACACATCGTATCGGATCGCAGTGCATGCACAATGCATGCACAAGGCAAGCGATATGATACGATGTGTACTATTTAAGTCCCGAACGGATCCGTTAAACGGACCTTGTATGGGCACCTTAAGACTTATTATTTAACTAGTAAGCCTGCTCAAAGCGAATTCTCCGAAAGCTAGTAGATGTAGTTTCACTTGCTGCCAACAGATGGCGTGTTTCGGAGTCACACGGACACTAGACATATACAGATGATATTTCATTAAGCTGTAATGATTTTTTCTTCTGGCAGAACATCCATGACCTACTGCAGAGTCCTGAAATAATCATTTTGTTTAACAACTGTTATTGCTGGGAACAGGGGTTGAGATTTTGATCCATTAATATCGTAAAAGAGTGTCAGTGTGGAAAGTGTTAGAAGCAGACATGTCATTGCTCTTCATGCAGGCAAACACAGGCAGGTTGTGGATGTAAGTGCACTGGCTAGACTAACCATGAATAGCTGTTGATGTACTGCACAGTATATGCTCTTTTCTATTTCTGTGACTGTGTCTGGACTTGAAATTATATATGGTAAGGTATGATTATTTTCTATTGAAAAAAAAAAAAATTCTGCAAAAAAATATTTATTGAAAACACATAGGAAATATAGGGGGTTATTCTGGTTGATTCGCTCGGATGGGAATGCGCACCCTTGCAAATCAACCAAACTCCGCCTTGCGAATGGTTGGCTGCACACAGTAACATCCATTAGCAGGACAGGGGGAACCTCCCACATTTTTTGATGGTCGTCGACCAACGAAAGATGTGGAAGGTGCAGGCATATGTAAGGTTGCTATGACCCTACATATGTGTGCACGCTGAAAACCGGTGATGTCAGCTGCACCGCACCCGTCACAGCCTCATTAGCATTAGAACACCCAACATTCTCATGGGAACGCCCATGAAACGCTGAGCGTTCCCATATGCTATTGGTGCTGCCTGGCACCCCATGTCCCTCTCCGCCAGTGCCGTAACTAGAATAATTGCACCCCCCCTGCCGATATCGGCAGCACCGCCCCCCCTCCGCCTAGCCCTCACACCCGCGGCCCGCTCAAGTAAAGTTAAACACCCTCCTTAACCCTCCACATACCGCCACCGCATTCAGGGTCCCGCAGCGCAGATCTCCTACTGGCTCTGTCTCCTCTTGCAGTGCTAATGAAAAATGTCCATTACAAGCGTAAGTAAGTGTATATGCTACCCAGCAGGGATGTGCAGTCAGGGGAGGCAGGGGAGGCAGAGCCTCCCCTGTCATTTATGTTTAATATAATAATACAATACAAAGAAAATACTTATGACGCATATTATGTGTCATAAGTATATGCTTTGTATTATTAGAATCATTTTTACTCTTTTTTTTTATTAGCTAAGGAGGCATCAAGAGCGATGCCTCCTGCTGTCTATATTAAAGTTACAGACACAGGGGCGGGCAGTGGGCAGGGCTGAGAACTGAGCTGTAAAAGCTCATTTAAAAAATGTGTATAGGTGGCACCTATAGCAGTGACTCGGTGACAGGGACGTGCTTTTCTGCCTATATGAAAGCACACCCCTGTCACTGAGGCAGAAGTGATTGGACACAGTGGTGCTGTCTCAGCGACAGGGGAAGCTTTCATAAAGGCAGAAAGCACGTCCCTGAACGATGGCACATCTATAGGTGAGGTGACGCTTATACTGTAGCACAGTTTAGTTTTTAAGGTGGACGAGCCATGCACCCGCTGCACAGCTCGTCTGCTGACTTGTATTGCCGGGGGTGGGGGGCGGAGCTGTGCCGAGCCGCTCAGCCGCCAGCTCCCGCTTATCTGGCCACCAGGCACCGGCACAGTCTGCTCCCCTTACTGTCCGGGGTCTCTTCTCCCTCCCGCCCGGCGCTATAGTTCTAGGTCTGCATGCCTGTCCCGGGACGCTGCCGTCACTGCTGCCTGGGTATCCGCGGTTCCTGGCTAAACGGTAATTTGGCAGGTGGGGGCTGTGTTTTTTTTAAAGTGGCATAAAGTGGCATACAGTAGGTGTTTATTTGTGTTAATGGACAGACAGACGTGTGTTTGTGTTGTTGTGACAGAGGTGTGTATCTGTATTTGTGTAAAGTGACGTGTGTGTTTGTGTAATGTGACAGGTGTGTACTGTTTCTGTGTGTTTTTTAAATTAAGTATATTGGCCCAATGTACTGGCCTCTGAGTTCACTGGCTGTGTGGGGTGCTGGCTGAACTCAGAGGTTCTTTTAAAGAGGCAGACATTTACAAGGAAAAACCATGCATTGTAAATGATTGCCCTTTTAAAAAAAAAACCTCAGAGTTCAGCCAGCACCCCACACAGCCAGTGAACTCAGAGGCTAGTACATTGGGCCAATACTGTATACTTCATTTAAAAATATACTTATTTTACACAAACACACAGAAACCATACACACCTCTGTCACTTTACACACATACACACCTCTGTCACAACACAAACACACAAGTCTGTCCCCTAAGAGGCTAGTTAGTACATTTGGCTGAATGTTTTTTTTTTAAGTGAAAAGGTATGTGGGCAGACCCCATGGTGGCTTGGTGGAGCCAGCGGTGATGGGTCTGTGGCGAGCGCTGGGTCCAGGTTGTTTCTGCGCTGACAGGCAGCAGCTGCTCTGGCAGGTCTCTGCTGCTTATGCAGGGGGCAGCTACTGCACCTGCCTGTCAGCGCAGAAACATCCTGAACATAATGCTCCCCACAGAGCCTGGTGGCACTGGCTCCGCCAAGCCAGTGCCTCACCAACCACAAACCTCACTGCACGTCACTGCTACCCAGAAATGAATACAGATGCCCACAGGACTCATTGCACACTCAACTGCATACACAGTAGTGTACTATGGGTCTAATTCAGCTTTGCTAGCAAAGCAAAAAGCACATAACTGAGAAAAACCTGGTGTCAGTACAGGTAGATTTGGGTGGGGTGTGTTCAAACTTAAATCTAAATTGCAGTGTAAAAATAAAGTAACCAGTATTTACCCTGCACAGAACCCACCCACTGCTGTATCCAGCCTCCATCACTGGATGGAGGCACAAATCCTCCTGTGGGCGGAGCTTGTCAGAGCCTGATGAGGAACATGAACTTCCATGGTATACCCTTCACCTTCCGAGCAGTAAGTAAACCAATTATGGTGCAATCAGGGGCAGTATATGAGAGCCAGGAGAAGCCTCGGTTAGCACTGGAAACATTCCCTATTTTTAATTATTGAAAAGATAAACTAAAAACACTCCTGGTGAGGCCATCTCAGTGGGATAATTGCTGCAACCACACAGTAGTGAACGGTAATGTGAGGTAAAGGGCTCTGCATCTGCTGGGAGTCTCTGCATGTACAGTACTCTAGCAGAAGGTGGCTCCTAGACACAGGCACATACATGGAAAGTGAGCACAGTACAGATGCCCTCAGCTGAAATGAAAATTAAATTTTAAAAAGCTTAATGATGGGGGGCATATGCCCCCCCCCCCCCCCCCCCCGAATACACCTTTGCATGCATCTAGGTTTCACAGTGCATGTGTCCCAAAGGTGCTTGCACAGACACCATGATGCTAATCAGACACAAATGTAACATATTATGGGTGTTAAAGACTGACCGCAATGTCAATTGGGGTCACCTTTGTGGTTGAATCCAATCGACTTTGTGGTCAAGTTGATTTGTCAGTTCCCCCCATAGACGTCTATGTGAAAGTCTTAACATGGACATCTATGGTGAGAACTGGCCATTGACACACATGTTAAATTCATAACATGCATATTTATGGAGGAGTGCACAGCCTATCAGGCTCGGAGCTCCACTAGAGATGGTGTCTGATAGGCTGAGGGAGCCCATTTGACTGACAGTGGGATTCCAATCAGTCTCGCAAACATACAGCTTCTCAGGTCTGCTCGATCTGGGTTTTTTGTTGTTTTTTTAACCCCCTGGATTGCCTACTTGGACAAAAGAGGGCTTACACTGGAGGTGGTAAGTATACATTTTTTTTACAGATTTTTTAAAATTATTTATTCTTATTTTTACACAGAGAAGCAGCACTCACTGATTCGTGCATACTTCATCGAATATATAGCTGAATTCACTGCCAAGTTTGTAAATTAAACGATCTAATAGAACTCGATGGACACATGGGGCAGAGTTTGTAAAAAATGGCAAAGCAGTCGAGTTTGGCTGCTTGTAAGCTGTGTTTAAGATTGAAAATGATGCACCGGCTTTTGAGCCAATTAGAGCTTGTGTACCATCAGTCAATCAGAGCAGCTGCCGGTACGTAAGCTCTGATTGGCTCACCAGCCGGTGCTGCATTTTAATTGGCCGCCGGTGTCCTGCATTGAAGAAGCCTGTGCTTTGAGACCTGAAGCAGGAGTTGGGCAGCAAGTGAAGGGAGGGGGGGGGGGGGGGGGGGAATGAAGGGGGAGATGGGAAGGGGGGGGGGACTGGAAATCAGTTCTGGGCCCCAAAATTCCTAGTGGCAGCTCTGATTATCGTCACTAATAATCTTCCACAGGTTATCCTATAAAGGAGGATCTTTAGATTCTGATAAAATAATCAGAGTGACGTGGAGACTAATGAACAAGTTAAAACATGCCACACTGCTTTCAGAGGCATTTCAAAAATAGACATGCTCTCCAGTACTATGGAGGGGAAATAATAATACATTATCTCACAGGTACTTGATCTGCTGTGAAAGTCACAACTTATTTTTAACCTGTGTCCTGCAGCAATGAGCTGTAGGCAGACAGGAAGCCACTTACAGTATTTATCCTAAGCTGACGCCTGTTATCAGTGTAGACTTCTCAGATTTACTTTAACTGTATTTATTCCATGTATTTATATATATAGGGGGAGGTTTAGCAGAACTTGCAGGGAGATAAGTGAGCATACATCTGTATTACATTTTTCGAGAACTAATTTTCATCTGGTAAGGTACCTAAGGACTGTAGAATAGCAGAGGTAGTACCATATTCAAAAAAGGAATAAGGGATGACCCAGCTAATTTTTGACCTGTGAGCTTAACATCAATAGTGGGTATATTATTTGAGGGAATTTTGAGGGATGGTATCCAAAAATATTTAGAGCTGTACAGTATAATCAGTATTAACTTAATGGGTTTGTAACAAAATTGCTCATGCCAAACGAATTGCATAAGTTTTTGTGAGGAACATGGTCTTCCTGGATTTTGCTCAGGATAAAAATTTGTAGATGGGTTTGAAACTTGTTGCAGAATAGAGAACAGAGAGTGGTTGTAAATGGTGCAGTATCAAGTATGATACCAGTAATAGTTTCGAGCAGCGACCTCTTTTATTTAACATATTCATTAACAATATTGGGGTGGGTATACTCAGCAAAGTCTCTATCTTTGCTGATGACACAAAACTGAGCAGGGACGTGCAGTCAGGGGAGGCAGGGGAGGCAGTGCCTACCCTGTCATAAATGATTAAAACCAAATACAAAGACATTTAAAACACATATACAGTGCAATAAATATCTTATTGGTGTTTTTGTAATCATTTATGTGATGAGACACCGTGTAGGAGGCTGGGAGGCAATGGCAGCCATGCCTCCCGCTGATAATTGAAATCTGTCAGCCGCGGGGGGCGGGGCTTAGGACGGGCACAAAAAGAGGCCGAGAATCCCATTAAAAAACAATGTGGAAGCGGCACCAACTCCTCTGCCTCAGTGACAGGGACTGTGCCTTCAGCCAACATCAAAGCAAGCCCCTGTCACTGTGACAGTTGTGATTGGACAGCGGATCAGTCTGTCACACACTGACAGACTGATCCGCTCCACTGTCAGAGAATGGCAGAGCAGACACCCTGCCCCCACCCCCCGCGGCTATTATGCTTTTGCAGCTATTGCACGGGGGCATTCTGATTCTCCAGCTCACCTGCTGGCTGCTCGCCCCTTTGAGGGTGCTGCTGCATTAATAGAAATAGTGGCGGCTGCAGATCCTTACAGCCGCTGGCACCCGCCATCCCTGGCCCCACTGTAAACAATCTCCCTGCATTGGGGCAGGTCACAGTGAGAGTGAGACACAGGGGAGTGAGGAGGGGTACCTGGGGGATCACCATGGAGAAGACCACATCGTTCTGCGTGTCCTCCAGTCCCACACTGCAGAGAAGGCTCAGCAAAGGCTGGAGTCCTACGACCCGCCGGAGTAGGACATCAATCATCAGGGAGGATACAGCAGAGAACAATCTGCAGCACATCAGTGACCCGGAGCACACACATGGTAAGGGGGGTCCTAACCCTTGAACTGCCAGGGAGGGACATTAGTGCATTAACCCTTGCACTCGACACTGCCAGGGTGCATTAACCATTGCCCTGCTATATACTGCATTGACAGGACAATTGCACTGCCAGTGTTAGACAGCATTACCCTATCCCTTGCACTGGCCATGTACTGATTCATACCTTGGAAGGTGCACCTGGCAGATATAGTAGGTTTGCAGCTTGTCCCCTGGGATGCCCAGTGGTCCCGCAGCCCCCTGCACATTACATGCACACTGCCAGCTATGCATCAGCCCCCAGCACAGGCTGTAGCGGGCATTCACAGGTAGGGGTAGCAGGCGGCAGTGGTAGTGGGACTCGTTCCCATTTGAAAAATGCAGAGCCTCACCAGTGACTGACCTCACCGCACGTCACTGAAACTGAGCCGGGTATATAGTACAGTCAAGGATATCTCCACGCTTCAGAGCGATCTCAATAAAATAGAATGGGCAAAAAATTGGAAAATGAGGTTCATTGTGGACAAATGCAAAGTTATGCATCTTAGGAGACATAACCAGTGCGTTAGTTATAACTAGAGATGTGCAGATCTGGATTTACACGGATCTCAAAATGGGATCTTATTGGCTATCCGGCTGTCACATTTTTTGGACAAGGACTCAAATGTAATTATGCCTCTTTACAAAGCATTGGTTATGTGGGGTACACACCACGACGACCCGCTCACGATGCACATTGTGAGCGGGTAGTCAGTGTTTCTTCCGACCCGCTCACAATGACGCGGGGGGGCACGACCCGCTCATGATGTGCACCGTGAGCGGGTCCGATCCGATGGCGACCCACACCTGGCAGTATGGTCATTATTCAGATCCTACCTGCAGCAGGTAGGATCTGAATAATGACCGACCTGGTGTGGACCGATACCGATCCGATGCGCGCGCAGGACCGCGCATCGGATCGGTATCAGTCCACACCAGGACAGAAAAGGGCCCAATCAGCACACAATCTACATCCAATTGGTCGGAATTGGATCTAGATTGAGGGGATCGGGCCCTAGTCGTCCTGGTTTGTACCAGGCATAAGACCACATCTAGAATATGGAGTACAATTCAAGATTGGATAAATTGGGATTGTTTAAACTAGAAAAGAGACGTTTAAGGCAGGGCTTGACATCACCACGGTAACCAGATTCTGCTTCCAGGTGACCAGATTTTTGGGGGGAGGAAGCAAAATCTGGTCTTGGCTGGGTGGGCTTTCAGTAACAGCCGGGCAGAGCGAGTCCGTCGTGGCTATAAAAAATTTGAGCCGGCATTGCAAGCCAATTGAAATTTGCGGTTTGGGAGCCAATCAGGGGTGGCAGTGGTAGCTCGGCTCCCAATTGGCTGTCTGACAAGCTCCGAATGGCTCACGATCTGAGTTTTGAAATAGCCACGGAGGATCTGCTCTTATAAAGGGGGGGTTTGACGACTGCTGTGCCCGGCTGTTGCCGCTACTGTGGATGGTAACAACAGGGTGGAGGAGGCGGCTGCCATTTACCCCTTGGCAACGAGCAGGTTAACCACTGTCAGAGCATGTAACCCCTTGGCAATGAGCAGATTAACCCCATGGCAATGAGCATTTACCCCTGGCAGACCATATTAACCCCCTGGCAGACCATGTTTACCCCCTAACAGAGCAGGTTAGTCCCATAGCAACAAGTATTTACCCCTGGCAGAGCATGTTAACCTCATTGACGAGCATGAAACCCATAGCAATAAGCATGTAGGTACAGTAAGCAGAACTTATGTGGCATAATATGTAATTATGGCATGTGGTATTATATGTAATAGGCATTAGAGTGTGTGGCATAATGTGTAAAGAGCACTATGATGTTTGGTATAATGTGTAATGGACATTACGGCGTCTGGTACAATATGTATTGGGCTTTATGGCATGTGTACATTTTTTGGCGTAGTGTCCCTAATGTTAGTTTATCTTTTTCCTACATTTTCATCCTTGCTCCTAGATTTTTAAAGAAATTTGGCGAGCCCTGGTCAGAATACACAAATTATATAAAGGTATGTAGCAAATAGAGTATACTCTAACCACAGGTTGATCTTTATGCACGCACGTCTTTTTTCAGCCCTAACTACTACTATGTAACTACAGTATATATACTTGCCTACACTCCTGTATGCTGTGGGAGGCTCCTGATTCTTGGGGTGGTCTCTACCATCCCAGGAGAGTAGGTACAGTAGCTCTCCTGCATCCTGATAACTTCTTAGTGGTCAGGGAGGATGGTGAGACATTCACAGGCAATCGTGTGGGTCGCATGAAGGGGACAGGAATAAATGACGGATCACATCATCCGTCCTCACCCCTCACCACGGACCTGCAAATTGCTGAGTCTAATGATGAACCACTTCAAGGTCTAAAGTGTCTTCTCTTTGGGCTTCTTCCAGTGGTGCCAAGAGGGGTAGGGACTTTTTACCTGGGACCTGGTCTGATGGAGGGGCCTGGGTCTGATGAAAGAGCCCAGGTCCCCCCCTCCTCCCCCATTGCAAGCAGCCGGGCAGTGGGATAGAGCGGACTGCTTGCAATGCAGTAGAGCCTCTGTACTGCGCTGTGCTGTGTGCTGAGCTGGGGAGAGAAAGAGATGGGCATCCTGTCCTCTCTCCCTGCAGTGGTGTGCGATGCCGCCCGCATCCCCATGGGCGCCAGCCCAAACAAAGGTTTTTTTTTCAAACACCCCTTCCTTTTTCCAGGGCCCAGACAAGCTTTCAGGATAGCACATTAAAGAAGTAGGCAAATATGAATTGGTGAGAAATGAAGTACTAACTAATCAAGGCTTTTAGATGCATTTTTCGCATTAGCACATGCTGCCCTCTATCCACCTAGATGGGGGTTACCACCTATCTGGTTTGCTCTGGAAAGTTTACAGTCTGGAGGGCTAGAAATTTTACACTGTGCCGCCTATTTAGAGTTCCAGGAATGCTTATCCAATATCTAAGCGGGATGCGGTCAATTTCCCGGTGGTCGGAATCCCGGCGTTCAAAATCCCGACGCCGGAATCCAGACCGCCGAAATCCCGAAACTTTCTCCCTCCGTGGGTATCCACGACACCCAAATAGGGAGAATAAATTAGCGTGGCGAGCGTAGCGAGGCACAGGGCCCT
This sequence comes from Crinia signifera, assembly GCF_055691185.1. Classification (NCBI taxonomy): domain Eukaryota; kingdom Metazoa; phylum Chordata; class Amphibia; order Anura; family Myobatrachidae; genus Crinia; species Crinia signifera. Next base: position 227,287,050 of record NC_139219.1, read on the forward strand.
TTGCAGGGCGAGCGTATAGAGGTACAGGGCCCTTTGCGTGGCAAGCGTAGCGAGGCACAGGGCCCTTTGCGTGGCGAGCACAGCGAGCCCGCAAGGGGGGTCGATCCACGTCCCCCCCCTTGTCGGGATTTCGGCGGTCGGGATTCCGGCATCAGGATTTTGAACGCCGGGATTCCGACCGCTGGATTCCATACCTAATCCATCTGAGCACATGATAAATAAATAACAATAAAGTGATGATTGCAAGAGGTAAAGTGTTAGTTGTGATAATTAGAATAATAGTAAGCATCTATCACAGGGTGAGACTGCTATATGCAGTTCATGAAGGGCATGTTATTTTTCTGTACAGTATGTCAGTTTTTTCGTATTATACATGACACCAATATAAAATAATATAATTTATTATTTAGCGTGGTCATGATGACAGCCCTTATATTGCATGCTATACACTAGAAAGCTTCCATTATTGTATATCACTCACAATGATGTTACCTGTATATTATATAGGTAACTTAAATTCCCTATAGAATATCAACGTGTGAGCAGGGTCTTCCAACCTCTATGACTGTCCGTTATTACTCAGTTTTGTTTTATCACTGGTGTTTCCAATTAATATTTTCCAACGTTTCAAGAGCACCTGGCATGCCCCCTGTTTCCTAAAAATAGATGCTAAGCAAAACAGCGGGACTGAACCCTTCCCCCCCCCCCCCTCGCCACGGGACTCTGCTATCCATGGATGGGGCAGCGGGAGAGTCACAGCAAAACTTGACTATCCTGATAGAATTGGGAAAGTTGGGATGTTGACAAAGTACCAGCCAATCAGCTCCAAAGTGTCATTTTTGAAACACAGCCTGTAACATGGCAGTTAATAGCTGATTGGCTGATACTTTATCTAAAGTACGTCAACATTATCTCTCTCAAAGGCTTAGGCTGGGTATTGAATCCCGGGTCCTGACCTTCGGTATGTCACGGCAGTCGGGACCCTGGCCCATTTTTGGCCCGCTCGTCAGTTTATTGGCAGGCAGGATTCAATGTGCCACCTGCCAATCAGCAAAAAGGGGCATATCTATGGAAACGCCCATTGATTGTCGAGATCTAGCCATAATCTCAACATTCCACAGCTATTTTCGGCAAAACAGGCCCGGCAGCATTTAAAGTTGTGTCCGTTCTGTTGATCTGCCGCTTCAATGCTGTCAGGAATGGCAGCATTGGTTAGGCACCCGCCACTATTTCCCCTGTCGGAAACAGCGGTGGGGATTGAATAACCCCCTTAGTATGTAGACCCCTTTGTATCGTGTAGAGCAGATCTTTTACAACGTCACCCCCTAGGACAATTTCTTATTTTTGCCATGCCCATTTTTCCAGTACAGAAAAGCCGGGCCATTTGTTTGTGTCTGCCCACCAGGTTCAAAGACGCCAGCCTGCCCCTGCATCTACACTAGTATCTCACATGGTACAAAATATTATATGAGCTCTATGAAATGTGTCCTCTTCCAAACTAAGTGCCCCTAATCCCATGTAAATAGTTTATATCGTTACTGTAGAAAAGCATGTTAAACATTTGTCACAAATACATTGTATTAATATGCACATAGTTCACTAACCTAAAATACATGCAATTATAAGTTTGATTGAATAAAATAGGACATCTGTCATCTCATTTTCCTTTTAACATTTTCTTTAGTACTCTAAATAAAAATGTAAATTGTTTTCTTTAGAGCTAGGCATCTAAGACTGTTGATACTCCATTACAACTGCAAAGCAAACCAGCAGAGGGCAGCAAAGTATTTAGAAAGATATCTAAACAGTTTGCAACTCAGAAATACTGATTACCTGTTTTCTGCTACAGTAAATGGAATTTTCTGGTTCACTCCTTCTGGCAAATTCCTTCTTAGATGGACAAAACCATGTTTCTGTGCAGGGAAAATACTGACTGCTTTATTTTTACACTGAAAATAAAGGTCCAGTAACCAAACATGTAAAGAAAAATTAGAATTTTTAGATCATAAACTATATCTCACATTAAGTTATTGCAGTGATATTCTTATCTTGCCAGATAGTGGAAAACAATCTCTCTCTCTCTCTCTCTCTCTCTCTCTCTCTCTCTCTCTCTCTCTCTCTCTCTCTCCTATAGAGATTGAGAAACAGCTCTTTCTACTGAAATAAATTAAGTTTCCAAATTTTGGGATATTGGTAATGTGCGTACCGTGTAAAAGAAATAAAGTGCTCATCAATAATCCATTTTCCTTACCCCTTGGAAGTAAAGCACACTGAAGCTAATCTATTTACAGTACGTAATACAACACATCTTTGTGTATTTATTTCTGTGGTCCCTGCTGTATATCATTATAATAATACTAACAGGACTTTTATAAAATTCCGCTGGCTGAACTGACAGGTGATCCAGGCAGCAGTGCCAGTGAGCAATGAACTGGTCCCACCCTGTACATATCTAATGAGCGGGGATCCAGTGCAGTGCATAACAAATGAGCGGGTCCCCGCCCCATGCATATGTAGTGAGCAGGAGGCGCTGCAAATTTTTGTGGCAGGGGGAGAAAAATTTCTAGCTACGCCACTGACACAGGTATAACCAGCCTGGTCACACTCGCACCCCTTGATGTAGTCACACAGACTACCCGTGTTGGGTGATCTCAGCCTCCTGCCTTACTAAAGATAAGCAATCGCTATCCTTGTCCTTTTGTTTTATATTGTTTTGTATTGATTTCCCAATTTTTTTTAAAAAGTCATTTTTATATGGTATATATGTATATATATATATATATATATATATATATATATATATATATATATATAGAAGCTGTGGGGGTTGCTGCGGCACAACAGGAGACTGGGCTGTTTAAATGAAAATTTAATGTGGTATGACACACATCACGTGCCCGGCGTTTCGGGGTCTATCATGCCCCGTTTTCAAGGTGAGAGATAAAGAACCACGCAGTGGTGCTTACCTTATAGATGCAGTAAGAAAACCCTCCACCATTCACGGGGCTGCTCCGATCGTCTTCCGGGTAGGGCAGGGTCTGGGGGGTGGGGGAAGACGCGTCACCACGTTGCCGCCCGCCGTGTCGCGTGACGCGTCTTCCCCCACCCCCCAGACCCTGCCCTACCCGGAAGACGATCGGAGCAGCCCCGTGAATGGTGGAGGGTTTTCTTACTGCATCTATAAGGTAAGCACCACTGCGTGGTTCTTTATCTCTCACCTTGAAAACGGGGCATGATAGACCCCGAAACGTCGGGCACGTGATGTGTGTCATACCACATTAAATTTTCATTTAAACAGCCCAGTCTCCTGTTGTGCCGCAGCAACCCCCACAGCTTCTACCCATACCTAGCTGATGGCACCGGAGCAGCAGTGAACAGTTAGAGAGGAGTGCCAGACCATCCACCATCCACTATATATATATATATATATATATAAATATAAGGGTATACACACAGCGGCACTCGGAAGGCTGATAGGTGAATAAAAATCCTTTATTTCGCCCAACGGCGTTTCGGGGATCTCTCCCCCGTCTTCAGGGGCTCGAGCCCCTGAAGACGGGGGAGAGATCCCCGAAACAGCCTTCCGAGTGCCGCTGTGTGTATACCCTCGTATTGACCTGTTCTCAGGTATTTTGAGGGCACCGGGAGCAAGTATATATATATATATATATATATATATATATATACATACAATATACCAATGCGCAACGTCTCTGATAGTAATTTCTCCATCCAGAGTGGAATGCTGGCGCCGCTCAACTTCCAAGGAGGCTTGCTCGAGCCTCAAGGGGTCAAAAGTATGCAAACGAAACAGAAGGAGCGCACCAAATAAGTAAAAGTATCAAATTTACTAAAAACCAAATAAGCAGCTCACATATACTGTATGTTAGTAAATGGCTTTCGGCATATCACCATAAAACTCGTGTCCACATCGGCAGTTCGTGGAGAGGAAACAGCACAGATGAACGGTGTCAGCAAGCTTCTCAGCGGGACACTTCGGCGATATATATACACTAGGTGATTCAGCGCGCCCTACGGGCGCTCTTCACACTGTCGTAAGGGGCTGCGCCCCTTAATTTGTGAACGTTTGTATATGAGAAATATGGTTAGAATTGTATGAAAGATGCCCTGTATTGCAACTTGAGTTATAGGTGAAATGTGTTAAATAGCATATGATTTGGAAGGGGGTGTGTATTGTTTTGTTTAATTAAAAAGCGGTTACAGAGTAAGATGTACATTGACAGTGTGGATGGTACAGTGACATTTGTGAGTGTGGGGGGGCTGTGTGTGCGTGTTGTTTAGGTGTGTGTGTATAGTAGGGTGTTTTTGAGTCAGCGGCTCCCCACTGGCGGAGGTCACGACACAGGAAAACAGGAGGCTGGGTAGTGATAGGGGTGTGTGGGCCTAAGGGGGACTAAAGAGGAGGGTGGGAGACACTGTGCAGCTTCTGCCAGTGGGTGGGGGTCCAGCGTGGTAGTACAGGAGTACAGGACGGTGGCCCCGAGTCAGCGTCTCCTCCTACTGGGTGGGAGTTAGGGTGCATGAGAGCAGGAGGCTGGGCTATGAGGCATGATAGGGGTATGTGGGCAACACAGCATCAGCGACTCCCCAGTGGTGAAAGTTACGGTTCAGGAGAGCAGGAAGCTGGGTAGTGATAGGGGTGTGTGGGCATACAGGGGGGGGGGGGTGGCTTGAATCGCGGGAGGGGGGGTCGCGGAGGTTGCCGCGAATCGTGGGAGGTCGCGCGGGGGGGGGGGGGTGCCGCGAATCGCCACAAGATAAAATAAACACAGAAAGGTCAACACATGTAAATGTTGACATAAGTGTGGCACTTCATTGGTGTCCATGTCGACACATGAGAATGAATATGAAAACATTTGAAAAATGAAAAATTAATCTTCAAAAACTCATGTCAACCTTTTTCATTGTCGACCATAGCCATGTCAGTGTTTTGCTTGTGCCTTTTAATCCTGGGGTTGCCGTGTCCGCAAATTGCGGGGGGGGGGGGGTGCCACGAATTGCAGGAGGGGGGGTCGTGGGTGCCGCGAATCGCGGGGGCGGGGTTGCTGCGAATCGCGGGAGAAGGGGTCACGGGGGTTGCCGTGAATCGCAGGGAGGGGGGTGCCGCGAATCGCGGGAGGGGGGTGCCGCGAATCGTGGGAGGGGGGTCTCGTTGGGGGGTGTCGCAAATCGTGGGAGGGGGGTCTCGGGGGTGTCACGAATCGCGGGAGGGGGGGGTGCCGTGAATCGCTCGAGGGGGGTAGCTTGGGGGTGCCGTGAATGGCGGGAGGGGGGTGTCGTGGGGGGGGTGGCGCGAATCGCGGAAGGGGGGTCGCGGGGGGTGTGCCGCGAATCGCGGGAGGAGGGGAGTGTTTTGCCGCGAATCGCGGGAGGGGTCGCGGGGAGGGGGTGGCGCGAATCGCGGGAAGGGGGTGGGTTGTTTTGCTGCAAATCGCGGGGGGGTCACGGGGGGGGGGGTGCCGCGAATCACGGGAGGGGGGGGTCGCGCGGGGGGGGTGATTTGCCGCGAATTGCGGGAGGGGGGCGCTCTCCTGGTGGCTGTGGAGTAGGTTCCTGGGCAGCATGGGGAGGCAGAGGGTGTCTGGCACTGTGGGCTCACTGGGCTGGTTCTCTGCCATGTAAGTCAGTCATGTGAGTCAGAGGCTCCACCCAGCGTTACAGACACACTCACACACTTTGAGTGACAGATGTAGCCAAATATATAAGAGATATATATATATAGAAATCCAGTAGACCGGCACACTCCTACAGCAGGACAGCTGTCGTGGTGTACCAACAAATATACATACAATCCTTTCCAAATGCGGGCACCCATGGACTTGTGAAATAAATTCAGTCACAAACCATCACTGTTTTCTGCAAGCTTTCTGGCTATTTTATTCAGCCCTTCGTCAGGCAACACATACTGTATGTATGTGTTGCCTGACGAAGGGCCAGTGGCGTAACTACAGAAGGTGCATGGGATGCAACTGCTATGGGGCCCGACAGACAGGCGGGCCCATCGGCCCAGCAGGCATCCCCTGCAACATGTTTGGAAGGGGGTTTGAAGGCAGAATGCAGCCCGCGCATGGGAAAATGTCTCCGCCACTGTACAATCAGTGTTTGCGGCTCCAGAGCTTCCTAGTGTAGATATAAACTTGCAAGATTCCTCTTGTCCACATCCTCCAATCTCCTGAAGCCTCTGCCTCTGTGCCCCCTCTGTCCCCCTCTGCCTGTCTCTGTGCCCCCTCATCATCTTGTCTCTGTGCCCACTCTGTGTTTTATTTCATGCCCACTCTGTGTCTATCTCCATGCCCCCTCTGCCAGTCTCAGTGCCCCCTCTTTGATTCTGTGCCCCCTCCATGTCTGTCTCTGTGCCCCCTCTGCCTTTTTCTGTGCTCCTTCTGCCTCTATTTTCATGCCCCCTCTTTCTCAGTCTCCTTGCCCCCTCTGTCTCCGTCTCCATGCCCCCTATGTCTCCATCTCCATGTCCCCTCTGTGCCCCCTCTGTCTGTGCCCCCTCCACATCTGATTCTGGGCCCCCTCCATGTCTGTCTCCATGTCTCAACTGTATCCATGCCTCCTCTGCTTGTGCCCATGCCCCCCCTGTCACTCTCTCTCCAGACTTCTCCCATATCTCTATCTCTATGTCTCGGCTGCCTTGTGTCCATATAGCGGCCATCTCTATCCCTGTTGCCACTTCTCCTGTCTCTATGTACAGTACTTGCTGCCACTCTCTCTGTCTAACACTAACCACAATACAATAGCCATAACATTGACGTGCAGTCACACGTCACTGAGCCATGCCCACTGTGGGGGCCCCTTAAAAATTTAGCTATGGGGCCACAAAGTTCTAGTTAAGCCCCTGCGAAGGGCTGAATAAAATAGCCCAAAAGCTTGCAGAAAACCGTGATGGTTTGTGACTGAATTTATTTCACAAGTCCGTGGGTGCCCACATTTGGGAAGGATTATATATTTATATATATATATATTTATTCATATTCTGTGATACTCTAACCCTAACATGTAAAACAATGATTTGCTGCATTGTCATACATACACACACAAATTTTAGGTACAGTGGCTTTCCAGACGTATACAATATATATATATATATATATATATATATATATATATATATGTAGCAAATCGTGCTCCGGCTCCACTGGATCCCCCAAGGGGATGCAGTGCTCTGGTGTCTTCCCAAGAGGAAATTAATCCATAGATAAACGGCGAACATACAGGTGTCACTCAGAGTCTTGGTAAAAGCAAAAACTTAGTGTATCGAGGTACACATAATTCACATCTACGTTTCGGGCACGTGCTCCCCTTCGTCGGGATGCGTGATGCCGGCACTCAGAGACTGTAGTAATTTGATGCTTTATTCTTTCAACACTTTGGGGTTGCATATTTCATCACCTCTTGATGCACTCTAATCTAGTTACTACAGTTTCTGAGTGCCACCATAACACCACACACACACATTATATATAAGTTAAAAGCCTGTGAATATGACAGCTTTGTCCCTCTTTGCTCCTACTGTACCTCCAATCTCTGTCTTAGCAGCTTCCTCTCTCCATATCCAACAAGTTTGAATAAGATCATGTTGTTTTCACTGTCTGTTAAGGAGTAATTTGGTCCGTTGAGTGGCCTCTAGAGGTCATTGGCTTTACTCCATTCAGAGGTGAGGTGTATTTAGCCTTTTATTTATAAATCTATATATAGTGCGAGAGAGAGATATGATTTTATCACGCCATACCGAACAGGCGCATGGCTGCGCTGGAGGGTGAGATGGGTGGAGTGATGTATCAGCTACACATTCCCTTCAGCGACAATTGCCTGTGAGCCTTAACAGTGTACACCTCTCGCCGTAAACAAAGTCCTTTTTTTTTTACCTCGGTCGAGGTTCGTGATGGAGTGTACCATCGAGCAACGATATGCAATCAAGTTTTGTGTTAAACTTGGGAAATTGGCTACCGAGACGCTTGCCATGCTTCAAAAGGCCTTCGGGGGAGGAATCCTTATCCAGAGCACAAGTTTAATTTCTTTGAGGAGAGCAGAGAAGATGTTACAGATGAACTACACTCTGGATGACCTTTAACAAGCCAAAATGAGCAAAATGTGGACAAAGTGCACTATGTTTTCAACACTGTCCGTCGTTTTGAATGGTAGCAGAAAGGTTGGGACTAAACTAAACTAAACTACAAGTACAAAAACTACTGTGCAAGAGATTGGAATAAGCAAATTAGCAATCAGAAAGGCATGTGTCCGACTGGATCTCAAGGTTTCAACTAATGATCACAAATACAAGTGTGTGGTGAACTTTTGATTGATAATAGGAAACTTGGATCTTTCAGTAGGATCCAGAGATCAAAAGGGAAAGTACAGAGTGGTACACACCATCGTCACCTCGCTCAAAAAGGGCCGAATGAGTGAATCAAAGAAAAAATCCATGCTCATTGTCTTTTTCAAGGGTGTGGTCCACTAGGAATTTCTACCTACCAGCCAAACTGTCAATGGTGCATTTTACACAGAAGTGCTCAATCGCTTGAGAAACAGGGTTCTCCGCTTCCACAAGGAGATTGTCACGACCTGGGTCCTCCATGTGCCAAGTCACACATCGCTGCAAGTGAGGGAGTGTCACGCTTTTAGAAGCACCAGCTGTAGAGTAACGTAGGCTGGGTACTTTAACTTATGGGGGTTGCATCCACGACAGAATGGAGTGAAACAAGTAAGATAAAATGAAATTGATGTAATAAAGGTATTGCAAGACAATGATAATGATGGCATAAAAGATATATGGCAGATATGAAAATATAAAGTCAATAGTCCAATATATTATTGCAGAAGATGATGATGCTTGGTCTATGAAATAATATTGTAATACTGTTTGAAGAGTTGTAGGATTAATAAAGAATCGGATTGGATATTTTGAAGAATGAAGGATTGGTTGAAGATTGGACGATTGTATTGAAGATTGGATGATTGTATTGAGGATTGGATGATTGGATTGAAGTTTGGATGATTGGATTGAGGATTGGATGATTGGATGAGGATTGGATGATTGGATTGAAGTTTGGATGATTGGATTGAGGATTGGATGATTGGATGAGGATTGGATGATTGGATTGAGAATTGGATGATTGGATTTGATGATTGGTTTGAGGATTGGATGATTGGGTTGAGGATTGAACATTGGAGGTAACTGAATAAAGAAATAAATGAAGAAGACTTGTCCTTGCTGAGTATGGTCGTAGCTGCTGACCGTAGAAGTAGAGGCCCCATACTTTAGCCCGACTTGTCCTAGGGACAAGTCGGACCTGATTTTCCCCGGTATCTCCCCGGGAGGGGAAAACACGATTAGGCACTTGATGTGCCAAGTTTTGTATATGGTAAATCGCCATGCGATTTATCATATGCAACTCCCGGGGAGCTGCAGTGGGAGATGCGGGCAGGGGGAGAGCCGGGCAGAGTCAGTGGCGGCAGATGCTGGGGACCTGCAGGGGGGGGGAGCCGGGCATGGTAAGCTGTCAAATAGGCAGCGGGCGCTCGAGAGCCGGGTAGGGGACACTGGGGTACGCCGGTGAATCGACGAGGGAGCTGGGCAGGAGGATCGGGAACTCACTCTGCAAGGGAGATAAAATAAAAAAAACCATTACAAATGAATGGGCAACCAGTGATTGGCTGAGAGCTCTCTCAGCCAATCAGCAATTGGCTGAGAGAGCTCTCAGCCAATCAACAATTGGCTGAGAGAGCTCTCAGCCAATCACTGGCTGCCCATTCATTTGTATTGGTTTTTATCCTTGCAGCTGCAGAGTGAGTCCCCGATCCTCCTGCCCAGCTCCCTCGTTGGTTCAACGGCGTACCCCTGCTCGCTGCCTCTGTGTCCCATGCCCGGCTCTCCAGCGCCCCCCGCCTGCTGCCTATTTGACAACGTACCATGCCCGCCCCCCCCCCCCCCCTTTGCAGGTCCCCAGCATCTGCCGCCGCTGACTCTGCCCGGCTCGGCTCTCCGGTGTCCCCCACTTGCTGCTACTGCCCGCCTCTCTCACTGCCCACGCAGTGTCGCCCCCCCTCCCCCCCTGCTGCCCGGAGGCTGCACACAAGATTTGGGAAATCTTATGTGCAGCCGGTCCGACTGCCCGACTCCGATCCGATGCGCACGGGGCCGCGCATCGGATCGGAGGGAATGTTTAAACATGCCATTTGGGCTGATTTCATGGCCCGATTCATCCGAATCGGGTGAAATCGTGCCCAAATTGCATAGTGTATGGGAGCATTAACCGTCGGGAATGAAAGCAAGGTGAGACCCCTTGGAAGGGCTGAACTTGCTGGATCCTCTATGGTGGTAGGGAGTCCTTGGTACTTGGAGCAGTAGACGATCAGCAGGGAATCTTCAGTGAGGACACTCAGGATGGTAGCGGATAGCTACAGAGCCAGGCTGGAGCAATGATGCTGAGGGATCGACATCATTGTACTGACTGCCGTTCAAACCCGGCCAGTCAGTACTTAACAGCTGAACTGTGCAGCGATAGGTCAGGCAATTTGACAGGGGAGGCGGAGCCGCACAGGAAAGGCTGAGGTAACCAACAAGATGGCGCCCGCCAGTGAGGGCGACAGATTTCAGCCGGCCTGGATTGTACGCAGCTGCGCAACGCCGGCATTCAGTCAGAGAGCTAACCAGGCACAAACACACATGGCGGCACGCCACTCATACCCTGCATAGGAGCGGAGCACATAGCACCAGTGTCACCACTCGATGACAATGCGGCCACATGTACCCCACCGGAGCCAGGGACACAAGCAGAGGTGAGCGCCATGGTTCTATAAGTGCAACTAGAGAGCCTAGGGCTGAGTACAGAACAGGGGTTTTGGGTAAACTCCATGGTGGATGTGACAGGGAGTTTTTGGCCAAGCACAATGTGACAATGTTGCCTCAATCACCCTACAGTCCGATCTGGCCCCAGCTGACTTCTTTTTGTTCCCCTGGATCAAATGCAGCCTAAACGGACATCATTTCATACCACACACAAAGTGGAAGCGGCCTCGACGAGGGCACTCATGGATGTTGCAGTTAATGCCTTCCAGGAGGTGTAGCAAGCTTGGCAAACATGCTGGCAATGGTGTATGGAAGGACTTTTTTGATTATTATTGATTTGATTATTAGTCCTGTGTATTTAAAAGTTCAATAAATAGATTTCCCAAATTTAAGGGTGATTCTGTTAGGCTTGATAAGCAGCTAAAATAGCTAGTTACCAAGCGCTGAAATGCTGCCCCACCGAATGCCGCACCCCCTCTTGCAGCCAAATCCCTTCGGTACCATGCATGGGGATACATCTGCTAGCAGGTGAAGTCATTTGATGGTCACTGGAAATAAAAGTCAGTCTCAACTGACTTCTATTTCCTTCCGTGTCCGCCGAAGAGGGGGCAAGAGATGACGTGCTGTGATGTCATCTGCCTGCCTCCAGCAGGCATTGGCTCACCTGCGTTCCCATTGGAACGCTCAGCATTTCATAGGGACGCTCATAAACCACTGGCCAAGCCCCATTTCCTTCCCGTCCACCCACAGTCCTTCCTTCCCGCAACGGCCTGGCAAGTGTGTAACTCGCTGAAACCATTTGTTGCCAGGGACTGCACACGAACAGACCCCCAACCATCGGAACAGATGCCGAATTCATCCCGTTCTGAATGGTAATGAATAAAGTCCTTAGACTCGTTACTTTGCAGACAGACCCTGTATGTATGTATGTATGTATATATATATATATATATATATATATATATATATATATATATATATATACAGGTTCAGTATCCCTTATTTGAATATCCGTTATCCGAATTATTCCAAAAACCAGACATTCCAGAAAGTGATTTTTTTTTGGGGGGGGGGGCTAAAAACTTACTGGGGACATCTGTAACAGCACTACTGAGGACATGATATGTAACTGGCACTATATATGTGATAGAAAATGATTGTCTGGCGTTCACATTCAGTATCTGAGATAGTACATAAACTATGTTTCATGTTTTGAAACCTTGTTTTATGCATAAATAAAATGTATTTGTGTGTATTTCATGTGGTTGATGTGTTTATAAATCATAAATGCAAGATACTTCAAAATACATCATTGAAATATTAAAATATTCCGAAATACGGCATAATCCCTTATCCAAAATTCTCCTGGTCCCGAGCATTTTGGATAAGGGATACTCAACCTGTATTTATAAATATAGTATGAAAATGGCACTCCAGGATTTGTGCAAAAAAAAGTTCTTTATTTGTAGTTTTCAGTTGAATCTATCGTCAATCATACCACCAATGTTAATGGTTTTGCAAGGCACATATATTGTCTTATATATAGCAGTTACAGTATGTGCTATAATTAGCACGTAACATGATAACCCCGATATCAATTTTACAAGATTTCTATAAGACAAATATAACCTGTAAGTCAGTTGGACCTGGTTAGATCATAATCACATTTTAAAATAGTTCTCAAAGACACTTTGCAGCTGAGATCATGCACGTCAGGAAGTCTCTGGAGCCTTATACAGTAGCTCTGCAGTCCCCTCAGGCTTTTAGCAGAATAGACGGGATGTTATGACGTGGACCGTTATTGTAGGTGTTGCTAGTTACTGTATTGCTACTTATATACCATGAATTTTGTATTTTAAATAGAGATCATTTAAAATGTTTTAAACTGACCCCTAAAAGTGAATAATTGAAGCAAATAAGACAATTTGTAAATAGACAACTAAAAAAGTATCTAAATGATAGAAAAGTGATGTTTGAATGTTCATAACAACAGTGTATATTATTTTAATAATTTTTATTAAACACACAATGGACCTTATTCTGGTCCGTTTGCAGCCAGCATTCGGTTGCATGGGGAACAATGGGCCTTATTCTGATTCACTCTTTCTGGCAATTTCCTTCTTAGATGAACAAAACCATGTGCACTGCAGGTGGGGCAGATGTAACATGTGCAGAGAGAATTAGATTTGGGTGAGTTATTTTGTTTCTGTGCAGGGTAAATACTGACTGCTTTATTTTTACACTGCAATATAGATCTCACTTTGAAGAAAAACCCCACCCAAATCTAATTCTCTCAGCACAAGTTACATCTGCCCCACCTGCAGTGCACATGGTTCTGTCCATCTAAGAAGGAATTTGCAAGAAGGAGTGAACCAAAATAAGGCCCAATGTTTGGCGTATGCGCAGCCGCATTTCTGTGCATGTGCGGGTTCTGGTTGACGCGCAAGGGTGCAAATTCGCATACGAGCAATTCAACCAGAATAACCCCCAAAAGGCAAAGTCAAAAAGGCTAATTCTGAACATAAACTTTTTATTTTGCATTAACGGCTAAACAGTTATAACATACATACTGTACCAAACCGAAAATGTATTTAGGTCATTTCAGTACTGAAAGAGAAGATGGTGCACCTACAGTGCTATAGGACAATTCAGACTCTATCGCTGGGCTGCAAATTCGCAGCACGAGTAATCAACTGTAAAGGGCAACAGAATAAGCTAGCCAAACTGTAATAAAATGAATAATACTCGAACGACCGTGCATGCGCCTGGTCCGCAGTGCGCATGAACGAGCTTTCCTTGCAACCAGAGCCAGCAATGGCTGGACATTGTTGGCCGTTCACAAGTTGATTGACAGGCCTCAGAAAACACTGGCATTGCCCGGCCCTGACATCAGCATTGGCCTCCTTCTCCCCACAGCCATTCGAGCAGGGGGGGGGGGGGGTTGAGTGAGTAATTGCAAATGGTTTCCCCCTTATGTGCACAGCTGCAAATGTTTTCGCAGACATGCACATGGGCAGGTTTTCGCGTGTGTGGGGCGGTGTGAGGCAGTTTTTACCTGATCACTTGGCTCTAATTGGGTCTGATTAGGACCCTATACCCAGAGCCGAATTTCCCATTAGGCATGTGAGGCACCGGCCTAGGGGCGGCACATGTTTGGGGGCGGCACTTGGATGCCTTTGATAGTACTATCAGCCCAAAATGTACCAATAACAACTGCAAAATATCCACTGTACTGTACTGTATACCATCTTAAATAGAGTGTAAATGGACAGGACATGCAGATACTGCCCCTGTAACCTGTCCTACTTAGTAAATATGTATACATAATAAAAGAACGTCACAGTTAGTGGCTTTTTTTTATAAATCCAGTATATTGGCTATTATCAAATGAGGGCTTATAAGTAATCAATGAAAATAATACAATTAGGCACGGGGCTGGTGAACATTATTGTTGTGCCTAGGGGCGCCCTCATCCCTAAATCCACTCCAGCAAGCTTCTTGGTTTACATTCGGTTCCACACTTGGATACAAATTTGGACAGCTATCGTCCGGAGCAGACCCATCACACATTGACAGGTCCTACTGTATTTTGTATCCCCTTTTTTATCTCATAATTCATGAATTATCAATTAATTATATATTATATGAGTTTTTAATTCTGTTATATTATATTTGTTTTTTATTAAATTTTGTCATTTGTATTTGTTTCACTCTTCATTGAAATCTAAGCGCTGCACAACCCACCCCTTTTTTCTTTACATTTACTTGTGGGATCTGACTAATCCCCAGTGCAGCAGCTTCTTGAGGTCAAACAGCCCTGGCAAGCGCTCTCTACAGTTATTTACTGTCTTTTTTCTTCTAAATCCACCCCTGCCTATACCCAGTTGCAGAACTAGTGACTAGTAGGCCCAGGTGCAATCATTTTTTTTTCAGGTAGTACATTGATGCAATGATTGTCCATGGCTGTGCTCACTTCAAAACAGCATTTTCCCCACATAACCCCCTGTGTAACGCAAATACCCCCATTGTTTCACTATCATGCCCCCCCCCCAACCCCCCGCCCTCCCACAGCAGCATGTACCCCTCTACACAATTTCACTGCACTACATCCTATATATTGTATTACATTACAAACTACATCTTTGCACTATAGCCCCCTTATACACTGCACTACGTCACTACACTACATCTTTCAATACTGGATCGCTACAATATATCCTCTTATATACTGCACTAAATCACTATACTACATCCCCCATACGCTACACTCGATCACTGCACTACATTCCCTTATACACAGCTTTACATCGCTACACAATATTCCCAATAGTCTGCACTACATCACTACACACCCTCCTCTGAATATGCAGCACTACATCACTACACACCCTCCCCCAAATATGCAGCATTACATCACTACATTATATCCCCCCCTATACGCTAGACTACATCATTATACTTACTGTACATGTTGTTCCATGATGCACTACTTCACTTCCTCCTCACTGCATCACTATCCTACAATGGGTTTGATACGAAATCCTGGCGGTCGGAACCCCGGCATTCTAAATCCCGACGCCGGAATCCCGACAAGGGGGATGTGGTTCCCCCTCCCCCACCTTGCGGGCTTACTGCGCTCGCCACGGAGCGGGCCCGGTGCCTCGCTATGCTCGGCACACTAATTTGTTCTCCCTCTATGGGTGTCATGGAAAGTGTCTGGATTTTGGCGTCAGGATTTTGAACGCCGGGATTATAACTGCATCCACCTACAACAACATACTGTACAGTAAGTCACTACGCTACATGCCTCTATACATTGCACTACATCACTATACTGTAGCCCTTATTCCGGTTCACTTGCAAAGGCAAATTCCTTCTCAAATGGACAAAGCCGTGTGAACTGCAGGTGGGGCAGATGCAACTTGAGCAGAGAGAATTAGATATGGGTGGGGTTTTACTTCATAGTGAGATCTATATTGCAGTGTAAAAAAAATGCAGTCAGTATTTTCCCTGCACAGAAACAAAATAACCCACCCAAATCTAATATCTGAACATGTTACATCTTCCTCACCTGCAGTGCACATGGTTTTGTCCATTTGAGAAGGAGAATTTGCCTTTGTGAGTGAACCGGTATAAGGGCTTAAATCCTCCTAAACACTGCATTACATCCCAGTACATAATGCACAGCACTGCATATTTACACTACATCCCCCTAAACGCTGCACTACATCACTACACTGCATCACAATAATATGCTGCAATACATCGATGCACTAGATACCACTATAAGATGCACTGCAACTTTACACTACATCACTACACTGCATCATAACAATACGCTGCAATACATCACTACATTGCATCCAAGGGCACCAACAGGTTGGCGGGGCCCCCGGGAAATGGGGTCATGACCACCGGAGGGGCGTGGCTACAAGGAAGGGCATGGCTACACCATTGTGCGGGAAAATAAACCCTAACACCCTCACAGGGAGAGGCCAGACTGCTGCTGCAGACATCACTGAGCAGTGTGTGCTGGGCTAGGGAGAGAGGCAGTAGCCTGTCATCTCTCTCCCCACTGCCCGGCTCTCTGCAACAGGGGAGGGGTAGCAGGACCCAGGTCCCTCCATCAGACCCGGGCCTGGGTAAAAAGTAACCCCCCCCCCCTGCCTCTCTGCCCCAATTATGACATCCCCCAATCCTCCACAATATATCATTACACTACAGTACATTTCCTCAATATACTGGACTACATCACTACACTACATTCCCTATAATGCTACACTACTCTACATTTAGACTACAGCATATGCAGGTAAGGGATTTTTTCAGATCCTTTTTGCTGTCTCCGTACTGCCTTCAGCTCAGTTGCCAAAGTCTACAGCATCCTGTACCCTGCTCCTACGTGTATACATATATTCCTTCCCCCTGGAGCCCAGGGGAAGGGTGCAGGTTAATACAGGGATGGCTGTAATCCCTGGAACAGGAGATATTAAACAGGTCAGAGGGGAAGGTGGGCTGCACCGTGGCAGATGGAATGAAAGGGGCGGGCCTGGTCCTGCAGAAACTGTCCCTTAAGGGGTGACTTCCCCTCCTTTCCTATCCCTATTTAGCCTCAACTGTCTCCTCCTTTGTTACAGGCCCGCAATTACTGGCTGGCTACTGTACTATAATGAGTTACTCAGATTCATTATTACCACAATTAATGTCCACGACTGTAGGCTATTTCATTGCCACCATCCCCCATACCTGACAACACCATCTCATTTGGACCCTCTGGAATAGTCCTTGGACTCTGCTTGACTGTTTTACCACCCGCTGTTTTTGGAGGAACCGGTTCCCCCATTTGAAGCGAGCAGCAAGTATTATCCTCGGCTATTATCCATCACCTTATACACCCGCCGTGGTGTTACATGCTTGTTTTTAGTTATTAAATGTGAGTGTATACCTGTAATATTTTTTTTTTAGATTTTATCAATACAGTGTTGCACTATACGTATTTTCTAAGTTCTAGGTTTCTTCCTGAAATTGATCATCCGAATCCAGAGTGATCTATGCAGGACCTAAGTGTCCTGATTCTGCCTTTAATTAACATCTAATATGTGAGTGGGACATAAAGCAAAATTTCAAATATTTATGGTGTCCAAACCATCTGGACTATGTCTGTCTTTTTTCAGATCAGTGTCAGGACTTTGTGAATTATATCACCAATCTAGAAGGTGTCTTATGTAAGAATTAGTGAACTATATTTATGTGGGATCACTTTGTGTGACACCTGCTTTGCTTTTTCTGACCATCCCCCATACAACTGCCATGTTACAGGCTGTGATTGAAACATATCAGTTAGGAGCTGATTGGAGGTTTATCTCTCTCCACTTTATCACTCTTCACAGATTAGTACATCTGTCGCATATTATACAGTGCGGGTAAAATATATCCATTGGCATGGAAATGTTATATATTAGCTCAGCGACTCTCAAACTGTGGGTCCCGACCTTCTCAGTATGGGGTTGCTACTCCATGTTGCTCACCATCAGGCTGATGACTTTTCTAATCTCATTCAGTGATTCAAGGAGTGAAAATCTGTTGAATTGTCTGTTATTTTAGACTCCTCACATCCTTTTGTGTCTCCACAATGCTGCCATGTATGTGCTGTCTGCTGACTACACATGTGATATGATGGGTTATGGTATATTAGACTCCTCCCATCATTCTGTGCCTCCACAATGCTGCCATGTATGTGCTGTCTGCTGACTACACATGTGATGTGATGGGTTATGGTATATTAGACTCCTCCCATCATTCTGTGCCTCCACAATGCTGCCATGTATGTGCTGTCTGCTGACTACACATGTGATGTGATGGGTTATGGCAGGGGTTCCCAATCTTTTTTGAATCACGGCACCCTACAGTATCAGAATTTTTTCACGGCACCCCTAGGCCAAAAAAAACAAAAAACAAAAACCTAGAATGCATATAACATTAAGTTTATTGTGTTTATATGCAGTCCTAAGGGTCAGTTATGTGTTAAAGGGCAGGATTTGCTTCTGTTTGTACATATTCTATGATTGGCAGCAACCAGCACTGGTTTTGCCCATAAATAATTAACCATAAATAATTTGAATTGGTCCTGGACCACCAACCCGGGGCACCCCTGCAAGTGTCCTGAGGCACCCCAGGGAGCCACGGCACACAGTTTGGGAACCACTGGGTTATGGTATATTAGACTCCTCCCATCATTATGTGCCTCCACAATGCTGCCATGTATGTGCTGTCTGCTGACTACACATGTGATGTGATGGGTTATGGTATATTAGACTCCTCCCATCATTCTGTGCCTCCACAATGCTGCCATGTATGTGCTGTCTGCTGACTACACATGTGATGTGATGGGTTATGGTATATTAGACTCCTCCCATCATTCTGTGCCTCCACAATGCTGCCATGTATGTGCTGTCTGCTAACTACACATGTGATGTGATGGGTTATGGTATATTAGACTCCTCCCATCATTCTGTGCCTCCACAATGCTGCCATGTATGTGCTGTCTGCTGACTACACATGTGATGTGATGGCCTTCTGCAGTAACTTGCTGGGGTCCTGTCATTACTTTTTTTGCCTGATGGGGTCCCAGAGCAAACTAGTTTGAGGACCCCTGTATTAGCTTAACATGTTTTTCAAGAGATCACTGATGAAAGTAATTAAATATATCATTATTATTATTATTATTATTATTATTATTATTATTATTATTATTGATACAGTTTTAGAAAATATGCTGTAAATATTATGTATTGTACATATAAAGAGACAGCTACAGTATATAAATAAATATAAATATAAATTAAATCTTCATGCAGTGTTATGGGTCCTACACACAATTGCCCCAACATTGCTCCGTGTGTAGGGGCATAGTCAGAGGCGTAGCTAGAACTTTGTGGGCCCCATACCAAGTGTACCCCACTGCACCCTCTATAGTTATGCCACTGGCCCCAGCGATTAATATCCAGCATGTTGGATAAATCCAGGTAATTGCCAGGGTCAGGGCGAGTCTTCTCCAATGAGAACACTGACCTTCACCCCAGCGTTGCTTAGAACGCACACAGTGCATCTCCCCATGTGTAGGCCCCATTAGAATGCCTTGCTTTATGACACTGCTATCAGCCTCCCTCCACTGCACCAGAAACACACAAGGAGGACAATCATTTTACAATCCAAGAAGTGTATATAAATAGAGAAGGAATTAGAACTAATTGCAGCAATTAATCATAAAAAGCATTGTGCTGTGAGACAGATGTTCCTGAGGCTGCATATTTGCTAGAGACAAATCTCTTATTCTTTCCATGACAAATACAGGGATATATAAGATACAGTATGTACTGTACAGTGACAATCTGGTAGTCAGGGTCACAATATGGAGCTGGATAATCATTCTGGATATTTCCCCCACACTTCATGTCGCTGACCTGCTACTGTGAGTGCTTTATTTCTAATGGTGCTCTGCTCAGCAGTACACAGAAATCAAATCCATTCAACATTTGCTGATAGAAATATAATAAGGGGTAAATTGAATAATGCTTCTAAAACTGAAAGGTGGGGATGATGCCCATAGCAACCAATCAAATTATGTGTACTATTTTCTAGGATGCAATAGAGAAATGATAGCTAGAATCTGATTGGTTGTTATCTGCAACATCCCCTTAAATTTTAGAAGCTTTAGTAAATTTACCCCTAAGAGTCTGAACTCTTGTATCAGCTTGTAAATTTAGATGATAATAGAACACTACTTATTTCATTACTGGTATCATCAGGTCGTCCCACCTTCACCTGATCAAATGGCTGCTAATTTTCGGAGACCAGAGACCAGTTTTACGCCGCACCTGCCACAGTGAAATCCTGTGCTTTGCAAGCCTGTAAATTGCTAAGGAGGGCTTCAACATCAAATGATTTCACCACTGTCTACACACAGTCTGTGCGTATCCAGGGCCAATACAAGGCATCGCAGCGCCCCAGGTGGGTGGGGGGGGGGGTCGCCCTGGCGCTCACCCGCTCCAGGGGGGGGGGTGATGCGGCGGCCGCCAAGTTGCTCCACCAGGGGCCGTCCCATCACTCACCCGCACACGCTCTTCCCAAGGGGGAGGGGGAGAGTTGTGGCCGCTGCCGAGTCGCCGCTCCACTGGGGTGTGGGGGGATTTGTGATCAGCCCCACTGCTTACCCGCTCTACGGCAGGAGAGGGGGGGATGCGGCCGCCGAGTTGCTCCATGGGTGGGGGGGGGGGGGCGGACACCTCCCAAGTCTCACCCTCCAGTGGCCGGCGCCCACAGGCAAATGCCTGATGCTGTCGTCTTCCCTTTGCGTATCCCAAGACTTACTCGGCGGCTGCTATAGAAATAGGCTGATCGGAGCCAGAGCTGATGTCATGCACCCTCCCTCTAAATGCCTGGGAATGCTTGGGTTTTCACTAACACTCCCAGAAAATGGCCGGTTACCACCCCTCAAAGCTGGCTTCCTGTCAATCACCTTGCAAATGGGCAGTGATTAAAAAATGTATCAGGATCGCAGGATGGGCTCGCACATGCGTACTATGGGCTGTACACATGCACAGCCTATTGATAATCGCTCAGCCTAATATCCAATCATGTGATCAGTTCTGCTTCAAGCCCTACTGTATGTAATAGATGCCATCCCTTGTAACCCTCATTACATTGTTCAGGTACTAGTGAAATCTTGCAGTTGCATCGTGGGGAGGGACCCAGCATCCAGGCTCACCTTGCCCTGTGCTCCCCCCCCTCCCCCCCCCCCAGCTACAAACAGCAGTTATAGTTTGCAAATCAGAAAAAAGCTTCAACTGAAGCCGAATTAAGCCCCCAGTCTGCTAAGCTGCATCAGTTCTCCAACCCGTCAGTAGCTCATTATTCTGAGACATTTCTAAGTATATACACAGAACTTGTGTGTATCATTTGTTGTCCACTTTAGTAGTATTCAGAACCTCAGTGTTTTACAAGAGCATAACTTGTCTGGTTACCTTTACTGTGTATCTAAATGGTGTTTTGAGATAAGCACACTGGGCCTTATTCAGATGTAGTTGGAGAGCGTGCATCAGACTTGCCTACCCTCCCAGAAAGGTTGGCAATTGACCTGCATTTTCCCCTCACCCCCAGACCTCACGACCACTACCCCGCATTACCCTGCGGTCACTGTAGTTCAGGTAGGGGGCGTGGCTAAAATGCAGAAAATTGCAACATTTTGCGTCATTTCAGCCCATTCCCTCTCCTTTGAGCCACAAATCATGTAATTTGGCTGCAATGGTGGCGAGGCTTAATGATGTCATTGTCTGCTCCGTCTCCCGAACTGCAGCTCTATGTCTACCGGAGAGGAACACACAATGTAAGAAAGCATGGAGTGCATCACTGATACAAGCATTGGTGGATTCAGGGGGGGGGGGGGGGCACCTGGGCACGTGCCCCCCCTGTCATTTGATTTTGTAGCTGAGGACCAGGGCTTTCCAACGAGCCCAGCCCCGTGTCTCCAGTCCCCGGGAACAGGAGATATCGCCTGGCAAAGCTGTAATGTTTTCCCCATAGGATATATGGGACCCGTTATTTCCAACCCCCACTCGGTTCCAATGGCTACCAGTTCCCCCCCTGGCATCACAGAAGCTTGTGGTGGATCTCATTGAATTCCAAATAATGGGCCTTTAATTAGATACCAGGCTGGTCCATATCGGTCAATCGGTTCCAGAGATATTGGGGCAGATGTATTAAGCCTTAACAAGAGATAAATGCAAGTGTGATAAGGAAAGATAAACGCCCAGCCAATCACCTGCCAACTGCCATGTTACAGCCTGTGTTTGAAAAAAGTCAGTAAGGAGCTGATTGGCTGTACGTTTATCTCTCCTTATCACCCTTGAATTTCTCTCTTGTTAAGGCTTAATACATCTGGCCCATTGCGTTTAAACCGATTTTTTTATTTTTGAAATGTAATTTCATGGCTGTTCATGTTCTTTGAGGGCAGATTACTCTGGAATCAAACATTCCAGTTTCACTGGACCAAAACCATTCAAAGTCCACTCAAAAGTTCTTCAATATGATACTTGTCTCATGTAAATGGGTCAGTTGGTTCCGAAGATATAGCCGGTTAAATGAGATAACTGGTTAAAGGGAGGGGTGGTTATCTCTCCCCCTCACACCAGAACATGCAGGGACTAGGCTGGTGTAAAAGGGGCCAACCTGGGAATGCATTTTATGGTGGGAAAGGGGTATTATTTCAAATAGCCGGGACCTGCAGTGCTCTGAATACAGCCAGGCTCTGCCACTGTCAGTGGCTATCACTTCTGCCTGGCAGCGGCTGTCCCCCATTTACCGCGAGCATGTATTCCCCCTTGGTAATGAGCATGTAATCCCACATGGCAACGAGCATGGAACCTCTGGCAATGAGCATGGAACCCTTGGCAATGAGCATGTAGATAAGAAGCACTTATGTAGCATAAATTTTAATAGGCATTATGGTGTTTGGCATAATGGACATAATGGCGTGTAACTTAACGTGTAATGGACATTATGCTGTAAATGGTTAATGTGCGCCTTTGGTGGACAATGTCCCTGTTTATGAAGCGTATTGTGAATTTTGGCTTAATCTGTGTGGCATTTTGTGAATTCTGGCTCAATCCCTGTGGCATTATGTGAATTTTGGCTCAATCCATGTGGCATTATGTGAATTTTGTCTCAATCCGTGTCACATTATGTGAATTTTGTCTCAATCTGTGTGGCATTATGTGAATTTTGGCTCAATCTGTGTGGCATTATGTGAATTTTGTCTCAATCCGTGTGACATTATGTGAATTTTGTCTCAATCCGTGTGGCATTATGTGAATTTTGTCTCAATCTGTGTGGCATTATGTGAATTTTGGCTCAATCTGTGTGGCATTATGTGAATTTTGGCTCAATCCATTTGGCATTACAGTATGTGAATTTTGGCTCAATCCCTGTGTTATTATGTGAATTTTGGCTCATTCATTTGGC
This sequence comes from Crinia signifera, assembly GCF_055691185.1. Classification (NCBI taxonomy): domain Eukaryota; kingdom Metazoa; phylum Chordata; class Amphibia; order Anura; family Myobatrachidae; genus Crinia; species Crinia signifera. Next base: position 227,310,388 of record NC_139219.1, read on the forward strand.
ATCATGTGTAAGGGGCAAGTATAATGGTGTCTAGTATTTTGTTGCATAATGTGTAGAAGTTGTATATGGTGTTGTACACTACACTCAAGGACACGCCCCCTGTTTATTGACCACACCCCCTTTCCCAGAGCGCGCCTTAGGCGCTCGCACAACTACATCCTTCACTTTGTTTTCTCCATGGTGGGCCTACGTATTTTAAATGCCAGGGCCTATTTTTAATCTCATTCCCACTATCTCTCTGCCGCTCTCTTAGCATGTACACTGGCACCACTAACACCGCCCCGCCCCACCAAAACCCTCTTTTATCATGGTGCCCCCCCTGTCATTTTATCCTGGATCCGCCCCTGGATACATGCACTAGTGTGGTAATGCAAATGAGGTGTCAGACATAAGAAAATGCCTCCTGCTTGCCTTAAGGTGCCCACACACGCACCGATCCCGGCGTACGTTGTGGGCTTAACTAGCACACATAGCATCGCATCGTATGCCTTGTGCATACGATGTGTATGCGAAGCGATGCTATGCTAGAAAAAGCTAGTACAAAAAGTATGTGCAGCACATACTTTTTGTACTGTACGATGAGGTGCCGCGGGAGCGCGCACCCAATCGTACAGCATCGCACCGCCGGGATCGGTGCGTGTGTGGGCACCTTTAGTGATCCATGCTGTGACCCAAAACACATCATTGGATGACCTGCGACATAATTGACCGGCTGCATAACTCCTTAAAATATTATTTACACAATTTCCTGCAATATTGTCATTATTATTTACTGTCTATCTCAATGCTAATCAATACTTGCAGTCATATCTTATTATCCTGGATAACATTGATTGTAAAAAATGTACATTTTTCACCAATGGGAATTTTGCTTTGCCACCATGAGGCAGAGGAACCCGATCACAGGTAATAGGTTATGCATGTATAAGGTAGTGCTGATAAATATAGCTAGGGCAGGCACAGTCTGCCTCCACGTCCTGAAACCCCAAAACAGCCGACTCCAACAGTGCCTCAGCCCAGTACCTTGCAGGAGATTTCTGCTTTACCTACAGCAGGGCTGAAACTAGGATCTTTGTTACCTGGGACAAACAAGCCCCCCCCACACACACACACACACACACTTTTTCGTATGGGTATCACATCCAGCACCCAGGGTATGCTCACCACTAGTCATGGCTCTGCCTACAGTACTTTATCTAAGGTACAAACAAAAGAAGAAAATGGAGACACAGTTGCAGCACAACGCCATATTGGCCCATGGCAATCTGCTGTCCTAATGGTCAGAATGATCCCTTGTGTAACTCTGCATTTTACGTTTTTTCAGTCTAAAGCCAGAATTACATTCCAGTGGTGAGGAGGTGCACTACACCTTGGCAGCAAATGCCAGAATATACCAAATAAATGGCCACATTTCGGTCCACTGTTTTGCCCCAAGGGGCTGTTTGATAGGTCAATTTAGTATCAACTCAAGTTTAGATTTCCATCCCTGTACAATAATTGCAAGTGGGAAATAAAAAGGGGGCATCAGTGGGCATCCATTCAGTAAGAGACAGACTTTATCTGGGGGAGAATGAACATGCTGAACTGTCAGGATCAAAAGGCATCAACCATGCATCGTGGAACAATCAGATTATGGGGTCATCCTGTTCTGGGTAAAATCAATAAAAAAAAATTCATACTCAAAGAAGCATCTTTTTTTTATGTTCAGATGGAGCACTGATAAGTTACAGATCTAGTACAGTAATGCAGTCACTAAGAAACATCATTGACGGTGGAAACCAAAATATTCCTATTCATGTCTGGCAAAGTGCAATTTACAGCTTATCACCAGGACTAGAGCTTTTCATCTATCTATCTATCTATCTATCTATCTATCTATCTATCCATACACACAAATACACACACACTTATGAAGACAGTCTATAGGCCTTAGCTGCTTGTTCAATCTACGTTCTGTTCCATGGAAATAATAAAGATCAATTTGTCTATTAACCACTAGGTGGTGGTAAACACTCAAATACTGTAATAAAGCGCTTGTGAAGTAATTAATATAAAGCAGGATAAAGGAGTAAAAAAGGGTTACCTATATTATCTGCTCCTTCTTATGCATGTCTACTATATGCAGTGTCACTTTTCATTACTTGCATCATTTTCCATAAACACCATAATTCAGTATAATAAATCCATTTACTGTACTGAAATACATTCCAATCTATGTTAAAGGACCAAACCGCAACTTTCTCTCATTACAAATAGAAATATATTTCTAGAGTATATATGCATACAGAGTTTTTAAATCTAATAAGAATAATTAACATGTTTGTGTCTGTAGTAACTTTGTAAACTTGCGGTAACTTTTGTTATTATGTTATATATTATTGTTATGCATCATAAGTGGAACATCCAATAATAATAACGAGAATTTATTAAACAGTATTTCAGCTCTTGGCTAATACATATACTGTACATTGACCAGGCCTTTCTGCTTGAGGAACATTAATGGCTAGTTTCATAAACTATACATTTTCATGGATTATTACTTGGAGCGGGTGTTCCAACAGATCTACTGTAGCTACTACCCCAGTATCTGCTGCTTCTTTGGATCTCAGTTGAAGTTGCATCTGAAAAATGGGGTTGGTCTTGAAGGGAAGAGCTCGGCCTCCATGAAGAATAACCCATTTTCATCACTCTGGGGGTGACTCAGGAGCCTCATGTCCGGGCACACAACGGACATACATAGCAGCCAGCAATAGTGTTATCATCCTGTCACACAGCCCACCCAGTGACCATTACTCACTTCCAACAGTGTGTATGTCTGGAGTGTCCAAAGGAATCCTGTTTAAATAATTTATGATCATGGAATGTCAAATGTCACCCTCTTCTTGTGGGCTGTTTATGTCTGCTGTTGGTGAACAGAAGTGCCATCTGTGGACCGGGTGCAAGTTGCACTGCCGTTTTGAAATATATTAACACATAGCCTACTTTTTATAGCTCTACTCCAGGAGATGCTTGGAGAGTAGATGGAGAGGATGGGGATGAAGGCTACTGTCACCAAGCCCCACCCACATTCCATCCAAATGCCAAAAATTACGCAGAATGACACTATTTGCGTCATATTAACCCTGCCCTCTCCCCAAAGAGGGGAGTGTTCTGGGGAGCTTGAGGGAGACTTGCCCACCTTCCCAGAGGGCCATCTGAACCCCGGGGGCCTCCCGTATTTTCTGGGAGAGTAGTCAAATATGGTTCAACACAGTTTCAAAGGAATGATCAATTTTAAGAGTTTACTATATGCTATTAGGATGTTTGTCATTCAACACTCCGACCTCTGGATTTTCCAGGTAGCGGTTCAAACTATCTGCGAGATGTAAGAAGAGGTGGTAAATGTAATATGAGCTTTAATAAGCGCTATTTGACACTTACAGTGAACCTTGGTATGTATGAAAATACAGTAATGATGCATTACTTTTCCCTATGATATCTACGACAATTCATCAAATGCTATTGTAAATCGATAGTAGCACTTTTGTAATTTATTGGGTTTTTTTTTTACATTTTGATGTACAAACCTGTCAGCTGCTGGCAGCTGCACATGGGAGATCTTGCGATGACTGTGAGATCTCGCTCATGCATTGTGTTGCTGGCCAAGAAGTAATGGGGTCTACACATGTTGCGATGAGCGTTCTGAGCGATGCTAGTGCCGCTGAGTGATCGGTCAGAGCCAGTGTTCTCTGGTGAGAACCCTGACCGCAGCGATTAGCTAGATTTATCCAGTGTGCTGCATATTCATTGCCAAAGCAATAGCGACACGTGGGGCTGCGTATTGCTATGGCCCCTACACACCGAGCAATGTAGGGACATATTCTAAGCGATCTAATGAGATCGCTTACAAAATAACCCTTAATCCCTACATGTGTAGGCCCCATTACACATAGTACATCTCTAAGCTGATGTTCTATGGCTCTGGCACGGTTCAAAAGTAGGGGAAGTACTGGAAGGGTGAGTGTTCTCTCCCCCTCTGTATCTATAGTACATCTCCATGTAAAATTCATTTCAATATACAGTATATCATGTATGTCATTATTTGCATGAAGGGAAGTAAAGCGCAATCCTATCGCCAGGCCCCGCCAGCCATCGGAAGGGGGAGTGCGCGCACGGGAGGCTCGCGCGCCCCATTCCGACTGAGCTCCCCACGGCCGTCCGCGGCCTCCCCGGGCCCCCTCGCTGGTCTCCACTGCCGCCCCAAACCCTGCACGTATCCCTGAAGCGGAGACGGGCGGGGTCACGCCGCTCAGCCGCAAGCGCGTCCCAGTCTGATGGAGTCCTTCTCCGCCAGCGCTCTCCAGCAGGGGCGTTCTGACGAGCGCTGGCAATGATAGAGAGGGGCTCTATCTGTACATCTCCCCGTAAAATACATTTTAAAATAATACATATGTTAAATAATTTGATAAAAGTATGTCCTTATACTGTAAAACAACTATTCACTAACACAATACAGGTCAGCCTGACTAGGAAAAAATTTTCTCCTTCTCCTAGTGGTCACTGTAACACATATATATCAGCAAGAAATTAATGCAATGTTCTTGATAGTTATTTTTGGACTGTCACAGACAAAATTTGCCTACACTGACATTTGTCGGCACATGGGCTATTAAATGCTGCAAATTCTGCAAAATCGTAATTCTCTTCCAACACTGACCTTGCACTTCCACAGGCTCAGCCATCTTCTGTGCTGCAGTCAGGCACAAGTGTAATGGTACAATATGTTTGACCCATCCCCTGGGGCCCAGTCTATGCCACTGATTTCTATAGCATGCAAAGAATGAGTATAGTATAACTGCTATGACATGACACTCTGCTAGTACTGATTCTCTAGGACTAAACAAAGACCAAAAGAACGTTACTATTTATACTTTCTTTGAAAGGGAATCTTACATGGAAAGTACAGTATATACGAGAAGGGTTACATTTATGGAAAGACACTAATAGGCCAAAGCGTTGGGTAAATGGGTTTAAGGGTTATTTGTAGGCCCAAAATATGAACTTATAGTAGGCACCTGGTCATCATTCTGATGTAATACATAGGTGATACATAGCTGCATCTATCAACTAAAAGGCCTGTCTCCCTTGCATTGATCACCCCCTTCCTCCTCTGGAACATTGAAGGGGTTTTTACATAAACCTGAGTCACTGGCATATCTATATTGGGCCACACAGTGTCTTGGAGGCCCCACATACTGCACCCATTTAATTATAATTACCGCTTTGTTATCCTGGCGCTGGTTGCATAAATAAATGGGAAAAATATCCACTGTTGTTTCCCCATCCTCAATAGAGATGCCCCCAGGAACACATTGTGGGTGCCATGTTCCCAGAGCAGTGGCGGAAGCGGGGGGGGGGGGAGGTGGATGGTGTGTGTGTATTCGGGCACAGTGTGTGTGTATTTGGGCACAGTGAGTGTGTGTATATTGGGGCACAGTGTTTGTATACAGTGTGCTTATGGGGTCACAATGTGTGTATTGGGGCACAGTGTGTGTGTGTGTGTATACAGTGTGTATAAGATGTGTGTATATATATGAAGGTGCTTAGGGCACCGAAACGGCCATTGAGGAGACGAGTAATGTATATCTTGAATGTATCTGCCTGATGGGTGTCTATTAATGCTTCTGCGAATACCTGAGCATGGATAAGAAATATGGAATAAATATTCATTGAAAATATTCTTCAATTATTCTTCGCAACTGGTGCTGGTCTTCCTGTTGCTCATTGGGGACTACAACTGGGAATATACCTCTCTCTCTCTCTCTATATATATATATATATATATATATATATATATATATATATATATATACATACAGTACATATACATATAGAAACCCCCCCATGAAAATCCTGCGTTTGCCACTGCAGAGACCTGTGCATGCAGAGCACTGGCTGCAGAGCTGCAAATACACTAGAAAAATGGCCTCTGGTGATTCCTGCAATCGCAATAGAGATGTCCCCAGGTACATGGTGCAGGGGCCATGTTCGGGTGCCGGACGGGTTCCCCACAGTTGGGATCCCGACAGTCGTTTACCCGACGTCAGGATCCCGACTGTCAAATGCCGACAGCCGGGTGCCCGACGGCCACCCGCTATTTTCCCTTGTGTGGGTCCACGACCCCCATTGAGGGAGAATAGAATAGATGGCTTGCGTAGCGAGCCACCGTGCCCCCAAGGGGCTTTTTTGCACTCGTCATGCTGTCTGACTCCGGGCAGTCGGGATACCGACGTCGGGATAATGACTGTCGGGATCCCGACTGTCGGAGTCCCATACCACACCCGCCATGTTCCCAGAGACCTGCGCATGTGCAATAGACTGGTGCAATGCCAGAATCTACTGCACTGCTTGAGAAGAGAGGCCCAACCGGAGCCTGCATGTGGCCCCCCTCCTCTCTTAACCCTTTGAGTGCCAACATCTCTGTGAGAGATGCGCAACATAGCCACTAAAAATGCCAGCATCGCTCACATTTGTTATATAGATTCAAATAAAAAATGTTGTGTAAAAAAAAAGATATTTCCTATATAAGATAATCATTACAGGTCATTATGATAAATAAAAATGTTTGTTATGCAATTTTTACATCTATTTTGACAAATTCACTTGGCATTCAAAGGGTTCAAGTGCCTCTGACTGGAGGCAAGATAAATATTGGTGCCCCCAAATATGGCAATCGGTAAGGTGTCTGTCTCCAGTAAGACAGATCCTGGGTTCTAATACAGCGTGTGACACTTGCAAAAATTATTTTTACAATAAAGACAGTGAGATGTATATTGTCCTTCTAGGAGGGGGAATCGGCCAAAGAAGACAGCTTTCAATTAACTATATCAAACTCCCACGGGAGGAGAGGTGCCCTCTTGGGAGCAGGAGCCCGGCGGCAGATAACTCCATTGCCTCACAAAGTTATGCATCTGGTTGGGAAGCAACCCCCTCATTTGCTGTTTTGCTTAGCAGAGCAGCAGGGTATAGATGCTGATGATATTCATAGAGACAGAGGGCCTGGTGTCATGGCCAGTAGCTCACAGAGACCGCTGGCCATGCCCCCATAGTGATGAAATGGGGATGTGGCTCACAAACGTGACATTGTCACAAAGCCACACCCCTTTCCAGGAGATCACACCCTTTTTTGGGAGTGTGCGGCTACCGGCACACCAGGGAGTCCTGCTTAGCAAACTTCAGTTTGGGAGGTCTGGTATTGCAGTGCACAGCATTCAACTAAATATTGTTTTCAAGAGACTGGATATCTGGGAACTGATTCAAACTTTTTTTTTCTTGAAATCAATTGAACCAGATGCTGCCATCCGACAATTTGGCAGCAGTGGTGTTCAAAGAAGCGCTCACTCGCCACCTTTTTTTAACGCCCTGTATATTCCTACGTCAGGGATTTTTAAGTGCAGTGAAAATGATCAAAATCAGAAAAAAAATGATGTGCATGGACTAGATTATTCCCAATCATTAAGTACATTATTTACAATCACAATTACATTATGTAGTTTGACAATTTTGTGAAGCTTTATCATACATTTGTGACGTTGCGATAGTTCCTTCACATGAAACAACCACATTATTTATTATGCTGTGTATTTATTACTCATGAAGCTTTGGTTCCCTTAATTAACATTTCTCATTTCCACAAACCACAGGTTGTTTTTTACTTTTTTCAGGCCTATTTATTAGGAGTTAATAAATGAAGGACTACCAGGAAGTACGGAAGTGGCAGTAAATGGATTAAGGATTGAGAAATATTCATTTCTCTGGTGTTAACCCTTTGATTAATGGCAAGTATACTGTATCTATTGTTGGTTATGGCAGAAAATAGGCTCTTCATTGCTGCATAAATAGATCTGCATATTATCTGCATTTCAGTGCATTACAGAAGAGGTATCTCAAAGGTATCTCAAAGATAAACATCTACCTAGAAGTTATTATCTTAGGATCTTTGTTGTATCAAATGAAGATACTGGACTTTAGGTTTTATGTAAAATTGGATGTATAACAGGGCGTTTTCTAATGGTATAAAGTAGTATTACAATGTTGAAAATATTTGCTTTTACCGGGTAAGGGTCATTGGGTCAATGCAATTTAGGTCGACATGCATTGCGTCGACCACTGAGGTTGACAGGCCTTAGGTCGACACCTGAAATAGGTTGACATGGCTGGAAGGTCAACACACGCATTAGGTCAACAATAGCAAAGTCAACAGTCAAAAGGTCAACTTGAGTTTTTCACTTTTTTGGCCCGAATGTTGACATAGTCGACATGGACACAGTAACATGCTGTCCCCAGGGCCGGTGCAGACTCTGTGAGCGCCCCAGGCAACCTAACCCCAGAACCGCCCTCCAGTGGCTGGCGCCCTAGGAAAATGCCTAAAGCTGCCTAGTGGTGGCGCCGGCCCTGGCTGTCCCTTTAAACTGGGCACTCATGAACTGCATAGGTTCTGTGTCTGAATAACTTCAAACCTGCAGTTCACTTGGTTTTAATCAAACACATAACCCATACCTCCCAACTTTATGCACGGGTCAGCCAGGATACCATGCTGGCATTCAAAAAAAGGGGCATAGTCTCATATGAAGGGGCAGCGGTCATGGGAATGATTGCCCTGTGAGCTATGCCTCCCATTTTCATCATTCAGGGCATGGTCAGCTGACACGTGAGCTGCTGGCATGTCCCCCAGACCCGTGGGTACTGTGTCTCAACAATAATAGTGCCATGCCCATAGTGTGTAAATAGCTTTTTCTCTACCCAGCTACCTGAGCCTACACTTTTTTGACAATGCCAAGTGTACTTTTTCAATGATAACAATTAGGCAGCTGGAGATGGCGAGCACAGACTGAGCATGCTCAGAGACAGCTGAAGAATAAAACACTGAGCAATCTAAAGGAAAACAGAACGCAGAACTCTTCTTTTAATAGTACAAAACTGATGGAGGACAAATAGCTCATGGGCAGGATGTACCACATACCTCCCAACTTTTGACTCACATCAGGAGGGACTCTCATGGCCTGACGGCAAGGGGACATGGCCTAAAAATTGTGTCACTCCCTTAAGGCCATGCCCCCATTTTGCCACTGTGGGGCACGGACAGCGGCTCTGTGAGCTACTGGCCATGCCCCCAGCCCCTCTTCCTGTAGGAATAGAAGCTGCGCGCATATGCACAGTATCTACTCACCTCTTCTCTGAGGGGGGACTCCTAACTGCCATGTACCGTGCGGGAAGCGGGGACCATTCCAAAAAACGGGGGTGGGGGGGAGGTATGGGGGGAGGTATGGTACCTCTCTTGCGGTATATCCTGCCATACATCAAGTTGATACTAACTACATATGTACTAACATGTGCAATTAGTAATGCAAAGGGCAGCTCTCACGGTAATAAACCTGGGACTCCATACTGGGTCCATATTTGCTTTTATCTTATTACACTAATGGAATCAATGTTAAAAAAACAATCTGTATTGTTCTGGATACATGTATCTGATGAACATTAACGTAATGTCATAATAAGGGGAAAATGTGTTTGGGTCTAGCTGTAGATTGTAAAACGTGAGCTGAATTTAATCCAGAATCTTTAAGAAACACATTGCCAGGACAAGATGGATCACTACATCTCTCTTTTCACAGGCACTAATGAGCAATTAAAGATACCCCCTCCCTTCCCCATTGAGAACAGAATCTGCTGCATACTGTAAGATGCCTTATTAAAACTAAATAATCTCCACTGCCCAGGCTGTACATTTTGTTATTGGATTTTCTGCAGGTATCCTGAAGTCTCTGAACTTTGGTCATATATTCACATTTATCCATAGTTGACTGCAAGAACATATTTCATCATTTATTTTAGAAAGCAAATATCCTAATAATCAGTGGAGGCTACGGCCTGTGATAGGCTGTGAGTTGCAGAAACCAGCCTATGGGCAGACACAAGTAATTTTGTGTCTGGAACACACCATAATGCAATGCAAGAGGAGCAAATTAATTTATATTGTTTCTGTGCAGGGTAAATATTGTCTGTTTCTGCAAAAACCCAACAGATAATAGACAGCTTTATTTTTACACTGCAATTTAGATTTCAGTGTGAATACACCCAATCCAAATCTAAATGCACAAAGCTGAATAAGGCCCTATGGGGGTTATTTGGAGATAATCGCTGTTGTGTGCATTTGCAATCATATTGATTCTTGAACCACTCTGCACATGCGTATGAATTGTAAAAAAAATTGTTAAAAAAAGGCAGGCGTGCCCTGGTGGTTTGACGTTAGCACCGGCCTTGATTAGCCTGTACTTGCCTACCCACCCGGAATGGCCGGGAGGGTCCCGCAAATCGGGTCCCCCTCCCGGCCCCTGGGAAGGTGGGCAAGTCTCCCTTATTGTAGCCACAGCCCCTGTCCCCCCCCCCCCCCCCCCCTCCCCGCGGTATACATTTCCGAATTTTGCGGGTCCGCGGGGAGGGGGCAGGGCTAAATGATATTGCGTTATTTTGCGTCATTTTAGCCCCTCCCCCATCCACGGACCCGCAAATTAATGAGGCTGTCGTTCGCGGGGGCGGGCCTTAGTGACATCAGCCTCACCAGGCCCCCAAAACTAAGCCTCGTCCAGCCCCCCTTTCACTCCTCTACGGGCTTCTCCCAGAGAGGAGTTTTCAAAAGTCGGCAGGTATGCTGTATCTGTTGCAGAATTGTGGAAGGGTCAGAGCTTCTCACATTTGCACAGACAGGAAAATCGTTCCATGGTGAATTGCGTATGGATTTGCAGATAATACAGAATAGGTATCCATTCAGAATTTTCTTGCAGATTTGCACACGGCAGGTTTTATTTCTGTGTGGGTGGTGGCTATGTACTCGCAATCATCTGCAAATTTGCAGAAGAGCGATCATCTCTGAATCAGGCCCTATGTCAGTAATTTTGCCCATCGATTTAAAGCTGCAAATTTAAAAGAACAGGTTGGTTTGTAAGAAGATATCTCAGCATCACATGTATAAGCTGCAGTAATTGTTCTGTAATTGCCGCAACAGTTTGCCAGTAATAAAATAAAATTATTATAAAGAAAGCCATCTTCTTTGTCAGGGCTTTTAATGCCTTTGCTTGTGTATACTAGGTCCCCTGAAGCTGGCCTAGTGATGCCAAAAGTTAACCCTTACCACTCTAGTAATGCCTAGGAAGTTAGGATGGTAGATAACTAGTTATCTATATGGAGGGACAGAGTGTGGATAAAATGTTACATACATAAACATAAAAACAATGATAAAAATATATAATCAATTCATATGAATGAAAATTAAAAAATAAGTGATGACATTTGTTAGGTGTCCATACGGTACCATATTCGTGGTGTGAAATGAGTACCAGCTGGATTTAGATTTTTGGGGGGTAGTGTCCGTTCCTATTAGGCCTCACTGGTTTAGTGCTGTGTTGCTGATCAAATTGTCCCCAGGTATTGGGCTTGATGGAGGATGCAAACCTCCTGCTGCCAATCAGGGCTGAGCTATGCGTCTCCATGGAGACGCATCGGCCAATCACGCTATCAGCCTCTGTAATGCAGGAACAGCGCTACAGAAGGTGTTAGCTGCGCAGGAGAAAGCCGGCTCACCCCGCTGTCAGTGCGGTCAACTGGCTCTGCAGCACAGACACCAGCGCTGGACCCTGGATTGGTAAGTATGTTGGTGTAAAAGTGAGGTGTGTGGTTGTGTGTGTAATAAAGTTATACTTTACTGTGTTTTATTTTAACATTCTTTTTACGGGCCCATTAATGCCCGCATGCTGGGACTTGTGGTTCTCCAAGTCCCAGCATGCAGAGGAGGTGTGTTGGCACTTGTAGTTCACCTGCATAAAGCAATGTTAGGAATGTGTGATTTAACCCTATCAGGCCGGCGTCCACTGGCTACGGATACCGGTGACAGCCCTGGACGGGTGAAGCCTGTGGGGGGGAACCCTTTATTGAGGGGGTCCCACTCCTCCAGGTACCCCGTGCAAGGCTGACCAGCCACGGTGCTCATGTTTCGGCAGGGTGAGCTTATGTAAAAAGTGTCCCCCGGCTGTGGCATGACACCGCGGGCTGTTGGAGCCCGGTGCTGGTTTAAAAATACGGGGGACCCCCAGATTTTTGGAACCAGGACCGGTCCAAGAGTCCAGGGCTGGTTTCAGAAATACAGGGGAACCCTACGCTTTTTATTTTTGGAACCAGGTCTGGCTCAATGAGCCCGGGGCTGGTTATGCTCAGGAGGGGGGACCCCACGCCATTTAAAAAAAAAATAATAATAATTGTACACATTTTTTTTACACAGGACCATGCACGGATTGCAATAATCCGTGCAGGGTTCTGGCCAATTCACCTGTCAGAACCTGGTCTACATATGTGGTAATATTAGACACATTTTCTCGATTTCGCATCTCATTAAATATGCGAATTGTATACTTTTCAATGGGAAAACATCTGGATGGGAGTTCCGGCGCGACTAAAAATCGCATTTTCAGAATGTGCGATTTCACGGGAAAATCTGAGTTTTTTGCCGTTTTTCGCATCTCATTAAATATGCGAAATCGGGGGAAAAGTGCGTTTTCGACTAAAAAAATCTTTAAAAAAAATCACATTTTCGCATCTCATTAAATGTCACCTATTGTTCCAATCTGCGTTGGGGTGATATATCATACAATATATTGCATAGTGTGTACCTTGCTTTAGATAGTGTAGTAATATTTACTATTGTTTATTTATATATACCGGTAAATATGAATCAAAGATTATAAATATACACAATAAACAGTTGTACCCCCATTTAGCTATGTCTACTGTATGGTAATAAATAATATGCAAGGTAATAAAGACTTATTATAATTGAGGTAATTTATTTTATGTAAATGGTAAAGTTCTGGTGTGTGCAATACTTATCTCTTCATTCAAATTCCATGGCAAACTCAATTTTTGTTGGCTCTCCCAGACTCTGGGGACAGCAGGCCTATGGCCCTTATTCTGGTTGGTGCGGTAATATCCGCGTGCGTTCGTGCCGCCGATGTTTTGTGTCTGCGCATGTGCAGAGGCGTCTCTGCGCATGTGCGAGCGGGACGCACGGCAACATTCCGCATGAAATGTGTACACTACGAACAGGGGGTGGAGAGGGGCATGAAGGTCTGTTTGGGCTCATTACCATATGTTTACACCCCGCGTTTCATGGGCGTTCCCATGCAAACGCTGGGCGTACGTATGGTAATGCGGCCGTGACGCACGTGTAGGGGGCGGACATATGACATTGCCGGATGTCAGCTGCCCGCCCAGATCCCTGCTTTTGCATGGAGAAATGCCCGTATGGTCTGAGGTTGCGGGAGCTGCTTGGGCACTCAGTCCTGCATTCGATGGTCTGCGACCATCGAATGATGGGGGAGGTTCCCTGAGATGGAGGAGGTGTATTCATGAGAAATACATGTGCGGTCCGTTCGGACAGCTTCTTACCGCGTACGGACGGAGTTGGCGATCCGTATGGAAGGCGGGGTTTAGGACGCACGGTGCTGGCCGCATATTCGGATCTGGCCGCACCGATCAGAATAAGGGCCTATATTTTGTAACAAGATTGCAGCAACCTACCCCGCACACCTCCTGCCGCACTCACATTTTGAGTTTAGTCACATTTAGCAAAGATGATTGAACAGTGCCTCACAGTATAGCTGGACAATGACAAAACACTGAAAGCAACGAAGTTAAAAGAGGTAAAGAGGTGGAATTTTCTGTAATTGCCAATTCAGTAACTTGATATCAACCTGATTGAGCATGCATTTCATTTGCTGAAGACAATAATAAAAGCAGGAAGACGCACAAGCAAACAATGATAGCTTCTGTAAAAGCTTCACAAAAGTATAACAAAGAAGGAAACCGGAGACACCATGTTAAATCTAAAAATATTCTTGTGTTTACCACCTCACATGACACAGATACTCCTATTATTCACAACAACATTAACAAAGCTCCTGTTGAATTGATTGCTCATAACTGGGCTACCTCAGGGCTTTTCTCAACTATACCACATCTCTTGGCCAAATAATCATTTCTTTTGGATTTTAGTATCATCTGTATGCAGATGATACTCACTTCTACCTATCATCCACAGACTTGTCACCATCTGTATTGGTACGTGTCTCTGAATGCCTTTCTGTCATTTCATCTTGGCTTTGATCTCGCCACCTCAAACTGAATATTTCAAAAACAGAATTAATTATATTCCCACCAACCAATAGTATTTATCAACCTAATATTTCTATCACTGTAGAGAACACGACAATCAATCCCATCAAGCTCGCTGCCTAGGGGTCATCCTTGACTATCCTTTGCTCCTCACATTTAATCTGTCTCAGAATCATGTTACATACATCTAAAAACATATCCAAAACTTGACCTTATCTTACACAAGACACTGCTAAAACTCTAGTCCATGCATTTATTATATCCCACACTGATTATTGCAGGGCTGGGCAATTGCGGCCCTCCAGATGTTGAGGAACTACACATCCCAGGATGCTTCGCATTAGTTTTGCTATGTGGCCATGCTGAAACGGATGCAAGGCATGCTGGGATGTGTAGTTCCTCAACATCTGGAGGGCCGCAATTGCCCAGCCCTGGATTATTGCAAGTCACTTCCCCAGTACACACTCTTACCACTTCCCCAGTACACGCTCTTACCACTACAATCTATCCTGAATGCTGCGGCGAAGCTAACCTCCATCATCAATCTGCAAAACTGCTCAGTCAGACCCTCCATTGGTTACCTGTATTCTACCATATTCAATAGAAAATACTTTAACTGGGTGTGGTATATTTCCCCGACACAAGGCCATAAAGCAAAGTACACCAATGTACATCTCTTCGCTTATCTCAAAATGAGCCAGATGTACTAAGCTTTGAAAAGAGATAAAATGGAGAGTGATAAAGTACCAACCAACCAGATCATTTTTCAAACTACACCTATAACATGGCAGTTAGAAGCTGATTGGTTGATTGGCTTGTACTTCATCTCCCAACATGAACTCTTTACTCTTCACAAGATCTCTATCATCCACCCGCATTATTTGCTACCATTACTGATTGCAGGAATTTCTTCAGGCAAGTAATGCTCTAAGGAATGCCCTCCCACATGCAACAAGAGTTTACTTTTAGTCTCCAAACCTTCAAATGTACCCTGTAAGCAGTGGCATAAATACTGAGGGGGCAACTGCTATGGGGCCCCAAGATTCAGCAGGATTGTGTTATTTTTATTTTTACCTCAAATAGCAGTGCCTCGGTAGGTTCAGGGCCAGCGTATATGGGAAAAAGTCGAAGGGAGCCAGAGCCACATGCCGGAAGCTGCTGGTGGAGGAATGGAGGTGGGCGAAGGAAAAGAGGATCCAGCTGCATGGAGAATGTCTGTGGCAGAAGGTAATGAAGAGGAGGGAGGACCTGCTGCTTCTACCACCTGGTTCCTCTCCATGTGCAGGGTGAGGACCTGCTGCTACAACCCAGAGCAACTCTGTGTGCGGGGCCTCCTCCCTGGGGAAAGGAGGAGCTGCTGCCGCTGACCCGAGCCAGACAATTGAGTTGAGGTAGGTGGAGACGGCTAGTGAAGACGACAGACCCGGTGACAGCGAGAACCACCCTCCCCCATCTGTTTGTCAGTTTGACCCATTGTATCGTGATCCATCTGTGCATCTATGCCCCAAACCCTTCACGCCATTCTATCCCTAATATGATCTTTCGGTACTTGTTTCCTAGCACGGCCACAACGATCTTAATCGCGGTCATCGGGGGTAAAATCGGGGCCATTGCGGCCGCTAAAAAATCGGGTGCGATGGGCCAGACGCGATGCCCGCGATTTTCCCATAGAGAACAATGTTAAATGGCTCAATTTACCCGCGATGACCACGATTTACCATAGGAAACAATGTTAAATGGATCATTTTCCCCAAATTATCATAGGGAACAATGGGAAATGGGGCAAAAACACCCCTGAACATAAAAATGTCCCCCCAAAAGTAGTTGACGCCACCCCGCCATCAACGTGAACCCGAAGCGTGGCGAGCGCAGCGAGCCCGCGAGGGGCGGCGGTACGCGTCCTCCGACCTTTTCATGCCCTACTATCCACTAGGGCGTGGAGTGAGAATAGAATAGTGTGGCGAGCGCAGCGAGCCCCGCGAGGGGACGCGGATACCTTCACAGGTATCCGCGTCCCCTCGCGGGCTTCCCAGGTGTCCATGGCGACGCGGACACCTGGGAAGCCCGCGAAGAGACGCGTTTACCTGTGAAGGTATCCGCGTCCGCTCGCCACGCTTCGGGCTCGGTGGCTCGCTGCACTCGCCACACTATTCTATTCTCACTCCACGCACTAGTGGATAGTAGGGCATGAAAAGGTCGGAGGACGCGTACCGCCGCCCCTCGCGGCCTCGCTTCGCTCGCCACGCTTCGGGTTCACGTTGATCGCGGGGTGGCGTCAACTACTTTTGGGGGGACATTCCACTGCTGTGTGGGTTTTTTGGGGGTTTCTGGCCCATTTACCATTGTTCCCTATGCTGATTTGGGTAAATTGATCCATGTAACATTGTTTCCTATGGGAAATCGTGGTCATCGCGGGTAAATTGAGGCATTTAACATTGTTCCCTATGGGGAAATCGCGGCCATCGCGGGTGGACCATTTAAGCATTTTTAGGTGCACACGACGCGACCGACCCGATTTTTCACTGTTTTCAATGCATTTCAATGGAAAAATCGGGGGCATCGCGTCGGTCGCGTCGCAGGCCACTAAAATTTACCCCCGATGGCCGCGATTGTGGCCGTGCTAGGAAACAAGTACCGATCTTTCTTTCTCTCTCTGACACTGTCTCTATCTCACACCCATATGGTCTCTCTCTCTCTCCCCCTCACTGACAGACTCTCTCTATCCCCCTCTCTCACTGACACTCTCTTCCTTTCTCTCTGACAGTCTCTTCCTCTCTACCTGGCATGCTCTCTTTCTCCCTGACACTTTCTCCTTGACATTCTCTCTCTGACATCCACTCTCTTATTCTCTGACACCCTCTCTCTTCCTCACCTTGACACTCTTTCACTCTCTCATGCTCATTCTCCCGCCATCCTTGACATTATCACTCCCGCTAGCGCACCTCAAATGCTCCTTCCCGACACTCTCTCTGACACCCTCTCTCCTCACTATCATTCCCTCTTTTTCCATGAAGCCCCCTCTTTCTCCCTGAACACTTTTCTCTCCCTCCACATTAACTCTCTTTCCCTGACACCCAGGGCCGTCTTAACAGCAGTGTGGGCCCCTGGGCAAAGCAATACACTGGGGCCCTTACCTATTCTCCCCTCCTAGGGGTGGGGGGTGCTATCAGCAGCAGCTTTGATGTCCCACGGGTGGCAGGGGGTGCTTTATCTTCCATTCAACATGTAGGACCTGGAACTGTAACCTCTGCTAATTACTCTTTTACTGCACAGGTGGTGGGAGGGTGAACACTAACGTGTGGAAGGGGGCACTGAGCTGAAGGAAGTATCCCTTGTAAATGACTTCCAGGGAGGTAGGGGGTGTTTTATACGCAGGGGAGAGTTGGATAATATTCATCATTTTCCGGTGGAAGGGCAGCTTATTTGACTGCAGATATCGCCATTATCTGGAAATAGATTTCTTAGCCTTCAACAGTATAAAAACCTAGAGTCCCAACTTTCAGGAGGTGCTAGGAACTTGGGGATCAGAGATCAGGAGCCAGAGCAATCCATTGACAAAAATATAAAACTGTACACCAGACGTTTGGAGCTGGAGCAGGGACTGGCTGCTGGAAGGCTGATATCTCTGGTTCTGGGCAAGATAGAGACAAGCCGCTAGTATCAACAGAAAGGGGAGAGTCCCAGCTTTTGGAATATACTCTCAGAAAGGCAGAAAGAAATCTGACTGGGAAGTGCAATTAACAGGTCGGATGTGGACTGCTGCTTTGAAGTTGGATATCTCCAGATCCCCAGGACCGATTTTCAAAATTCTGGTATCCCTGGAAAAAGGGGGTCCTCAGCTATTAGCATAGGACTCTTATACACCTGGGGCCCCTGGGCAAGTGCCCACTAAGCCCATACGAAAAGACGGCCCTGCTGACACCCTCTTTGTCTCTTACTCCCCTTATTCTCCCCCCCCCCCCCCTTAGTGGGGGGGGGGGGGAAGAATAAGGAGAGTAAGAGAGGGGAGTAAGTGACTGTGGTAGGGGGGGGTCAAGATTTTGCTGTGGCGCCCACACAATTCTAGTTATGCCCCTGCCTGTAAGGCAAGATGATCAAATTCCAGAACCACCCAAATAGCCTTCATAAACCTTAATTCTTATTTATTTATTTTCTTTCTAAATTTCCCAACCCCTTGGCCCGTAGCCAACATTGCTGTGTGATACAGCCCACCAAGAACCTTTGCAATCTGGTGGACCATTATGCAATAGATAACAACTATCCTTGTATAGTAATGGGTAATTCCCTATAGATTGTAAGCATGCAAGCAGGGCCTACCTAAGATTTTGAAACGTCATTTGCTGCACTATATAAAAAACTGTTAATACATAATAATAAATGTTACAAAATATGTCTAAAGATGTGGCCAGATTCAGTTTTGCCACGAAGCATACACATGGGCATAGGCACCGTGGCATGCTGCATGGTGTACCCAACTGCAAACAGTCACTTGCGGTTACCCATACAGTGCATGGATGAGCATGGATACATCTGTAATACTCATATGCAAAGCCTGCAGACTCCTTTTGCATGGTAACGGGTTAATACCCATTATGAAACTCCTGACAAAATGAGGCCAGCACACAGTTTATTAATAAATAGGTTTCCATATTAAATAATATCCATATCCAGTAAACCAAGTATACCAAAAAATAGAACAGGATGGCAGCGGCTGTTTTTACCCTCTAGGGATCTTTATCACGGTCTCGCTAAAGATCCCAGGTGGATCAAACCAGCCGCTGTCTGCATACTTTCTATTTTGGTACACTTGGTTTACTGGATATGGATATTATTTAATATATAAACCTCTTTAGTAACACACTGTGTGCTAGCCTCGGCTTGTTAGGAAAGTCATTTTTTCCTATATATGT
Organism: Crinia signifera; assembly: GCF_055691185.1. NCBI lineage: Eukaryota > Metazoa > Chordata > Amphibia > Anura > Myobatrachidae > Crinia > Crinia signifera. The sequence goes on from NC_139219.1 coordinate 227,329,503, forward strand.
AATAAATACCCCAGTCTTGGCTATGGGCTCACGCTCTGATATATGCACACCTTGGTGTGCATGGTGATGTCATGACACAACCAACCAAAGCTTGCAAAAATCTGAAATTTATATATATCTGGTCAACCGGTTGTGATACAATAAAATGAAACAGATACAAAATAGGAGAAAAAAATATAATAGTTTTGAATATGCATTTTATTTTGAACTACAGTTTGCAAACGGCTTTGCATGTGTGTCTTTTATTGCTCAGTGGACCAATTATGAACCGAGTGTGTAAAGTATGTGATTTTTCCTTTATTGTTCCTCTCCGTGATGTCACAATGAGATAATACATACCTCAGTTTCTTCCTAGGTCACTAAGCGATACAGTAGTGACACTAGTGAAAATGCCGCACAAATTCAACCAGGAGTTTTTGGGTGATGTGAGAAGGTAGACAGACAGACAATGATTCCCTGTTTTTCTAAAAAATAAAAAATAAATATTCTGACACATCCATTACAGTAGTATTATATGTGTGGACTATTGTTGATGAAAAAACACAGAGGGGACCAACACACCCTTAATGTGATGTCTGCGGGGGCACGCCCCTTCTCTGATGGCCATGTCCACTTTTTATGTGCAAATCCATTGATAGTGCATGTCAGAGTCAAAGGAATTGTCTGTAGACCTCCGAGACAGGATTGTTTTGAGGCACAAAACTGGGGAAGGTAAAGAAAAATATCTTAAAACAAAATATTGCAGAGTCGTGGTTGAGGGATAAAGAAGAAAAATATCTGCTGTTTTGAAGGTCCCAATCAGCACAATGGCCTCCATCATCCGTGAATGGAAGAAGTTCAGAACCACCAGAACTCTTCCTAGAGCTGGCCGGTTGTCTAAACTGAGCAATTGGGGGAGAAGGGCCCTAATCAGAGAGGTGAACAAGAACCTGATGGTCACTCTGTCAGAGCTACAGCATTCCTCTGTGCAGAGAGGAGAACCTTCCAGAAGGACAACCATCTCTGCAGCAATTCGCCTATCAGGTCTGTATGGTGGAGTGGCTAGTCGGAAGCCACTGCTTAGAAAAGGCACATAACAGCATGCCTGGAGTTTGCTAAAATGCACCTCAAGGACTCTCAGACAATCAGAAATAAAATTCTTTGGTCTGACAAAGATTAAAATCTTTAACATGAATGTCAGGTGTCATTTAGTGCAATATTTAACTAAATGTCAATTAATTGACTTGGCTGTATTTGTATTTATTTATACTAAAAGAAAAGGATGCTGTGAGCGACATTGGCATTTTTATCAGATATTTTAAGGATCACTCACAGCAACGTTGGCACTCAAAGGGTTAGGCATTAAAAACTAAATTTACTTATTACTACATGAACAAATGTACTTGATACATTTTCATACAGCTGATAACAGAGCAGTTTACAATCAAGAAACCCTGATGAAAATACCTGAGGGATCTTGAAATGTCTAGCACCTGTTGATGGATTACATTTTTGCACCTGTTACATAAATGCATTGAGTGCCACCTCTTCCACCCTTTGGGGATATTGTATGAGCAACAGTATACAGTATATGCAATTTTATATATATATATATATATATATATATATATATATATATATTATATATATATATATATATATATATATAAATATATTAATATATATATTTATATATATATATATAGTACTTACATTGCCTTACATATTGTTATTTAACCACTATCCACGTCGGCGTGGAGTTGAGAATAGAATAGTGTGGCGAGCGCAGCGAGCCACCGAGCCCGAAGCGTGGCGAGCGCAGCGAGCCCCGCGATGGGACGCGGATACCTTCACAGTTAAATGCGTCCCTTCACGGGCTTCACAGGTATCCGGCTGCGCTCGCCACGCTTCGGGCTCGGTGGCTGGCTGCGCTCGCCACACTATTCTATTCTCAACTCCACGCCGACGTGGATAGTGGGGGTATGAAAAGGTCGTAGGACGCGTACCGCCGCCCCTCACGGGCTCGCTGCGCTCGCCACGCTTCGGGTTCACGTTGATCGTGGGGTGGCGTTAACAATTGTGGGGGCCATTTCACACTTCAGGGTGCCTATTTGGCCTCTGTGGGCCATTTAACATTGTTTCCTATGGAAAAATCGGGTCAATTGAGGCATTGAACAGGAAAATCGGGTCAATTGAGACATTTAACATTGTTCCCTATGGGAAATCGCGGGCATCGCGTCGGTCGCATCGCACCCGATTTTTTAGTGCATTCAATGCCCGCGATGGCCGCCCTTCTAGGTAAAGAGTAGCTAGTATTCCTATGAGTGGGAGGAAATTTTTATTTGCCATAGAATGACTTATACAACCAAATTTATCATCTATCTTTTTAGCTGTCCGTGTGGACATAGTTATGCTGCCAGAACTTTGAGGGAGCAGATGGACGCTCATCATTCAGCAATTAGAGCAGCTATCGAAACAGGTAAAAGTGACCAACCTGTTGTGTGGCATTTTGCTAGTGCTGGCCATAGTGTTGCCACGCTCCTTTATATGATAATAGAGCATATTATTGGGGTGATAGATCTGGAAAATTGCTGAAATACAAATATCGCTGGATTCATAGATTAGGTACACCGAGGTTTCAATAATAGTATATGACTACAATGTTTCCTCTAAAACTTTGGGCCTTATTCTGGTTGGTGCGTACTTTCCCGAACTCTTTCGGATGGCGTATTTTAGCCGTCTGCGCATGCGTGTGCAACGCTATGCGCATGTGCCACGCAAGGTATCCGTACTTGTTCTTACTAATACCGTACAGAAAAGTGCACCGCATTCACTCGGGAGATATGGGTGTATTATGGGCGTCATTCGGAAGTACACAGGGGCGTAGTTTCAAAGTGGGCTAAACTGGGCGTAAACGAGGGAGTGCACTAATTCTGGTACGCGTACATTCGGACAGCACACCGAATGCACGCGAACAAAAAGGCAGGAAACATGCGGTCTTCATAAGCAAGTATTGCTTTGCGGACACCACTCGGTCATGCGCTAGGCATTCGGAACGCCCAATCAGTACGGGCGCACCTCAACCAATTTCAGCTGAGCACAATACAATCCACTCCTTTACTCATTACTCATTAATTACACTATTCTCATTGCTTCAATTGGAAACCTTGTAGCTTAAATGGACCATTACTAAACACACAAATATATGCTCAAAGCACGGCTGCATTTTTGACACACATTTACACTGCAAGCAACGGACAGAACTTCCTATCACTAATAGAAATATACATGTCACTTCTACATTTACCAATAAAACCACACATTTGGGGATCAAAATATTATTTTATTACACTAACATCAAACACAAAATGTCAAAAGCATGTTTTACACCGCATCGGTGCGTACGGGCAGGTTCCCGTCCGTTCTGACGCGCTAAGACCGTGCATACGCTGTAAGACCGTGCAGAATATGTGTGTGTCCACCGCACACGCAAAGGTTTGGATGTCGTCCGTATACACGCCCTCTTCTTAAAGAGTGAGTCCGTCCGAATGCGGAGGACCGGTGGGCGTTTCTTCGTACGATGTCCGCACAGCGTGGCGTGAGGACCGCTCCCAAATAATTCGGAAATATACGCACCAACCAGAATAAGGGCCTTTATGCTCTTACATTGTGTGTTTCTTTATAACCATGCTGTGATTTGGCTATTTGTCTTTATGGATGTAATATATTTGTATAATTTTTAATATATCAGTTTTGTAATTCGTATATTGTTCTGTTTATATGGTTGGCATAGCAACGGACATCTGCTGCTGACGTCACTTGTTGGCATCTTACGAGGAGTTCCAGTTGCACACAGGTTAGGGGCTATAAGGTGAAAGTTTTTCAATGTATTTTATGCCCTGATGACAAAGTAATGAGCTTCAAAACACTGGAACGTCTCTTTCTGTATATGGAACAGAATAGACAGCATAGACAGTGTAATGGTTAGCATTACTGCCTCTCAGCACTGAGGTCATGGGTTTGATACCCACCATGGCCCTAACTGTGTTCAGTTTGTATATTCTCCCCGTGCTTGCGTGGGTTTTCTCCCAGAATCCCCCAAAAAACTGGTTGATTAATTGGCTCCCAACAAAATGAACCATGGAATGTCAGTGTGCATGTACATGTGGTAGTGAATATAGATTGTACTGTAAGGCAGGGTGATAATGGAGGTGCCATCCTTGTATGCTGATATAGGAGAGGTGTATACTTGATGAAAAGAGGACAGGAGGCGACACTCACAGTTTTGGCGTTGGCACCCCTTCATCAGGACAGCTGACATACTGTAAGTGTCATAACCGTGAAAAAGCTGTATATACAGGCAAAGAAAAGAACTTGGAGATTTTTTAGTTGGTGGAAACAAGTTTACTACTTACGCCTGCATATTACCAGATGGATTCATCACCTCTTCTTGAGGGCACCAGAGCAGGATAACAAGCTTTACCAATTAGCCCTAAGTGACGGCTCCACCTCACAGAGATATATATATATATATATATATATATATATATATATATATATATATATATATACACACACACACACACACATACATACATACATACATACATACATATATATGATAGAATATGCATGCACTTAGTTTTACCCATACTGTACATGGTGCTAGCTGTATGGCAATATTAGTGCCAACTATATTTCTACAAAGCAGAAAGACGAGGGCTGCACACATTGCACAATTTTTCTATGATATAGTCCAAAGATGCTCAGTATCCCATGTTTGCTTGTGAGCCATCACAAGAACTGTTGCTATAAGCTTTTCATGAAAACCAAAATTACTGACATCATTTAGTCATGCATGATTCAGTAAATTGCCAACATAGCACTGAAGAAGTGCTAAGAATTTGGGGGGATTTCACTCCCGGGTTCGATCCTGGGATTTTAGAGACCCGGGTCGATTGCAGGTGCTTGGGATCCAGGAATAAAATCCTGGGTAGACGCCAGCCCCGGGATCATGCGTGTTCATGTGGAAAAACCTGGGATTTTGCGTATTTCTGAAAGGGGTATTACTTGTAAACAGTACATGTTAAATCACTTTTAGAATTGTAACATATTTCTTTGTGAGTTGATTCAGAACTATAGGCACAAGAACTGCAATGAAACTTGCCTGTAGGGGAATAATTTGTTTAGTTTTCAATAATATAAAAATCCAATGCTCTGCTTTCAGTGCATATATGGGTACTTATGTAGTATCTGGGCGTCCGATTTAGAAATCGGATCGGATCGCATCGCATGCGACCAAATCGTATGCGATGCGATGGTCAAGATTTTTCCATAGGATTCAATGTTAAAATGGTCTGAGTCCATTTTAACATAGAATTCAATAAGAAAAAGGGGTCCTTTTCCTTTCCCCACTATCCAAGTGGGCATGGAGTTGGATACAAACCTGTGGCGTACAAACCTGTGGCGAGCGTAGCGAGCTACCGAGCCCGAAGCGTGGCGAGCGTAGCTAACCCCGCGAGGGGACACAGAATACTTTTAAGAAATATGCGTTCGCTCGCCACGCTTCGGGCTCGGTGGCTCGCTGCGCTCGCCACGCTATATAAAATCATCTCTATGCCCACTTGGATAGTGGGGAAATGAACAGGACCTTCTTAACATTGAATCCTATGCAAAATCTCATCGAATCGCATCGCATCGCATCTGATTGTATGCCTTAAGGTAAGGCATACAATCACAAAAACGGCAGCCCAGATACTACATAAGTACCCATATATGGGGACATTTGGTTTAGACACTGGACTTAATTGAAAGGACATGAACTATGCCACTTTTTTTTTTCAATCTACATATACACTCAATATTTTACAACACCATAGGGGTCAAGAAAAGTCATTGTTTTTATTGCAGAGGCCGCAGTGTCTTTTTAATTAGCCAGTTAGGATTGTGGATAAATAATTAAAGACAGAAAATGAAATCACAATCCACAAAAGTTCAGAGAAAATCCACAAGGGAATTTTTTGTATCCTCTCCAGTATGAGAAATTCAGCGGTAACAAAGAGAACCTGTCATTGTGCTAGTCTCACATGGGGGTATTTAAATTCAGTGCATGCCTTGATGTACTGTCTTTTCCTTGTTACATCCAGCTTTTATATCCTTATTGCTACAATGCTGACTCTGAATGAGATACAGAATTTGATAACATGTTACATTCACTAGTCAACCATGAATCTATATTTTATAAACTGTAAGTAAAAGCCTCAATTTAGTTGTTTATTTCTTATGCGCTGGTTTACCACTGTTATGCCAAGGTTATGTATCATTTTCCATGGCAAATAATAGGATGCTTTGGGCAGCTCTAAATGCATACATCCCAACTTTGAGGAGGGCAGAGGAGGGACGCTCACACATGGCCTATATACTCGCGAGGCCACACCCCTGTTTTTGCTGCTGTGGGGGTAAAATAGACGCTGTGTGCAATCATGGGTGACAGGGAGGATTCCCAACTGCCCCCCCCCCCGCTGCGGGACACTGCCAGCCACAGGCGGGAAGCAGGAACGACCCCAATAAAAGGAACGTTCCCGCAGAATGCGGGACAGTTGGGACTTGGGAGGTATGCTAAATGTACTTATACACTGGGGTTTTTTGCCGTGTACAATGATGTGAAAATCTCTGGCCGATAAATCGCCCAGGGGCAGATTTATTAAGCTTGGAGAAGAGATGAACTGGAGATAAAGCGGAGAAAAGGTAAAAGGAGATAAAGTACCAGCCAATCAACTCCCAACTGCCTTTTTCAAACACAGCTGATTGGCTGGTGCTTTATCTCCTTTTACCTTTTCTCCGCTTTATCTCCAGTTTGTCTCTTCTCCAAGCTTAATAAATCTGCCCCCCAGTGCATACACACTGAGCAATTTTCACCCAGCCCAGAGATTTTCACAGGATGCAGGAGCGTAAATCAGTGCTCGATGCTCATCGCCAGCCCATACACATGAGTAGATTTTGATCTCAGAGTAGCTCAAAATGGGACAAGTAAGCTACTCTGAGCTCAAAACCGACTAAAAGGCTGCCTGCCCAAAGATTGACAGGCTACAGGGTTTCCGTCTGGGTACCTCACATGTTAAATCAAGGAGCGGTTGTTCAGTGATGGTGCTTGGGACACTACTTATTTCTCTACATTTATTATATTTATACATTTGAGCGGATTTGCTATTATTAACATTTATAATAACAATTATTATCACAGTTCTGAGCACTGCGCAGTGTAGACTGCAACTTTTGGTATGAGAGAACTTATTTGATTCAAATAAATTGTTTTAAATGCAGTGAGGAGAACGGACACACAGGATGCCTGTTAATGACACCAGTTAAACTGCTTGTGGGATCAGTGAATAATCCTGCATTAGTTGGATGGTTGTTGATGAGAGGATTTCCTGCTCGGCAGATCAAGACAGCATATTCAAGTCTGATTTTCTGGATTATCCTTCTTATGATTAGAGCCACATAACCAGATTTAGGAGTATTTAATAAAATATGAAATATAAGGAGGATGTTCACTTATTAAAGAGAATACAGTTCTTAAATAATTATCTTGTAACAAAAATATTCACTCATATATTAAATGATATCAATTGCTTTAAAACTAGAGATTTTATACTGTATATTTTGCATTATTTTATATCATACTGTACAGTACTCGCTGTGTGTCTACAGAAGCCTGGAGAGAAAATGGAGCTTACCGCTTTAGGAATGAGGCCAGGTCTCCTTGTGATTAGGACCTGAGGTAGGAAAATACTGTTTTATGTACTATATTTCCACATGGCACATCGTCAGGGGCGGATTGACCCACCAGGGAAACATGGCCATTTCCCGGTGGGACGGCCCAAAACGCCGTAAAAAACGGGCCGGCCGCGCTCCCCCTGGACTGTTTGGGCACTTTGCCCACATCCAAGATGGCCACGGGGGGGCTGCTTTGCATGCACGTGGTACTTTGTGTGCGGCGTCAGCGCGGGCTCCCACTGCTCGCGTTCCCCAACTGGAGGCAGCAGAGCAGGTGAGCCCCCCTGCCACGTACAACAAACACTGCCCGCCGCCTTGCTCCTCCCGGCATTACAGCAGCGCTATCCCCCGATGCAGCCTCCGCCAGCACCCCAACGCCCCCCCCCCCGGCTGCTGCACGAGTTCTCCCGGGCTGGATTGCAGTCCCAATCCGCCCCTGCACATCGTTGAACAATAGTGCAGGAAACCTTACCCAGAGGTTCTCCACTACAGATTATTCCACCATGCCCGAATGGCAGGGCCAGCACCACCACTAAGCAGCTTTGCCTGGGGCGCCGACCACTCCGCGGCGGCCACATCAAACACCCCCGACCCCGTGAGTGGCAGGACGCAGCAGCTTGTCCTCTCTCACTTTCTGCTGCAGCAGTATGTCATTACACGCCTGCGCAGCCTGTCAAGCGCTGAGTTGCGCTGACCACAATTGTGTGCAGTGCAAATGGCCCTACTTGTGGCTGACAGGGCCGAGGGCTAATATATGTTTAAAGATGGGAGGGCGCCATCTTCATGTAGCCGCACACATGTGCTGCACACACATCCTGCAGCAGGCACTGTGATGATGCTGCTTTTGAATGCTGCCTCTGCTGCCTGATGCCTGATGATGACTCATCCGATCTCTCAGCCTCAGAGGAACCATCTGCTAGCAAGTTGTGGAGACAGAAGACAGCACCCGGCTCCATCCTCTTTACGGCTGCCATTGTTGTAGGTGAGTTCAACATGAATGGGCAGTGCTGGGGAGCACAGTGTGTGGGATGGGTTAGGTGTATAGTTTGGGGTGATTGGGTAAGGTTTATAGTGTGTGGGATAGGGTCAGGTGTACAGTGTGGGGGATGTGATGCATATATAATTTTTCAGCAGTTAACCTGGCACTCTGGACGATGTGCCCTCCTAGTACGTAGATATCTGTTTGTAGAAGTGCCCAGGTGTCTTCCAGAAAGTAACAAACTGCAACCGGAGGGATTGGTGTCGCTCAAAGGACTTAAACATCTGTAATGTAATTAGGCTGTCACAGCACCTGGGAACTTGATTAAACCAAGATGTTGTACAGTCAGGTACTGTGACAAAATGGTTACTTTACAGATGTATAAGTCCATTCAGCATTGCCCATCCCTCCTGTTGCTGTATACATATATATATCGTTTTTCGTTATGTTTCTTGTACCCCTATTCAACTTGCAAGCCAGGTCACATCCAGGAATTTGTACCTGCGACCCAGCTTGCAAACCCATCCCCACTGGCCCCTCAACCCAGCATAAAGCCGGGTGGGTGATGTCATCAGGGATGGGGGGCGGGGGGGGGGGGGGCATCAGGCTGAAGATTTGCCTTGGGTGCCACCAGACCTTGCACCGGCCCTGCTGAACAGCCTTATCAATCATTATGTTGCTCTTCTAATTGTCACATTTCATTCACCACTCAACCAGGTTCTACCTTTCGTTACTATAACCTTCATAATTAATATAATTACCTTAGACAATATACATACCGATATTAGTAGGCATTAGCCTACTGTATGGGCTATATTTCTGCATTTGGGGGTCATTCCTCAGTCTTCGCTCCATCCTGTCCTCGCAACCTCTTCTCTTTTCGGACCACTCCTCCATCCCACCAATCACCCTCTCACCACATTTTTCAGTCGTATACATGGCTGACATCTGCTTTAACCAATAGACCCATTCATTGTTTCATATAAGATCATTATTGGATATTATGGTAATTTTCAACGCACACACATTGCAAGAACAATATCAGCTGCACTAGTATAGCATGTACTGTCTTTTTTAAGGCTTTTTCTTTCTTTAAAGCTGGGTACACATTAGACGATATGACGATAATGAACAATATCGTTAACAAATTCCCTTGAACTCAGTGGCCACATCTGGAAGTATGCTATTGTTGATGATATAGTCAAGACTTTACTGTATGCACAGGCAACAGATGGGGTCGTTACTGACCTGCGGGATCACGCATCATCTATATAATAAGTTGAAGAGTGTGTGTGTGTGTGTGCGTGTGTGTGTGCGTGTCTATTGCATTGCTGGCACACCGTGGCACTCAGAGACACCAAATTCGGCAACAAGGTACCACTGGACCCGGTGGTGTGTACCTCGAAGCCGTTTTTGGGAGATTTCACTTAGAAATGTAAAAAACACCAAGGTTCAATTTGCCTTAATTGATGATCTGGATAAAAGATCGATGACAAAGACAAAGGAACACCACCACACCTGGGCCAAATGTAATAGGGTGAGGGTTTCAGAAAGGGAGAGATTTTGGGAGAGTTTCCCCATTATTTTTAAAGCAGCAATCAATTACACTGCAAAACCAGGTTGATTTTGCCATGTAATGGATTGCTGCTTTAAAAAACATGGGAAAACTCTCCCAAAATCTCTCCCTTTCTGAAACCCTCACCCTATTACATTTGGCCCCTGGTTTCATTGTTGTCATTGAGTATGAATGCAAAGACATTCTAAAATTATGGTGAAAGCTTTCAACATTATTGGGGAAATATATAGACCACACATCACACACACACACACACAAACATCACACACAGTACACCATATACGCACACACAGCACATTACACACACATATATACATATATACGTAGCACACCGCACACACTTACACATTGGACAGATACACACACACATACATAACACACCACAAGCAGTACAACACACACCCATATACACTACAACACACCCAAAAACAGTACAGCACACACAAACACACAGAACACACACACACTTATACCTCTTTTACACCAAAAATTCCAGATCCGACATGGCATTTGGAACATGGATCCAAGCCAGGTGGGATCCGGGATTTGCACACTGTGGGGCTACCTGCAGTGTAGACGGAGGTGGCGCTTGAAGATTACATCATCTCCAAGAGCTGGGACCGCGATCACCCCCACCAGGACCGCCGATCATCATGCTGGGGGCAAGCCCAGCACCAAAGTAAGCTGCTGGGCTGCCCCCAGCCCCCGTGCACCCCTCCAGCCCCTGTCTGCGAGGTGAATGGATGCCGCACACAGACATCCATTCACCTCCTCCCTGACTCCGCTGCTGTCTGCAGAGTACAGCAGACAGCAGCGAAGGCTGTGTATGACCCCCATCCAACCTCTATACTGACAACAGGATGCTGCAGTCCGGAGGTTGGTCTTCCCCCATTGATGTAAACAGGAGCCGGGTCAGATGAACGAGACAGGTAGCAGGTGGGATGAATGTGACATGTAGTGTGACATAGAGGTGCATGTCCCTGCATCACCCCACCATCTCTGTCCCTGCATCACCCCACCATCTCTGTCCCTGTGTCACCCCACCATCTCTGTCCCTGCATCACCCGCCATCTCTGTCCCTGTGTCACCCCACCATCTCTGTCCCTGCATCACCCCGCCATCTTTGTCCCTATATCACCCCACCATTTCTGTCCCTGCATCACCCCGCCATCTCTGTCCCTGTATCACCCCACCTTCTCTGTCCCTGCATCACCCTGCCATCTCTGTCACTGCATCACCCTGCCATCTCTGTCCCTGCATCACCCCGCCATCTCTGTCCCTGCATCACCCCGCCATCTCTGTCCCTGTATCACCCCACCTTCTCTGTCCCTGCATCACCCTGCCATCTCTGTCACTGCATCACCCTGCCATCTCTGTCCCTGCATCACTCCACCATCTCTGTCCCTGCATCACCCCGCCATGTGGCATAATGTGAATTTTGGCTCAATCCAGGTGGCATAATGTGAATTTTGGCTCAATCCGGTTGGCATAATGTGAATTTTTGCTCAATCCGTGTGGCATAAAGTAAATTTTCTCTCTTTCTGTTTGGTATAATGTGAATTATGGCTCAATTTATGTAGCAAACCAGGAATTTTGGCTCTTCCAGTTTGGCATAACATGAATTTTGGCTCAATCCGGGTGGTATAATGTGAATTTTTTTGCTCATTCTGTGTCGCATAAGGGGAACTTTAGCTCTTTAGCTCATAATATTTAAGGGGCAAGTGTAAGGGGGTCTACTACTTTTTTGCATAATGTGTATAAGGGGCATACAGCATGGTACACTAGACTCAAGGACATGCCCCCTTTTCAGTGGCGGCACCCTCTTTTTCTGGAGTGTGCACATAATGTCAGCCTTCAATTTCCCATACCCCCACTTAAAAAATTCCACTTCGACCATTGCACACACATATTTATACGGAACGCACCTCACACACTTACACATTGGACAGATACAATGCAACACAACACACCACACCACACACCCACATACACTACAACACACACAAAAACAGTACAATGCTCACAAACACACACAAATAAATGCATCATAGGTGCTAAATCTCAGGAGTGGATGTGGAATTCATCAACACACACAAGCTATAAAGTCAGGAGTGGTGCGTTTCAAACAACAACAACACACCTGATTTCATTGCTGACATAGGGTATCAATGCAAACACATTCTAACATTATGGTGAAGGTTTTAATAAATTACAATCTTGAGCCTTTAACGCAGCAGAAGACAACATTTTACAACAGTTTTGGAAATAAAAAAACAACAACAAGGTTTTCCCGGTAAACGCCGGGAGGATCAGCTAGTAAGAAATATAGGGGGTTATTCGGAACTGATGGCTTCTCTGCTTATTTGCAGAGTCCTGGATTCAGATAGCCGCCGCCCCGACATAGTGAAATGACACCATGGGCAAGGCTGTGAATGGCTTGTGAAAGCCATTAGCTACAAATTTATTCGCAGATCACTATGGAATGATTTTTGCAATGTGTGCAGTCTGTGCGTCACCCAGGACTTACTCACTCAGTGCAGATGAAACAGGCTAATCAGGGCAACTGCTAACATCACACGCTCGCCCTGAAAACGCTCCCGCACTACTTTAAGCCCTGTTGTTACTAATCAATAAAATGCACCAAGGAATAAACCCTGTGTTCCTCTCTTAATAGCTGCACACATCATTTAGAGATAATGTAATTGTTAGTAGCGTGAGTGTAATATTAGAAATTCAGTTAGTTTGTTCTAGAATAGAACAAGTCTTAATTACACTTGGTGCTGAACTGTTATTTGTGCTATTGGTTGTGTGAATTACTATTTTATGCCATGATTGGTTAATTACCATGCACAGAAATGTGTTGATGTTTTAAACAGATACACAGAATGGTAGTTGCTCAAATAAATGTAATGGACCATCACAGGTGCATGTAAGTGCATGTATAGTCTGTAATCTAGACAATAAAAAACATTCCCCAGCACACTGCAAATAGACCTTCAAAAAAAGATTTACATCATAATATGTAAAATTACCAGCTTATCTAATTCAGTGTTTCCAAAGCCAGTCCAGGGGCCGTTAGCAGTACATGTTTTACAGATTTCCTAGTTAGAGCACAGGAGTATTTATTACTGGCAGGTACTCTTTAAAATAATCACACGTAGATCATACTTTTCAATTTCTCTGCCAACTCCTCCAGATAATATATGCATGCTTCCCAACTGTCCCGTTTACCACGGGAAAGTCATGGTTTTCAGGGACGGTCCAGTGGCCCGCCCAGGGCCAGCAGTATCCCGCAGCGGGGGGAAGTTGGGAGTCCCTGCTGCCACTCGCTTGTCAGTGGGGAATAGACGTTGTGCGCATGCGCACAGCATCTATTCCCCACAGTCAGATGGGCAGCAACGGCAAAACGGGGGAGTGGTCTCGTACATATGACGTGATTTGAAGACCACACCCCTTCACTGCGATGCCACACCCATGAAATTTCAGATGCGCGACTAAGCACACGCAAAGGTCCCACTGTACCACCAATGAAAGTTGGGAGGTATGTGTATGTAATATAACCTATTCACCCTGCCCCCATAGTGGCTTAAATGGGCCTCGCAGGATAGACCACACCCCTTGCCACTAGGCCAGACCCCCAAGTGCTGGGCAGATGGGCGGTCCTGGTTTTCATCTTTAAGAAGTTTGGAGGTATGCACTATTTGTTTTCAATTAAAATATCACTATATTCCAATACACTGACAAACTATGCTTTTACTGTAATCTAGAATAAAAAATAAAAAAAACAACAATATGCAGCTGTATGAGGTGAATGCTATCCTGGGAAGTGCTGTTCTCCATCATAGAGAGGCCTCCTGCTGCCAGGTCTCCCTGTTACACTTGGACTTGTTAGGTTCACATGAATTATGAGTTTGTTATTTTAGCTCTAGATCAGCTGCTTTGTCAATGTTCTGTTCCCATGTGCCTAGCACAAATACTCCACTCAGCACTTTCATACTAGACAGCTTTTAAAAGGCTGTGGAAGGCTGAACATGCAGATTTAAAGCATTAGATATATTGGATTTGCAAGCAAAAGCATGACCACTGCATGATACTGTAAAACGTATCTGATTTTGTCTAGATCAGATTTATATTAAGTTTAAATGTCTGCGCTATCCCCTCCCCCCTCCATACTTAACCCTATTGTGTTAATTTATTTATGTAATTTGCTTGTTTCCGTTGTCTTCATCGTTTATGTATTCTATCTTTTTCAGTAAACATCGTTTGTATAAAAAATTGGCTGTGCTATGCAGCTACATAATTATGCTTTTGTAATATCTGACATTTTCCACATCAGTTGCACGTTTTATTTAATAATTTCATATTCTAACAACTGATATATGTAAAGTACATGTCCCATACACTGATTTTACCATTTCAATGTATATATCTCTGATTTCTTCTACCAACAGCTACAAACTGGGGGTAATGTGCAATTAGGGAGATTTCTAGACTCTTCAGGGAGTTAGGGCCTTATTCTAGTTCACTCTTTCTGACAAAATCCTTCTTAAGCCCCATACACACGGGGAGATATATTGCTCAGCCATATATTGCTGAGCAATATATGGCTGAGCTATATATTGCTCAGTTTCTCCTTTTCATCAGCGACCAGAGATGGTCGCTGATGAAAAAGAAACTGCCGGGGGGAGCCCGGCAGTGGTAATCAGCTGGTCGCAGGAGCATGTTCCTGCGACCAGCGATCACTACAGGAGTAAAAACGGGAGCGCGCACCCGGCGATATATCGCCGGTGCACACTCCCATCGTGGGCAATATGGTCGCTTAGGGACCATATTTCCCGCGATATTGTTCAAAATCGCCCCCGTGTGTACGCACCTTTAGATGGACAAAACCATGTGCACTGCAGGTGGGGCAGATGTTACTTGTGCAGAGAAAACTAGATTTGGTTGGGGTTTTAGTTCAAAGTGAGCTCTATATTGCAGTGTAAAAATAAAGCAGTCAGTATTTACCCTGCACAGAAACAAAATACCTCACCAACATCTACTTCTCTCTGCACATTTGACATCTGCCCCCCTGCAGTGCACATGGTTTTGTCCATCTAAGAATGATTTTGTCAGAAAGAGTGAACTAGAATAAGGCCCTTAGGGAGATTGCTTCCACTTCAGGGAGTCTCCCTGACAATCAGGGAGAGTTGGCAAGTATAACGTGTCCTGTATACAGTAGGTAAAACTTGTAAAACCCTCTTCAGATTTGTATGTAATTAATGCTAGAAAAGTCCACAAACCTCAAGGGATGTACCGTAAAATGGCAGAGATTATTCACGTGAGCTGCACATTGCAAGGTTATGCTTAATGACTATGCAATTTCTTCTGGGAATCAATACATGAAAGCTGTTACCAATACAATGTGTGAATAAAGCAAGAAACAGCTTTGTTCTTGTGATAACATTTGCATGATCAGCAATACTGTATACCACCTAGGGAACTTTCATGTGATTTGTATATCTTATTAATGTTATGAAAATGGAAATATAAATATCTGATTTGCAGGGTTATGAAAAATAGTGTACATGCGCATGCATGCTAATGCAATATGTAGAACTTATAAATGTATTAAGAGCATTTTATTTATTCCGACCAATTCTCTGCTGTTACGTCAAATGAGAGGGATACAGTCACTTTATACATTTTTGTTGCAAAATACTGTAACCCTTCTTAATTGCAGATACATTGTAGTAAAGGTGCCCACAATATTGTGAACGATGTCACCCAGAAGCCCCTTTCTGAGTGATATTAGTCACAATATCCTCTAGTGTGACTGGGGCTTATGACAGTCTGGAGCATACAGTAATAGCGGCAGTGGCCAAGCCGTGGTCTATAAATTACCCTCACCACTTTATTAACAGCTTGTCAACCCCTAACAGAAAATCACGTTTCACTTATGTTATGTAATAAATATAAAATGCATTGCATACGTTAAATAAAACGAGGAAAATGGGTCAGCTTTAATTAGAAATGTAATTAGAATTAGTGGTGTGGCAAAGATGAGCAGGTACTGCGGTATCATCAGCTAAGCATACAGGGCAGTGTGGGAGGTGTGGCAAGGCAAAAGTGCACCATAGAAAGCAGCATGGGGGGGTGTTGGCTATTATCATGTCATCATGCCGAGATTACGGACACTGTACAGTGGAGGCATGGCTATGATGATGCATCATCAGCTGTAAGACCGTAGTAAGTGGGCAGCTGTATGGTGGGTTTACGCCATCTCTGGTAGACTTCTGGGCACTGGCAGCCAGGAGTGTCATCAGACTTTCAGGAGCCTCCTGGTCATTCCAGTAGAATAGGCAAGTACTGTATGTAGCACACAGAAATGACAACCAGTGTACAGATGGAGCCCCTCTCATTCAGGCTGAGGCTGGAGATCGGATCGTCAGTTGTCAGCAGAGCAGCCGAGAGGAATGCCGGGCCCCGGTAACATTTTAGGGATGTGGCCTAAGTGTGGGAGGTGTGGCCACCTCCTGCAGTTAGGCCATCCCCCAAAATGTTTAGAAGGTGTGAAAGAAAACTATACAGCAGCAGTAGCACACATACAGCATGTGCTGTGCTGACAGCAGGCTCAGCATGTGTTCTCACACTGTCAGTGAGACACACATGCTGAGGCTGCTGTCAGCACAGCACATGCTGTATGTGTGCTACTGCTGATGCTGCGAGGGATGGAGGGGGAAGGGTAAGACCAGGGCCCCTGCCGGGCCTCTCCAGCAAATCCGGGCCCGGGTAATTAGTACCTGCTCCCCCCCCCCCCCCTCAGCTGCCCTGGCTGTCAGCCTCAGTTCCAACGGAGCTCCCCGACGATCCCCGCTGCCTCACCGCACCCCCCCCCCCCAACCCTGCACTTCTCCCTGAAGGGGAGACAGCCAGGGTTTCCGATCCCTGCCACCGAATGAGTATTTGGGAAGCCACTGATTGTGCAAGTTGACCTACTTAAAAAGATGAGTTGTCTGTAATTTCATTCATAGGTACAGTTCAACTGTGAGAGACAGACTGTGGGAAAAATCACATTGTATGATTTTATACAATGTATTTGTATATTCTTGCGGAAAATAAATATTTGGACTACCGCAGGAAGGGGGACACAGCATCTGCCTTCCTGAACCACCACACAGCAAGCCAATAAGCCAGTGGCTGTTATAGGGAGACTGTAAGGGAGCACATGGCCCTCAAACAGCCTGCACAGCCACTGCTCAACTCCCAGGATGCACACACAGACGGTGTGGGGACCATACTGGAGCCAAGCCTCAGCAATCCTACTGACTGACCTTGGCTCCACCACTGCAGCACCCTGTGCTATCATGCTACTGTACCCCTAAAATTAAACTACAGCCCCATTCACCCATCTTCTCTTACCTGCTCCCTAATTTGTATCTCTATCTCAATCCTCTCAACCACCCCTATGTGTGTATTCACTTATCTCTGGGATGTCCCTCTTTCCTCCAACTATATCTGCCCCCTACTTTTTCAAGACATAACAAATGCTTGCATCCTGGAAACAAGCTGTTTCCAGGATGCAAGCATTTGCTGTGTCTTGAAAAAGGGTCAGCTGTAGGCCGAAACGTCGACCATGACTATGTCCTGAACTTTTAAATGGATTATTAAAGTTTTTTGCTTTTAAAGATCTTCAAACAAAGTCTGGTGAGTGCGTTCTATATACCGATGGCTATAATAGAACATAATATGCTTGGCGACTAGGCAGCAGGATCCCACGTCAGTTCTAGCGGCCGAACTATCACTGCAGTGTTTGGGTGGTGTTTGGGTGGTGCGGCGCATGCGCAGGGCAGCAGCTATATGCTACACAGCCTGGGATACATTATGGCACTGATGACATCAGCAGACATGTACCTCCAAACCTCCCCCTGCCAGCGAGACACTGCGGTCTGTGGGTGGGACAGCGGGACAGGCCCTGGAAAATGCAAAAATTTGTCAGGCCCTGCTAAAATCGTGACAGTTGGGAGATATTCTTATAACATGTGGGTCTTTGCAGCCCATGGGCAGGTTGTTGTAACATCTGCTGCCCTGTATCGCCGGGCACTGCATTCTTAATAACGCATATTAACGCAAGGGACAGCTCTTATCGCAAGAGCTGTCCCTTGCGATGCAGCTCAGCCGCATGGCATGCTGGGAGGGATCTGTGACGGATCCCTCACAAAGCGCTGCGGTAAGAAGCCCATAGGCTTCTGCAGGAAATCGCCAGCTTTTTCTGGCGATTCCCTCCACAGCGCTGACACTGCGGTGGGGGGTTAGAGAATCCAGAAATGCGGTAAAAACCCTGATAACAGAGTTTTTACCACAATTCTGATTTAGAGCATCCCGCCCCATGTGAGAAAAATGACTCACCCTGGATTTCCCTACATTCTGAGCCTCAGTACAAATGGCGTCCCAGTCATTATTTTTTTCCTGACACCTGCTGCATCCAAGACGGGGATACAATCTATGCTGCTTCCCGTTGCACCCAGTCTCTTCCGAATGCTGCCATGGCTGATGTGTGTTGCAGGGGTCAACTCTCACCAGCCACCCATATATTTACCAAAACCTCCTGGTCTCCAAATCCCAATACTCCAGCGGCACCGCAGCTGCAAAGTGGCAGTCAGCACCCGTAGTTGCTGGCAGCTGTACAGGTTGGTGATTTTTTTTCACAAAAACCATACCATATAGCAGGGCTGGGCAACACCAGCCCTCCAGATGTTAATGAACTACACATCCCAGGATGCTTTGCCTTAGTTTTGCTATGTGGCCATGCTGAAACTGATGCAAGGCATGCTGGGATGTGTAGTTCATTAACATCTGGAGGGCCGGTGTTGCCCAGCCCTGCCATATAGGGATACAATGCTCTGTTTCTGGACTTCCCTCTTAATATATGATTGCCATCATCTGTTTTGAACAGGTTAAGTGATCAGAAAGGTGTTTCATACAGGTGATGGTAATCCTAAATTAAGAGTGAAGTACAGGATTGCATTGTGTCCCTCCTGGAGAGGGTCATGTTGGGAGGTTATGCAAAAACTGCTCCAAAAGGCCTTTAATGCATTTAGGCAACACTAAAATAATGTGAAATGGGGGTGAAAACAGCCTTATTGACATTATTTTAGTGAGACAAATTGTTAATGAATCTACCGCATACTCCTATGCATATGCAATGCAAGCTTTGCTCCCTCTAATCTGTTCAAAAACACCAAATTCCGAAGACTGAAAAGCAATCAGGACCGCGCGTGTAATCAGTGCTGTGGATCAAATGAACCCATCTGAATTAGATAATTAAGTAAACATACATTTTTTTGGCATTCTGAAGTTTCACCTATTAGCATCTCAAGACAGCAATGTTTCCCATTTTAAAACGCAACAGAGTACATTTCCATATATTATACAAACCGCCTGACAATATTTTTGATAAGATTAAAGCAGTTATTATTTTTAATTTGCAAACGCTGCTTGATATCTCATGAAATGTATTTTGCTTCTGGAACCTATCCGACTGCACATTATTTGGGGAAGGAATATGATTGCGCTCTAGTTATGATATATAAATGTAAAAGAGTACAGTCTAAATGTTCAATACTTATAGAATTATATTTATTCAGTCTTATCAGTAGAGATGTGCGGCGGCCACTTTTTCTGGTTTGGGTTTTGGATCTGGATTGGTTTTGGCAAAACCACCCTTGTGGGTTTTGGTTTTGGTTTTGGATCTTGATTTTTATGAAAAAATGCTAAAAATGGCTAAAATAACAGAATTTGGGCCTGTTTTTGCCCCTAAAGTATTATTGACCTCAATAACATTAGTTTCCACTCACTTCTAGTCAATTTTGATCACTTCACAGCTTACAAAAT
The DNA here is from genome assembly GCF_055691185.1 of Crinia signifera. Taxonomy (NCBI): domain Eukaryota; kingdom Metazoa; phylum Chordata; class Amphibia; order Anura; family Myobatrachidae; genus Crinia; species Crinia signifera. The sequence continues at coordinate 227,349,686 of NC_139219.1, forward strand.
TGTTTTCATTTAATGTACAGATGGAGCAGGGCTTATTATTGCTGGCGGAGCGCCAGGACCGTGTCCCTGGCGATCCGCCAGCAATCTGGCGCTCTGGCTGAATGAGACGCTCGTGCGTCTCCCACGCACGAGCGTCTCAATAGCCGGGCGGCGAGGCGGCGCGGCGGGTGCAGTCCTGCCCGTCTCCAGCTTCAGGGAGACGGGCAGGGCTGCGGGGGGCTGCGGGGGGGCGGTGTGGACCGGCGGGGACCCGGGGAAGCCGGCGGGGACCCGGGCAAAAGCTCCGTCGGAACGGGACGCGCGTGCACCTCGTGCACGCGCGTCCCCTTCCGACATACAGATGGCGCGGGGCGGGGGATGGCGGGTGGCGAGTCCTCCGCCATCCCCAGCAAAGACAAGCCCTGCGCTATCTGTAGTTGGGCCAAAAGGGTATACCGAGGTAGCTGGATGACTGAGCTAAGCGACAGCAGTGGGCATCACATACTGTACATGTGGACATTACACTTCCAACCTGGCACATCTTGGAAGCAGAGTGGCACTGCAGGGACAGACAGGGTGGCAGTTTAATAAACTATCCCAAAAAAAGAGAAATGCTCCAAAGAGCAAAAAATACAAAGAGGTATCGGCCTTGTCATGACTGGTGGTAGCAGCTTCAGCACTTCTATCAGGTTGCTGATCTCCCACTATTTCCTCCTCCATCATCCTCCAAAAATGTGTTTTTATTTTATTTATTACTTTTATTTATTTTCCTTACTTTACACTGGACACAGCCTGTCACACTGGACACAGCCCCTTGGACACTGGACACTGCCCCTGGACACAGCCCCTGGACACTGGACACAGCCTGTCACCCTGGACATAGCCACTGGACAATGGACACAGCCTCTGGACACAGCTCCTGTACACTGGACACAGCCCCTGTACACTGGACACTGCCCCTGGACACTGGACACAGCTCCTGTACACTGGACACAACCCCTGTACACTAGACACAGCCCCTGTACACAGCCCCTGTACACTGGACACAGCCCATGTCACACTGGACACAGGCCCTGTCACACTGGACAATGGATATATGTTACACTGGACACAGGATATATGCCGTCACACAATGGTTACATGTCACACTGGACACTGGATATATATAGTCACACTGGACAATGGATATATGTCCCACTGGACACTGGATATATGTCGTCACAGTGGACACAGGATATATGTCGTCACACTGGACACAGGATATATGTCGTCACACTGGACACAGGATATATGTCATCACACTGGACACAGGATATATGTCGTCACACTGGACACAGGATATGTCGTCAGTCATCACACAGGACAGGACACAGGATATATGTCGTGAGTGACTCGTGACACTGGACAATGGATAAGATATAGCCCCTGTACACAGTGTACTACTCAGCAGCACTGCAGCCCCTGCGTGTGAGCACTGCAGCACTGAGTTAGTTAGTTAAATCACAAAAAACACAGGGTTCAGGGCTAAATAAATCACAACACAGGGCTTAGGGCTAAATAAATCACAACAGGGCACGGGCCACAGGACAGCCCCTGGACAGTGGACACTGCAGCCCCTGCGTGTGAGCACTGCAGCACCTAGTTAGTTAAATCACACTACAGGGCTCAGGCCTATAAACAGTCACTGACTCTCAAGTCTACAACACAGGGCAGTGAGGGCACAGGGCAGGTCACGGAGCACAGCACAGCACGGAGCACATGGCACGGAGCACAGCACAGGGCAGTGAGGGCACAGGTCAGGTCACGGAGCACATGGCACAGAGTACAGCACGGAGCACACGGAGCTTCCCAACCACCCTCTTCCCTCTCCAAGATTGGAGTGAAGATGGCGGGGCGCGCGTGCGTCTTTTATAAGATCCCGCTCCCGCGAGAATCCGACAGCGCGATGATGACATTCGGCCTCGTTATTGGTCCGGAATTCAGGCGGGAACTCCCGAGCCGGCTCGGATCTGGCCCGGATCCCCGATATTCGGATCTGTCGGATCTCGGGAATCCGGACCCGCTCATCTCTACTTATCAGTAAGAGGGTTCAGACCATACTTGCCTACCTGACCCTCTCCATGAGGGAGAAAATGCAGCAATTCTCGCTGCTTACTGAGCCAACCTGAATTTGGCCATTGAGTGTTTTTATAGCATCATTGAAGAAATGCTGCTGTCAGGCCAGCTGTAGTGCTGTCAATGTCTAGTACTGAATGAGGCACACCTGCTTACACGACTGTAAAAACAATGGCAAACAGTATTAAAATGTGTCAACAGACTGCTATTTTGGCATCACTGACAAGATTATACTTGACGCATAAACTATTAGGGCATTACATTACTATCATATTACTTACAGGTTTTACATATTAACTCTTCTAGAGTAAAATGACACTAATACATAATTTAACTGTCATGGCATGGAGATAACAGAGTTCCCTGACTGCAAACATAAAAAAATCTATTTTAAAACATCACACAAAGAGGAACAGGGAGGTAAATCTGAGCTGTCTGAGTCATATCCATTTGTTATGTTCACCACATGTGCAATGCAGTAAACATGGGAGGGGCGTCTGTTCATCTTTTTTGCTCAGGCACACTAGGTAAGCTAGTAACAGAGAAAGAGGCCATATTCTGGTTGACTCACAAGGCTGTGAATTTTGCAAGTCCGTCCCCATCCTTCCTTGAACCCCCGCAGGCATGCGAATGGATTGGGTGTGTGGGAGAAATCATTCAATGATCGGCAACCAATCGAATGATTTTTTTCAGCGCGCGCAGATCTGAGACACACTCTATGGTGTCTCAGACCTATGGGTGACCTGTGAGAGGACAGGGCGGGCATCAGCTGCCCGCCCCCGCATCACCAGGTAATTTGCATGGGAACGCCCATGAAGAGCTGGGCATTCATATATGCATATTGCCCGGCCCGCCGCTCCATGCTGCTACACGCCCCCCACCCAGACTTCTGGGTGCGAGCACTGTGGGCGCTCGCACACAGCGGCGGCACATGCGCACAAAAACCTATGCGCAGTCGCAAATAATCGGTCCCCCGTTTCATTCCACAAGCCCATTCGTGAAGGATGATTTGTCACTTTACAGTGTAATAATAATAATAATAATAATAAAAGAATAATAATAATATTATTATACAGTATATTGGTTCCTAATAAATTATAGAGATAACTTTATACCAAACAGAAGAAATTATGACTAAGTATGTTTGGGCTTTTATGTACACTTAATTGCTATACTGTAGGTTATGATCTGCCAATTAATTTACAGAAATACTATGGGTGAAATGTAATAGGATGAGAGATTCAGAAAGTGAGAGATTTGGTAAGAAAGTTCCAGTTTTTTTAAAGCAGCAATCATTTACACTGCAAAGGCAAACTGGTTTTGCTGTGTAAATGATTGCCGCTTTAAAAAAACTGGAGCTTTCTTACCAAATCTCTCACTTTCTGAATCTCTCATCCTATTACATTTCACCCTATATGTTGACTTTGCAAACTTAGGACCCTATTTTGGTCCAGGGAGCGATGGTGTGCGAATGCGCATAAACCATTATGTGCATGTGCAGCCACTTGGTGTGAGCGGCCATGGCGAACTGAATGGGGCGTGGGATGGCGGCAACTGGTCGCGCCCAGCGTTTTATGGGCTATTCCATGAAAATTGGGTGATGACACAGGGGCGGGCAGCTGACGTCAGCGGATGTCAGCTACCCGCCGCTTTCTGCACAGGGCGCCCGCAGACCTAAGACACCACAGAGGTGTTCCTTTGTCTGCCAGCCATGTAGCAATCACACGATGGTCAGAGACCATCAAATAATTTCATCCCTGTACGCAAGCTGCAAATGGATGTTTATGCAAAACATTCATTTGGATGTCCGGGGGGGCATTGTGGCATGTGAGGGAGGGGGGGGGGGGTTCTGGGACTCGTAAGGCTGTGAAATTATGCCACACACTGTGTTGCCTGTTGCACATTATACCACACACAGTGATGCTCAATACATATTATGCTACATAAGTTCCACTTAACTACATGCTCATTGCTAGGGGTATCTTGCTCAATGCCAAGGGGGTTTCCTGCTTGTTGCCAAGCCCTTGTTGCCAAGGTGTTTTCATGTTCGATGCCAAGGGGGTTTAATGCTCATTGCCAAGGGAGATTACATGCTTGTTGCCATGGGGGAGTTAACTGCTCATTGCCATGGGGGAGTTAAATGCTCATTCCCAAGGGGATTTCAAGCTTGTTACAAAGGGGAAGTGAAATGCTAGTTGCAAAGGGGGCATGAAATGCTCATTGCCACGGGGGAAGCGAAATGCTGACGCTTGCGGTGATGAGGACAGCCACCAGCCGGGCAGGATTGAAAGAAGTGACAGCCGGACAGAGCTGTGGGCTGTATTCAGACTCAGAGCAGGGCCACAGCTATATCGAAATCTCGTGCTGGCTTATGGTCTGGGAGCTTCGACTGGCTCGCGACTCAGCGTGAAATTTCAAAGTAGCCGCGGACCTGTTTGAGTCTGAATACAGCCGGCAGCCCACCGCTCTCTGTCTGGCTGTCACCGATTTTAATTCTGATCAGCTAGCGTCCATCCTTGTTACTGTGACCGGTAGCTGGGAGAGTCACCATAGTAATCAGGGTGATGACAGCAATAAAAAAGACACAGTCAGTGCACTGATTACTCCGGGTGGGTCAGCCCTGGATAGTGGACAAGTTGAATAGCATAGGTAAAGGCTGACAATAGATCAATATATCCATGCATGGGATTGACATAAGGATATATTTAAAAAGAAATAAGGTTTAAATAGGGTTTGAGGTAACAATATGGTTAAAATAGGTGCAGACTAGATGGGTCAAATGGTTCTTATCTGCTGTCAAATTCTATGTTTCTATGTAATATTAATTTCAATATATCCATGCCTGATTTCTTATGGGCTGATTACACTAGTAAGCTGAGTGTTTGAGGCCGTATGCAGAGTCAAACATTGTACTGATTTACTTCACAGCTGTCTGATTTATTTTACTGCACTGCAGCAGGAGCCATAGGGGTGTATTCAATCTCTGCCGCTCTTTCCGCTGGCGGAAAGAGCGGCACTCGCCTATTCAATGCTGCTGTTATTTACAACATTGAAGGATTTAGAATCTGAACTGTCAGAAACGGTCACTAATAGTTGAATTTGCAGCCGATTTTGACAATTTATCGACCGTTTCCTAGAAAACGCAACCATTCTGACACTCGACAGTCAGAACATTGAAGACAGACTGTCGAGTTACAGTTGGAACAGGTCGAAAATGGACGTGAAGCCAACTGCCGGGAATGTCCCAACAGTTGAATTCGGATTGAATAGCCCCATAGTATTTGTGTGGCGCAATGCTGCTTTGGCTCCAGTTGCCGTTTAGGAGAAGTCTCAGACTTGTGTTGTTTTGAGTGGAGATGGGGAGTGTTGCACAAAATGGAGGTATATTGCATCTGTTTTGGAGGAATACTGAACCCAGTGTATTTGTCTTCTGACTCACTGGTCTCGTCAGGTGACATGCGTTGGTGACTTTAGCATTACACAGATGTCCAAAGATGTGACTGATGGTCAGGATGTTAATCCAGTTCTGCATCTTCCTACAGAGCCAGTGGGTGTTTTTTTCTTTATCTTGTTAAATTCCACTATCTTGCCAGGCAGACAGATGCTTTCCTTGTAAACCATTATTACAGTTACTGCAGGAATGGATATAAGCCTTCCTGGAGGACCAGTGAAAGTAGTTGGATTGGAGATCTAGCTTATTCAGCAAATTCAAACAAACACTTCCTAATTATTACTGCCGCAGAATAACATAAGGGCCTGATTCAGAGATGGATGCTACTCTCATTGGCGAGAAAATATTCTAATGCTGTGGGAGGAGTCTGGGGACACAAGACTTTCTCTCTCAACATTGCAGCATCGGTTCACCATCGTGACCTGTATCAGCCCTCAGAATGACCAGTGGAACTGCTCATCCAGGGTCATTAGTCTGAGTCTATAGAGAGAGAGCCTGGGCACACCAATGCTGCAAAACAGGGATGATATGGAAAGCATGTTAGTCATGGTGCAGCTAAGGGAAGATTGCAAGAGATTTGCGCATGCACTGATAACTAACAATCGGAGATGTACGCAAACCATCACTATTACTGCTTTCAGATCGCAATGGATCTCTGGCACTTTTGTACTACACCCGGGTTGCCCGTTATACAGAGGGCGACCCAGGTTTAACTCTTCCCGCCCGTGGTGCATGGCACTCAAACATTTGAAGAAACACACCAATGTCTTCATTAGGCTTAAAGCAAAGCCACAGATAACAGCGGGTGTGGCATATTAGGTTGATAATATCTGGGTCAACAATGTCTAGGTCAACACCAAAAAGTTAACATGCACCATGTCGCCAGTGACAAAAGGTTGACACAAGCAAATGGTTAACACATACAAGGTTCAAGTTTGTTACTTTTTTTGAAGCATTGTCTATACCTGAGCACATGCTTTGTGACAGCTGCTTTGCCATGCTACCGGCACAATTTACCATTCCCAATTGTAGTCCACATGGATGGTAAGTATGAAAGAGTAAAAAAAAAATCCGCCAAAACTTATGTTGACCTTTCCATGTGTCAGCCATGTTGTGTTGACAAATACATTATTAGGCATTCACAGCAACCAGGCACAACCAGGCAATAAATAAGCAGCTGCAAATATAATATGAATTATAAATAAATACTGAATGCAGTACAAAGAGAGTGTAGGCTTTGCCATCTCATCTCCTCCATGAGAACACAAGTAGAGGGAACATTCATCTAATGACAAGTACATTGGAATATATGGGCCCGCTCCTCTCCCGGCAGAGAGGAGAAGGCCCGTACAGTGGAGGTTGCACATCGGCCTCCTCCTCTCTTAAAACGTCCTGGTTAAAGCCATCTCAAAAAGGCATTACCAAGCAGCAGAAATCAAAGCTTCACATCACAAATGGATAAGGCATTGCAATCCCCATAACAGGTTATGGATATACAGTATAATGGCAACCAACATAAAGCGAGGGACAGCAAAATTAATTTGTAATTTCTCTGGAACATCCCTCTCCATGAATAGACAGAAGAAGTGATAACCCCATTGGCAACATAGCTGAATAAAGTGACACCACTAGGTCGACATGGGGTCAGGTCGACAGTGTCATTCGGTCGACATGGAGAAGGCTGAGGTTGACAGTCAATAGGTCAACTTTGGGGTTTTTCACCTTATTTTGAGCCAACATATGACAACAGGTGGTATTTCATGCCCTACCATCCACTAGGGCATGGTGGGAGAATAAAATAGTGTGCCGAGCGTAGAGAGGCACTGTGCCGGAAGCATGGTCAACATTCGGGTAAAAAAAAAAAAAAAAACATATCGACCTTTTGACTGTTGACTTTCCCCATGTCGACATATTGCTTGTGTCGACCTTATGACCCGTGGACCTAACCCCATGTCAATCTTTAGTCATGTCGACCTAGTGGTGTCAAACTAATGCTTGTCGACCAAGTTGTTGTCTATCCAATGATCCATACCACAGCACTGCCACAGAATAAGCATTTTGGCTCTCCAGATAATGGTGGAAGCGTCACTTTTACATCTTATATATTAATACATTTTGGTTTTTTTTTAGATCCAAAACTTGTCCTATTAGCAGAGTAGGGTAATACCAATTGGTGGAAAGGTAGGGGGAGATGAATCAAACTTTCTAAAGAAAACAAGTGAACCAATCGGACATATCAACCAATCAGCTTCTACTGTCGCTATCATTTATCTTGTATATTCTATACAATGATAAAAATCTGATTACTATGGCCAACTTCATACACATCCCTTTAGCAGGTTATGATACATCAATCCCAAATTCCATATAGTGTTTAAGCTTTCCTGTAGATTGCAACCATGCGAGCAGGGCAATACTACCATTTTGATGACTGTAACTACCCAATTTGTTTTGTCAGTGTTTCCAACAAAATGTGGAAAGGTATGCAACAGGGTATACACATCAGGAGGGGTAAAACAAGTTATTGTTGATCTAGGAATGGCAACTACAGTTTAATGCCAAAAAATGCAAAATCATGCACTTGGGTCTCGAAAATCTAAAGACTAAATATAGTATAAATGGCACTATAATGGAAACTACGGAGGAAGAGAGGGATCTAGGTGTCACTATTTCAGGGGACTTAAAAGCAGGTAGGCAATGTAACAAAGCAATGAGGAAGGCAAGTCAGATGCTTGGTTGCATAGGGAGAGGTACAGTATCAGCAGTAGAAAGAAAGGAGTAATAATGCCACTGTATAGGTCATTGGTACGACCTCATCTAGAGTACTGTGTTCAGTTCTGGAGGCCATATCTCCAGAAGTATATAAATACATTAAAGACTGTACGAAGAAGGGCAACTAAATGGCCTATTTCAGAAAACATACCAGGAAAGACTAAAAGATCTTAATAGGTATACTTTAGAGCAGAGAAGGGAAAGACGTGACATGATAGAAACTTTCAAATATATCAAGGGTTTTAACAAGGTCCAGGTGGGAGACATTCTTCACAGGAAGAGGAGCAGCAGAAAACAAGGGCATGCACTGACACTAGAGCATGGTTGCCTACCCTCCCGGAATTTGCGGGAGTCTCCCGGTTTTTGCCCCATTCCCCCGGTCTCACGGAAATACCCAGGATCCTCCCGGGTATTCAGCCTGCAAGCTGAAAAGTCGGACTGCACATGCGCAAGTCATGATGCGCTGGGTCCTACTAGCGCGATGTCCTGCCCGATTTTGTAAATGAAAGCCACAGCGGGCTCTGTGAGTAGCGCTGGATACAGCAGCTACTCATTACACAGTGGCCTGAAGTATGGAGAGCAGGAGCAGCGGCAGCGCGAGAAGTGGCGCAAGCAGCGGTGAGCGTATTTTGCTAAAATGACATGTTTTTTTTTTTGTTGTTGATGAGATGCGCCTCTGGCTCCGCCCCCTTTTTCGTCATAGCGCTCGGCCCCGCCCCTACCTCCTGCTGCTGGCTGCCCTCTCCCGGAGAGGGCAGCCCAAAAGTCGTCAACGCTGCACTAGAGCAGGGGTGGGCCACAGGCGGCCCGCGGGCCGAATGCGGCCCGCGAAACGCTCAGGTCTGACCCGCTGCCCTGACCTATATCACAATGACAAGTGGCCCGACTAGCTAAGCCGCTTGTCATTTAACCGGCAGGGCTAAATAGTGCGGTGCCGCCGCCGATGCCCCAACTGCGCAGCATTACTGGGAGACTAGTGACTGTGGGAGGAGACGCGGTCACGTGACAGCCGCCTCCCTGTCATTGATTTGTGCGGCCGCCGCGTGACCGTGTCCCGCCCACACTCCCAGTAATGCTGTGCGCTCCGCGTACTCGTAGTAGTCGGCGTAGTCGGGACCTATGTCTTCCCTGCCGCCGGGCTTTAGCAGCTTTCGCTCCGTCCTCCCTCCCGGCTGCAGGCATGAAAGGGCAGAGGAAGTTCCCCTTGCTGGGGCCACATCAGCGCACAGCACTTGCTTCCCGGAGCCTCATATGCCCGCTGTCTGTGGCATTGTGCAGAAACTACAGCACCTGCTCCGCAGCTACAGAATGTGCTTCCTGTCCGGCTCCCGGGGGTACCCTATGTGAAGCTGACCTTGATGCTGAGCGGCTGGGAAGAGACCATCAGATTGGGGCTGCTGCAGGAGATTGTGGAAGACTAAGGAGGTAACTACCCAGGTGCTGGCAGGTGTGTGGGGCGAAGAATTATCACCCACAAGCTGCTGTCACTACTGTCATCCACACCCCACTGTTGCCCACACACCGTAATCACCCACACACTGCCATCAACCTCCCTCTGCTGTCACCCTCCCACTGCCGTCACCCACACACTGCTGTCACCCTCCCGCTGCTGTCACCCTCCCGCTGCCGTCACCCACACACTGCCGTCACCCTCCTGCTGCTGTCACTCTCCTGATGCCGACACCCTTACGCTGTTGTCACGCTCCCACTGCCATCACCCTCCCACTGCTGTCAACATCCCGCAGCTGTCCCCCTCCTACTGCCGTCACCCACATGCTGCTGTCACCCACACGCTGCCATGTATACTCTGCCCAGTGCAGCCCCTACACTCCCCATAACGTAAATTTGGGCTCAATCCGGGTGACATAACGTAAATTTGGGCTCAATCCGGGTGACATAACGTAAATTTGGGCTCAATCCGGGTGACATAAAGTAAATTTGGGCTCAATCTGGGAGGCATAATGTGAATTTTGGATTAATCCCATTTGCATAACATGCATTTTGGCTTATTCCGTGTGTTATAATGTGAATTTTGACTCCCTCCGTGTGAATTTTGGCTCATTTTGTGTGGCATAATGTGTAAGGGGCAAGTATAAAGGGGTCTAATATTGTGTTTCATAATGTGTATAAGGGGTATATGGGGTGGAACACTACACTCAAGGACAACCCCCATTTGCATGACTACAATCCTTTTGCATGGCCACACCCACTTTTCCTGAGTACGGCCCTCTAACATTTACTGGAAGGGTTAAGCGGCCCCCCAGCTGAAATTATTGCCCACCCCTGCACTAGAGGGAGGAAGATTCAGGGGTATTTTGAGGAAGAATTACTTCACAGAAAGCGTAGTGGAGAAAGTGGAATAGCCTCCCATCAGAGGTGGTAGAGGCAAATACAGTAGAACAATTTAAACATGCTTGGGATAGGCATATTGATATCTTTACAAAGAAATAAAGATCAAATATGGTTTGAGGTAACATGTTTAAAAAAGGGGCAGACTAGATGGGCCAAGTGGTTCTTATCTGCTGTCAAATTCTATGTTTTTATGTGTGCATATTTAAGACAACGTTCTTTCACAATCTTTTAAACAAGATTTCCTACAAGTATTCTGTACCATATCTATTAAACAAGGCTACCTGTGTAGGTGACACATGCTCAGACCAGTCCAGGACTGGTGGACAGATCCCTTTGTACCGCCGTTGTGTTGTGCATTACCCATACAGCAAGTACGTTTTTAAGAATGTTCTGTGTTATTCAAAACTTTACAGACCTCTCCTTTACCACCTGTAGTGTTGATTTAATTTTTAACCCTTTTGAGTGTCAACGTTGCTGTGAGAGATCCTCAAACTATCCGCTAAAAATGCGACTGTTCTTTTCGTATAAATACAATACAGCCAAGTCAATTCATTGAAGTTTAGTTAAATATTGCCCCCCAAAAAAAGAGCAGTCGCTGTGAGCGGTGCTGGCATTTTTAGCGGCAATTTTTATTTATTATTTATTAACAGTTTCTTATATAGCGCAGCATATTCCGTTGCGCTTTACATAGGGGACAGTGATACAACAAAACAGGGTATTTACAGACAGTCAAAATGTAGGAGGGCCCTGCTGGCAAGCTTACAATCTATAGGGAAATAGGCATTGATACATAAGGATAGATACTGTATTCTTTATTGCATCGATTCCACCAGAACGCAAGGTTCTATGACTGGTTCTGGAATTTGATAAGCTTGCCTGAAGAGATGAGTTTTTAGGGAACGCTTATAGGTTTGGAGACTGGAGGAGAGTCTTATTGTGCTTGGGAGGGCATTCCACAATTTTGCACATATCTTACAGCCATATTGTCACTCAAAGGGTTAACTCTAACCCTTAATTCATTAAACAATGCCTGAAAAATTGTTCCCATTGGTAATTATAATTGTAGTGGCAAATGAACATGGAATCTTTTTTGTATAGTTACTAAATATCAGAACATGAGAACCCCACTGTATTGAAATGTAAAGCAAATGGCACAACATGACACAAAATCTTAACAATTATTATTTCCATTCAAAGCCAACGCTACTCACAGGATTTTACCTCTGCACAGCACTCAAGTTGGGAATGTTTCAATGGCTAATTGTCTTTAGAAGAGAACCGGAACTATTCTCATTGTGTGGGTCAGCAAGTGCTGAATACCAACAATAGCACATGCCCTGGGTGGTGTGCCAGGACTACGTTATTGCAAGACTACTGTAGCTTTCTAAAAAAGTCAAGTGGGCTGTTAAGGTGGGTGGCAGGATATTATGATGTAGGAATATTCTTAAAAGTATGCCTCAGTTTTAAATATATTTTGTACTATTAATGTTTTTATTATATAGAATGTTTTCGTTTTAGCTTTACTGTTGTGTAGTGCCTGGCTTCAAAAGTAAGCCAATTAACATTATGCAAAAAGCATTTATGATGCACAAAAAGGAGTACAGCACTAACAGTTCTTAATGGTGAAGCTGTAAACTGTGGTTTGTGCAATTTTTTATGTGAATGTGCATTGGCATAGGGTTTTTGAAGTGTGTGAACAGGAATGACCCGGGTTATGCCCCTTTCAGACCGCACTTTGTAAACGGTATATTGCCGTTTTTTTACCGTTTTAAAACGGTAATCTGTGCGGTCTGAAAGGTGCAGGACCACTTAACCGGTTAGAAAATACCGTTTTTTCTAACCGGTTAAAATGCAGGGTCCTACCCGTTTCAGAACCGGTATTTTAGGCTCAAAATCGGTTCTGAAACGGTATTTAGGACCCAGCCAATGAGCTGGGTCCTAAATGCAGCGTAGTGAATATTTAATGAGCGCTCATTAAATATTCACACCACTGGAGCCGCCCCGCGCCCCCCCGCGCGCGTGTCGACGCCCCCCCCTCAGTGTGGACCTACCCCCCTGCAGCCGGTACCTCCGTTGTGGATCCCGGCACTGCAGTTCTGTATGGTCGGAAGCACTTATGAAAAAAAGTGTCTTTCAGAAAATGGCTGCCCCATAGGAAACCCTGTTTAAAAACACTGTCTTTCGTCTGGGGGCAGCCATTTTCCAAAAGTCACTTTTCTTATAGGAAAAGTGACTTTTGGAAAATGGCTGCCCCCAGACGAAAGACAGTTTTTTTAAACGGGGTTTCCTATGGGGCAGCCATTTTCTGAAAGACACTTTTTTTCATAAGTGCTTCCGACCATACAGAACTGCAGTGCCGGGATCCACAACGGAGGTACCGGCTGCAGGGGGGTAGGTCGACACGGGGGGCGTCGACACGCGCGCGGGGGGGGGTAGACACGCGCGGGGGGTCGACACGCGCGGGGGGCGTCGACACGCGCGAGGGGGCGTCAACGCGCGCGGGGGGGGTGGATGTCGACACACGCGCGGGGGGGGGGAGCTGCACGGAGGGGAGGGCTGAAGGCTGCACTGGCTTTGACCCTGTATTTGGAAAGTTTCCAAAAACGGGTCTGCCAGTGTCAAAAAATCGGCACTTAAACGGTAATATACCGTTTAAGAGCTGCGGTGTGAAAGGGGTTCTATCTGGCAGACCCGTTTTTGGAAACGTTTTGAAATACAGGGTCAAAGCCAGTTATGCGGTCTGAAAGCAGCATTAGAGTTCTGGATCCACACACAGTCCCCCCCGTCCCCCCCCAACATTCTGAGTCTGCAACTTGGGACTTTTGTGTGCGGGGGGGGGGGGGGGGGGCTTGGCGTGAACAGTACTCTGTGAGATGCTGGCATGATCTTTGTCTCATGAGTAGATACTGTGCACACAAGCACATTGTCTATTCTCACCATCCTCTGAATATAGAATAGGGTGAGAGGCCGGCAAGGGGGTTAAATGGCAAAGATGGTTTGTTTTGGGGGATCCTCCCCAAAAACTAGCCATCCTCATCATAAAAACACCCTCGCTGTCTGCATTGAATACACCCCCAAGACTTGATAGGGTTCATACAGTGTAAACACTTTTTGGCAGATAATATACAGTAAACTGCATGTATTGTTATGAGAATTAAAATGTATACAAAATAAACCATACAGCCCATTCACACCAGCCTTTTTTCCTGGTTTGGCCCCGTGAACGACCCGGGGATAGAAATGGTGTGATGGGTCCTGGGCCAAAATTCCGGGAGCCATTCCCCAACATTTCAATTTTTATAGCTACAGGGGTAGCTCCCGGGAGCTTGCCAGGGCATGGTGCGGTGAGAACGAGTCCCTAACAATAACCATATATTACCACAGAATAACCCTAACCAGGGTGCCAGATGGCTGACAGACAGTCGGGATTCTGACAGTCATTACACCGACTTCAGAATCCCGACTGTTAAAACTCTGACGGGCAGCGGCTATTCTCCCTTGTGAGGGTCCATGATCCCCATAGAGGGAGAATAGAATAGGTGACGAGCGCAGCGAGCCGGCAAGGGGCTTTGTTGCGCTCCCCCCACTGTCTGAGTCCAGGCAGTCAGGATCCCGACGTTGGGCTAAAGACCTTCGAGATCCTGTCTGTTGGTGCGCTATACCACACATCCCTAACCCAGCACCACCATAGCCTAAATACACTGCGATTTGGGCCCGATTTCACCTGATTCCGATGGTTCGGGCAATGAAATTAGCGCAAATCGCATGTGTTTGACATCCGACCCGATCCGATGCGCATCCAGTGTGCATCGAATCGGATCCGAAGATCATACATGCTGCACATAAGATACATCTTATGTGCAGCAGTAAGCAGCACATTGTGGGTGCTTTTTAGACAGAGGCTGGCCATGTTTTCTGTTGCAGTGCCTGTGTTTGAGGTCACACAGATAGGGTGCCGGACGGGGTCCCGTCACTCGGGATCCCGACAGGCATTCACCCGACTGTCAAAACACCGACAGTCGGGTTCCCGACGGACGTCGGCTATTTTCCCTCGTGGGAGTCCACGACCCCCATAGAGGGAGAATAGAATAGGTGGCTCGCATAGCGAGCTACCGTGCCTGCAGCGTGGCGAGCGCAGCGAGCCCGCAAGGGGCTTTGTTGCGCTCGCCATGCTGTCTGGGTCCGGCCAGTCAGGATCCCGATATCGGGATAATGACTATCGGGATCCCGACTGTCGGACCCCTATACCACACCCACGCAGCTACTGCAGCCCTCCCCCACAAGCAGTCCGGACACACCTGTGTTGTCTGGACCACTCCCACAAAAAGCCCCCAAGCGTACTGTTGTCGCCCCTGCTGAGTCATCGCCAACCCACGTTGCTACTTACTCAGCCATTGTGGCAAGACTGAATAACGATTTTCAGAGATCTCTGAATCAGGCCCTAAAGACTGGGCACGTATAGTGGTGCATCTTATGCTTTCTATGAGACTATGAGATTGCATGTGATATATAAAGTATACAGTACTCTTCCATAGTGTGCCTTTTCAGTTTTTCTGCCTCCAAGTATTTGTATGTTTCGGGGGCTATCCTTTTAGTGGAAAGTATTTGGAGATGCAAAGTTGGTAGCAAAATAGTCATAAATTGCTCCAAATAGACATGTACACATGTGTATTTGGGTCCAGACTGGAAGCAAATGGGCTTGGTCTCAGCAAAATATGCTACTCTACAAAAAAGGGTGTATGTCAATCTATTAGATTCAGCATATATAAATGTGCTGAACCTTTTTGTGTAGGATACCAGAAACATGAGGTGTTTACAGTCAAATAAAATGCTTCATTCTCAGGCTCTGCATCAGTAACACATTAAGGGGGTGATTCAGTAAGGATCCTAAGGGGCTGCAATTGGGCCCCGTTCCAATGATGTATTTACAACTGCCAAGGCGTTCGCACAGATAGGGGAGGGAGGGGGACAGGCAGGGGGCAGAGCAGGGGAAAGCACATGACGTTCCCCTCTTCAGTGGACTCCGACGGAAATAAAAGTCAGTTTAGACCAGGGATTGACAAATCGTTATGGCGACCAGATTATGCTTCCTTGTGACCAGTTTTTTTATTGCCACAAGGGAGGAAGCAGAATCCCTCCCCCTCGTAACAGAGCAGCATCGTGGGCAGCGCTGCCTGACCCCCCTCTCCTGACAATACAGCCACAGCACGGGCAGCACTGCCTAACCCCCCTCCATCTCCTAACAGAGCAGCAGTGCAGGCAGTGCTGCCTGACCCCCCCCCCTTTCCATCTCCTAACAGAGAAGCGGTGGGACACCCCCCGCCAATCGGCAGCTGACACCAGGGAGCAGGGGATGAGACAAGCAGCGGCCAGAGAGTGGAAACTACGGACCAGTAGCAGAGCAGCAGCTGGTGCTGGGGACCAAGAGACCCACTGATGCTGGTGAGAAGACCTGCCTCACCTTCCCACCCATTCACTTACTCTTCCCCTGTCATGTCACCCCCATCATTTCACTCCATATTGCCCTTTATCTCAGCCCCTCCACCTCCTCACCCTCTCTATCGCTCCCCTGTTGTCTCACCCCCTCTCACCTAACCCCCTGTCACCTCTCCCTCCATTACCTTACTCATTTTCCCCCTGACACCTCACCCTGTATCACGCCCCCTCTCTCACACCATCACCTCACCCCTCTCACCCCCCAGACAGCTCCCCCCTCTCATCTCATCCCTCTCTCACATCTATCCCCCGCCCTGTCTCTTTCCTCCTTTTCGCTCTCCTGTGCTCTCACCCACCCAGTCTGTCACCCTCTCTACCCTGCTGCCCCCCCTGTCCCCTCTCTCCTTACTCTCTTCCGCATGCCCCCTCTCTTTCTCTCAACCCTTACTCACCCCCCCCCCCCCCTGTCTCACCTTCCTGCCTCTTGTTTCTTTCCCCTCTCTCTCTTTCTTTCCTCCCTCTCCCTGACAGTCTCTCCCTGTCTCACCTACTGGCAGGAGACTAGACTAGGGCAAGAGACTAGCTCAAAAGTATATGTGATGGGAGGGGACCCAGGAACAGCGGAGAAGGACCCCCAACTTTATAAAAAGTCAGGGGTCCCTGGGACCCACACTTTTTTACTGACCATGATCACTGAACCCTCGCTCACCTCACTCTACTCCACCCTCTTTTTGCCACACGTCACCTCACTCCCTCTCAAATGCCATCACCTCACACCCCGCCCCCCACCCCGTTATTCCCTTCTGTCGCCCAGGCACATCGCACCGTGTATGGGCAGCCTTAAGCTTGTCTGGCTCCTACACTTTCATCTTGGCTCCTAGATTTAAAAAAAATTGGCAAGCCCTGGTTTGGACTAACTCTCATTTCCTAAGGGGAGAAAAATCATTCGATGGTTGGTGACCATTGAATGATTTCTCTCCCCTTTGGATGCATGCGAGGGGTTGTGTCCGCATGAATCCCCTTGCATGTTACTGAGATGATTTGGCGGGGAGGGGGGTGGGCATTAAGTAGCTTGCTAAGCAGTTAATGACTGCTACTTAGCAAACGTTCTTGAATTGCCCCCAAATGAAAAAGCAGAAAAAGCTATGCAAAACATTTTAGCGAATGCATCCAAATTTGTAATTCCTTTCTGAATGTTATCAATGGATTAATATCTATAGAGGCCAGGTTTTACTCCTAACCCACATTAATATATGCAGTGCCACAGTTTTTACTCCAGTCCTCACCCACATTAATTAATGCCATACCACAGTACAAAGCACTATAAACAGAAACGTATTGTCAGTGACTCCCATGGGTTCCACGGAGATGGCCAGCAACTGTTATTTATGTTTTCTGGACACCATAACTCAGTACACAGCCCGCAATGTGAGCAGTGTACAGATAGGCCTGTTGATTGTAGAAATTCATAAATGTCACCATAATGATATAGCCAAGGACTTTTCTAAGTAAAAAAAAGCCAAGATACTGCTGTTCCCAACAGATTTATCATTTCTGACTGTCCCATTTTGCTGGCACTATCCTGCTGATCCGCCCACAGGCTGCAGTGTCCCACAGGTAAGGGGAGTTCTCCACAGCAGCAGGTGAATCGACACTATAGGCCATACTTGCCGACCTTTTAATGTGCCTCTCCATGGGAGAAGCCCGGAGCATGCGGAGACTTGCCCACCTTCGCATAGGGCCAGGAGGGGGACCCGATTTTCGGGAGACTCCCGGCCATTCCGGGAGGGTAGGCAAGTATGCATCTGTACACAGTGTAAGTAGAGCACTTCCCAGAGAACCCTCAAAGGATACAGAAAGGGGTGCCATGAGACTCCACTTTTTAGGAGCTCCTTTGGCACATGCAGGGTCCTGTGACTGCAATGTTGCTAGAAATGGATTTATGTTGGTTGTGTTGTTACACAGTAAAGAAGCTAAACAGATACCAAGGGGTATACTCAATGCCGATCAGGTGAGCTATGACGGCAAGCAGTGCCTATTGCTCGCCGTCATAGCCCACCCTCAGTATTCAACTGACCACTGCACTCACCTTTTCCACCTCACTATGTCTAAAAAGCGGGTTGGAAACGGCGAGTGTGGCCGTCAAAATAGCGTAGCTCAAGACGAACCTCGCCGTTCGGGGAGTCCTTGCCGTCTTCTGAACATATAATAGGCCAAAGATGGCTTGTTTTCGGTGATCCTCCCCGAAAACAGGCCATCCTCGCCATAAAAACCCCCTCACCGGCCGCATTGAATACACCCCCAAGGCTTGATAGGGTTAATACAGTGTCCACACTTTTTGGCAGATAATATACAGTAAACTGCATGTATTGTATTATGAGAATTTAAATATGTACAATATAAATCCATCTGTAAAAGTAAAGCAGGTCTAAAAAGTTCCCACAGTATAATTAAGATCTACAAATCATGTGGTTTAAGCAACATTTCTGTATCAAGAAAGTATTTATAAAAAAATGTTTTAAAGAAGAAAAAATCCACAAGGACAGAAGAGAGAACAGTTCTCGTTCTTTAAACTTTCTGAAAGACAGAGTATGTGCTGAAATATTGGCATTTTGTCTAAGACGGTGATCTGCAACCTGTAGCTCATGTTAATTCATGGTCATAATTAGAGACAGGATTATATGCATTTGCATATTTGCATATGCATTTGCATATTTTTCCCATTCTCACTGGTTATTGCATATTTTACCTAAAATCTAGTGATGGTGCATATTTTAGGCCCAGCCCTCTTCCCACCCGCGAGTCACAGCACTGCTTTGCCCTGCTGCTGCTGGCCAGGTAGTGGTAGAGTGTGCAGGCTGGGGCAATATTTGCGCAGAGTGGGGAACATTGGATGTACGATATGTCTGACACTGCTCTAGGCTGCCAATCCATGTTGATAAAAGTCAGTCGGGCGGATGCCATTACGAAGCTCCTGAACCTTTGCCTGACCCTGGCCTGGGACTTTACACCAAGAGACAGACTTCTGCAGCAGAGGAGGCGGACGGAAGGGTTGTGACATCACGTGGTGTGGAGGAAATGCCGTGTCACAGTGAGTATGCGGCACAGGGAGGAAGCCTTCCACCGCGCTGCCCTCACATGCTATGCTGACATTTGATCCATCGGCGCTGGAGATGAGGGTCCTTGTAGTTGTTGCAAGAAGAGCTTTGGACGCTGCAGTATGCTGTAGCAGCCAGCATACTGACATCTGCAGATGCTGTGGGCCTATTTTTGAGGTTTATTTGCAACTAACTGTATGCTGATTTTTAAATAAATAAGTAAAAAATTACTTTTTTTTAATTATTTAATGTAGCATATTTTAACACTTTTCATGCATATTTTAAGTATTTTTCATGCATATTTGCATGCATATTTCAAGCTTTTTGTTGTTGCATATAATCCTGTTTCTAGTCATAATACAGCTCACCTAGCTGCAGTACTGCTGAGACAGTTACAAGGAAGTGATCCTGTGTCAGTGTCCTAGAACAGACACGTGGCTACGTTGGAAACCCACAAATATCAACAACACCAGTGAGAGATACTGTAGCAGCACAGCTCACTCCACAGTGGAGGTAAGCCGGAAGGTACATGAGAGTCACAGCAAGATGAAGAGGGGATCTACAGAACAGCCTCCCTGCTGCATGCGGTGGTGGGCCATGGGCTGGAAGCCAGTCAGATAGGTAGTCAGACCACTGCAGAAACTCTCAGATTGTGTTTTATTTTAGAAGCTCTTCAAGAGGTTTCATTTTTCTTGAGTAGCTCACACCCTCAATTAACCCTTTGAGTCCAAGTGAATTTGTCAAAATAGGTGTGGAAATTAAAAGGCAAACATTTGTGTTCATCATAATGACCTGTAATGTTTACCTTATATAGGAAATATATTATTATTAATAATAATTAATTATTATTAATATATTTTATTTGAATTTATATAACAAATGTGAGTGACGCTGGTATTTTTAGTAGATATTTTGAGAGATGTTGGGACTCAAAGGGTTAAGGATGGCGACGACTCAGGACAAAACCCTAAAATCTGGGAACTACTGTATCTACAAAATCTGATTGTTTCTTTTCAGTTAAGTACCTACCATCTTATATGTACAGTATGTAGATAGTATGTAACTATGCATGAAGAGAAAAAGCCAATGTTTTTGTAGGCGCTAATCTATGATTTGGGCTATCTGAGCTGATGACCATGCTGTAATACTATTGTAGACTAGCCTTTACAAAAAAGTACAGAAACCAATAAGCAGTTAGTTTATCAGTGGATAGAATGTCAACAATTCACCCACATATTAATTAATTTTACCAGTCAACAAATCATTCCTCTCCCTCAAAGCTTCAACATTCATGGGGAAGACAAAATAATTATTTCTAGAGATCTCCACTCTTAGAAGATAATATTGCTGACTATTATAATATTGAAGGTTAAAGAATAACAAGGTTGATTTCTCATTTTGCAGCAAATTCTCTATTTACCTCATGTGACTTGCAATCTAAATATAGATGTAGATGCAGCTGTAATACTATATTTATTGAATTTCCTGTTGCCCTTTTTGCTAAGAGTAACTTGAGAACACAGCTGCAGAGGTCAATAGGCTGACTTAGGTTTTAAGGGGCATACACACTGAGGAATTTTGTGCTCTTTTCCAAGCAATCTGACTAGATTGCTTAGAAAGTAAGTACAGATCTCTCCGTGTGTATGCCCAAGCTATTACGATGCGCAGTCCCGCACATCGCTATCACCTGCTTAGGGACATACACACAGAGCGTTTTTGTGCTATTTTCTAAGAAATCTGACTAGATTGCTTAGAAAGTAAGCACAGATCTCTCCGTGTGTATGTCCCGAGAGATTAATTATTTCTTGCTAACTAAGTCAGTGCATGCAGTCAAAATCTAGTCAAATTGCTTAGCAAGTGACTGCAAATCTCTCTGTGTGTACAGAATGAGAGATACTGATCGCAATCTCTCATTCTGAACCACTACCCGTCCTTTTTTTGCTAAATTGCTTAGAAAAATGGCTTAGCAAAATTGCTTAGCACAAATCACTGCATGTGTATGTGCTCCCCATGGGAGATCTGGACACCTACCCTAAATAGCTTAGAAGAATAGCTTAGCACACATCTCTACGTGTGTATGCCCTTATATGCAAGGTGCAAGGTCAAAATACTGCAGATAGAAAGCTACATGTCATACAGTATGTAAATAAAACTTATCTACTTTTGTCATTTCATACCTAAAAACTAAATATAGTATTGCGGGTACTATAATGGAAACTACTGAGGAGAAAAGGGATTTGGCAGTCACTAGTGACTTAAAGTAATGAGGAAGGCAAGTCAGATGCTTTGTTGTATAGGGAGAAGAATCAGTAGCAGGAAAAAAGAAACAATAATGAAAATGTATAGGTCACTGGTACGGCCTCATCTAGAATACTGTGTCCATACTGTATCTTCATAAGGATATAAATACATTAGAAACAGTACAAAGAATGGCAACTACTATGGTGCTTGGCCTACATCACAAAACCACCACAGAGACTAAAAGAGTTTAAATTGTATAGTTTGGAGCAAATATGGGAGATTGGGGACATGATAGAAACTTTCAAATATCCCAGGGATTTAATACCTGTGTATCACACCAGATCTGCTTTCTTATTTTCCTAAGCTGAATTTTTGTGAAGATTGTACAGAAAGCTAGTGAAAGCGCAGATTCAGAGATAACAATTCATATCAGAACCGTCTGTGTAATAAAGAGACAACACTTGGAGTCATATGTTGACTGGAGTGATTTGTAGACACATCTGTTTAGCACATATAGGATAGGCAGTGCAAGCAGTAATTTTGTACACACAATGGGCGATATTCACCAAACTGAAAATGCCGTAAAAACCCTGCGGGGGGTTATGCCAGTTCTATATGGCGTAACCCCATGGAAGCCTATGGGCTTCCCTTCGCATCCCCCGCCGCCCCGCGCGCCCCCCGCCGATCTGCAATGCCCTCCCTCTCCTGTGTCCTGGCAGCCAACTGCTGTGCTGCCCGGACCAGTGATCTCCTCCTCCCTGCACAGCTTCCGGGTGCAGGGAGAAGGAAAAGGAGCCCTCACACTGCCGTGTGAGGGTTCAGGGAGGGAGGGGGAACCCGCAGCACATCGCCGGTCATCGCTTTTGCGTTAATAATCGCATGTGTTACTGCATACAGTATGCGATTATTAAAACTTCGAGTGCCGGTGATGTGCTGCGGGAGGTATTAGAGAATCCCGGCCAATGGGAGATTCAACTGGTTTTCAGTTCTTTCCAACCTAGGATATTTATTTCTGATTTTATTTATTTTTACTTATATGTATTCATATAGAGAGTATTATGTCAATGTATTGTGATTAAGGGATTATTTACACGTTTATTATACATATTAAGTTGGATGAAAATGTGGGTCTCTATATTATTGATAAGTGCTAACTAGTAACTTGTATAAGTATTATCTGAGCCCCAGTGAAATCCCTGTACCTCTGCAGGGGCTTTCTCTCCTTGGTGGACAGCCTCGTTCTGCCAGTGATAGCTCATGCTGTCCATGTGCACCCTGCCGTAAGTAGAACATGTGCACCGAGGTCACACCAAGTGGGACAAGCAAAGCTTTTATGGCATTGCATGTCCCACTGCAGGGAACAGGGTAACATCATCTGAACCAGGAGTTACTTAAAGATGAAAGCAAATCTTTTTGTTGCTTGATGAATAGTATAAAGCCTCCATCTCAGAAGCAGTATCGGGACCTTCTTTTTGCTCAATTACCAAAAATACATAGCGAAAGTGGCATCCATTCTAGATGCCCTGCTCCATTTTATAGAAAGGAGACCCAGGTTGCCAAGACGGATCCATTCGTAAATAATACAGTACATTAGAAATAAAAACTAAATAATGCCTTACTCCAGGGGTGTCCAAACTTTTTGCGACGAGGGCCAGATTTTGTGAGGTGAAAATGTGGGGGGCCGACCATTCAGCCTGACATTCTTTGAATCATTAATCACATCAGAATGGTCCCCCACTCTGCCCCCATTCACTCTATGTCCCCCAGCCTGCCCCCATTCACTGTATGTCCCCCATTCACTGTATGTTCCCCACTCTGCACCCATTCACTCTGTCCCCCAGCCTTCCCCCCTTCTCTTAATGTCCATCAGTGCCTTTCATTGTATGTTCCCAAGCCTGACCCTCCTTCACTGTATGACTCCCATTCACTGTACGACTCCCATTCACTATGTACTCCACTCTGCCCCCATTCACTGTATGTCCCCCAGCCTGCCCCTTCTCCCCCTTCTCTGAATGGCCATCACTGCCCCCATTCACTGTATGTCCCCAGCCTGACCCTACTTCACTGTATGTCCCCCACTCTGCCCCCTCCCTTCTCTGTATATTTCCCAGCCCCTTGTGTGAGCCAGAGGAAGGAGAGGCAAAGCAGGAACTGCAAGGGCAGTAGATGCTTGTGCTCCTGCTGCCGCCCTCCTCCACTCTGCTTCCCCCTTGCTGCCCTCTTCCCCCCCCCCACACACTGCTGTCACTGTGATCATGGAGTAGGGTGATATACGATTGCAGAAGCAGGGGTAGGATACCAAACACATCTGACTGTGGCGGCCGGCACCTCCTCACTGCAGCAGACAGCAAGGTAAAGGGGTGCTCGCCGGGGCCCCACCTTTAGTGTCCTGTGCTTCCTACATCTGATGCTCTGCCCGCTTCCAGCTGGAGGCTGCGGGCCACTTGAAATGACAGCACGGACCGCAATTGGCCCCCGGGCCTGACTTTGGGCATGCCTGCCTTACTCCGAAGATAAAAAGCTAATATTTGTGTAGTTTTTTTTTTAAACCACCTAATTAATACAACACAAACATACTGTATCATCATAATTGTGATATTGGCTATTATGGAGAAATAAAAACACATTGCAAGCATCTGGATGGACAGGAATGATGTATCTTTTCCATTAACAAAGCAAAAAAAAACAAGGAGCTAAGCAGTCTATTCTTGCAGCCTGTAACTTCCATAAGTGTATGTAAATGATAAATCTGATTAATGATTAATAGAAATAATATACTGAGTGAGCTATAAGTGATCTCTCAGTCATAGAGAAATGGATTCCTGGTTATCCCCAGGGATGCATGAAACACGAGTCAAGTTAAACTTACTGCAAAGAAGTACAAATACAGCCATGGAGGAGCGCTGTGCTATTTTAGCCCAAGTGCATTTAGGTTAGAGAAGTATATATAAGTTTATACCTGCAGTTTGTAGTAGAAGGGAGAAGGATGGTGACATTAAAGTATTTCTGTGTACAATCATTATTATCTGTAAAAAGTTATTCCAAAACATTTTATGGTCCACAGTTATCAATACTTGTTTATACCAATGAGTTATTTAATTTAGTATCACTATGATACTAACCAAAGTCCAGGTATTTCACATCAAATACCTCACTGAAAAGATCCAGTGACCTCCCTCTCATTAATAGTGTACTTTACTCTCCTAATGGCAACCTATTGCTGCCAGTGATGGGCTTCTGTGTCATGTGCATGCATGATGTCGAGTCTGCACATGTGCATGACCGTTTTACCTGACAGGGATGCAGCAATTCCCGAATGCCGAAAACACAGCGATGGGTCTCCATTGCAGTTAACAGGAAACATACTGCTTTTGCCATCTACAGATGGAGTAAGTGGGTACAGGGGAAAACAGCTTCTGTGATGAATATGCTGTATGCTGAGTACTGAAAGTAGGACATAACCCATTTTGTGATTCCTAAAGGGGCTATGTTATGTTGATAAATGCAGCCCTATATATGAAAATAATGTCAGAAATATCAGACAATATATAATAATAATTGTCTTTTAGAAAATGTGTATATATATATATATATATATATATATATATATATATATATATATATATATATATATATATATATATATATATGAGCAATGAAACAAACAGCAGCACTCCGAGGAAAATGTTCAAGTCAAGTGTATTATAAAGGTCACCAAACAGGCAATTCCAAAGTTTCGGGACACGTGAGTCCCTTTGTCAAGGTGCTGATGTTTCACAGAGGGAATTGACAAAGGGACTCGCGTGTCCCGAAACTTTGGAATTGCCTGTTTGATTACCTTTATAATACACTTGACTTGAAAATGTTCCTCGGAGTGCCGCTGTTTGATTCATTGCTCTCATATACCTATCTGTTCGGAGGGCACCGGGGTGCAAGCAAATTGGATACAGGAGTGCCAGGCCGCATCCATATATATATATATATATATATATATATATATATCATTGAAATATTACATTCATTTGGTCACTACAGCCAGGAGTAAGCTGCCTCAGAGCAATGATTTTAGTTATATTGCTAAGTGGTCTTAAAATAAAATTGCTCTTATTGCCATATTTGGGACATTTTGATAAAAGTTTAATCTATAAAAGTTTTTGACATTATTCTGGTGGAATTTAAGTATTTTTGAAAAGACCAAAAATAGTGTACTTTCCGCTGTTATTATTTTTTACTTAAAAAACTGTCATTTTTAGTAACATCTTTGATGTAACTAATAAGATGCTAGATTCTGCATTCAGCACCATGGACAGTGCATGATATACAGTACAACACAAAGGGGTCAGTCTAAACAGGTGTGAGCTGTGTGACATTGGAGGTTATTCTGGTCGGTGCGTACTTTCCCGAATTCCTATGGTGCTGTCCGCACGCAACGCTGTGCGGTGGCGTGCGGACATCGTCCGTAGAAACGCCCACGGGTCCTCCGCATTCGGACGGACTCACTCTTTAAGAACAGGGCGTGTGTACGGACGACATTCAAACCTTGCGTGTGCGGTGGACACGCACAGATTCTGCGCGGTCTTACCGCGTAAGCACGGTCTTACCGCGTTAGAACGGACGGGAAGCTGGCCGTACGCACCGATGCGGAGTATTTACGCTAAATACAACACTTTTTTACTGAGTACACACAGCGATCACATGACCCACTTAGGCAATTAGGCAACCTCATTAAAAAGGGATTGTTATCTATTTGAATCAATTAAATCCTAATATATACTGAAACACATTCCTAGTACATTCATTACACACATTAACCCTTACAGCATGTGAACCTAACATAACATCTATATACACTATTTACATTTTGCTTATTTAACCCCTTCCTGACAGAGCCAGTTTTTGCGTTCCTGACAGAGCCCTTTTTTTCAAATCTGACATGTCTCACTTAAGTGGGGATAACTTTTTTTTGCTTTTACTTATCCCAGTGGTTTTGAGATTGTTTTTTCGTGACACATTGTACTTCAAATTAGTGGTAAATTTGGGTCGATACAGTCTGTGTTTTTTTGTGAAAAATACCAAAATATCGTGAAAAAATGGAAAATTTAGCGATTTGCAAAATGTTAAATTTTCTGCTTGTGAGACAAATAATCTTACCACTCAAAATAGTGAATAACTAACATAGACCATATGTCTACTTTATGTTGACATCATTATTTCAACTTCCTTTTAATTTTTTGGGACACTAGGAGGCTTACAATATGAATAGCAAATTCTCAAATTTTCAAGAAAATTTCAAACACTGATTTTTTTAGGGACCAGTTCAGTTCTGATGTGACTTTGAGGGACTTGTATGTGAGACACCCCCATAAATGATGCCATTTCAAAAACTGCACCCCTCACAGTATTCAAAACAGCATTTTGGAAGTTTGTTAACCCTTTAGGTGTTTCACAGGAATTAAAACAAAGTGTAGGTGAAATTTCAAAATTTCTTTTTTTTTGCAGATTTGCAATTTTAATACATTTTTATAAGGAACACAGTACATTTTACTAGAGAAATGTGACTAAAAATTGATTCCCCCAATTCTTTTGTTTTCATAAATATCCTATATGTGGCCCTAGTGTGCACGGTGACCAAACCACAGGCTTCATAATAGAAGGAGCACCTACTTGATTTTGGAGCCTCCTTTTTATGAGATTATTTTTTAGGCACCATGTAGGTTTCAAGGCACCATAAGATGCTAAAAGTTAGGAACCCCCCCACAAGTGACCCCATTTTGCAAACTACACCCCTCAGGGAATTCATCTAGGGGTATAGTGTACATTTCAAACCCCCAGGGGTTTCACCAATTGTGGTACAACTGGGCAGTGAAAATGAAAAATTATTTTTTTTACACAAAAATGCAGTTCTGGCTCCAAATTTGTCATTTTCAGAAGGTATGAAGGAGACAAAGCACCCCAAAATCTGTGCCCCAATTTCTCCCGAGTACGGCAATGCCTCACATGTGACCAAAAAATACCAGTTGGGTGCATGGCAGGACTCAGAAGGGAAGGAGTGATTTTTGGATTTTGCAGCTCAGATTCTGGTGGAATTTTGGTGGGTGCTATGTCGCATTAGCAAGACCCCCCAAGCACCAATACAGTGGAACCCCCCCACAAGTGACCCCATTTTGCAAACTACACCCCTCAGGGAATTCATCTAGGGGTATAGTGTACATTTCAAACCCCCAGGGGTTTCACCAATTTTGATACAAGTGGGCAGTGAAAATGAAAAATTACATTTTTTTACACAAAAATGCAGTTCTGGCTCAAAATTTTTCATTTTCAGAAGGTATGAAGGAGAAAAAGCACCCCAAAATCTGTGCCCCAATTTCTCCCGAGTACGGCAATGCCTCACATGTGACCAAAAAATACCAGTTGGGTGCATGGCAGGACTCAGAAGGGAAGGAGTGATTTTTGGATTTTGCAGCACAGATTCTGGTGGAATGAATGGTGGGTGCTATGTTGCACCAATACAGTGGAACCCCCCCACAAGTCACCCCATTTTGCAAAGTACACCCCTCAGGGAATTCATCTAGGGGTATAGTGTACATTTCAAACCCCCAGGGGTTTCACCAATTTTGATACAAGTGGGCAGTGAAAATGAAAAATTACATTTTTTTACACAAAAATGCAGTTCTGGCTCAAAATTTTTCATTTTCAGAAGGTATGAAGGAGAAAAAGCACCCCAAAATATGTGCCCCAATTTCTCCCGAGTACGGAAATGCCTCACATGTGACCAAAAAATACCAGTTGGGTGCATGGCAGGACTCAGAACGGAAGGAGTGATTTTTGGATTTTGCGGCTCAGATTCTGGTGGAATTTTGGTGGGTGCTATGTCGCATTAGCAAGACCCCCCAAGCACCAATACAGTGGAACCCCCCCACAAGTCACCCCATTTTGAAAAATACACCCCTCAGGGAATTCATCTAGGGGTATAGTGTACATTTCAAACCCCCAGGGGTTTCACCAATTTTGATACAAGTGGGCAGTGAAAATGAAAAATTACATTTTTTTACACAAAAATGCAGTTCTGGCTCGAAATTTTTCATTTTCAGAAGGTATGAAGGAGAAAAAGCACCCCAAAATCTGTGCCCCAATTTCTCCCGAGTACGGCAATGCCTCACATGTGACCAAAAAATACCAGTTGGGTGCATGGCAGGACTCAGAACGGAAGGAGTGATTTTTGGATTTTGCAGCTCAGATTCTGGTGGAATTTTGGTGGGTGCTATGTCGCATTAGCAAGACCCCCCAAGCACCAATACAGTGGAACCCCCCCACAAGTCACCCCATTTTGAAAAATACACCCCTCAGGGAATTCATCTAGGGGTATAGTGTACATTTCAAACCCCCAGGGGTTTCACCAATTTTGATACAAGTGGGCAGTGAAAATGAAAAATTACATTTTTTTACACAAAAATGCAGTTCTGGCTCAAAATTTTTCATTTTCAGAAGGTATGAAGGAGAAAAAGCACCCCAAAATCTGTGCCCCAATTTCTCCCGAGTACGGCAATGCCTCACATGTGACCAAAAAATACCAGTTGGGTGCATGGCAGGACTCAGAACGGAAGGAGTGATTTTTGGATTTTGCAGCACAGATTTTGGTGGAATGAATGGTGGGTGCTATGTTGCACCAATACAGTGGAACCCCCCCACAAGTCACCCCATTTTGCAAAGTACACCCCTCAGGGAATTCATCTAGGGGTATAGTGTACATTTCAAACCCCCAGGGGTTTCACCAATTTTGATACAAGTGGGCAGTGAAAATGAAAAATTACATTTTTTTACACAAAAATGCAGTTCTGGCTCAAAATTTTTCATTTTCAGAAGGTATGAAGGAGACAAAGCACCCCAAAATCTGTGCCCCAATTTCTCCCGAGTACGGCAATGCCTCACATGTGACCAAAAAATACCAGTTGGGTGCATGGCAGGACTCAGAAGGGAAGGAGTGATTTTTGGATTTTGCAGCTCAGATTCTGGTGGAATTTTGGTGGGTGCTATGTTGCATTAGCAAGACCCCCCAAGCACCAATACAGTGGAACCCCCCCACAAGTGACCCCATTTTGCAAACTACACCCCTCAGGGAATTCATCTAGGGGTATAGTGTACATTTCAAACCCCCAGGGGTTTCACCAATTTTGATACAAGTGGGCAGTGAACATGAAAAATTACATTTTTTACACAAAAATGCAGTTCTGGCTCAAAATTTTTCATTTTCAGAAGGTATGAAGGAGAAAAAGCACCCCAAAATCTGTGCCCC
This sequence comes from Crinia signifera, assembly GCF_055691185.1. Lineage (NCBI taxonomy): Eukaryota > Metazoa > Chordata > Amphibia > Anura > Myobatrachidae > Crinia > Crinia signifera. The sequence goes on from NC_139219.1 coordinate 227,379,423, forward strand.
AATTTCTCCCGAGTACGGCAATGCCTCACATGTGACCAAAAAATACCAGTTGGGTGCATGGCAGGACTCAGAACGGAAGGAGTGATTTTTGGATTTTGCAGCTCAGATTCTGGTGGAATTTTGGTGGGTGCTATGTCGCATTAGCAAGACCCCCCAAGCACCAATACAGTGGAACCCCCCCACAAGTGACCCCATTTTGCAAACTACACCCCTCAGGGAATTCATCTAGGGGTATAGTGTACATTTAAAACCCCCAGGGGTTTCACCAATTTTGATACAAGTGGGCAGTGAAAAAGAAAAATTACATTTTTTACACAAAAATGCAGTTCTGGCTCAAAATTTTTCATTTTCAGAAGGTATGAAGGAGAAAAAGCACCCCAAAATCTGTGCCCCAATTTCTCCCGAGTACGGCAATGACTCACATGTGACCAAAAAATACCAGTTGGGTGCATGGCAGGACTCAGAAGGGAAGGAGTGATTTTTGGATTTTGCAGCACAGATTCTGGTGGAATGAATGGTGGGTGCTATGTTGCACCAATACAGTGGAACCCCCCCACAAGTCACCCCATTTTGCAAACTACACCCCTCAGGGAATTCATCTAGGGGTATAGTGTACATTTCAAACCCCCAGGGGTTTCACCAATTTTGATACAAGTGGGCAGTGAAAATGAAAAATTACATTTTTTTACACAAAAATGCAGTTCTGGCTCAAAATTTTTCATTTTCAGAAGGAATGAAGGAGACAAAGCACCCCAAAATCTGTGCCCCAATTTCTCCCGAGTACGGCAATGCCTCATGTGTGACCAAAAAGTGGCAGGACTCAGAAGGGAAGGAGTGATATTTGGATTTTGCAGCACAAATTCTGGTGGAATGATGGTGGGTGCTATGTCGCATTAGCAAGACCCCCAAAGCACCAATACAGTGGAACCCCCCCACAAGTGACCCCATTTTGCAAACTACACCCCTCAGGGAATTCATCTAGGGGTATAGTGTACATTTCAAACCCCCAGGGGTTTCACCAATTTTGATACAAGTGGGCAGTGAACATGAAAAATTACATTTTTTTACACAAAAATGCAGTTCTGGCTCAAAATTTTTCATTTTCACAAGGAATGAAGGAGACAAAGCACCCCAAAATCTGTGCCCCAATTTCTCCCGAGTACGGCAATGCCTCACATGTGACCAAAAAATACCAGTTGGGTGCATGGCAGGACTCAGAAGGGAAGGAGTGATTTTTGGATTTTGCGGCTCAGATTCTGGTGGAATGAATGGTGGGTGCTATGTGGCATTAGCAAGACCCCCGAAGCACGGTGAAATTATGAACCTAATATTCCATAGATGTGTGGTATATTTTAAAACACTCCTTTATACATAGGCCGGGTTTGTCGGGGCAAGTGTCACACTGGAAAATAGTTTGCTTTCTTATTCCCTTTTTATAGCAAACTTTGCACCTTTTTTGTGTCCTGCCCTTTTTTCCAGTGGAGGGGATTTCATCAGGAAAATGCTGCCCTGGTACAATACGGGGGCCAGTACTAGAAGTACTGGGGCCCTCTGCCTGCTGGTTCCCAAATATTAGGCCCTTTATGACTTCCTCTTGAAAGTGCATAAATGTCCCCCTCTGGCCGGTAGAACGGAATAGCACGTAAGCGTTATACAGTGCCATCTGGATGATATACACGGCCACCTTCTTGTACCAGATTTTTGTTTTCCGCAGGGCACTGTACGGCTTCAGTACCTGATCTGAAAGATCCACTCCGCCCATGTACCTATTGTAATCCAGGATACAATTAGGTTTTGAGGTGTGGGTACTGGTACCTCGTACAGGGACGGAGGTGGTACTGTCTCCGTGAATTGTTGTCAGTATAAGGACATCCCTCTTGTCCTTATATTTGACCAACAACATATTTTCGTTGCATATTCCCCTGCTTTCACCCCTTCTCATTACTTGGGCAATGTGCGTTTTTGGGAGGCCTCTTTGGTTCTTGCGCACAGTACCGCAAGCTGCTGTACCTCTTGAACCAAGGGCCTTAAACAGGGGGATGCTGGTGTAAAAGTTATCCACATAGAGGTGATAACCTTTATCCAGGAAGGGGTGCACTAAATCCCAGACAATTTTCCCACTAACACCTACGAGGGAGGGGGGGCATTCTGGCGGTTCAATTCTTGAATCCTTCCCTTCATAAACCCTAAACCTGTGGGTGTACCCTGAGGTGCTTTCACACAGTTTATACATTTTTATGCCATACCTTGCCCTCTTACTGGGAAGGTACTGGCGGAATTTAACCCTTCCTTTAAAATGTATAAGGGACTCGTCGATACAAATAAATTTTTCAGGGATGTACACCTCTTCAAATTTGGCACTGAAATGATCAATGACCGGCCTGACTTTGAATAGCCGGTCAAAGGTGGGATCATCTCTGGGTGGGCACTGTGCATTATCGGTGTAATGTATAAATTTAAGAATTGTCTCAAATCGAGTCCGGGTCATGGCCATACGGTAAAATGGAGTACTGTACAGAACATCTGTACTCCAATATTGCCTAATTTCTGGCTTTTTTACTATGCCCATATGAAACACCAGACCCCAAAACGTCATCATCTCTACTGCATCTACAGGGGTCCACCTAGCAAATGATGACGTGGGGTTTTGAGCAATAAACTGCTGGGCATATAAATTAGTTTGGTCCACCATTAAATTTATAAAATCATCAGAGAAAAATAATTTGAAAAAGTCAATTTCTCTGAGACCTGTGGAATCAAATTGGATTCCTGGCATGGCCAAAAACTCAGGAACCTGGGGCTCAAAATTGTCTGGTGGTGGGGTCCATACGAGATCAATTATTGGGGGGGGGGTCTCAGCTGCTCTACGGGGGCGTCTTTGAGGGGGTCCCTCATCACCAGAGGAGGAAGAGGAGCTTAAGGCGAATCCTTCAAATTCCCCGCTTGCATCACTGGCTGTGTCAGAGTCAGAAGCAAGCATGGCATATGCCTCCTCCACTGAATACATTCTCCTGGATGACTGGGAGGACATTTGGGAGGACATTTGGGAGGACATTTGGGATGCCATTTTTATTTTTGTGTTACTGGTAGTGAAATGTTTCAACACGTGTATAGTGTAGGGGGGGGTACAAACTTTATTTCAATCCGGGGGGTATGTAGTGTGTAGTGTGTATGTGGTGCAGAAAAAAAAAAATACTTTATACCAATAAAAAAAAAAAAATGAAGGGGTTAAAAATAAAAAATTTAAGGGGTTTAAAAAAAAAAAAAAGGTCCTGCGCCAAAAATTGAGCACAGATGTTGGTCAGTAACGTCTGTCACTGAACAGCGCTCAAAGGCAACAGGAATTTGATCAAAAAAAAAAAAAAATCGATCAACCCTGTGCCGAAAAAGATGATCAGTGATGTACGTCACTGATCAGCGCACAGCGGCCACAGGACACCCACAAAATCACAGTGTGTGTAAAAAAAAAATTAAAAAAATACCCCACAGCACACACACAAAAAAAAAAGGTGATCAGTGATGCGACACTGATTACCAGTGAGGTGCAGCAGGTGCACAACCTTTGGTGCAACTGACAGGTATATATAAAAAAAAAAAAACCTCTGTACCCCCAAAAAAGTTGCTGATCACCTCAGATATAGTGATCAGCACAAAAGGCGGGGGCAGCAGACACAAAATTTAGCACTCTCTATCACTCTCTGTCACTATCTCTCTCTATCTCTCTATCTCTCACTATCTATCACTCTATGACACTGCAGCAGCAGCACTGACAGGTATATCTATATATAAAAAAAAACCTGCGCCCCCAAAAAGTTGCTGATCAGTTAATTTATACTGATCAGCACAAAAGGAGGGGGCAGCAGTCAGTTATATAAAAAATATATAGCACAATTTGTCACTATCTCTCTCTATCTCTCTCTCTCTATCTCTCTCTATCTCTCTATAACTATCACACTGCAGCAGCACAAAATATAGCACTCTGTCACTAGGCCTCTCTATCTATCTCTCTCTCTCTATCTCTCTCTCTCTATCTATAACTATATCACACTGCAGCAGCACAAAATATAGCACTCTCTGACACTATCTCTCTCTCTATCTCTCTCTCTCTATCTCTCTATAACTATCACACTGCAGCAGCACCAAATATAGCACTCTGTCACTAGGCCTCTCTATCTATCTCTCTCTCTCTATCTCTCTCTCTCTATCTATAACTATATCACACTGCAGCAGCACAAAATATAGCACTCTCTGACACTATCTCTCTCTCTATCTCTCTCTATCTCTCTCTATCTCTCTCTATCTCTCTCTATCTCTCTATCTCTCTATCTCTCTCTATCTCTCTCTCTATCTAGCTAGTACACTGCAGCAGCACAATTTCACAGGAAGGCACAAGTAGCAACAGGATCCAGGAAGCAGTGATGAAGCAGCGATCAGGTAAGTATGGAGCAAGTATGGAGCAAGGTTCTGGTCAGTATGGCGGCAGGGGGTTACGGTGACCGCACTGCACGCTATTCCAGACCGGAATGGCGTCTGCAGTGCAGTCACCGTTAGTTTAAATCCCCCTCCTTGGCTGTGATTGGTCCGTCGGTCCGACGGACCAATCACGGCCTTTGGGGGCGGGCGGGGTGAGGTGGGGTGACACCAGTGTCACCCTTACACCCTGCGGTGATTGGTGCTGTACTTTACAGCACCAATCACCTCTGATCCCGTGTCACCGGCGAACGTTATTCGCCGGTGACACAGGAAAACGCTGTAATTGGCTGTTCACACTGAACAGCCAATCACAGCGATCGCCGACGGGGGGGCGGCATCGCAGCCCCCCCTGGGCATGCACGGACATGTCTGCTGTCAGGGACAGCAGACATGTTGAAACTGTCACCGCGTCTATAGACGCGGTGACAGTTTAAATCCATGACGTACATTTACGCCATGTGTCGGGAAGTGCTTCCCGACCATGACGTAAATGTACGTCAAATGTCGGGAAGGGGTTAAAAGATTTTAAACAAGTTACACATATACTTTCCCATTTTAAATAAACACACAGACAACTTATGACAGCATATATGTGTGTGTTTAGTAATGGTCCATTTAAGCAGCAATGGTTCCAATTGAAGCAGTGACAAGCGTGTAATTAACAAGTAATGAGTAAAGTAGGTGATTGTATTGTGTTCAGCTGACATTGGTTGAGGTGCGTCCGTCCTGATTAGGCGTTCCGATTGCCTAGCGCATGACCGAGTGGTGTCCGCAAAGCAATACTTGCTTATGAACACCGCATATTTCTTCCCTTTTTGTTCGCGTGCATTCGGTGTGCTGTCCGAATGCACGCCCACCAAAATAAGTGTACTCCCCCGTGTCCGCCCATGTTTCCGCCCAGTTTAGCCCACTTTGAAAGTACGCCCCTGTGTCATTCCGAATGACGCCCATAATACGCCCATATTTCCCGAGTGTTTGCGGTGCACATTTCTGTACGGTATTAGTGAGTACAAGTACGGAGACCATGCGTGGCACATGCGCATAGCGTTCCCCGCGCATGCGCAGACGGCTAAAAAACACCATCCGAAAGTATACGGGAAAGTACGCACCAACCAGAATAAGGCCCATTGTGACAACAAACTCATACTGCGAATTACTGTACCTTTACACTCGAATCCTATACTTGCATTGAAAACTAGATTACATTTGCAGGTTTTTTTGCATGCAACCCTCTTAGCAGGTGAACAGGTACTGAAACTATTTTAATGTATAAATGTTGGGCCACAAACTCTGGTACAGCCCTCCTAATAAATAATCATTCCCTTGGAGGGGTTTAAATAGTATTGAGTAAAGGGCCAGATTCAGACCTGAACATTAATTATAGAATTAGCAAATTGAGTGATTATCGAACGATTGCGAATGCGTACCATACACAACATACATGCACAAGGGGGAATAGTGACAGAAAATGTGTATGAATCATAAACTCAATGTTGTTGGCTTTGACTGACAGAAGGTTGGCGATTGAGGGTGGAAACCTGCAGTTTTCTGGGGGTTTCTGAAAAAAAAAAAGCATGCCCACACATTTTGAGGTGGGTCTGTGACATCAGCAAGACCACTTCCACCCTGTCTCAATTGATGGATAAGTGGAAGCTTTAGAGTTACTCAGATTTGCACATATGGTAAATAACGGAAATTGCGTATGGATTTTGCAACTCTCTCGCAATTTAGCAAGGGGTGTTTTCTATTTCTGTCTGTGTGGTGAACAGGTCTGAAACAGGCCCGAAGACATGTCAGGTTTCCATTAAATTTCTCTTAAAAAGGTTCATTAATGGGTTGAATGATGTGGGTCAGGTATGTGGAGGTATTGGGGTAGAGGTTTTTGAAGTTGAAGATAATAGATCCCTTTCCTCCTAAGTAGGAAACTACCGAAGGGGAGAGGGATCTAGGTGTCACTATTTCAGGTGACTTAAAGGCAGGTAGACAATGTAACAGAGCAATGAAGAAGGCAAGTCAGATGCTTGAATGCAAAGCAATAATGCCACTGTATAATTCATTGGTACGACCTCATCTAGAGTACTGTGTTCAGTTCTGGAGGCCATATCTTCAGAAGGATATAAATACATTAGAGACTGTACGAAGAAGGGCAACTAAAATGGTACATGGCCTACATCACAAAATGTACCTGGAAACACTTAAAAAGTAGGGATATGATAGAAATTTTCAAGTATAAAAATGATTTTTAACAAGGTCCAGGAGGGAAACATGAAGACATGTACTGACACTGGAGGGAAGGAGAGTCAAGGAAAATGTGAGGAAAAATTACTTCACAAAAAATGTAGTGGACAAGTGGAACAGTCTCCTATCAGAGTAGAACAATCTAAACATGCACGGGATAGACATAATAACCTTATGAAGAAATAATGGTCAAATAAGTTAATATGGTTAAAAAAGGGGCAGACTACATGGGCCGAATGGTCCTTGTCTGCCGTCAAATTCTATGAAGTCGATCCTATTAACCTCGAAGGGTGCAAGTTGCTGTTCGGGTGCCGTTTTCACGCTGAAAATGGCACCCAAATTAACCCTAAACCGCACCCTTCGCAGGGCCGTATTCACTGAAATTTGCTCGCACCCCTTTGGAGGTACAAGCACTTTTCAGCAAATTCGGCCTGCCGTATAGTGTGCCGGGTGTCGTTATGATTCACACTCGGCGAATCATCCACACCCTTTGGGGGTTAATAGGATCGACCCCTAAGTTTCTATGTTAAAGTGTTTATTCCAACTTTATACAAACTTGTATAAAAACACAGAGAAATTATTATACACTTTCCTGTACCCCTAAATACTGGAAAGACTTTGATGAAAAATGCTTGCTATCATTTTTCAACCAATAATAAAAAGTACAACAATCATCTATTTGACAACTTTCATAAAACCTACAGTACTTTATTATGGCCAATAACAGTTTTCTATATGGTCATGCTTTCTCAGTTGTTACTTTTTTGGGATCCAAGATGGATTCCCCACTGTTTTATTTACATTTCCCAGGTTGCATTTTGAAATAAAGCCTAAGCATGACTACCACTAACTGCCATTTATATTGGATTTTTGCATTTTTTAGGTGCGTGCATTTGAGTTATGTATGCGAGATGTATCCCACACCTAAAGAATAGCAGATAAGAGGATCTATAGTTCAAAGATATCTGTTTGTACTGAATATGTGCAATTCTATGCCTGCACACTTGTATTTCAACATCTGCATTTTACGATACATTAGTAACATCAGGGCTATTTTTCAGCAGGCTCCAGCAGGAACTGAGGCCCTTATTCTAGTTCACTCTTTCTGACAAAATATTTCTTGGATGGACAAAACCATGTGCACTGCAGGTGAGGCAGGTGTTACTTGTGCAGAGATAATTAGATTTGGGTGGGGTTTTTACACCTGCCTCACCTGCAGTGCACATGGGTTTGTCCATCTAAGAAATATTTTGTCAGAAAGAGTGAACTAGAATAAGGGCCTCAGTTCCTGCTGGAGCCTACTGAAAAATATCCCTGCTTGTACCCCACAACCTAAACCTATCCCCTTGCCCAGCAGCCTAACCCAAACCCACTTCTAAGTGCCAAACCCTCTCATCCTGCAGCCAAACCTCAATCCCTCCAAACCTTAAGTTCCCTCTAGTGCCTAAACCTAACCCTCTCCTCTGGTATTCTGGCCACTAGTCAGGATGCCAACATCGGTGTCCAGAATGCCAACTGCATCCTTACTCTACAGTCACATCCTGAAGATCATAAGGCTAGATATGGGTAGGTCAATTCATTTAAAATTGTAAGAGAGATTTTCACTCCAGGTTGCTGTCTGCACTACTTTATGCTGAATTTGAAGCACACATTTAACTTGTAACAGTTGGGCTATAAAAATGCATACAAGATGTTTGTATTTCATGCTAGGGAATATGTCCTTTAACCTATGCTGCTGCAATAGACACTGGAAATATAAAATGTACTTTAAAACCATATTATGCTTTCATATGTACAATTTGTGTTTTTTTTTTTTTTTTAACTTAGCCCCTTTTCAGTGATCTCTCAGGACATTACATAATTTATAGTTTGGACATTTCTGTATTGTTACATGAACACAGTGGTGTCACTTACCCTATGGACACCCAGTGAGGTGGTCAATAAAAAAGGGGTGTGGCTTTGTGGGACAGGGGCATAGGTAGGTGTCACAACCTATGTTTTCAGAACTGAACGTCCATGAGAGGCGGGCTGCTGTGGCTGCAGTGCCAGCTTCTACACAGTGACAGGAGATGGATGCTACTAGGGGCCGGCTGCCATTGTAGCCATTGTAAGAGATACCATTATAAGAGATGACCAATTACGAATGAGAGAAGATGCGGTTATAGATGGTCACGGAGTAGAAGGCAGCTTGCTGTAAAGGAAGTGCAAGAGGAGAAAGCTTTGAAAACCAGAGGGAAGAGGGCCCTGCTCAGAGGATCTTAAAATCTAGGGTGAGGGGGGTGGGAAAGACAGGTGGCCTTGATCGCAAAATTTTGGATTGGCGCATGGGATGCAGTTTGAGGAAGACAAGTATAGCTATGGAGATGAGTGAAGGAGGCAAGATGAGGGTGTGAAAGGCTAGTGAGGAGAATGTTGCAACAGAAGAGCATGAGATGACCAGTGAGAGGATGAACATGGTGGTTGAAGGAGATAGAGAGGAATCAAGATTGAACAGGAGGGGAAGGGGGGGGGGGTTGCGGGACTCTAGATGGGGGAAAGATTATGATGAGATCAGTTTTGTCCACACTGAACTTCAGGGAATGTTCACACATCCAAGAGACAACAGAGAGGCAGATACCCAAGAAAGGACAGAGAGGGAGAGGTCATGAGAGGAGAGATATAGCTGCCATTATCAGCATTGAAGGCTGTGGTTGCCCCTCAAAAACTGGTATTTTCAGAGGATATCCTGTATATATTATTTGATAAATACAGTAAAGGGGTGTACACACGCTTCGATTTTGACAGGTTTTCGATTCGATTTTGCTTATAGAAGCAAAATCGATTCGAAATCAAATGGTTTTTAAGAGATGCTTTTGAACTGCATTTGGTTCGTGCAGGCAAGGAAATATCGAATTCGATCCAGTAAATCAAATGTGGACACTGTGACTTGAATGCACATCAAATTTAATATTGACATCGATATTGAATGCTAAAGTGCAGATCGAATGTGAAATCGAATGGAAAGAAAAGGCCAATTTAAAAGGGGGTGGAATTGGGGAAATCAAAAGCAAATCGAATCGAAAGTAAAATCGATGCGTGTGTACACACCAATTTGGTTGAAAGACATTTCCATTGAACCCAGTGTCCTGGACTAAAGATGTTGACGAAAGATATTGACGACAGACGAAAGAAGAAAGATCTAGCTACAGTTTATAGGCTCTTTTTAAAAGATATTCAAATTGAGCTGCATGCACAGTTGACTAACAATCTTGATGAACAACTGGCGGGTATGCGCATCATCATTCATCATTTGTTTGTTGACAATATCTTTTGTCAACATCTTTCGTCCAGGACACTGGGTTCAATGGAAATATCTTTCAACCAAATTGGTCAAAAAAATTGTACAGTGTGTATGCACCTTAAGACCCTAATATATATGTGTAGTGCAGAGCTTGTCAGAAGAGGCAGTATTCCACATCTGGCACAGAGGAAGCATGCAACAATACCTTAGGGAATTATAGTGTCACAAAAGCTCACAAACCCATATGTGATGACTGAAATATTAAGAATGTACCATACACTGCAGCAAATACAGTAATGTTCAATGTTCACCCACTCACTCACTCAACACTACTGCAAGCATCCGATGCTGTGTTCCCATTTATCTGGAACACATTGTTTTCACACTAAATCTTGAGCTAGAGAACAACAATAGGGCACCATGGGTGGTATGCACAATCCTCTTGCAGCATATGATGCACATTGTTTCTTCAATCTAGATATGGTATCAATTCCCTATTATAACAGATCAGTAATTAATAAATAGAGGTCTATGATCTAATCAAAAGTATAGACCAGATCTGTCCTGTTACAAAACACCAAAGATTAATTAGCTAGATATTTGTCTATAATTCATTCTACAGCAAAATCTGTTCTTTCATTTTAACGATGTATACACAAAATGTTATATTACGTTTACAAGTTTAGACTGATGTTGTCCAGCACCTGCCCAGCACAGTAGGCACAGTTTACATGTCCACAAAATGTAACTGATTCAGCCACCCAGAGGCGTAACTATAGCACCGCAGCCCCCGCAGCCGCGGGGGGGCGCTGTGCATGTGTGGGCGCCGGGGGGCTGTGGTGCTGTAGTTAGCCCCCTCCCGTCCGCCCATCTGCCACCCGCCAATCCCCCTGACTTCAGTGATGGTCATTCTTCTGCTAGTGAGACGGACCACAATAAAATGTCCGCCCCATATAGCAAACAGTTCTCTGAAACTGTCTGCTGTATGGGGACGGACATTTTGTGTTGGTCCGTCTCACTAGCAGAAGAATGAAGCCAGAAAGGGAGCCGGGACTGGACCAGCAAGACAGGTAAGGCTGCGGGCGGGGGGTGCGGCGGGGGGCGCCCCCCATTAACGGCGGGGGGGGCACCCAATTCATTGTTACGCCACTGCAGCCACCCATATGTCTGCTCACATCTCAGGGCCCTTCTATCACAGGTAGAATACCGTAAAGGTGTGTTCCCTCTGTTGTAATCATATATAGCTTGAGATAGAGTAGTTGATTAAGATCTGACCGTACAGCCGCAAATTCACAGCGACCTTGCTTATAAATGTGATCTCATCCATTCGCAGCCATGCAAATATGTCCAAATTCCATTATAACAGGCTCCCCATCAAATGGGCATGTTATCACAGGCTCCGAGTAACCAGAGACTACCTCGGGGGTGTGATGGAAAAAGGAGCTGGCAGCACACACCCTCCCCTAAAATGCTCAGGTACGCCTAGGGTTTTCCGGGACACTCCCAGCATTTTCTTAGGCACATGTTTTTTGGAACTCCCACTAAATGCCCGGTTTTCACCCCCACGCGCCTATTTCCTGTTAATCACCTTGTGCAGGTTAGCGAATAGAAAATGTATCAGGATTTCACCACAAGACGGCCTTGTGCATGTAAAGTACAGGCCGTACGCTTGCACAGTGCATTACCTGAAATACCCCCATGTCAACACACACAAAAAATTGACATATCAATATTTTAAATTCTGGCATGTTGACTGTGTTGGCATTGTGACCATGTCGGCATAATGATTGTTGCCATTTTCAACATGTCGGTATTTTGACTGTCTGCCAATGCTTGTCCGTATTTTAAATGTAGGAGAAATCATACTGAACCCACCAACATACGCAGTACATCGCTATCCCCTTGATTTAAAGGTGCTGACACTACTCAGCTGTAAACATCCTCCAAACAGTGCAGCTGCATCCTCATGTTCTGAAGCATAAAAGAAGCAAGCACTGGATTCCATCAGATATTTTTACTTTTAGATTTGAAAGCCAAAAAGTAAAGGTTTTTATTGATACACTGTAGTCAGCTACTTCTCTAGAGACAAGAATTTCCCGCCAACCATTGCTGGTACTTTTAAGCGTGTTCTTGTTTTACAGTATATTGCTGTCTCATTTGGTCTTTTTTTACAGTATATTTGCAAAAACTTAATTTATATCGTGACTACCCATAGTCATGTCACTGTCAGATTCCTTCACAGACCTGCTTTCTTTTGTTGTTCTTACTGGTTAAAATAGTTTGATGGTATGTTCCTAGTTTACCTGTATACTGCGCACAGCTCTGAATGTTCCCCACAAATCATACATCAATCATTTCTTATAAACCATAAAACTGCAGTCATGATTTCCATTTCAAATGTATCTGACAATGCTGGTTTCAGACAATATGACAATGACTGCAGCCAGCTCACCATTCTATACTGCAACAATGGTCCTTGAGGTCATTAAACTTTCCTAACAAAATACAGTAATAATGACCCTATCCCAGTCATCCTACCACACCAAAGTCTGATATACAGTACAAAGCATTTTAGTTTCAGCTTCCCAACCAAGCTCAGTCTAAAAAACATTGCTGGATCATATCTGTGTATAATATAACAGTAAATGGACCACAGAACTTTGAATGACACTTATTGTATGGACTATATAAACATTTTGTCAGTATAAGTATTCTGCAGTCTCTGAATGAGGTTAAACAATTCCTAAGCACTTGCCTATCTGGTAAAGCGGCTACTTGATAAACATTCTGCCAGTTACGAGAGTGAGGCCTGTATTTCATCTGTATGCATCAAGCATATCAATGTTACATTTATCCAAATCACACCAAACTACAGCTGCTGCTAACTGAACTTTACAAATAAAGGATAGTTTCTGCAATGTGTATAATAGTATAATAAAGCACACTGATAAATAAAACCATATTTTGTACTATTTTACTAATAAACAGTAATAAATGTGTTATTTCAATGTATTATGCCACAGGGTAGGCCCTCTACTGACCCTATGCACTGTAAATAAATGACAAGTGTATATATTTTGGCATTATACACAATATAGTATAATAGTATATAGAGCTGTGTATCCCATAACATCACAACCACACAAATCTGCCCGTGTTATGCTCATACTGAGGAGTTGGAAAATCATTAACTATTTATTGAGATATTTTTATTGTACAAATGACTGTGTGGATAGAAAACAACTAAGGGATAATGTAATCATGGGAAACAAATAAAAAGCATCAATGTGAAAGCAGATACTTGAGAACCCCCCAAAAATGGTTTCATAGCCTTTCAAGCAAATGTCTAGTTATCAGAGGCTAGTACAGTAGTTGTTAATAATTCATTTGGCATGCTTGGGGCTAACTTCAAAATCCTCATAGAAACACACTCATTGTCATTTCCCCACAGACATTGAACTATGTTTCTAGGTATTATGAAATGAATCTTAGACGTTGAAGACAGCATGTAATATCAAACTACACATAAAAGACCCAACATTATTATTTGCATGTGCAGAACTTTGCTTCTCTGCTATTGAATATTAAACCTTTAATACACTAGGTAAAGTCTTAAGGGGGGGTGTAGTGTAAGCCCATACTGAGATACACAGGCAGCATGACACTTGCATATACAGTATTCTATGCAGTAGTGTGTGCTGGACTGTAATATTAATGTAAAACAAAGACCATGCAAGTGACTCAGTGGGGTAGGCACAAAATAACTTAAATTCTATGTAATCTGATCACTTAAAACCAATGGATATGCCCGCTTGCAATTGTAGTGTGTGACCTTCAGTACTAGCAACAGAGTACCACAATGCTGGAAGTAATTTCAAGAAACAATGCTCATAGTTCTAGCAAGTTGTGTGATCCCTACTAAACTGTGAATTAGTCAGAAAGACATGTTACGACATTTCACAATTTGAGCACAATAAAATCACTTTAAAATAAACATAGAAACAGCCAGATACACATGACATTTGAAAAGGCCTTAACCTCTTTGTATTAATACTACCCATGTCTGTATGTAGGGGAGGCTGGAATCCTGGAATCAGATACATGTCCCAAATATAGGAAACACTTTCTTATGAAAATACAGGCCTGGTAGGCAAAGGCCTGAGTCAGTGCTCTACTACATTCAGCTGTACCAACTATATATGTAAGTTACTATACTCACATTCACAATTCCATGTACTAAACATCATGTTCCATGTATAAGCAGTGTACTGACAAAGTGAAATGTGAAAAGTACAATGTCACTAGTCTTTATGTCAGTTACAGAGAAGGGACCCCGTCATGTACTGTATTTCTCTTGAAAACCACGAACCCAACTTTAATGTCAGTAGTGGTTGCATGGGTAGTGTATGGAAGCCTCATAGCCGAGCACCCTGCCCAGACATACTGCATGTATTAATGATGCACACAGCCCAGCAGCAGCAGCACCACCAGCAGCAGCCCAGTCTCCTGAGTGCCTCGCCTACCACACATCGCAATGACACAGGAGATGCTGGATGGAAGGATTCCGCGGCTCACATTACATACATGCCGGCAGTACTGCATTAAACAGCGTTATATGCTCCAACCGAGCCAGCAGCACGCGTAGCCACAGCATTGCAGTCTCCCTACCTACATTACACACGTTGTACTAAGTACCCACACGCACAGAGCATCCCTACCTTTGGTTTCCATTTCTTCCCTTTCTCAAGTGCCAGGAAGTTTAGAGAACTTGCAATATCTGCAGAGATCCTCCTTGCAGGCGTTATCCCGGGAATGCTGTTTCCCTACTGATTAGGGATCCCTGCAGCCCTTGATCTGCAATCAACGATCAGATGACATTGGTAAAGATGGGGACAGCATTGATTAGCAGCTATGAGAGCAATGCCTGCTGTGTGCTAGCTATGAGGGCAATAGGAAAGGATGGCTTATTTGGAAGGCATGTTACCTGGTGTCAGTGCTGCAGAGTGGAGCTGTCCTCTGATCGTGGTGCTGCAGGTGTAGTGCTGCTAGATCAGCCCACTACAGCCTGGCTATAGAGATGAATAGCACGGAGCGGGACTGCGCATGTCTGCTGATCTCCCCTATTCGGAGCATTACACAAGCCTTCCTGGGAAATAGCACTGTAGCATTTAGTCACCGAGATCACAAGGTAAAAGATGGCGTGGAGTTCTTACTGCAAACGGGGAAGTGTAGCTTCATGTAGACCCCGTGCATGACAAGCATTCAGGGTGTCACCTCATCTGTCTATTTACTAAGAAATGTATGCTACAGTATCTATTGTAGTTACAGCTGATGACACTGGATAGGATATAAAAAGACATACAGTAATAGGCATTTTCAAATTATTTATCATCCCACTGAAAGCAATATTCTGTTGTATTTCTAGTTTAGGATTATATGCCATTTGGACATTACATAAGCATTATTTTATTATATACAGTAGTACTTGATATGAAGTTTGTGTATATAATTTGAGTAAGGATCAGAGGTGGAATCAATGGGTGCACACACATTTCTGCAGCTGGGCGATTCGGCAACATCGGAAGCCATATCGCCCCCGTGTGTACACATGGTGTGTACACACGGGGGCGATATGGCTTCCGATGTTGCCGATATAGTGCACATTGGAAGCCATATCGCAAGCCGATTGTGTACTTTGTAGGGCTTACGAGCCCGATGCGCTGCTGATGCGTGCTCCCGAGTGAGCGCAAATCGGCAGCGACATAGTGAGGGCAGCCAAGACTATATAGTGCAGATCTGCACTATATAGTCTTTGTGCCTAAATACTCACTATAGCTCCGGCGGCGAGGGGGCTTCTCCTGGGGCTGCATGCTGCAGGGCTGATGACCCTGAAGTCCGCCCTAAAGAGGAGGGCGGGGTGTGGCCTCTGATGTAGGCACGGCGGGGGGAAGCTGTTGCTGTGCTGCGGCCCCGGGTGTCACAGCACGCTGCTACCTGCCATTGCCTGGCACCTAGTGACAGGTACTGTCCAGCTCCTCTTCTCTCCTTCATGCCGTGCGATGCGAGTCCCGATGCGATCAGGTCGCATCGGGACTCGCATTGCACGGCATCATGTCGGCCATGTGTACACTTATCCTGTCATTATTTCAGTAGATGTGTAGTATAATTATTGTTTTTAAAATATTTATTAAATACCCCATATGCAGTACAGATTAGGGTGGCCAATCGCGAGATTGGGATCGGCGGGATCCCTGGATTTGGCCTCAAAATGTCCAGGATGTCAATCCCAGGATTGGAGTGTCCAATCCTAGGATTTCGGGATTAGACTGGTCATGCTCAGTCTAATGCCGGGCAGCGTCTGAGCACACGCTCAGGCGCTGCTCGGTTGTTCTCGACCCAGAATGCGACCTGCGCAGCTTGACTTGGTCATAGGTGACGCTGCGCAAGCCGCACTGCTGCGCCTCCACCGCCGGAAATCTCCGCCACCTGACCTCTCCCAGCCACACACAAGCATATCCAGCATCATACCCATAACCTCTTCCTTCCCCATCTCAAGTGAACGAACCAGCGAGTGTGAAACGCACAAAAGCTGTTTGCTCCAGGAGTTTGCACATGCACATCTTTGCACATGTGCTTGTGCAAACCCCCGAAGATTGGGGACGGGGACGAATTCAAACCCAAACAAATGGGTCTAACTTGGCCCCAAAGTTTGTGTACTATCTCAGGCACTGAATATGAATGCAAAGCTATAATTTTCTTGCACATACTTAGTACCAATTACATATCATGTCCCTAGTAGTGCCAGTTACAGATGTCCACAGTAGTGCCAATTACATGTCATGTCCCCAGTAGTGCCAGGTACAGACATACCTAGTAGTGCCAGTTACAGATGTCCATAGTAGTGCCAATTACATATCATGTCCCTAGTAATGCCAGTTACAGATGTCCATAGTAGTGCCAATTACATATCATGCCCCCAGTAGTGCCAGGTAGAGACGTTCCTAGTAGTGCCAATTACACATTATGTCTCCAGTATTGCCAGTTACATATCATCTCTCCAGTAGTGCTGGTTACAAATGTCCCCAGTAGTCCCAGTAACATATTATGTCCCCAGTAGTGCCAATTACATATCATGTCCCCAGTAGTGCCAGATACAGATATCCCCAGTAGTCCTAGTTACATTTCATGTCCCCAGTAGTGCCAGTTACATATATCCCCAGTAGTGGCAGTTGCAGATATCCCCAGTAGTGCCAGTTACATTTCATGTCCCCAGTAGTGCCAGTTACATATATCCCCAGTAGTGGCAGTTACAGATATCCCCAGTAGTGCCATTTACATTTCATGTCCCCAGTAGTGCCAGTTACATATCATATCCCCAGTAGTGCCAGTTACAGATGTCCCCAGTAGTACTTTTAGCAACAACAAAAAACAGCATTCTGGAAATTATGTTTTTCAGAATAATATGGATAACAGATATCCGGATAAGGGATACACAACCTGTAATACAATATATATATATATATAGATTTGGTTTCCTGTTTTGTGTATCAATTTCTTTGTCATAGGAAGCATCTTTAGGTTTCAGAAGCTTGTGTGCACAGTCAGTATGAAATATAAATGTATGACCCACAGCTTGTGCTATTATTATGTAATGTAGGGTATCACCACAGCAGAGAAACCTTGTCATGACTGGTGGCTTACCCTATGTTGGCAAATGCATGTAGCTGAGATCTCTGCAATAAGCTGATCATGTAGAGTGTATATGTCTATTGTTGCTTCCTTGCTGTGTGCTGGAGAAATTAGTTTTTTTCTAGTCTAAAATTTAAAAACATAAAGCAGTTTCATGTACAGTATATGCTAAGCGAGTAATGCAAAGCAGGAAGGCGTCAGCCAGGAGAGGTGCTCTCCCTGCTCTGCACCCTGCTGATGCCATCTGCCACTGCCTGTCACACTGCATAACAGACAGCGGCGCTGGCAGTATGAAGCACTCACCAGCACTGCAGACTGCGGTACCTCCATGAGCCACTTGATAGAGTTGGTGTTTGTGTGTGACTATCTGTCTGCCTATCTCTCTGTCAATTTCTATCTACCTCTGTCTGTCTATTTATTTAATTATTTATCTGTCTATATTTATATAATGTGGAGGTGGATTTACACACACACACACACACACACAGACACACACATAATGTGTGTAGGTATATATATCATACAAACAACCAGCAGTCAGAATACCAACGCTGGCAACCCAAAGGAGGGTATTTCGACTGGGTAAGGTAAGTATAGTTACCCAATCCCCAGCCTAATCCTAACATGGCCAGAATACGTAGCGATCAGGATGCCGACTGCTTTGATATTCAGGCTTTTCTTCTGCAGGCAGTTGTGATGCCAGCGTCAGTATACTGAATGCCAGCATCCTGATCGCTGGGATGCTGACTGCATACCTATCTATAATAGTTCTCAAAATAGCAGCTCTCAGCAGATATTCAGCATGGTTGGAGCACTAGTTGCTTGTCACATACAAGTATCCAATGGCAGATTGCCACTGCCCTGCTGGAAAATTGCTGACTTAAAAAAGGCACCACAACCCTGATCCGGCAAACCAGGCCAAAAGACAGCTGGTCCCTGGAACTTCCAGATCCTTGTCCCATGTAGGACCTGGCGGCACCGGAGTTGCGGCAGACCTAATTCGCCCCTTCAAACATGGCTGGTATAGGAGAAGCCTAGCACCACAGGATCTGGTTGTTCTGCGGAAGACACAACAGAGTGAGAGTGGGGTCTCGCCATGCTCGTTCTAAACGGCTGTGGGTTTCACTCCCTGGGTCATAATAAATGAAGGCTGCAGGAGCTTTTCTGTGAGTTAGAAAGTAGAATTGGCCTCCTCCTGTCTAGATACCTTTGTTGGTACCCTAGTGAAGAGGTCCCTGAAACCCAATAACAAAGTATTGGCTAGATTGCAACACTGCCCAGTTATTCAAAAGCATTTTGCCATGGTGTCCCTTCTCTGCTGGAGGTGCTGCAAGGAAACTGGTACAATGATACATGTTTTTTGGTAATAATCTCAACTGTGCAGAAAATAATTACCTTATTTTTAGATTATATGACACTAGAGCAGTGGTTCGCCATCTTTCTTGACAATGGCACCCTAGAATATCAGCATTTGTTTAAAGCACCCCTAGTCAAAAAGTTTATTATGGGTAAATAAAAAAACTAAAGTAAATTGTGATTAACTGTCACACTCAGGTTCAGTTATGTGCGGGGGCTCTAATTGTCCAGACATTTTATGATTGGCAGCCACCAGTACTGGTTTTGCCTATGACTTTGAGCATAAATAATTTGTTTTGGTTGTGGACCCCAACCCGAGGCATCCTTGCAAACATCCAAAGCACCATAGTTTGGGAACCACTGCACAAGAGCTGAAAACCATAGAGGAACAGCACTCTCTAATTGGGCATCTCTTATAACAGAAGATACTCAGTAGAATACTCCTTTGCAATTTGTTTCACAATATTTTGAACAGTTGGAGAAAGATAACCACAGACAGTTCCTTATTAATTCAGTTTGGCATCAGTTTGCCATTTCTATGGTTTTCTTAGAGAGCTGTACCTCAGAATAAATGCAGTCATCTTTAAAACAAATCCATTTGTAATTACACTTTGCTATGGCAAGAAAGATGGCTAATTGGACCACAGTGGCATTTCTGTAATGGGTTCAAGGTGTGCAGTGCACATGGGCCCTGACAGTCACTGTGCTGCCTGCTAGAGAGGAGGGGGACTGTCCAGGCCCTATCCTGTCTTAACAGTGTATGCCTCTGTTAGACCAGTATACAGTATTTCATAACGTAAAATAAAATGGGTCATTCAGACCAGCGTTGAAAGTAGAAGTTTGAAAAACAAAAAAAGCTTGAAACCCCCAAGAGGCTCTGTACGGAAGGTGTACAACAGGGGTGGCCAAACCAGTCCTCAAGATCTACCAACAGTTCATGTTTTTCAGGCAATCTGTGGCACTATTGAAGGAATAGAGGAAAAGCATGTTTGAAAATGTGACAGTAAGTTATGACTACAGCTGTGCACCAGCTAGGTAATTTTGAAAACGTGGACTGTTGATGTCACAGATGGGTTTTGTGGATCCACCTTAGACGGCCATTCCGAACTGGTTGACTGGGTAGTGTTAGCTTAGCAGGACGAATGTATTGCATTCACATGGCTAAATTCCCAACCAGAAATGAACCTAACCTGAATAGTGGTGTTCACAAGTGACCACCGCAAAGGGATTTGGACTTTGTAGCAACTGTTCAGCAAGTCGTGGCCCTCTGAAGGAAGTACCCTCAAGATGCCAGGATGGATAGCTAGATGTGACTTAAGCTGAAGGTGAAGGCAGGAGATCTGTAGATCCAGATCAACAGTTGCAAGCTGAACGGTGTACTCCTGTGAATCAGAATAGACAAACTAAGAAACTGAGAGTCCATATCCTGGAGATGAATCAAACTAATTTCTAATAAGTAACTAAACCGGAAGCCTTCTTGGCTGGAATAATGGAATATCCTAAGGTAAAATATATGCCTCACCGGCAACTAAGGACTGCCAACTTGGCATAGAACAACTAGTTAACTAAGCAGAAGATGCCCCACAGCAGGGTTCCGATGGGGCACTGCGATCCCATGAGAAGTGGACATTTGGCCAATTGCGGATGAAGCACACCAACCGCAGACCAGGAACCAGTGGAGAAAGACATGAAGACAGGTCTACAAAAGTAACTCAATGTGGGATCCAGGAAGTTGCATCAGTGTGAAGGAAGCCTGTAACACTGATATAGGCTGTGACCTCAGGAGAGGTCATGAATAGACCAGGAATCGGAACCAATATTGCAGCACCCATACCAGGAGCTGCAGCGATGCTCACCAGACCCACTGGGGGACAGCTGCCAGTAACAGGGACCCACCTCAGCCTGTTGGACACCCCCTGGAGAGGAGCAAGGAGCGAAGCGACCATCTGGGTGAGTACCATCTGGGTGAGTATCCTGGCATGCCTGCTGCGAAGGGTCGTGACACTTGGTAAATCTAGATTACCGGTTTGGCCACCACTGGTCTGCAAGAAGCCTTTCTGCTGTGTCAATATGCTTTTTGCATAAACTTAGTATTCAATTAAATATTAATTTAACCATCTCACTGAAGATTGTTGGAAGTGTCAGCCTTACCAACAGTCAGTCATGGTATTTCCAATACCCGACACCCCTTACACTTTTGTCCAATCCGCGGCTTATCTAGACCATTTTCTGTTATACAGTAAATGCCTACCATAATATGGAAGATGATAGCACTTTCTCCGGAGTCTTACATAGATCCCTCTCTCACAATTATGCTAACTTCAGACACTTCATGTAGAGCATGCTGGGCATTCTTTCAAGGCACAAATAAGACGATATTGGTCAGAACAAGAATCTCTTCTACATATAAATATATTTGAGCTTAGAGCAACAGAACTTGTTCTCCAAACTTTAGTTCCTCCTGTGTAAACAATTCCCCAGTTCTGCAATTCCTAGACAAGGGGTGAGATTTATTATGATGCAATTTTTAGTAAGGTTCCAAAATCGCATCTTATCACATTTTTCAAAATCAAAATTTTTGGAAGAATTCGACTATTAAATGAGATACGAATTCTCATATAAAAAATTCGATATGGTGCGATTTTTAGTCACGTCTTTTGGAACCAGCACAGGGCTCCAACAGCCCACGGTGTCACAGCCTGGGGACCCTTTTTATGTAAGGTCCCCCATCCATATCATGCGCACCATGGCTGGTCAGCACTGGACAGAGTACCTGGCGGAGTGGGAACCCCCCCAATAACGCCCCCCCAGGCTTCAACGCTCCAGGACAGAAGCCTGGAGCTGTCCCCGGCTTCCCTGGGTGGTGGATTCCGGGCTGATACCCTTGGACTTGTAGTTCACCTGTAAAAAAAATGTTTAAATAAAAGCACAGAGGGCCTTATTCTAGTTCACTCTTTCTGACAAAATCATTCTTAGATGGACAAAACCATGTGCACTGCGGGTGAAGCAGATGTTACTTGTGCAGGGAGAGTTAGATTTGGGTGAGTTATTTTCTTTCTGTGCAGGGTAAATACTGGCTGCTTTATTTTTACACTGCAATATACTGTAGATCTCACTTTGAAGTAAAACCCCACCCAAATCTAATTCTCTCTGTACATGTAACATCTGCCCCACCTGCAGTGCACATGGTTTTTTTGCAGTCCACTTGCTCCTGAGGAAGCCGGATACCTACCTAACCGGGAAAATGAATTGAGCACCTTTATTTGACCAGCTGAAGAGGTAACCCATCCTGGAGACCTACCCACCTCTCCCTACATTAGCACACCACGCCAACTGGTTCCAAGAAATACTCTGAGGCTGTCGGATTTAGCCCAATCCCTGAATTGGATGCCTAGGTGAGCTACAATGGAGTACTGAGCTCTTGAAACCATAGAGCACTGGGAACATTTGGTCCATATCATCAAAAATCATTGGATTACAAAAATCGCCTACAAGGATGGTAATATATTTCTACCCTTATTCAGCTGGTTATGACTTTTATTCATTATACCACTAAGTTTATGAAGAGACTGAGCCCCATAATTAGTCATCTTTTAATAATTTTTTATTAAAATTGTATTGTATATTTAATTGTATATTTTTATCATTTATGGTTTAAACAGTAAAACCTATAAATTACTATACCATCTCAAGTGTGTCTTTCAGCCAGCGCCGGTACAAACTACATTTTTTACTTGCCAATATTATTAGGGACTGACAATCCCTAGTACCGGCTGCTGTTAATTGCGCACCCCACACATCTTCTACCCACATGGTTTTGTCCATCTAAGAAGGATGTTGTCAGAAAGAGTGAATTAGAATAAGGCCCTGAATCAGAGAAAAGTATAACTTTAATAAACATACACTTATTTTACACCACTATACATTACCATTCCAGGCTCCAGCAGTGACTGTCTCTGTAGCAGCTCACCCTGCACTGACTAGGGGGTGGGCCAGCTCCCCTCACACTGACTGTGGGGTGAGCCGGCTACCCTCCCACTGACTGCATGGTGAGCTGTCACTGACTGATGGTTGGCTTTATGCATCTCCATGGAGATGCTTTCAGCCAATCAGGGGAAGACACTCAGCTTTTCTATTCATATTTTAACATTCTCATTTTTTAAGACCAAACCGTGCCCAGATCACAATGATCTGGGCATGGTTCTGTCAAATTCGCCAGTCAGAACCTGGTCCATTTTTTTTTTTTTCGATTTTTGGTAACGTTTGGTAATGTCCTATATAAAAAAAACTGGTAAGAACCTGTTAATTTTCCCTTTCCAAGGACATTCTGGAAATTTGGCACTGGGCTATGCAATTGGATACCATAATAAGAACATATTTTCTGTCAGGTCAAATGATTAAACTGGTAGATGCATTTTCCAGAATTCTCTGACAAAGTAACATTGAAGCATGGTATCTTTTTAGATGATAATTCAATACTTCCTCTGGAGTGGATCAATTTGGCACTCTCTTTCTCCTACTCAAATTTCTGTTTTCATCTACACAATATCGACCAAAACAGCTTGGAAGACGGGCTGAATCTTCTTTCAGCGGACATAATTTGCTCTGCCGGAGTTTAAACTGAGATATTTTGCCACTTTGGTAAAGAAGAATGATAGTGGGGGGTAAGCCCCGAAGAGTTACTTTTTTGTATGTTGTGTATGTGCCTGAGACACACTGGATTGAAATTGTTATTGATAGAAACAATCTAAGAGCGCTATTCTTTATTTTCCATGTAACAACAAGCTGAATGCAGCTCTTAGAGTGATATACATCCAGGAGTGTGTTAAATCATTACCATGACATGGAACTACGGCCCTTAGTCTAGTTGACACGGACGGATGCATATTTTCGGATGGCCACCGAGTGTTCTTAGCCCCACCTACCATACGGATCGCTCACACCACCCGAATGCGGTAATACGCTGAGCGAACGGACCGCGAGTGGATGTTTCATGTGAACAACTCCCCCATCTGTGGGAACCTCCCCCATCCTCCAATGGTCGCCGACCATCAAATGGTGGACCGAGCGGTCAGACAGCTCTGAGTGCTCCAGACCACTCAGACATTTCTCAGTTCAAAAGAAGGGATATGGGTCGGGCAGCTGGCATTCGGCTATGTCAGCTGTCCACCCCCACACCTGCATCACGGTCGGATTACCATACGTACGCCCAGCGTTTTCAAGGGAACGCCCATGGTAATGAGCCCAAACAGCCCTTCACCCCCCTCTCCACCCCCTGTTTGGATTGTTCCGACCAATCGTTTTCTGTACGGAATTCATACCATATTCAGATGCAAGCAGCGTTCGCACATGCGCAGAAACACCTCTGCAAATGCGCAAACACAATATATTGGCCGTCTGACCGAACATGCAGCCGTCCGACTTAATTAGAAGAAGGGTCTATAAGTCCTGTGGAAGCACGTACTGCCAACAGTAGCGGAAATCCAGCTCTAAGGCCAACCTCCTTCATTTCATGTTTGTGCTCTCATCCTAGAGTGCTGCCCTTTCTCTCTCTTCAGTCATATTTCAAAAATCTTATCTTCTCCCATTCCTCAAACTTCCAGCATCTCTTCACCATTTACAACTGCCCTTGACTTTGCCCTCTACTTCATATCTAAAATTGACTCCTTATGTTAGGACATCACTTTCCACCAGACCCTCAGCACCCCTTCCCCTTTAACAGTGTACCCCTCTCCATTCAACTCAGCAACTCTGACTTCTTTTTGCTTTGTGTCTGGAGATTGTCATGCCCCTAACCGAGTCTCCCCCTTTTCCACCTTATCACTTGACCCTATCCCACCCCATTTTGCTACATTCTTCCTGTTTACATCTAGCCCACTTCCTCAAACTCCCTCTCATCAGGCACTGTCACCTCTGCATGCTCATGTCTCTACCACTCCTGATCCTAACACACTCCAACTACAGACCCATCTCTTGCCTCCCCTTTGCCTCTAAAGTATACAACATTGTCTGCATTGTCTACAACCACCTAACTGACTTCTTTCCTCACATTCCCTGCTTGACCCATTTCAGTCTAGCTTCCGCCATCTCCATGCCATTGAAACTGCCATTAAGAAGGGTAGTAATGATCTCCTCTCTTTTTGGCCTCTTTTGCTACTTTTGACATGGTGTGCTTATTTGCTTTAGTAATATTTTAGGCATATAATAATAATAATAATAATAATAATAATAATGTTATTTTGCCTAATAAGGAGTTGTTTTTGTCCTGTTTACTAGATACCTCTTTTTCCATTGTTTCTCAAAATCTTAGACAGATATTGGATGCAATCCCATACCGGGAGATTGGCGAATACCCTGAACAGAGGTGCAGAATCTAGTGTTCTGTGGGTATTCACCAGAGACTTCCACAAGGAGGTTTTGACTTAGTTGCACCTGACATGCAGCCCTCTTTTTGGGTTCACGGGTATGGAGGCTGGTAGGCACTTGGGCAGGCACAAAGTTTGCTGAATGACATACAGACAATGGAGAAGTCTGTTGAAAATAGATAAACTTGGGGAGAGGAGTACCAAGGATGGAGCAGGAACCAGGAAAAGAGCATGGAGACAGACATCTGTGAAAGCATACTCTGAAGTATGGTTTTGGAGCCTATTCTCTGGCACTATTATAAACTCAGAAACTCTCTTTTATAGGGATGACATTCAAATCGTGTGCCAAACATGACGTCACATTTGGCACACAGGTCTCCTTAAATCTGACAGAGGGCAGTCTTAACACTGTAGCAGCCAGAGAAAGAGAGAAGACACTGGTATTCTTGCAGAGGTTGCCAGCACAGAGCACGTAGGAAGTATTACAATGGGATTCCTTATATTTTTGCTGTTCCTGAGTGTACATTTTTTGGAACAGGTATTTTGGAAACATATATATCCAAGCAGACCTGCTAGCACCCCAATTATCATATATAGGTGTCTTCTAGCACGAAGTGACACCGCAAGGTGTAACCCCTCTCACCAGACCTGCTAGTAGTATGCATGGACTGCATGCTACCATCAGGTCTCTCATTGGGCTCACCAGTAGCAGAGGTTAGATCTAGTCTTGGCTAGAGGGCAGTCACTCGGTGCCCCGCAGGTTGCTAGGAGACCTCATGATGCTCAGTGGTGGTCCTACAATGCCAGTGCCCCAGAAGTGCTGGGTATCCCGGTGGCTGACTGAAAATGTGGACAATGAAAAGTTTGACACATGAAAAGGTCAACAGGACACGGAGAAAGCCACTGGGTTGGGAACGAGGGGAACGGGGGCTGTAGAGAGCTGCATTGTGAATGAGCAGGGGCAGGAGACAGCTGCTGGGTTGATGGGCAGGTGGTAGGGGGCCCCAGAGACAGTCACAGGTGGAAGAGCGGAGATAGGAGCCAGGTCAGTGGGTGCAGAGGGCTCAGGAGACAGGTTGCATGGCCTCAGAAGGATAAACAATATCAGTTATTGAAGGAGATGCCACTATGACATACCTCCGTATACCAAGCACACTTGGAGCATTGTAGGCACAGTTCTGGAATATGGTTTCTCAAAATGTCCCATTCTCTCAGTTACGTTATTGTTAACCAAAAACAGTCCTGTAACATAAAGCATATAGGGGGAAATTTACTAAGAATAGGAATACGACTCAGTATTCTTAATATGAATCAATTAGACTGGCAACAGCCGTATTTTTAAAGAAATACGATTCGTAAATAGGGCAGATTTACTAAGATGCCCAATTTACTAATTTGTCTTCAGCGATGGCGTAGCCAGTCATATTCTGGCCGATAGGAATTTGTATTTAGCGGCCGTATATACACATTTGGCTACGGCCTGGAGCTGTCCCTAGTGGCCCTGGGCGGTTACCACCGGGCTAATAAATGTGTAAAAATAGAAATGAACTATTGGGTTCTGCTGTGGAACTATGAGTTTCAGCAAGCCTGGGTCACATACTGAGACTTGGAGAACCACAAGTCCCAGCATGCGGCCCATTATTGGGCTTAATGGGATGCTTAGTTGCAGAGCAGAACCAATAGTTAAATAAATACACACACACACACCAGAAAAATAAAACTTTATTATTCAGAGCCCATTCATACAGATACTTTCCTATCTTGACACATAAGTAGGTCTCTATCATAGGCGAATCTAGGGGATGGTCCGGGGGTGCACCCATTAGCCCATTTTGTAGCTGAGGGATGGAGCTTTCCAACGAGCCCAGCCCCGTGTCTCTAGCCCCCTGGGAACCGGAGATACTGCCAGGCAAAACTGGAAAGTTTTCCCTATAGGATAACATGGGACCCGCTAATTTCGACCCCCACCCAGTTCAACGGCTGCCAGTTCCCCCTTCGGCATCACTCAAGCTCGAGGTTGATCTCAGTCGAACCCAAATCGCTGGGCCTTCAATCTGATACCAGGCTGGATCCATATGGGTTAATTTGTTCCAGGGATATTGAGGTAAAACTGTTTTTTCCATTTCTTAAATGTAATTTCATGACTGTTTATGTTCTTTGAGGGCAGATTTCTCTGGAACCAAACAGCCCAGTTTCACGGGACCAACATCATTCTAAGCCAACTCAAAAGTTCTTCAATATGATACTGGTCTCATGTAAAACTCTCCATCTCTCCCTGCAGCAGCAGCGAAGGCTCATATAAAATTTACAGTAAGTGGCACTTTTGGGGGCATTGCTTAAGGGACGCTATAAGTGGCAGTATGTGGGGGCATTACGCATAATGTGTGGCTTGTGTAAGGGGCATTACGGTGTGCAGCATCATGTGTATGGGGCGTTATGTGTGCAGCATCATGTGTAAGGGGCATTATGTGTGCAGCATCATGTGTAAGCGACATTATGTGTGCAGCATCATGGTTAATGGGTACTATGGTGCGCTGCATCATGTGTAATGGGTACTATGGTGTGCAAAATCATGTGTAATGGGTACTATGGTGTGCAAAATCATGTGTAATGGGTACTATGGTGTGCAAAATCATGTGTAATGGGTACTATGGTGCCACCAAGCAAGAACCCCCTAGGAATGAACACGTAGGTAAGCAGCACTTATGTGGCACAATGTGTAATTGGCATTACGGCGTGTGGCTTTATGTGTAATGGGTATTACGGAGTTTGCTAAAATGTGTAATGGGCATTACTGTGTATGGTCTAAAGTGTAATACCACACCCCTTTTTGTGATGCCACGCCTCCTTCCCATGAGGTCATGCCCCCTTTTGCCGTGCGGCGTAGCCGTGCAAAGGTCCCCCTGCTATTATGTCTAGATCTGGGACCACCCATTACCATAATTCTAGATTCGCCTATGGTCTCTGTATCCATCCGCTGGTCCTGAAGAAATCCAATTAGGGTACCCATGGAAGGAAACCATACTTATGGGGGGTCCTCCGGCATAGATAGCCAAGGCCGGTGCTAGGGTGTTCGGCGCCCTCCTGCAAACTATAAATTTGCGCCCTCCCATACTACGCCACACAGTAGCACAATCTTATTCACATTAGACACCACAGTTCCCCTTCACTACACAATAGTGCCCTTTACACATTTGCCTACAGTAGTAGCGTCCCTTATACAAAAAAAAAAATTCCCAGTCGTAGTGTCGCTTATATACATAATACCCACAGTAGTAGTGTCGCTTATACACATAATGCCTCAATAGTAGCACAAATTATACACATTATAATGCCTGCAAAGCAGCATCCCTTGCACACATAATGCCCACAGTAGCAGCGCCCCTTGCACACATAATGCCCACAGTAGCAGCGCCCCTTATAAACATAATGATGCCTGCAGTAGTAGCACCTAATACCCCTACTAGTAGCTCCCGTTATGCACATAAAGCTTGCAGTAGTAGCTCCTCTTACACAGAATGCCCACAGTTGCAGCACCAGGCAGCGCCACTTACACACACACATATATATATATATATATATATATTGCCCACAGTAGTAGCACCACTTATACACAGAATGCCAGCAGTAGCAGCAGTGACGCATACACATATACTGCCCCCAGTAGCAGTGCAGCTTACACTCATAATGGCTGCATAAGTGGAGTCCCTTACACATAATGCCCACAGCAGTAGCACCCCTTATACACCTAATTCCCATAGTTGTGCCCCTTATAAACATAATGCTCTCAGTAGTAGCACCCCTTATACCAGGGGTGTCAAACTCAAATTCATCGGGGGCCGCATCAGCAGTTTGGTCACCCTCAAAGGGCCGGTTGTATCTGTAGGTCCCCCTGTATAATTATAATGCCATGACACCACAGGCTGCTCCCCCTGTATAATATAAAATTAATGCCATGACACCACAGGCTGCTCCCCCTGTATAATAATAATGCCATGACATCACAGACTGCTCCCCCTGTATAATATAATAAAAGTAATGCCATGACACATAAATGATTATACAGGAGGAGCAGCCTGTGGTGTCATGGCATTATTATTATTATACACGGGGACACCTCAGGAAACAGCAGATATATATTTTTTTTTTATTGTGAGTGTGATCCTCATCCTCACTTACTGTTTCTCCGTCTGTTCTGCAGCTGCTGCGGCTTCCAGCTTTTCTTCACTGCTTGCTGCGGCCACACTGTCCCCGACTCCCGGTCCAGCTTCCCTGCCTGCTCCTACTTCTCTACAGACGCATGGGCGGGCGGCGTCATCGTCATGACATCCACACCCAGTGTCTGTCACTGCCGGGCATCAGAGGGAACAGGCGGCCGGGCCCTCCTCCACGTAGCCGTGGAGGCCGGCGGCCATGTTTCTGTAGCCGCATACATATGTGCCTACAGGAACATGGCCGCCGACAGTGGAGGAACAGGTAAGGCGGCCGTGGATGTGGACGCGGCCCGCAGCACTCCTGTTTTAGACACACTGCCCTGCGTGCTGTCTCCTCGCGCGGGCCACATGACGAGGTCTGGCGGGCCGGATTTGGCCCGCGGGCCTTGTGTTTGACACCCGTGCCTTATACACATAATGGGCCTGATTCTGGTTCATTAGCAAAAGAAAATTGTCTCTACAATGGACAAAACCATGGGGGTCATTCTGGTTGATTCGCAAGGCTGCAAATTCGGCGAATGATGGGTGCTGGGTGTTCCCATGGTAATTACCCAGTGTCACTGGTGCCGGGGACGGGCAGCTGACATCACTGGATGTCAGCTGCCCACCATGTTTTCCTTGAGAAAACACGCAAAACGAAGACACCTCAGAGTGTCTTCGTTTTGAGTGTGCCTTCCACATCACTCGATAGTTGACGACCATCGAATGATGCGGATGTTTCCCCATAGGGTACAAATGGATGTTTATGCTAAATTTCCATTCGCAGCCATGCGGGGGAATTCACGCTGCAAATGGGTGGTGGCGGCATATGCAAATGGCGGGTGGGCAAAAAATTATACGCAGCGCTGTGAACGTGTTACAAGCTGCAAACCTGTCACACACCGTAATGCCAGATGTCACACACCGTAATTCCCTTTACATTGCCACACACCCTAATGCCTATTACACACGAAGATTGCACACCATAGTGCCCATTACACATTATGCCACACATAAGGCCCTTTACACATTATACCACACACCTTAAAGCCCATTACACATTATGCCACACACCGCAATGACCATCACATATTATGACACACATCGTAATGCCAATTACATATTATGCCACACACAATAATGCCCCTAACACATAATGCCTCCTGTAGTGACCCTTACACAGTGCCCACATTACTGCCCCTTTTACAGTGCTCACTGTATAGTTGCCCTGTGTGGTGTGCACTCAGCTCCTATGGTGCTGCCGGCTCACACCAGCACCGATGGACATTTGATATATGGTGCCAACTCATGAGCCAATCGAAGCTCGTGGCTGGCAGCCATTCGCTAGCTGCATTTGCTGGTCTGATAGGCTGGCAGCTGGCCTCAGATTTCAAATGTCTGCTGGAGCTGGTGTGATCCACTAAGCAGCATAGGAGCAGAGTGCACAGCACACAGGTCCAGGGCAGGTGGTGGCAGTGAGTGGCCATATGCTGCACCCCCTCCCCCCCAGGACCCAGCACTCCATGCTGCAGCATGTTCAGCCTATTGGTCGATCAGGCCCTGGTTCTTGCAAATACCAGGGGGGACAATGGCCAAGTGGCCTGGTGCCACTATTATTTAGCTAATCAGGAGCAGTGGCAGTAATAGCTTCTGATCAACTGGCAGTCTGCGAATTGGATTGCAGATAGCACCAGAACTTTTCTCTCTCCTTGTAGTAGTTCAGCCACACAGTCTCCCAGACAGTTCAACTGAATGTACTGTATACACCGACTGTGAAGGTAGCTTTGGTGTCTGTAGCAGGAAACATGGATGTTACTGTGACGCCCCCTTTTCCTGCGAGCAAGTCAGCCACTTTGTCTCTGCCAGTGCTGATTTGGCTTCAGTCCTCTCCGCTCAGTGTGATGTGCTGCAGCTCTTGTGGCTACTTTACTAATTAGTGTTGGCACAAGGATGTTGAAGGACATTGCTGACAATGCTCACATTGTGCTGCTGTCTCTCCATCGATGTCTTCTGTGCCTGAAACAAAGGACTGAATTCATACCTAATCACACCAGGCAATTATTGATAGACTACACATTGGTCTGGGCCACAATGCACGTGTGCATCGCCATCCGGTGCAGAAATCCTGATAGCTTTTCGATTGCTAGCAGTTCACAAGGCGATTGCCAGGAATGACAGGAAGCCGGAATTTGAAGGCGGTAACTTGCTGTTTCATGGGCGTGTAGAACAAACGCAGGCGTGCACAAGCGTTTTAGGGGAGGGTGTGTTAACATCACCTCTGGCTCCGATCAGGCTGATTTCAGTGCAGCCACCAAGTAAGTCCAGAGCTACTTAGAGCCTGCGAACCGCGGTGAAATCATTCAATGGTGAGTGGCTTAGGAGCAGTTTTGAAACTATATTCACATGGTTGCAAAATCTTTGCAAGTCGTACACATCTAGGTGCATGCATACAGATTGATCTGCAAGGTGGGATTTCACTCTGGCCGGGCGGCGTTTTCCTAATTACCAGCCGTGTGATCAGGTCTGAATCAGGCCCAAAATCTATACCTGTTTGAGGGACACAGAGGAGGTAATAGAGGGGGGGGGGGGGGGTGTTTAGCTTTACTGTGGAACATAATTTGTAAAGGGCTTTACTGTTTAGCATAGTGTGTTAGGGTCATTACTGTCTGGCATAATGTGTTATAAGCGGCATTGCTGTGTGACATAATGTATAAGGGGAATTATTACTGCATGGCATAATGTATAGTAAGGGCACTACTACTGTGTGGAATAATGTGTATTAGTGGTACTACTGTGTAGCGTAAGGTGAATGGGCTCTGTGTGGAATAATATGAATTGGCTGCCCTGTATGAGATAACATAGATAAGCTCTACTGTGTGGCATAAAATGAATAAGGGGGTCTACTGTGTGGTATAATGTGAAGGACACTACTGTCTGATGTAACAAATAATGGGCACTAATGTGTGACATAATATGACTAAGGGACACTACTATGTGGTATATATTGTTCTAATATTAATTATACAGTATTTGTAAGAGCATATACGAAGAAGTAGGAAAAGTAAGGGAAAGAGTCTAGGCCAGGAGCCAGAAGCTTGACCTCTGTTGGTGACCCAGTCATTGTTTTGTGACCAGGGCCTACCCAAACTTCTATTCAGCAGCTCTCTCCAGGAGTCTCCATTGCCTGCCAGCTGCATTTTAATTTGGCTGGCATAAACTGGCTGCAAACTATTTATATTCAGTGGGGCTGGACTGAGCAGACTCCTTGTGATTGGCCACTGCTACCTTTATATTCATCTCAGCCCTGCCAGAACCTGGTGGTTATAGCATGTATTTGGTAGCATATGTCCTGGCTCTTGTTGTGTCTTTTGAATTTTGTCGTCTTTTGTTGTGTTCATTCGGACTGTGAAATTCTGTGTACTTAACCTATATGTATGCAGAGGTGTCAGAACTTTTTTTGGTTGAGGGACAAGATAAAATTTTAGTTTGGTGTCCCTAGCATCTGGCCAACTTATACAGGTCATTTGGACCTGTATATAACTCTATAGAGCTGCTTGAAATTAGTGGCCTTTGTGCACATTATGCCAGGTAGAACCGCTTATACACGTTATGGCAGGTAGAGACGCTTATACACATTATGCCACACAGTAGAGAAACTTAGACACATTACATCGCACAGGAGAGCTGTTAATACACATTACCAGTGACGGCTCATACGTTTTGGCAGGACGGGGGCTGCCACTGGCCAGAAAAATGTAGGGATTTCCTAACATAAAATCAGTTTCAGATGCTTTTCATACATAGTATAAAGAAACCATATTATTTTACCCAACTTGTGTTCCCTACCTCCCATGTCCATCATCCTCTTCCCCATACATTATCTGTTTTGTTCCCCTTTTCTTAATGTCTCATATCACCCCATATTCTCTAATTTGCTCCTTCCCTGTCTTACCACCTGCACCTCTCATAACCTCTGTCCTTCTATGGCTCTTCATTTTTCACTCCTTTCCATCTATTACCCCTGCACCTCACTCCTATCCATATCTCACATCTGCACCTCACTCCCTCCTTCCATCTCTCACCCTTGCACACCCCTCCCTGCTTCTATTTTTCTCACCCCTGCACCTTACTCCTTCCATCTCTTACCCTTGCACCCCACTCCTTCCTTCTATCTCTGTCACCCCTGCACATTATGCCTTCCTTCCATCTCTCTCCCTTGCACCCCACTCCCTCCTCCTATCTCTCTTACCCCTGCACCTTACTCCTTTCTTCCATCACTCCATCCCACTCCCTCCCATTTTCCTCACCCTTGCACCTTACTTCCATCTCTCCCCACACCCCCATTCCTCCTATCTCTCTCACCCCTGCACCTTACACTTTCCTTCCATCTCTCACCCCCATTTCCTTCTTTCATCTCTCACCCCTGAACCTTTCGCCTTCCTTCCATCTCTCACCCCAATTCCGTCCTATCTCTCTCACCCTGCACCTTATGGCTTCCTTCCTTCACTCAACCCCACACCTTATCTTTCTCACCCCTGCACCTTACTTCTTCCATCTCTCCCCACACCCCACTTCCTCCTTCTCTCTCACCCCTGCACCTTACACCTTCCTTCCATCTCTCACCACCACACCCCACTTCATCTTTCCCCTCTACACCCCACTCCCTCCTTACATTTTTGGACGCAGTCTAAAAAACGAGGCTCACTGGTAAAATATATCGACCAAGGGGCATTGGTGAAGACGCTGATATAAAGAGGAGGGGCTGATACATACAAGACAGATAAAGCTAAAAGGCAGGGGCGGATCCAGGATAAAATGACTGGGGGGGCACCATGATAAAAGATGTTTAGGTGGGGGGAGGGGCGGTGTTAGTGGTGCCAGTGTACATGCTAAGAGAGCGGCAGAGAGCGGGTGGGAATGGAATTAAAAATAGGCCCTGGCATTTAAAGTACGCAGGCCCACCATGGCGACAAAAGTGAAGGTTGTAGTTGTGCACGCGCCAAAGCCGCGCCCCGGAAATGGGGGTTTGGCCACTCAAAAGGGGTGTACAACACCATATACAACTTCTACACATTGTGAAACAAAATACTAGACCCCATTATACTTGCCCCTTACACATGATGCCAAATGGAATGAGCCAAAACTCGCATAATGCCACACGGATTGAGCCAAAATTTACATAACAACACACGGATTGAGCAAAATTCACACAATGCTAAATGGATTGTGTCAAAATTCACATAATGCCACACGGATTGAGCCAAATTCATAAAATGTCATACGGATTGAGCCAAAATTCACATAATCCACATGGATTGAGCCAAAATTCACATAATGCCACACGGATTGAGCCAAAATTCACATAATGCCACATGGATTGAGCCAAAATTCACAATACGCTTCATAAACAGGGATATTGTCCACCAAAATCGCGCATTACACATTTACACCATAATGTCCATTACTCATTAAGTTACACGCCATTATGTCCATTATGTATTATGCCAAACACCATAATGCCTATTAAAAATTATGCTACATAAGTGCTGCTTATCTACATGCTCATTGCCAAGGGTTCCATGCTCATTGCCAGAGGTTCCATGCTCGTTGCCATGTGGGATTACATGCTCATTGCCAAGGGGGAATACATGCTCGCGGTAAATGGAGGACACCCGCCGCCAGGCAGAAGTTATAGCCACTGACAGTGGCAGAGCCTGGCTGTATTCAGAGCACTGCAGGTCCCGGCTATTTGAAATAATACCCCTTTCACACCAGAAAATGCATTCCCAGGTTGGCCCCTTTAACACCAGCCTAGTCCCTGCAATTTCTGAGAAAACCACCCCTCCCCCCTTTAACCAGTTATCTCATTTAACCGGCTATATCTTCGGAACCAACTGACCCATTTACATGAGACAAGTATCATATTGAAGAACTTTTGAGTGGGCTTTAAATGATTTTGGTCCAGTGAAACTGGAACGTTTGGTTCCAGAGTAATCTGCCCTCAAAGAACATGAACAGCCATGAAATTACATTTCAAAAATAAAAAAATCGGCTTACATGCAATATCTCTGGAACCGATTGACCGATATGGACCAGCCTGGTATCATATTGAAGGCCCAGCGATTTGGAATTGAATGGGATGGGGGGGTTTGAACTATGCAGCCTGCTGCCTGCTCTGGGGGTGGCAGTTCAGTTATAACAGCAATGCGGCTTCTAAGCTGCTGCTGCTGCCTCCCGGGAGCAGGATGCGCAGTGGTGGCAGGGAGGGGTTCAGGCATCCGGGAGTTTACAGCACTGGCGGAGTGTCTGTTCTAGTGATCCCTGGGGCAGGAAGTAGAGAGCTGGCAGCAGTACCTTGGAAGTTGTATCACATGATGAGTCATAATGACAGGTACCGGCAGCAGCATCCTAGGGCGTAGGGGGTGCCTGCAAGTCCTGGAACCTCCTTTCACAAGTTCAGCAGTGGGATGAGGCGGGGCCACATGGGCTGAGCTTGATATGAGCCCGAAAGTTGCGGCCCAGACATGGATGGTTACACCCAGTTGAGGGTGTAGCGCCGCCCACACAATTTGGCCGGGGACACTACAGGAGACAGGACCAAATTATGAAGTATACATCCCTACCGCCTGTGGTGTTCCTGGCCGAATTGTGTGGGTGGTGCTACACGCACGAGTGGGTGGACCCACGTGTAACTTTCAGCCTCACGTGCGGCCAGCCTCCCGGGAAAGTTCACTGTGGCTTAAATGTACAATCTGCCCCTGACCTGTATCATCTGTCAGAAGTCCTGCATGGTAGTACTATCCTATACTGGGAGATCGTGTGTACCTGACCTGTATCACCCTGCGCTGTAATCACAATCAGAGACTGTTATACCCTGTATACCTGGCTAGCATCAGTCACCAGAGGGCCTACACAGTAATCACCATTTAATACTGTGATATCCTGTGTATTACAAGTCCTGCACGCTAGTTATTACCCTGGAAATGCATTGCTATTTGGTATAGAATTGCAATTTTGCAAGGGGTGTTTATTCTGTCTAGGCAGCTCTTTTTGTGGACTTTTTTGTTTTTAGGTAAAATACTCTTGTTTTATGAGTGGAAATGATTAGCACATGTGAATAATTGGCAATTCGTGTACAGTACTGTAGATCTGGAAAATATCACTGTTATTACATTACTTTTAAGGTCTTGCACCTATTCTCCCTTGATAAAAAGTCCCCTATTGTACAGTAAAATGCGTTGGTGCGCTATGCTTTTCCTGACAGTTTAAAAGCAATTTAAAATCTGTTCCCTTGAAGGAACTCTGGAAACCCACTGAGAAAATGCTATGCGAGTGATCCTACCCTCAACACAAAATTACCGAGCCAATGCTTTCTCTGCAAGGGAGGATAATTGTACTTTTTTTTTTTTCAAGAACTTTGCTGGCTCATTTGTTTGTATACTTACTGGAAGTGAAAACGAAAAACACAAGCGATCAAGTACAGAACAAAAATAATGAGACACGACTTGCAGATATTTAGGGTGATTCTTGGTGATGCACAGTACAGGTACACAGTACAGGTACACGTTTTCATATAACAATTTCTTAACAGATGAGTTTAAAAGGAAAGAAAAACTTTATGTTCACTTTGTGTAGAATCGCCCTTTACCATTTTCCCTTGTACCCGAACTGTATATACTGTATGTAATAGAATAATTTCGGAGGTAAAAACACCCCATCTACTAAACCTATATCTATGTCTGCCCAGTCCTTGTAACTACAGTATTTGAACCCATTCAGTGGTAATCCTGAGAAGTTTCCGGGCTATGCTTCAGTTCCCAGACTGTCAAGCCCAGAAAATTCTCAGGATTGCCACTGCTTAGCGGCTCCAGCTGCTCAGCGACGCATCCCCTTCCTCCCCGTCCCCTCCGGCTGTGTGACAGTGTGCGACGTGCAACGTCACGCGGGTTGCCGGAGGCAGGGCCGGGTTGCCGGGGGCAGGGCCGGGCAGCGGCTGACATAGTGCGTGGTGGTTTTTTTAGGGAGCGCACCCCCTAAAAACTCGCCCAGTGTGGAACACTATCTTAAAAAAAAACAAAAACACACCACTGAAGGGGTTAAACCGTTAAAGAGTAATGTGTCAAAATTTTGATTATTATTTATTTATTATTCACCACAAAGTGAACATAAAGTCCTGTGCATCATACACGTTCTCTTTCCTTTCTAACTGGTCTGTTAAGAAATTGTTACATGGAAACTTAATTGCTTAGTAGCAATACCTTACCCACTAAAATCTTGGTATTTTGGAGAAGTATGTCATTTTAATTTGTGTAACATCCTCTTTAAGGTTCATTTTTTTGACCACGCAAAAATGGCAGCACTGGTAAGAATCACCATTGAGCATAGGTATATGCTATGGCCTGCTGGTGAAATGCAGAACCTCTATCTAGACTCTAGAGGCTTTACAGGTTGAGTATTCCTTATCCAAATTATTCAGAAAACCATACATTCCAGAAAGCGAAAAAACATCTTGCTAAAAGCACTACTGGGGACATCTGTAACAGCACTACTGGGGACATGATATGTAACTGGCACTACTGGGGACATCTGTAACAGCACTACTGGGGACATGATATGTAACTGGCTCTGTATATGTGCAAGTAAATGATT
The DNA here is from genome assembly GCF_055691185.1 of Crinia signifera. Taxonomy (NCBI): domain Eukaryota; kingdom Metazoa; phylum Chordata; class Amphibia; order Anura; family Myobatrachidae; genus Crinia; species Crinia signifera. The sequence goes on from NC_139219.1 coordinate 227,417,666, forward strand.
GCTTGGCATTCAAATTCAGTATCTGAGATAATACACAAACTTTGTTTCATGTTTTGAAACCTTGTTTTATGCACAAATAAAATATATTTGTGTGTGTTTCATGTGGTTTGTACAGCATAAATGCAGGATACTTCAAGATACATCATTGAAATATAAAAATATTCTGAAATACGGAATAATCTGTTATCCAAAATTCTTCTGGTCCAGAGAATTTTGGATAAAGGATACTCAACCTATAAATGCTGTATGGCTTCTGTTTGGTTCAGCAGCAATAATTGCCAGGCTGGACCTCTACAACTCCAGTTGCGCATGGAATCATTGGCGATAGTAGAGGATGGGCAGGCTGAGGGAAACCGAACTCAGACACAGACCAGGAGTGAAGTGTTCCAATGGAAAGGTGGCCCATGGCAAATAATCAGCAGATAAGTATAATTTCATAGAATGCACTTGACAAATGTTACTTCACAGCGTATTGGTTGCCATGGGCAACTTCTCCACTGGCTCACACCTCCACTAATTACTTTGCTTCATGAATAGACCCCTTAGGGCACTTCTAAAGAAAAAAATGGATTCCCCTGGTCCAGACTGACAGTTTGGGAGGGGATTGAAGAAAGGCATGGGAGAGTGCAGGGCAGCAATACAGAAAGGATTCAGGATGGCTCATGTCAAGATCTTTCTTGACCACTTTCTAGTTACCTGGTTCCTGTGCACTGCCAGCGTGTCTATCATATGCCGCTGCTCAGCTCCTAAGCCGCACCTGTGTTACCTGCTCATGTCCATCTCCCAGGCATTTACAGTACCAGACACTTGTTCCTGCCACTCACTGGTTGCTGACGGCTTCTCAGCCGCTTACTGGACACTGTCTGTCTGCCTCCCAGTCACTCGTGTATTGACTAACCTGCCACAGTCGCCATTAGCGTATTATCATATTCCGGATTCCGTCTACTACTGGCGAGTCAGCCACTAACAGTGTATCATCTGGACTCAGTCATTCATACTCCATCACTTAGTTTCCAAAGCCTCCTAATTTCCTGCTACCTTCCTGTCACAGTGTGCCTGTTATTTAAGTACCCTGCCAAGTTGTCAGTTATTACTTTTGTTTTGTAACCTTGTGTTTACTGCCAAGTTGGCTATATCCTGAGTTCATTAAAGTAATTTCCATTATCCTCGGATTCTGTCCATTAGTTATTATTTATATTATTCCGGCATCTCCCGGAATCAGCTACACTCCAGCATCCCCAGATACTGCCCTATTGTTACCTTTGCTATCAGCATATCTCTACAGGACCACTCACAATTCTCCATTGCTCACCAGGATCATAACTGGGTCCACAAATCCCACGGGCCTGACAGTTTGCTGAAGGCAACAGACTTAGAAGATTCCCCATGAGATATATCTATTCCTGCAACCACCGGTCATCTGGCCTCACCTTGTCCTGCCTCTTCCTCACTTGCTACTCCAAGCAAGCATGAGAGGGCCTCTGTGAAGAAGGATTTCTTCGCTACTCCATCTATTGTCCACAAGGAATCTGGTACTGCTCAGTTGTTTTCAGAGACAAAAATGAATTATTGAATCAGCTGCAGGAGTTGCTGGATACATTTTTTTCCTGTACTCTCCACTATGCTAGATGGTACTTCTGTCTCCATGAAATCCTTTTCCAGGGGTCCAGAGCCTACTACCACAGCTCCATCCAGTATGGTACGACATGGGGGAAGATCCTGATGCAGACCTCGAACCAAGCTGAGGATGAGCATCAGCAGCACAGGTGGCTAGACCTGTGCTTCTATTGTGGTGGTTTGGACCATTTTATAGAAGATTGTTCCTTCTGCCAGTCCAGGAATGGGGTTAGCCCTATCATTTTCGCTCAGATGGAGACCCGAGTCTACAATTTGGGTCCTAGAACCAAGATTGTCCTCGCCAAACGTGAGAGATCCAGGGAAGGTTCCTGTATTCACTACTGGAAGTGAGGTGTCAGTATCTACACCCCAAAAGTAAGTATCTGAGTTGGTGACCCCAGGAGGGGTGCACTGTGCCACAGCCCCAGGTGCGGTGCCCAGAGGCTCAACCCCGGGAGGGGTCTTCTGTATCCAGCCCTAAAGGGGATTCCCAGTTTCCAGCCCCAAGAGGGGGTTCACAGTTTCCAGCCAAAGAAAGGGGTTCACAATTTCCAGCCCCAAGAGGGGGCTCAACTTTTTTAGCCTCAGGAAGAGGTTAACAGTCTCCAGCCCCAGGAGGGGGTTCACAGTCTCCAGCCTCAGAAGGGGGTTCAGCATCTTCAGGCCGAAAAAGGGGTTCAGCATCTATAACCTCAAGAAAAGGTTCAGTTTCTCCAACTCCAAGAGGGGGTTTGCTGTATCCAACCCTAGAAGGGGGTTCAGCATCTTCAGCCCCAGAAGGGGGTTCAGCTTTTCTAGCCTCAAGAAGAGGTTCACAGTCTCGAGCCCCAAGAGGGGAATCTTACAGGGATTCACAATTATTAGTGTAAGGTTTCTTGCGTCCAGCCCCATGATGGAATTCCAACAGTCCAGCCCCAGGAGGGGCTGAATCCGAGTGTCCAGCTTCAGGAGGGGGTGATTCCAAGTGTCCAGTCAAAGGAGGGGGTCCTGTATACCAGGGACCCTGGAGGAAAGTCTGATATGTTGGTCCTAGCCTTTGGGCCTGTGGACATTTCTGTTGTGGCCTTCAGGCCTGAGGACACTTCTGCCCTGGCCTTTGGGCCTGAGGACACTCCTGCCCTGGCCTATGCAACTGAGGGCACTTCTGCCCTGGCCTCTGTGCCTGAGGACACTACTGCCCTGGCCTCCAGGACTGAGGACACTACTACCCTGGCCTCCAGGACTGAGGACACTACTGCTCTGGCCTCGAGGACTGAGGACACTATTGTCCTGGCCTCTGGGCTTGAGGACACTAATGCCCTGGCCTTCGGCCTGAGGTCTCTAATGCCGACCTCTGGGTTTGAGATCACTTCTGCCCTTGCCTTTAGGCCTGAGGTTGTTCCAGCCATTCCTGTGTTGAGGTGCCTGACTTGCCTAAAAACCCCAAGATTCATGAAAAACCAAAGTTTTCCAAAACCCCAGTTCCATTGAAGTCATCTGAGGATTCAAGCAAGATATCATCATCCTTCTATGTTGATGGGAAACTCTTACATTATGAAGCTCTGGTATAGTGATATTTGTCAGTGATGGTAGTTGACCCTTCCATCAGGCCTCACTCTAGCCTACATCGTTAGATATTTGTTTTTGACATTTAGAGGAGAAGCTTTAAAGTGGGCCATTCCACTCTATGAATACAAGGACCCCAGACTTCAAGATCTGATGTCCTTCTCCAAGGCCGTAGTTAACAGGTTCTGTTCAAAAATCTACTTGTGGCCAAGTACCAATCCACGGACATGAGAGTTGGGTGCACATCCTTTTCTACCCCTTGTGTTGGTGCCTCTGGACTACCTATTCTCAGGGTTCATCTCTTAAAAATCTATCAAATTCATCCACTCCTACTATTTGTGTTGGAGCTTTCGCTGCATGCATCTCAGTAGTCCTTCTTGGAATTCCGCTTCAACAAAGAAGTCTCCAATCATGACCCTGGGTCAGGGTTTGAATTCAAAATATGATTCTGACTATGATTCCTCTCACTTCCTGGGTGGTCCTATACTCCCGGATGCCTGTTTTTACAGAATCAAGAGTCACTCCTTCCTCAAGAATACCCAATTGTTCTTCTATAAGAAGCATCGCTGTCGATCCTGAGTCCTGGCGTAAAGTGTCCGGGGTCCACCCTGCAGGAGGGGGTCCGCAAAACCCAAGGGCATGACAGTCTGGTTCCTACACCTTTTAGACCCTCTAATAGTATTTTATTGGTGGAGGTTATTTTGGTTGAGGGCAGCCAAAGATATCTAATACTAGATAATAAGCATCATAAATAACATAACATAAATTATCATCATCCAACTATGGGGTAATTCAGACCTGCTCACTAGGCTACGTATATTTGCTACCAAGCAAGAAGGTAAATGCCGCCCCGCTGAATTCCCCACTAAGCTGCGAGCGGATGTGTAGGCTTAAACACCCACTTGCATGTGCCCTCACAGAGGAAAAATTATTCAATGGTCACGCACCATCAAATGATTTTTCCTCTGTTCGCAGATAAAAGTAACCCTGGACTTTTATGCTTCCCATTCTTCTGCAAAGTGTGTGTGTGTGTGTGGGGGGGGGGGGGGGGAGGTGATGTCCTGTGATATCTACTGCACCCCCCAAGCAGGCATGGGCAGGGGTCCGGCCAGCAATTATGTGTGGGCATGCCCATGAAACAATGGGTGGACCCCAGCAACCACCCCCCACGCATGAGTAACTATGAACATGACCACACCCTGACCACACCCTCACCATCAGATACGGGGCCAAAAGTCCTTAATTGTCCTTCACATAATGTCAATCCCATGTGATAACTGATGGGTCAATTATAATTATTATCTACTGTAATTATGGCTGCATTTTGTCGGTTGTACTGTTGGTCAGGTTGTACTGGGTGCTGTCAATATGTGTTGTGTTGTCAGTCTGGGCACTAAAGCTGGCCATACATTAGAATGATACTAGGCCCAAATGGAGGATTACGATGGATCATGTGGTCGATTGTGTGCACATTTGGTTGAATGCACAGTCCTGCGAGTCGAGAGGTCACTCCATTCATCACATGTGCTGCACTTATGCACATATGATCAGTCAAGATGGCTTGCGGTCGCAAAAAGATTATACAGATTATACAGCATGTGTTTAAAGCACATACAATTGATCAATCGATCATACGATTCATATGCAGGTCATTTTAATGTATGGCGAGTTTAAGGAGAGGAGGAACAGGAGTCAGAGAACACCCAGTGGTGGCCGGGAAGCACAGTATGTACACAGTTAGTGCTGTGCACTCCTCCCCCGCCAAGAGGCCAGGGTAACTGCATGACTGAAGAGAGTTGTGCATTCCTAATAGGGGTACTCCTGTAATTTTTGTGGCAATCTCCCGAGATTGGGACATGGTTCTGGTAGTCTTCTGATAACTTTGGAAAAAAGAAAAATCATAATTAGTCTTCTCCTGCTGACGTCTCCTTCCATTGCCATGAGCAGGGGGTTAAAGTGGGGGGAACAGGGTGGAACTGAGTTCCACCACCTCTAATGGTGAAATGGAACTAGTTCAGCTCTGCATTGGCCCTCGCACAGTAATTCTACCAGAAAAGCATTATAGTTTGCATGGTAGTACCGAAAACCCTGCCATTGGCAATGGCTCTGCCTAGTGGGGGGGAAGGGTGTTGGCAATTGAGTGTTGGCAATTGAGTTTTACCCACGCAGTCAGGATCACCTTCTGTATCAAGCTTCATTCAGTAGACACACACTGGAAAGGTCTTTGTGGTATGATTGGTTTTATATAAACTGGAACTGGTCATAACATGAACTTGTAATGAGAACAAGGTAACTGTACATGAATAACTTTTTACTGCATCTGTCTTTCTCCTTCATGTAACCTTCAGACACAGGAAACAACAACAAACAAGTATATACATACATCACAGACTGTAAGACACACAAACACAAATGTGACAGCACCGCCTGCTGTCCCTCCAGTGTAATTGCAGCTTAAGTCTCATCTGATGCATTTATTCTCAACACCCCTTCTCAACAGATGAGGCTTGATCCACGAGACCCATCTTTCTGGATAGTCTGTGATGTCTTTCTCCAACCAATGGCTTGGTGAGAATGTCTGCAGTCATCTCTTCTGTTGGGCAATATTCCAAGTTAAGAAGACCTTGTTCCTGTAGATCCTTCAAGAAATGGTATTTCACATCGATGTGCTTGGTCCTTGGATTTACCCGTTCTGTTTGAGCTAATGCGAGACATCCTTGATTATCTTCAAAGATTTTTGTAGATTCTACTTGTTTCTGTCCCAAATCAGCTAACAATTGTCTCAGCCATATTAGCTCTTGACTTGCTTGAGCTGCTGAAACATACTCTGCTTCTGTTGAAGAAAGTGCAACGCATGATTGCTTCCTACTTGTCCAACTGATCGGTCCTTCACCAAGTAGAAATATGTGTCCACTTGTAGACTTTCTGTCATTAGAGTCTCCGGCCCAATCTGCATCCACGTATCCAATCAGAAGAAGATTAAGCACTAAGTTAATGGTTCCCTTTAAATAACGTATTACCCTTTTCACAGCATTCCAGTCCATCTGACTTGGCTTGGAGACCTTTCTGCTTAGAGTTGATACTGCTGTAGCGATGTCAGGTCTGGTAATAGTGGCAATGTACAGCAATTTTCCTATTGCCTTTCTGTATTAGTGATTATCTGGTAATGATGTACCTTCATTGTACATTTCCTTTATGTAGTTGGTTTCCATGGGAGTACATGCTGGTTTTGCATCTTGCATCCCAAACTCTTCAATGGCTTCCTGTATCTTTTGTTTCTGGTTTAAGGTAAAGTCACCATTTTCTTCTCTTGATATTTGGATACCTAAATAGTGTGTTATATTTCCTAGGTCTTTTGTTTCAAATTCCTTATTCAGGATCTGCAGTAATTCCACTTTATCCCCTTCTTGCTCGAAACATACTAGAAGATCGTCCACATAGATTAACAGGTAGATCCACCTGTCAGTTATCTTCTTGACATATAGGCAGGGATCTGCTTTGCTTCTCACGAAGTCTTCCTGTATGAGGATTTTGTTTAATTTTGTGTTCCAGGCTCTTGCCGCCTGCTTCAGACCATATATACTTTTCTGGAGCTTGCACACTAGGTCTGGATTTTCAGGGTCTTTGAAACCCGGTGGCTGTTCCATGTAAATATCCTCTTTTAGCTTGCCATGTAAGAACGCTGTCTTTACATCGAAGTGTCTTACTTGCATATCGTTTGCGGCTGCTACTGTAAGCAATGTCCTGATGGTTGTGTGCTTTACTACTGGAGCAAATGTCTCATCATAGTCCTCTCCATATTTTTGTGAGTATCCTTTGGCTACTAGTCTGGCCTTGTATCGCTCCACTTTTCCATCTGTGTTGTATTTAACTTTGAATGTCCATTTGCTGCCTATGGTTTTCCTTCCTGATGGCAGTTCTGTTAGTATCCATGTCTGATTGTCATGCATGGATTTAATTTCTTCTTTTGCTGCTTCTATCCATTTCTCAGCTTCCCTTTCTGGTAAGTTAGATATTTCTTCCCAGGATGTGGGTTCACATATACTAGTGGTGCTAGCTTTATATGAGAGACGCACTGGTGGTTTGCCTTTGTTCTCTCTGCTCGAGCGCCTTACTTCACCTGTTGTGCACTCTTCCATACCTTTGGTAATTGGTTCCAGACCAACTTCAACCTCTTTGATGGTATCTGTTGTGGTGGTGTCACTAGAGTCAGCGTTGTCTCCTTTATCCAGATCGGCTGGAATCATTACTTCATTTCTTAGTTCCTCCACAAAGGTCACGCTGTTGCTTATGGTTATCTTATCTGTCTTTGGGTTCAGAATTCTGTATCCTTTGGAACATTCACTGTATCCAACGAAGATTCCTTCTACTGCGCGATTCTGCAGTTTACTTCGTTTTTCTGCTGGAATGTACATAAATGCTTTACATCCAAAGACTCTTATGTGTTTCACATTTGGTTTCTTGCCATGCCACAACTCATATGGTGTTTTCTCCACTGCTCTTGAGAATAATCTGTTTTGTAAGTACGTGGCTGTCATTACGGCTTCACCCCAGTATTTGTCAGGTAGTCCTGAATCTGTTAACATGCATCTGATCATTTCTGTCAGAGTCCTATTCTTCCTTTCAGCTACCCCATTCTGTTCCGGTGAATAGGGTACGGTCTTGTGGTGCTCTATACCGAGCTGTCTCAGGAAGTGTTCTATTCTGTGACCTGTGAATTCACCTCCATTGTCGCTACGAAACACTAGTGGATTTCTTTGAAATTTATTTGTAGCCATTGTTATATAATCCTTTAACTTGTCCAGTACTTCATCTTTGCTTTTGATGAGATAAGTGACTGTGTATCTGGAGTAGTCATCAGTGAAAGTCACTATATATCTGTTACCGCTTGGTGTATGTACTTGCATTGGGCCACACACGTCGCTGTGTATGAGATCTAGAGGTCTCTGGGCTCTGTTCTCACTTTGTTTTGGAACTGTCATTCTTGTGGCTTTGGCTTTTATACAGCATTCACACCTCATGGTTGTTGAACAGTCTGATACTGTGAGATCCTTCGTTAGACCTCTCTTTTGTAGTTCCTTTATGCTGTCTGGATGCCTGTGTCCTAGTCGTCTGTGCCACATGTGAATACAGTCGTTGTGTTCGTGTGTGCTTAATCTCACCTGTTGTACTGTCGTGTCTAGGCGATACAGGTGTTTCTCTGCTTTGGCTGTGGCTACTGTTTCTGTTCCATTCTGGATAAGACACATCTTGTCTTGGAATTTAACAGTAAGTCCTTTATCCGTTAAGCACTTTACAGATATTAATCCGCCTTCCAATCTGGGAACATATAGTACATCTTTAATTGGTATTGTTTTGTCACTTTCATTAGTACTGGAGCATATGAGCATACCATGCCCTTTACCTTCTGCAGTGATATTGGTACCATCTGCAAGATAGATTGCTTCTCTATGACTTGTGTCAATCTCGGTGAAGAAATCTCTGTCGCTTGTCATGTGACTTGTTGCTCCTGAATCTATGAACCAACTAAAGTTTGTATGTGTTACTGTCGCTTTAAAAGTTCCATTCCACTTATCTGTGCATATATCTGTGAGTGCAGCTTTCACTTTCTGCTTGGACCCTTTTAAAAGTAGTTTCTGCTGTTCTTCTTTCCATATGGAACACTGTCTTTTTAAATGCCCGATTTTCTTACATCTAAAACATGCTCGTTTCTTTGTTATGCACCCTGATGTCTGTAACTTTGAGAGATTTTTCAGAGTCACTGTCCATACAATCCTGTGTGATTTCTTTCCTGCGCTGATATTCATCTATAAGCCTATTTTTCACAAATTCTAGTGTGAGTTCTGTTTCAGGTCTTGTTTCCAAGGCATTTATCAGTGCACTGTATGTGTCTGGTAGACTGCACAGGAGTATGGCTACTATGTGACTGCATTTCAGCTCTTCTCCTATAGATCTGAGCTTTGCTACCATTTCCAGCAATTTACTTATATGCTCTTGCATAGTCTGCCCTTTGCTAAGTCTCATCTGGTACAGTTTTCTTAGCAGGAATAATTTGCTGTTTAAACTGCTTCTTTCATGTAGCTTCTGCAATGTCTCCCACATGCCCTTTGCAGTGTTTTCTCCATTTAGATGGACTAATTGATCATCCTCAACTTATAAGCCTATAGTTGCACGTGCTTGTCTGTTCTTCTTGTCCCATTCCTGGTAATTATCACTTGGTCTGTCTGTAGTTATGACTTCCCACAAATCATCTTTAGTCAGCAGCATTTCAACTTTAAATTTCCACAGTTGGTAGTTATCATTAGACAGCTTGGTTACTGCAAGTCTAAGATCTGTGCTGCTTGCCATCTCTTCTGCTTATCTGCTATTCCCCTTGAGTTATACTGTAATACTGGGTTTACTCACAGTTGCTTTGCAGATCTCTCAGAGATGTTTCTGGTGCCTTAATCCTTGTAAGCTTTACTCCTGGTAACTGGGATCCTCTTGTCTGTGTCTGGGCCCATAACCTGTTGGCAATTGAGTTTTACCCACGCAGTCAGGATCACCTTCTGTATCAAGCTTCATTCAGTAGACACACACTGGAAAGGTCTTTGTGGTATGATTGGTTTTATATAAACTGGAACTGGTCATAACATGAACTTGTAATGAGAACAAGGTAACTGTACATGAATAACTTTTCACTGCATCTGTCTTTCTCCTTCATGTAACCTTCAGACACAGGAAACAACAACAAACAAGTATATACATACATCACAGACTGTAAGACACACAAACACAAATGTGACAGCACCGCCTGCTGTCCCTCCAGTGTAATTGCAGCTTAAGTCTCATCTGATGCATTTATTCTCAACAAAGGGAAGGGGGGTAATTAGGTGGCAGATGAAAAGGAGTTCCCCCACCTCTCCAAGATCACTTTTAGCCCTGGCTATGAGCAACTACTCCACACATGCTATTCCCCTTAGCAGGAGAGAAGAGCATAGAGCAGGCTCAGTGGGACATTTGGCAGAACATCAGAATTGGGGTGACACTGGGCTGAAGTTAAGCATAACTTTGTAATATCTTGCAGTGGGCTTGTTGCTATTTTGTAGGTTGGATCTGTAGGCAGCCAATCAGTGTGCTGTAAACCAGAAAGGGTAAGTTATAAAATGGCTTTAGTTTATTTATTATTTAGGTTGGTTCATTTCAAAGGCATTATTAATAGGTATACTCATATTTTCTTTTTGTACAAGATCCATAGAAAAATCAAATGTACTCTAACAGATTATAACTACAACAATCAATACACACATTTCACATACAGTACCAACATTTTGCAAGCTAGTAAAGGGATTTTTTTCTCTATGTACTATTTTGTAATTGTAATTATATAATTTCTGTAAATTATAACGATATACAGTAAATTCCATAAAAATTGTTTTTCTTTTAAATACTGCTGTATTTGCTGGCTATGGAAATACAGAAAAAACGACACCTTTTGAATACAATATAATAACCAATTCATAATCATTTGGACAATACACCTATTAGCTGTGGTGATTACCTTATACTGTAGCTGAAAACGTTTTTATAAGTACAATAAAACTGCTTGCTTATACACAGAATGTACTGCAGGAAAAGAGATATCTCGCTGCAGCGCCTGGTGGCTAACCATGTGTGCTACCAGGAGGTGCGATGCCAAGACACAGCTAGCCATGTGTGCCACCAAGTGGTGCAATGCCAAGACACAGCTAGCCATGTATGCCACTAGGAGGTGCGTTGCCAAAACACAGCTAACCATGTGTGCCACCAAGAGGTGCAATGCCAAGACACAGCTAGCCATGTATGCCACTAGGAGGTGCGTTGCCAAGACACAGCTAACCATGTGTGCCACCAAGAGGTGCAATGCCAAGACACAGCTAGCCATATGTGCCACTAAGCAGTGCAATGCCAAGACACAGCTAACCATGTGTGCCACCAGGAGGTGCAATGTCAAGACACAGCTAGCCATATGTGCCACCAAGCAGTGCAATGCCAAGACACAGCTAACCATGTGTGCCACCAGGAGGTGCAATGTCAAGACACGGCTAGACATATGTGTGACCAAGCAGTGCAATGCCAAGACACAGCTAACCATGAATGCCACCAGGAGGTGTGATGCCAAGACACAGCTAAACATGTGTGCCACCAAGCGGTGCAATGCCAAGACACAGCTGGCCATATGTGCCATCAAGCAGTGCAATGCCGAGACGCAGCTAGCCATGTGAGCCACCAAGCAGTGCAATTCCAAGACACAGCTAACCATGTATGCCACCAGGAGGTTCGATGTCAAGACACAGGTAACCATGTGTGCCACCAAGCGGTGCAATGCCAAGACACAGCTAGCCATATGTGCCACCAAGCAGTGCAATGCCAAGACACAGATAACCATGTATGCCACCAGGAGGTGCGATGCCAAGACACAGCTAACTATGTGTGTCTTGGCATCGCACTGCCATGGTGCAATGCCATGACATAGGTAACCATGTGTGTCACCAGAAGGGTTCAATGCTATGATACAGAAAACCATGTGTGCCATCTGATGATGCAATGCCATAACACAGATAAACAGGTGTCCCACCAGATGGTGCAATGCCATAACACATTTAACTATTATGTTTTGAACTAACCATAAAATTGCCCAAATCATTGTTCCTATGCATCACAAGGATTAACAATTCAAAACATTTCACAGATGTTTGATTATTGAATTTATAACAAAGCAATCTCTGAAGTATATTTAAATAGAAAATGCATTTTACAGAAATGTTCTTAGAACTCTAGGGGCCAGGTGCACCAAAGTTAAAAAAGTGATAAAGTGGAGAGTGATAAACAACCAGCTCCTAACTAGCAAGTTAAACTAGAATTGAAAATGATAGTTGGGAGCAATCGATTGGTTGTTTATCACTCCCCACTACATCACTTTTTGAAGCTTGGTGCATATCTAGCCCATGGGGTAAATGTATGCTGTCAGTTTTGGATGCAAGGAATACAGTCTGCAAGCTTAGGTGTAAGTCAGTGGAAGAGAGCAGATATTTAATAGTTTCAAGAGACAAATGCATACTTTCCAATTTTAGAGTAAGGTAAGGCGGAATATTTGTGCCCGCCGAAGTTGTGCACCCAAAGTTAGGGGAGTGGCCTAATGGCCATGGGGTGTAACCTTTTATCACAGCACACTTTCAAGGTCATACTCCTGTTTTTGCAGCTGTGGGGGCATGTGCTGGCCATGCCCCCAGCCTCTCTGTCTTAGTAAAAAGATACTCGGCCCATGTGCACAACGTCTATTCCCCACAATGACAGGGAAATCTCACAATTGCCACCCCCCACCATGGGACACTGGCAGCCACCGCGGGATACAGGGTAGTCCCAAAATATCATGAATGTCACACAAAAATCATGATACTGTTGTTAGGACAGTATACAAATATGGGGTGACATTCTATGGAGTGAGATAAATGCGCATGTTTTTATCTCGCACCACATCGCCGCTATTCGCACTTTTTTATTTCGCATTTTTTGGTAATAAATCGCATATTTAATGGGAAGCGATTTGGAGGCTGAAAAGTGTGATGTAGTGCGATTTGCGGCGAAGTGGTGCGAATTTATGTCACAAAAAAGTGCGATTTATTCCGCCGGTCATGTGCGAGTTTTGGACCAACCGGAGTGCGATTTACAAAACTGTCTCCACATGACTAAGAACCCCCTAACTCAGTGGTTCCCAAACTGTGTGCCTAGGCTCCCTGGGGTGCCTCAGGACACTTGCAGGGGTGCCTTGGATAAGTATTATAGAGGCAATTGAAATTATTTATGGTCATTGTAAAAGGCAAAACCAGTGCTGTTGGGCAACCAATAATAAAATATGTGGGCAAACAGAAGCTAATCCTGTCCCTCACCCATAAATAAACCCATGTATGACATACGAATCAATTTACAGAATAAGAAACTTTTGGACTAGGGGTGCCGTGAAAAAATTTCTGATCCCTAGGGTGCCGTGATTTTAAAAAGTTTGGGAACCACTGCCCTAACCTATTGGCCCACCTCTGTCCCCTCCATTATGCATCACACCCCCTATATAAAAGGGGCACTGGCGCCATTTCACTCTTTGATAGGAAGTAAGGAGCATGGAGAGGAGCAGTGGCAGTGTGAGCAGAGGAAGAGGTGTTGGTGGCAGAGTGAGCAGTGGCAGAGGGAGCAGTGGCAGAGGGAGAAGTGGCAGAGGGAGCAGTGGCAGCAGCCAGCCAAGTGGGAGAGGCAGCAGAGGACTGCTGAGGTCGTCCTCCATTACAGGGAGTGGCAGCAGTGTGGCAGGCAGCATAGCCACAGCAAGGCCAGCCCCAGACCAGGCCCTGGCGGACCAGCCCCAGCAGGAGGAGGTGGAGGATCCGCTGGCATCCCCATCCTATACCCAGGACCTATTCCATACCCCAGAGCAGCTGCAGGAGGGCCACATGTCAGAGGTGGAGGAAGATGGTGAGGAGGAGGAAGACACTGGCATGGAGGAGGAGGGGTACATGGCTGGAGTAGAAAATGAGGAGGAGGAGGAGGTAGTAGAAGCTGGCCGCACAAAAAGTGGCCGAAAGGTCAGATTCTCCTACGAGGAAAATGCTGTGCTTGTCCGGGCTATCATACCTGTGTTTGACCGGTTACTGGGGAAAACTCACCACAAGAGCACTGCACAGCGGAAAAGGGCTATGTGGAAGGACATCACCCAGGCGGTGAACGCTGTAAGTCAGCACAAGCGCCTGGTCAGAAATGTCAAGAAGAGGTTCAATGACATCAAGAGACAGCTCAAAAGTAAAATGGCCATAGAGTTGGAGGAGGCCACCAAGACTGGCGGAGGAAGCCCCACCACTGTCTGCTACACGTCCTATGAAGTCAAGCTCAAAAGAATCATACCCCCTGAGGTCCTGCCTGGCATGCACGTCGTGGATACCGATAGGCCGGCAACGCCATCCAGAGCTGGTAAGTGTGACCACATGCAATCTTAAACATACATGGCAATGTTTTCAAACTGTAATGTTCACTTGTATTGTTATGCTAAGTAAAGTGCTGCTGTGGAACTACATAGCCCAGCAAGGTCAAGCACAAAAAATTGCCTGCTCCTACTTTCAAATTGGTCATAATGCTGGGCCTTGTAGTTCCACAACTGCTGATATTGATCAACACTTTAACATTCTTTCTAGCAGCTTAACATGTATGTGGGCAAATACACATTGGTGTACTGGTGGTTTAGCTGCCATGCCTACATACCACAGATTATCCACCAGTTGTAATGTGTCCAATAGTTTAATAATAATCTAACAAAAAATTCAGGTGAAAAACAGATGTCAAATAATGTGGGGACTAAATAATGTAGTCCTTAACCAAAGGAAGTATTGTCCAGTAATCTAATTTCAATGCATTTTTGCCATAAATGCTTATCCATTGCAAGGTACATAATGGCTGCCCATCTTTCCTTTCACAGATTGTCCGTCCCGAAGTGCTCACGCATCAAAGAAAAGAAGGCCCGTTGGAGCAAAATCTGCGGAAGCAGGTAAATGAACAAAAAACAGGCCATTACACATACAGTACACACACCCATGTCACATCAACAATATATCACACTACATTCATCTCCTGCTGCTACATTGCAACGGAAATGAATGTAATCTGACCTAGCCATCTCACTTATTATTAATGTCAATGTTACATGCAGTATTGGGGTACATGTGTTAGTACATAATACCCCTAGGTATGTGCGTTCAGCATCTCAAGCCCTTTCAAAAACAGTACTGGCCTATATATGCATCAGTACTTACCTCTTCATCTGTATCCACAGGTACTGTACAACTAGGAACACAACCAACAGATTCCTCTATGATGATGTTGGACGAAATGGACATCATTCTCGAACCCGTGGAGACCTTTGCGGCTGAGGAGGAAATACAGACGTCATCACAGAGTGATCTTCCCCCAAGTGGGGTGACTCCCAACCCACCCCCACCCACAAACACACCCCATACAGCAGCTTCTGCTGCACAAGTAGCTAACTCCTTGGTAAATTTCAAGGAGATACAAAATGAATTTATGGCCTCCCAAAGCCTGCAAATAGGGAACATCCAGGGCTACATGCGTGACACTTTTCTTCAATTAAGAAAAATTGCAAGGAGTGTACGGGTTGGTGTAGGTACTCATGTGCGCATTGCTAATAGCATTGACACCCGTTTTGCAGATCTTACTTCTGCTGTAAGGAGGGTCTGGGACGGATATTAGACAGCACTTACATCGACAGCCATTACATCGACACCATTAGTTCGACAGCTCAATAGGTCGACATGGTTTTAGGTCGACATACCATTAGGTCGACATGTCATTAGGTCGACAGCTCATTAGGTCGACAGCTCATTAGGTCGACATGTTTTTAGGTCGACAGTGTCTATGTCGACAGTCAAAAGGTCGACATGGGTTTTTTCACTGTTTTTTGGCTGAAATGTCGACACAGTCGACATGGACACAGTTTGAAGTGTACCGCAGCCCCTCGCATCGCTCGCTTCGCTTCGGGCACGGTGCCTCGCTGCGCTCGGCACACTATTTTATTCTCCCACCATGCCCTAGTGGATAGTAGGGCATGAAATACCGCCTGTCGGCACATGTCGGCTCAAAAAACAGTGAAAAAACCCATGTCCACCTTTTGACTGTCGACATAGACACTGTCGACCTAATGGTAGTGTCGACCTAAAAACATGTCGACCTAATGAGCTGTCGACCTAATGAGCTGTCGACCTAATGGTATGTCGACCTAAAACCATGTCGACCTATTGAGCTGTCGAACTAATGGTGTCGATGTAATGGCTGTCGATGTAAGTGCTGTCTAATAATAGTCCGGATACCCTGTAAGGGAACAGAATAGCCATATTGGCAGCCTTGCGCAACGTATAGCTGCACTTAGCCAATCATGCACAGCGCAGACCAATGCCTTAATAGGTATACAGGCCCAACTTCAGCAGATGGAAGGCAATGTCATAGGTGCAGCAGCATATACACTGAGTAGTGTATCTAGCAGCTCAGTAATACCCCTTTCACACAGAAAAATCCCAAAAACCCAGGTATTTCCCGGATACTAAAACCCGGGTACAACTAGACAGCAAGGGGCTGACCCCCTTTCACACAGGAGCAAAAACCCGGGTATTTCCCGTGTCGACCCCTTTCACACAGAAGTCGGATTTTTCCTGCAAAACTCTGTGTGTCATAAGAAAAGGACAGTTTTAAAGGCACACAGAGATGAGATCATGAAAAGTGGGAGGTGACTGCTCACTGCATTGCATTAAACATGGCTGACAAGTTGCAGAACACCCTCTCTATTAACCTAAATACTATGACACAGTAGAAGTACAAGGACACATTGGTTGTATGTTTGAAAGAACTTGTTTTATTTTTCACAAAATATGTTTTATGCAGTTCACTTTAAATATAAAATGTTTTCAAATATAAATCTTTAGTGTTCATAAATACCCTTTCAACACTGAAACAACATTGAACTATTGCAACACGAGGTAGAATATGTATTTAGCATAGGTCTACTATCAGTGGTGGGTGAATAGGTTGTGCTGCCATCCAAGCTGGTATTGTATAGGGGAGACACACACCTAGTTTGACTGTCCAGCAGCCACACATTTTCATCCGGCACTGTATATATAGATAAACACTTGTATTTGCAATTTTTGGTACCTGTAGGGCACAGGTCTTCAACCTGTGGCCCTTCAGATGTTGTGGAACTACATGTCCCCGCATGCCCTGAGTTTTTTTGCCATCCTACTATAGGAAAAAATGTGGCAATGTATGGTGGGACATGTAGTTTCACAACATCTGGAGGGCCACAGGTTGAAGACCTGTGCTGTAGGGCAATTCGAAACACTCTGGCTCCTGCCGGGCAGTGAAAACCCGCACGGCCAGGAATCTGTGCCGCACACAGCAGTTTACAATGATGGGATCCGGCTGAAACCAGGCGGCCTGGGTGAATGGTCACATCTGTGCCCATTATTAACTACGGTGTGTGGCACGGCTTCCTGGCCGTGCGGGGTTTCGCCATCCGACAGGAGTCGGAGAGTGTGAAATAGCCCTTAGTACACCCCAAAAAAATATAAATATATAAATATAAGCCCCAAACAGGGAATTTTTTTATTGCCTTAAAGATAAAGAAGAAGGCATACTGTGTACACACTATAGATTATGTTCAGCCACATATCTAGAGTATACTCTATTTGTACACATTTAAATAAAAAAAAAGTTTGAGAACTTTGATTCAGCTCCAAACTGAAGAACCAAATGAGCTTTTTTGAGGCTCATAAACTAAAGAACCATAATACTCTACTGTGTACATCAAAATGGAACACAGCATTTAACGGGCCTTGTAAGTGCCACTTTTTAAGCAAGAAAAATTGAACGAGCCCAGAAAAAAGATAAAAAGAACAACCATATAGCAACATTACTACAAATGCCTGTAGGCAGTGCTGATTACAGTGCTAACAGGAGTGTTATGATTACTGGCATTCACTGAATCATCAGCATAATTTTTCACATTGCCATATTGCCTACTATATCCTGTGCCATTGACAGTATCATGCACTGTCTCCTGTGGACTGGTATTGGCATGTGGCCTACTTGGCTGTGTGGCATGTGAAAAATTATTGCCCATGTTTTCAGTATAACTACGCCCTTGGCCCTGCACAGTAGTTTGGCTTGAGTTTGAAGGCATAAATGTATGGCCTCTGTGGGCTGGATTACAATAATCACCCTCAGCGTACGGACTACACAGCTTGTAAGGCTGCGGATTCTGTAGTGTAGACACCATATTGGTAAGGAAGGTCATCTGTGCATCTCGATTTTCACGCGCTATGCGTTCGTGCAGACCCACCAACTGTGTGAGAAAGGAATCTTGCAACTGTCTCTCGTTGTCAAAGAAGCGCTGCAGTCGGGCATCCTCTTGAGTTTGAAATTCAAGATCGGACTCTCGGAGATGATCTACCAGGATTCTTGACATTGAGCGCGTAGCAAGCTCCATCTTTGACGGTTTTTTCTTCCTTGCAGGTACATCAAATACTAAAAATAAAGGAAAAATCATTACAATCCAATAGCGGCATGCCAGTGTATATATAGATATAGAGAGAGAGAGAGAGAGAGAGAGAGAGAGAGAGAGAGAGAGACTACTACTACTGGTTCCCACAATACCCCTCTCCAGGGCACACCACACGTGTGCTGTAGTAGTGGGTGCGGGGTTGTTACCTGTGTTACAGTGGGACTACAGGTCCCAGCAAGCCTGCAACACATGCTGATACTTGGGAGAACCACAGGTACCAGCATGTGGGGCATTAAAGGCCTGCTGATACCTATAGCCCCCTGTACATCTATTAAAATAGATACACAAACAATACTTGAAAAACTTACTGTTACGACGCAACGTTGGGGTCTCAGTCTGTGCAGGAGTGGGTGTCCCAGATGGAGTAATGGTGCTGGCTCCACTGTCCTCAACCTCAGCCTCTAATGGATCAATTGTGTCCTCCATGGCAGCAATAGGATCAGGGATGCTGTTGTCTATGCTGTCTTCAAACTCCATTATAGGTGGGCAAGATGGGCTGCATTCTGGAGTTATGCTCCGTGATGAAGCTGCACTGGATGATGATATGGCAACAGGGTTCACCAGGGCAGAATTGCCAAAGACCTCGTTACATTGGTCGAAGTAAACCCATTCCATCCTCCCAGCACCACTTTTCCTTCTGTTGTTGTCACAAACTTTGTTGTAGTACCTGCGCAGAGCTTTTAGTTTGTTGACCACCTGTTGCTGGGTACGCACAATGCCCCTTGAAGTGAGGACCTTGGCAATATTGGTGTAGACTACAGCGTCCTTCACTGTGCCAGTAATCTGTTTGCGGATTTCTTCCTCCCCTCTGACATTGAGCAGCTCACGGATCTCCTCATCTTTCCAATGCGCCATGGCCATTTACTGCTGCGCTGCACGCCTCTACCACGTGCGCTCAGCCAATCAGGGAAGCTGTAAAGATCAGCCAACCACGCAGCGCCATGCTGTACAGCCAATCAGCATAATGTTTCTATAGTCGGGAGAAAAACACGGGTCGGGCCCTTTCACACAGCCGCAAACACGTGTCTGACACGGGAAAAACCCAGGTAAATACCTGGGTCGAAGTCCCGGAACTTTAGACCCGTGTTGACCCTTTCAGACAGAAGAAAAACCCGTGTCGACACGGCAAGAGCAGGGAAATTACCGGGTCTTTTTTTCTGTCTGAAAGGGGTATTGGTGTCTCCCCCACTTCCCCACCCCGTCGGAGTATTAGGACCCGGGTTGGCCTGGGTGCAGCTTCAAGAAGTGGTTTAGGGTGGCCTGATGGTGGGAGAAAATAGGTCATATTTTTTATACATTTTTAATTTGCATCTAATATGCAATACATCTTGTTACATCCCCCGACAGTTTGAATGTTTGAGTGACAAAAATGCAGGTTGTTTATGACATACTATACTGAAGTAAAAATGTCTAAACGCATACCATTTTGTCTGTGTATTATTTTTAAACCAATTGTTGTGTGAAATATGACATAGTGTAATGGTATATGACAATGGGATTGCTGAAAAGTAGTGTTGGGTAACTCCTGGCCCGTCAAAGGTTGTGGAACTACATATTCCAGCAAGCTCTGGCACTCATTGTTTGGACTTTAATGGTTATAGTGTGTCAGGGCATGCTGGCACGTGTAGTTCCACAACACCAGGTGAGCCATGTTTTAGAGCAAACTTAATTCATACATGTTTCAAATGTACTTACAAGGTTGATTACAGCAAGGGATAGGTCAGCACCACCAGCTGCATCCGTTGGGCTCTGTGTATTAGGCTAAATGTGGGTGGAAACAGATGGTATTGCTAAATAATTTGTTAATGAGTACACTTACAGCAAAGGTACATGTTGGAATACAGGGCACATGTGCTTACCAGACGGCTGATGATTTGTGAACGCACCAGATTCCCCCTCTGCGTACCCCTCACTACCTGAGGTGTGGTAGGTTGGGCTTCCTGCACGACTGCTGCATGTTCCTTCTCCACATAGGCAGGTTGGGACAGGGCTATGTTGTGTAACATGCACAAGCCTGGACGATCATCACTACTTTTGCAGGGTGGTAAAGCAGCGTACCCGATGACCGGTCCAAACACCGGAATCTACTTTTCAATACGCCAAATGTGCGCTCCACCACATTGCGGGTTGCAATATGGGCTTCATTATACCGGTGCTGTGCAGGGCCCTCTGGGGAGCGCAAAGGTGTCATGAGCCAGGAAACACACCCATATCCTGAGTCGCCTAAAACACACATAGGAAGTTATTGCCTTATATGGTAAGGTATGTGCATTGTGCAAACAGGAGACACTGGGAGAACAGCAATATGCTTGTGAAACTGGAAACACACACATTTGAGCAGGTACAAATAAGGACAGAGAGGGTAATATGTAAAAATGTACTTACCAAGTAGCCAGCCCTCTGGCATTTGTTGTTGGGTAAATCGGTTCCAGAGGCCGGAGTGTCTCAGAATATAGGCGTCATGGCAGTTCCCAGGAAAGCCTGCGACAACACAAAGGGTCCAAATCATCTCTCACCTGCTCATATAAGTCCAACAGGTTAATGCGGTTCAGCCTAAACATCCCCACAACCTGTTGATCCGAGAGGGAGTCCAGGTACAGCCGAGCACGATACATACGTGGGGTACGCATTAGTCTGGGGGCTACTTGGATCTGATGTGCAGCTTCCTCCCTCCTGCGCAGCTCCTCCAAATGGGCCACATCACAAATAAGCAACTCCAAACCACTCTGCAAAATCTCCATGTCTCAAACCCTCACAGGTGCCCTTAATGATGTTGGGGTTTATGTAGGGGTGTTTCTGAGTGAAATTGAGGGCACCTGTGCTGAAATTAACCATGTGTGCACTTGACCAAAGTGAGTTCTGGGCCAAATCGCCCAACAGAACCTGGTCTGAAAAAAGTGCGATTATTGGACACCTTAAAAGTGCGATTTGCGAAAACGCATTCCATTAAATAAGCGATTTGTATTCTTTTGTGTACGAAAACATCTGGATGCGATAAAAATGCGAATTTTTCACACTTTCAGTCCGCATGAGTTATCGCACATAATATGCGATATCCGTCCCTTAGCGCATCCTATTAAATATGCGATTTCAAGGAAAAATGCGATGTCGCCATTTTTATTACTAATATTCACCAAAAAACACTAAACTCATCCCATAGAATGTCACCCGTGATGTTAGTTGAACATCACTAGCTTCTATAGAGATATTACTTGTGCAGGATGTGACTCATTGCAGAATTTGTACAAGAATTAAAATTTTCACTTGTATTTCAGAAAGTCCCAGAGTCTCGAAAGAAAGCACAACTTGTTTTTTAGGGTCCAATCCATATGCTGCAAGACAATGTGAACCTCCATAAAGACTCAAGTAACAGGGGCATGCCCAGTTAGGATATGACTGATTTTTGTAGGTTTTTTTTATCCCTTTTCTTTCTTTTCTCTACGTGAGTGTTTATGGCACTTTTTGCCTATGTCACGGTTTGCCTTATTATTATTATTTGGTGAGTGCCTTTTCTTGGATTTACTTACATTAATATATATTTCTTATATGTCACTAAGTAGTAATGTTGCAATATAGGTGTGTGTGTGTGTGTGTGTGGGGGTGGGGGTGGAGAAAGCCTCAAACACTGACACTGATATTTCACTGCTATCCTTTCGAGTGGTGTTTTGGGGGTGTAATACGCCCCACATGTGAACATCTATGTTAGGAATGTACGTGATAAGGTTATCTTGATGTTTGGTGGATAGGCTCATAGTATTGGCCATTAGTTTATTTTAATGCCTGTATGGGGCAACTACTGTTTTGTGTCTATGTTGTAGTATTCAGTCTCATGTATCACATCCCATTAACAGTAGCTAGGATCATACTTGCCTACCTGACCCTCTCCATGATGGAAAAAATGCTCTGTTCCAGTTCCTGGACCTCCCTGGTAATGTATGATTGCCGTCACCTGTGGGGAGCAAGGTAATTAATAAGAAAGATGTTTCACCACAGGTGATGTTAATCATACATTACCAGGGAAGGCCAGGAACAGAGCATTTTCTCCCTCATGGAGAGGGTCAGGTAGGCAAGTATGGCTAGAGTGTGCAGTCCAAACCCCCTCCCTCATTATATTCAATAGTATGTGTATGTATGCACAAGAGAGACAATGTCATTCTGTTTTTAACACCCCTCCCACCTGTCCTGATGTTTTTAAAGTAGGGACCTAGCTAACATGCTAACTGCAAAGTTTGTATAAAAAGGCATAGGTAAGATCCTTATGCATTTATAATCATATTACTCAAATATGGGGTGAGAGGCATGGAGCACCTGTAACTCTCTGGCTAGGCCGCTTCGGGGAACCATCGTTTTGACTGTTGATCTAGCCATTGTTGACCAAATGCTTGTTCCTACCAGTCTAGACATGATGAGCTGGATAGCCTGGCCATGATTACAATTTGACTGGATGAGGAAGTGGCACCAGCAATTCTGGTGAACCGGATTGCAGATTGGGAAGCTAATTCCACACAGGCTTTCACCAAATGATGTGCAGTCCTAACATGCAAAACTACCAACAAGTAATGTAGGTCAGGAATACAGGATTTGCACAGCAGATATGAATATTGCTGTGCAGGACTTCTGCCGGGTGTTTAAGGCATATAAAGATAGCAAGCCTATCATAGAAGATAGTCCAGACCAACCCCTTTATTGAACAAATTGCCTAGCAGCTATTAGAGCTGCACAGCACAGTTTCAATCAGAATTCTTCCTACAGCCACTGGGTGTCCTTGTTGCCCAACAACCAGCAGAGATCCATTGGACGGCAGTTTGGATAAACCCCAGTTGCTTGGTAACAGCCGGTGCTTCTGCAGAGGGTGGGCTGTGGTGGCTTGTTACCCTCGTTCGCCTGGCAACAGCTAGAGTCTTAAGCGGGACATAGCCACTCATTACAGTGGGTCCTTAACTATTACATTTAGCCATCATGATCATTAAAGATTGCCTCATGCCACTTTCTTGCAGGACATATTGTACATTTGCATTGCTATTCAAGTGTTCTGTATTGCAACAGCGCCACCTGGTGACAAAATGTGACTCCTTCCAATATTGAAATAAACCCCAGCTTTAACCCAGTTAAGATCTGGGATGCTGTGCTTGGGTTGAAATGGAGGCTTTCTGTACTTACCCATTATTCCAGTATCATCACACTTTACACTGGACCCAGGTTTCCCAGTTTATAGTAAGTGCTTGGAGATTATGTAATCTTGGGACGATTGTCCCTGGATATACAGAAGGAGCCGGCTTTAACTTTGCCCAGCGCCCGCCAGATCCCTTTCACTGGCGAGCACCGGCGATAGGGACTGGGACGCACGCGCGTCCCAGTATCAAGGCGGCTGGGCAGCGTCTCCCAGCCGGTCTTCGCTTCAGGGAGACGCTGCCCAGTTGGGGGGGTGGGGTGTGGGGGGGGTCGTGGTGGCGAGGGGGACCGGCAGTGACTGCGGGGACCTCTGGCAGACTCCGTAGCATCTCGTGCGCACCCGCCTCTGGCAGTAGCCGCCCGCTGACAGGGACTGGCGATGGAATGGCCAGCCCCTGCAAAGTTAAAGCCGGCTCCATCTGTACGAGAAAAATAACAAATGACTGCGGCAAAAAGAAGTCGCTGTCACTTTAAGAAGTGCAGTCTTGCTAAGACCAATAATCAATCACTAAGGTAATATAATACATTTTCTAAATACATGATATAGAAGTGCACTTCATAACAATAAAAAAGATATACAGCTCCAGCTTATCGGTCCCCATTGGTGTCCATCAGCGCTTCTGGCTCTCCCATATTGTGGCAGCAATCTTACTCAGCATGTGTCCAGAGTGCAGTTCCGGTAAATAAATGGAGAATCCTAACTTGACATCACCCTGATCATACCAAAGGTCTGAGGAAAAGTGATCTATCCATTTACAGCCACTGGAGATGATTGTTCTTATGCGGGACTGGTAACTATATCGAAATACATTCACTGCCTCAATAAGGAACTTTTTTGTCCATTCTAAAAGCCTCTACAAATCTGAGCCAATATCAAGCCTCATAAATTCAAAAAATTGCCAGCAGTGTGTGTTGTATGTTGTTAGTCTTTATGTCTTTTTTATTGTTATAGAAGTGCACTTCTATAACATGTATTTAGAAAATGTATTATTTTAATAAAATTATATTATTATATTATCTTAGTGATTGATTATTGGTCCTAGCAAGACTGCTCTTCTTAAAGGCCTAGCAAATTCTTTTTGCCACAGTCATTTGGGATTTTTTCTCTTTCTTAAAGGTACACATCCTTTCTAAGCGGCTGCAGTTTTGCTTGGTATAATCATTGAATATTCATATACAGTTTAAATCTACCATCACTCCTACGTGATCCACTCTGTTTTTCCCCTGGATATACAACACATATACACACACAACACAGACAATACTTACATGCGTAAGAATTTCAATAATTTTGCTGGTACGCAAGAGGATTGTCAACCTTTTCTTTTTTGTTATAAAAAGATGACAATCCTCTTGCATACCAGAAAACTTTTTGAACTTATTACGCATGTAAATATCATCTCAGTGTTGTGTGTGTATATAGGTGTTGTAAGTCCAGGGAAAATCGTCCCAAAATCTTTAATTATTACTAATTAAATGTTAAGTCTAATTTTTAAGTGAGCCACCAAACAAAAGAGAGTGTACTATCTCATTCTCCTTTGTTGCATCCAGTTGACTCTCCACACATGTGCTGAGGCACGTCTACAACTTGATGTGGAGAATTTACAATATTGCATCATGATTATTATATTTAGTGGAGCTTGTGAACAGGTATCCTTTCCATTTTCCCTCTCCCCATGTTTACAGATGTACAGTAATCTCCAAGGGCTACTGCACCAGCCAATTCATTTATTTTAGGCATAACCTGGGTCATACCTTTCACACATAAGCCAGGACACTGACCCAGGTTGCAAGTCCAGGAATACCTCTGATCAGTTGCAGTGTTACGCACCCGAGGTCAGGCCCTTTCAGACATAAGCAGGAACCAGGCTGACGAACGTACCCCTGGGTTTTTGGCTTATGTCTGAGAGGGGTATAAGTGGATAGCACATTCTCTGTAGTACCTGTTAAGGGGATGTAAACTCACTCTCAGTAGGGATACATTAATTTTAACTGACCTGTATTTTATTTAATTGCCTCTAGATATGTTATGTGATTACCCTTTTGTCCAATGTACATTATGCTTAGTTAAACTGAACATGTGGCTGTTGAACAACAAATCCCACGATGTCCATACAGTAAGCCTGCACTGATACACTACGTCACATGAAAAGCAATAAAGAAATAAATATCAACAGTCCAAAATAGATTTCCATTTTTAATTTGCATGAGAAAAAAATGCATATCAATTATACATCTCAGGTCTGATAGCAGCACATAGATACACAATGACAGAAGTTTCTTCTCTGGGTGATGTATGAGACACGCATAATATACATAATCAAGGAGAACAAAGGATTTCAGCAGGATTAATGTATTACTTCATATTTAAAAGGAGAACCAAGACCAGTAAAATAAAAAGTTTATTCTATATAAAGAGAAAATAAGCACATGTAGGAAAACAATTGATGGTAGGAAACAATTAAAACGTGACAAGAGACTATTTAGGGACATTAGTGCAAATAATGCATATGGTAATGCTTAGAATTAGTTTGATTATATATCTGGTTTTAATCAGAGAGATTCTGGTAGTCTGCATTCAACAACTATAAACACAGATCCTAGTTCATAGAAATATCAGTTTGGAAAAGTTGCATACACTTAAGGGTACAACTTTTGTTCTGAGCGGGATTTAGTTATATAGTATTACACTGGGGCGTTATTAAAATTAAATGCAATGTACCAGAAATGAACTTTTGTATCCAAACTGTAGTAGAGACCATAACCGCTACAGATTATGACCCTCGACTATCGATAACATTCTGGTAGATATTGCTACCTTTCAGAGAGGACAGATCCAGAGTTTTCCTCAGATAACCTGAACATTTTAATTTGGGTGCAGGTTTTACTGGTAGTGATGAAATCTAGTCCAGATAAATATGGAATAACTAAATAAATATTTATTGGATGGTCATTTCATTCTTTAAACTATAATATAGTATTTGGTTATTGAATGGTTGGCCTACAGCAGGCATGTCCAACCTGCGGCCCTCCAGCTGTGGTGAAACTACACATCCCAGCATGCCTTGCCATAGTTTTAGCATGCCCTAATATCAAAACTGTGGCAAGGCATTCTGGGATGTGTAGTTTCACCACAGCTGGAGGGCCGCAGGTTGGACATGCCTGGCCTACAGCATAATACTTATGATGCATTTCTTGGGTCACCTGTAGGTTTCATCAGAACTGTTTTTTAGAACCACCTTCTTCGTAGTCATTCTCCCCGCGATTGTGTAAAATGCCACCTGCATCAGAATTGCAAGCAAAAGTGACAGGAAACAAAATAGTGCCTCAATAAATATCAGTTCAGTAGATATTCTTCCCCTTGATGAACTCTGTCCTATAAAAGGCAGAACATGAGTACGGTCTTTTGTCCTATCCTAAACATTTTTTTATGTATTAATAAGTTCTCCTGTATTGGGGATTAAGTACTGGGACTAGAAGTTCTTACTTAAACCCATACTAGATCGCCTTATATTACCAACTTTATTCTCAGATACATGGTCTTTAGAAATATACACAATGTTGTGATTATTGTGTCCACTTTTCCTTTCTTTTTATAGACATATTTTCATTTGGCTCAGTTGGACTCATGAGTCACTCGGGAACTGAAAGAATGAAATATAAGCGATATTCTTTGATTGCACTTTTTGTGTTATGCATGTCTTCGCATTATTAGGTGACGTTTATTTCTCCTTTTTCACTTGATTCACTCACTACTTACTGCAGCTCACCACTGCACAATGTATACATATTTAAGAAGCAGACAACATTTATTGATGGTGACAGTCTCACCTTCTGTATCATGGGAGAAGAGTGAATTTCTGGACAATTGCTGCTAATGCAGGAGAAATGTGTAGAATATTGTTGAAAATCATCAACTGTATCTGTCCACTTGTTTAACCCTTTGAATGCCAAGTACATTTGCCAATCTAGGTGTGAAAATTGCAAAAGCCAACATTTGTATTTATCATAATAGCCTGTAAGGTCTACCTTTTATAGGAAATATAACTTTTTTTTTTTTTACACAACAATTTTTTATTTGAATTTATATAACAATTTATAGAACAAATGTGAGCGATGCTTTTTAGTAGATATTTTGCACATATCTCAGAAATGTTGGCAATGGGTTAATTACTGTATAATTATTCTGCAGTCTTGGGGTGGGGCTATTTATCAAAGTGCAGGAAGAGAAATAATAGTGAAAAACGATCAACCAAATGAGCTTAGTGTTTGGGTTCTTCATCTCTCTCAATTTTACCACTCTTAGAGCTTTGATAAATACCCCCCTTCTCAAAAGCTGATGTACCTCACATTTTCAGAATATTTACAAATTATACAAAATAAATGTTGCAAACCTTAAAGTTCCCTCTGCAAATACAGTATATACTACTTAAATGATAAATTATATTGCATGTATTATATCCTGTAGCAAACCTCTGATGTAACGTGCCATTGATTCTAGTAGTGTAGTATGTAGGCAGAATAGTATCAATGCACTTCCAGTGTATACTCAAACACCTTTCTACAATAGAAACTGTACCTGGAAAGGAAAAGGATGAATTATTTAAAAGTTCAAAAACATTCTTTGGATTGAAACTTCTGAAACAGAAGTGGAATCATTCCAATTCAACATACAATGGATGAAACTGCAAAAGGATGTGGTGTTTCTAACTAGAATGAGTTTATTTGCAGATTTACCTCCATAGCTATAAAAATGTTCTTGTATCTATCTAGAGAGACAGCAAATATACTCAGTCTACAGTATTTTCTTCATACACCCATGATGTCTGAAAGAACACCCCTTGTGTACAAACCTCCGGTGTATAATGTAGAGCAGATACGGGCAAAACAGGTTCAGAAGTGTGAGAGATGGCGTCCAGCACTAGCTGGGAGTACCAAACTTTGCCTTATTTAAAACAATGGAAGCCCAATGTGATTAATTTATTCCCAAAACATAAAAACAGAATTTAACGTGTATACAAATTAAATAGACAATAGCAAACATAAAATGGTCATTAAGGCTCATGTTCTCCCTTAAAACTAAAAATGATAAAGCAGCATATGAAATAGTAATATACTGTTTCAAAAGTTGCAAAATCCTGCACAAACAGGATTACAAAGTTCATATTGTTCTTGTCTGATCCAATCTATGCTGGATATGTAAAAAAACAAGAGACATCACATAGACTACACATAAAGTCTTAATGTAAGCATCTGAGTGTTTTAGAAAAACTTGTCATCGATCCTAAAGTGAGGCCTGGTTACATCATCAGGGTTGATGAAGACGGAGATAGATTTTCCTGGGTTTTCAGTCACTAACTGTTGTAATTTTTTGGCTAACCGATCATCCGGCTGGTTGTCGCCACCTCCGTCAGATTGTGGCGATGGTATGCTAGTGGTGCTACCTCTCCTCTGGAGATCCATGGTTAGCCTGTTGGCTGCCTTGACGTGCTCTATGGCCGTCCGGAGGTGTTCTGTCGGGTCTGATCTTACAGAAGAAAGCTTTCTTGCATGTAACATGACGGTCTCCTCTGAAAGGTGCTCTAGCATATTGCACTGAGGGATGAAGTAATTGGGGCACATTTTGTTGACTAAGCAATTCTGCAGATCATCAATAAGTCCCAGTAGGAAATGGGCAGCATAATCTTCCTGAGCTAAGTAATTAGCCGGCAGTCTATCGCAAGCCCATAGCATCATACTACGTAAATGATACGGACTAATAGCTTTTGGTCTTGATAAAAGCTTAATGATTATGGCTTTACAAGCTTGATAGGCTTGCATTAAGCTACTGGAAATGCATTTCTTTAGCTGCACCTCGCTTCTAGCAAATGACAACCTCCATTCATTATCTTTTTTACCCTTAAAAGAGCAAGCTGGCACTAAATAAAAGCCACTGATGACTTCTTCTTCTGTAATCTTGCCATCCCAAAAATGATTTTCCATTAGCCAACTTTGAGCTACAGCCGGCCACCCTTTGAATGAGACAACAGGCACAATATCATACATCATGCGACTGCTCCCAACACCTAAAATGATGGAAATGATGGTACCATTCTTCTCTACCTTCTCCACCTTAGGCATGCCTCTCTGAGGTTTCTTCTGAATCTCAGACAGGACAATGCTGATGGACTCATGAAACCAGTCTGCGACTTTCGTAGGGGAGAAAAAATAGTTAGTTGCCCCATTGATATGGTCAACTATTGTACAGCAATCTTTCCACTTTGTGATGGTCCCTTCATCAAACAATCGAAGGCTAAGCCACGAGTGACACA
Organism: Crinia signifera; assembly: GCF_055691185.1. Taxonomy (NCBI): domain Eukaryota; kingdom Metazoa; phylum Chordata; class Amphibia; order Anura; family Myobatrachidae; genus Crinia; species Crinia signifera. The sequence goes on from NC_139219.1 coordinate 227,447,441, forward strand.
GAGCAGAATGGCGCATATCCAGCGTGACCGGCTGGTTCCGGTCATGAAGTTTTAAAGCTGGCACTAGCAAAGTAAAATCCATGTCATATTCTGTTCCACGGGCGTAGACATTTAGCTCATCAAGGTCCAAGTCCACAACGCCTTCTCGGACACCACCAGAAAGCAGCAAATATTCATTAGCTACTGGCAGCTTCTGGTCTAGTTTCTGCACCATGCCTGTAAAAGACATAAAAATTGGTATTTTAATATAGGAAAGCATTTCCACAATATGGTTTCTAAACAGACTACACATTAACACATTCTCAAAATAAGGAAAATAAGACCGGAACATTCCAAAAACAGCTCGGCTAAATAAATCTAGGAACAAGCAAACACTTTCACGTATAGAATTTTCCTCCAAAGTTTTGGACAGCAATAGTAAATTTACAGGCACTGTAGCCCTCTGGATATGAAACCAGGTATAAAATCACTAAAGGTGTGTACGCACGGTACAATGTGGACGCTGATTGATTTTGTTATTATCGCTCAGTGTAGTTTTTTTTCAGGGATCTTTTTTTAGTTTTGACTGACAAGTCAGTAACTGTACTGGAAAAGTCTCAATAGCAGGACCAGCAACCATTAAGGGTTGGGTGCGGGAGCGCACATCTAGCGATATTGCCCTGAAAACAAGGGGGATATGGTCGCTCAGCGACCCATTAGCCAGCAATTCTGGCTAATATCGCCCTGTGTGTACAGGGCTTAACATCTAAGAGTATCGTTCACAAATTATTTTCGTTTAGTGTTTATTGTATGTGGACATTTTATGATAAATAAATAAAGATTTTAAAAGATTCTAAACTCCAGTGTTTGCCACAGCAGTTTATAAGGAAAGTTACAACATACAGAACACAACAATCTTGACATTTAAACGGAGGTTGATCATGATGCTAATAATGAGGCTGCAGCATTTTGTAATGGTTGACCGTTCAAAATGTAAACCTCATAAATACTCAAGGGACTGTCAGACATTGAAATGCCACAGGGTTTCAGATCTGCAGTTTTGTATGTCTAATTAGCTAAACAAAACGGACCAGGTGGCACAGATAATTGAAACCTGTTCAATGCACTCTGAGGCAGCTGTGTGCAGAAGCAGCTTCATCAGCTTAACGACAGCTATTTTTTTCCATGTTACACGCTAGCTTTTAAGCATCATTTAAGAAAACAAACATGGAGGGAATCAATACAAAAATAACCCAAGTGCATTAGGAGTAACTGAAACTAATAGATATTCTTTCTGTATCTAGTGGTTTACCTCACAATCAATTTGAATTTGAGCCATTTCAATGCAGTGTATAGAGTTATATGCACAGAACAGCCGTTTTGTAGGGGGGCGAGACAACACTGTGTCTGTGTGTAATAAGCAGTATGTACCTTGGTTGCACGGTGATGAAACCAAACAAACAAACAATCAGACCGGTCTATATACAGCATATGCAGTATTAATTTTCATGAGGAAATATAAATATGCAACACTTGGTTTTCAAAAAACAAACAATGTAAAACTAATGTATAACAGAAGTATAAATGTTTACATAATAAAATAAAACAGTTTATTCGTTTTCCACTAGATGGCGCACAAATTGTCTTTTACTTTATATGCTCCCTGCTTGCTGGGACTTCTACAGTTACAGTTTAAGTTCCCCAAGGCAGTTCTACTGAAACATCTTATTACTCGTTAAACTGATTAAGATATGCTTTGTTGTCAGGCCTATTAGTAGATCAATTAGGATCACTTGTCTAAGTAAATCTGGTATTAGACATTGTGCTGGATGTAATAAGAAAACTTCTCAAACACTAAAAAAAATGTGGTATTAAGCTTTGCATATTCTACATAATTCATAGGAGCAGCAAAGCAGCAAATCTATCTCTTGTATAATATTTTTCTTTAATCTCTGAAAGCTTGAATTCAAAATGAAAGTATTTATTGGCTGTTGAGCAAAGATTTCAGGAGCACGGCACAATCCACCCGCTAAGCAATCTATAATTAGATGTGAGCAGTTCCACATGGAGCTTAGCTCCACAGAGACAGTGAGTGTTTGGATACAACTCTGTTAAAATCCCCAAAGTCATATCCTGCTAAAATGCCTGGTCACCATGCCACACATCGGAAAGTCTGTTAAAACATAGCTAACTATATTCCATTTGATCACCAATATTGTCTCACAATTGCTAGAATCACAGCAGTGACACCATGGGGTCAATTCCCACCGTGGACCTCCTTGTACTTTCGTGAGTTTTCTCCCACAATCTAATATACCGGTAGGTTAATCGGTTCCCTACAACAATTAACCCTGTGTGTGCATGTACAGATGTGTTCTGCTACAGCTTTGCTGTGTGCGGCAGCTTGCTACAGCAGGTTCACTGTGTGCATGAATGGCGGCATGCCGCGTGTGTATGCATTGTAGCTGGCTCCCATTGAAATGTATGCATAGTGGTAGCTGTGGTAGAGGGACACATCTGTACATATGCAGACTATAAGGGTCAAGTGGTTATCTGCCAACAAATTCTATGACCCATGGGGGTCATGCAGCTGTAATGCGACAGAGGTTGCAGGCACGTAGAGCACATCACTACACATCCATACACTGTCTTAAGCTGGGTGCACCATGGCAGATATATCTGCGGATCAACTGTTCTGCAGATATATTTGTTGTCGGATCAGACACCATGTTCTCCATACATACTGCCTGATGCTACAACTCGGTTGGCACAATTACACGCGCCTGGCCAGATGAGCTGTTAATCAAGGCGAAGGTGGGGGGTGTACAACACAATGAACCAATATCTCTTAAATATATCGGTCACATCCGACGTGATAGGTCTGAAAGACGCAGTTCACAGACATATGGCTAGTACACACACTGGCCATTGTTCAATTAATATATATCGGCCTCTCAATCGAACAGACAATATATTGGGCAGTGTGTACACAGCTTTACTTGCTCTGTTATACAGCCGCATAACGTAACCATTACTCTATAGAGATCTGGGGAGAATGTTTGTTTAATCCACTGAGCTGAGGAGGTCAATAAGGGCGAGACAAACAAACATATGGTGATTGGATGGGGTGTAATGGGGGCACAACACACCAGCAATTTTCTGATACAATCTATTAAAGTAAGGGTGGGGTTTCTTTATCAGATTTTTTTACACCTCTCAGTTTAAATATTTTCTGCCAGTATAATGATGTATAAACAACAATGCCATCTAGTGGTTAATCAGGGACTAAAAATACCAGACACTGAATTTTACCATACCTCAGCCTGCTACAGCCGAAGCATTGCATTACCAACAAGGGTGCTTTGCTCAGTAGCACACTATAATTATTACACTGTATTTATATAGCACATGCTGTCATTATCGGCAGTGCTGTACAATAGTAAAATAAATATTGATTTTAATAGGGTAAATGAATACTGCCTCAAAGCAGTATTCAAATGCTAAATAGTTAGACCTGTATAATGAAAACATGAAAATCCAAATAGAATCTAAAAATGTAAAAGAAAGTATGCGGCATGAATAAGATGATCATGTGCATCCAGATGTGCTCTGTTATAGCACTAGCTAAGCAGTGGTTGCCAACTCATCGTTCACAAACCAATGGTAGCTCTGCACAGTAATACGGGCAGCTCGACCCCTGCTGATTGCTCCTCCACAGAGGAGACAGATGCTAGAGGACATATCTGAACATTTAGAAATGGAACAGTGTAGCAAGAAATCGCTCAATCCCCCCAAAAAGATGGACAGGACGTATTATCTAAGCCACACATGGGGTACCTTTGGCCCTCCAGTTGTTGTTCAACTACATTTCTCAGCATGCCCTGCTACAGTTGTACTATTTGGCATGGCTAAATTGGTTTCAGAGCATGCTGGAATATGTAGTTCAACAACAGCTGGAGGGCAGAAGGTTCCCCATCCCTGATCTAAGTACAACTTACCCAATATGGAGTCCTGTAGCGGCTCGCACTGCAGACCTAAATCTCCGGAGAAATTGCCCATTAATTTGTGCATGCGCACTAGATAATTTTCTTGGGTGCCATTTTCCTGGAGACCTGCACATGCACAGTAGACTCTGATGCAAGCCAAAGTCTACAGCGCTGCGTCTGCTAACAGAAAGGTTGAAGCCTACACATGGGAACTCTCCTGTTTTATTCTGCCCCTATTAGAAAACTAGATGAAGGAGACTATTGTTGAAACAAATTGAAATCTCTCTTTAGAATGGGACTTCTCTAATGAGAAGTCATCCAGTCAAATCATGTCAACTACATATCAAACTGCATGAGTAAATGCATTCATAATAATAATAATAATAATAATAATAATAATAATAATAATAATAATAATAATAATATTATTATTATTATTGCATATCTTCTAACATGATCCATTCCATTACGTAGAAAATGCTCTGCTCCTGGACTTCCATGCCAGTGGCAGTTGCAGAGGAGGTGATGCTGCAGTGTTCAAAATTCAAATAGGAGAGACACACCAACTGCCCCCTCAAACACCACAGTCCAGGACTAATATTGAATTGAAGGGAAAGTATGCCTTTTTGCAGATGACACTAAGATATGCAACAGAGTAGAAACACCAGGAGGGGTAAATCAAATGACTGATGATATAGGTAAACTTGAGAATTGGTCAAGAGCATGGCAACTACAGTTTAATGCTATACAATGCAAAATTATGCACTTGGGGCTCAAAAACCCAAAGGCTCAATATAGTATCAAGGGTACTATAATGGAAACTTCTGAGGAGGAAAGTTATACCCCTTTCACACTGCACTTTCAAAACGGTATATTGCCGTTTTTTTTCCTTTTTAAAACGTTTAAGGCTGCAGTGTGAAGGTGCCAGAGTTGATTTACCGGTTAAAGTTAACTGGTATTTCAACACGTTTAAAAAGCAGAGTCCTACACGTTTCATAGCCGTTTTTTAGGCAGTGTGAATGCCTCTATTTCTATGGCTTGAAACGTGTCCCTTGGGGGTTAAACAGGTTTGGTATTAAATGCTTTTTAAAACGGTTTTCACCTGCATTGTGAAAGGTCTTAAGGTTCAGACCCATTTTAAAGTCCCATTTAAGAATACAGGGTCAATATCCGTTTCTGCAATGTGAAAGCAGTATTATCTAGGAGTCACTATTTCAAGTGACTTAAAGGCAGGAAAGCAATGTAGCAAAGCAATGAGGAAGGCTAGTCAGATGCTTCGTTGCATAGGGAGAGGAATTAGTAGCAGGAAAAAAAAAAGTAATAATCCCACTTTATAGGTCATTGGTACGGCCTCATCTGGAATACAGTGTCCAGTTCTGGAGACCATATCTTCAGAAGGATATAAATACATTAGAGAGTGTACAAAGAAGGGCAACTAAAATGGTACATGGCCTACATCACAAAACTTACCTGGAAAGACTAAAAGATCTTAACATGTATAGTTTGGAGCAGAGAAGGGAAAGGGGGGACATGATAGAAATCTTCAAATATATCAAGGGTTTTAACATAGTACAGGAGGGACATTTTCTTCAAAGGAAAACAAGTTATAGAACACAAGGACATGCAGTGAAACTGGAGGGAGGTAGGTTCAGGGCAAAGGTTAGAAAGAATTACTTCACAGAAAGGGTAGTGGATAAGTGAATAAGCCTTCCATCAGAGGTGGTAGAGGCTAAGACAGTAGAACAATTTAAACATGCTTGGGATAGGCATATGAATATCCTTACAAAGAAATAAGGATCAAAAAGGGTTGAGATTACCTGAAGGATAAAAAAAAGGGGCAGACAAGATGGGCCAAATGGTTCTTTTCTGCAGTCGAATTCTATGTTTCTATGTCTATATTACATACATGTTACACTAAAATGAAAAGTGTTTGCAAGGAGATATTCATTCTGTAACTCATTACAAAAGTAGCAACAATTCAAAAAGCAAATATTCCATAGACTATATAACTGTATCAATATATAATCACTCGATGCGGCACTCACGTGTCTTCATAAAATAAGACAAATGACAACTGTCTTGATCAACGTTTCGGTCCTTTTTATTCGAACCTTCCTCAGGATACAGTAAAACATACACAATACCTTCCTTAAATACCAGTACACCCAGTGACTGAGTGCACGTAATGACGCTGCTCCCAGCTGCCGCAAATTGCAGGGGAGTGTGCTTAGTACGGATAGTCTAATGTGTCAAAAATGTTCACAGGTAGTAGTTGCTACAGAGCAACATCACAACCTTTGGCGCAAAAGGGCGCCCTAAAAAGTATTAAATAATATTACTTGCGTCAATGCGTGCAATCAGAAAAAATATAACAAGCAAATATACAAAAAATTACATAAAACTACATAAACATACACACAATACCTGCACAAAATACACCAAAAGATATAAATATACACACCAAAAACAGCTAGCTATATGTTTAATATTAGATTACATTAAATTTATTATTTATTTCATTGTCATGCTCCGCTGAAAAAATGGTCTCACCTAATTTCCTTAGAGGGCAATTATACTTCTTAGCTCCGCTATATCAAATCCAATATAGTACAATATATATAGTATTATCAAACCACCTGTAACCGGACATTCTGCAAGATGATTTAAAAAGCAGGGCAGTTTATAAAAAGCAAGCTAATGATAGATTCTCATTTAATCCCCGTGGACTAATTGTATCAAGTTGCATTATCCAAAAGCTTTCCCTTTTAAGTAAAGCAAGATTGTGATCCCCCCCACGTTTAAGGGGTGGGATGCAGTCAATCATGCGATATTTCAGACTGTTTAGAGGGTGTTTGAAAGCGGCAAAGTGCCGTGCAACGGGTTGTTCACTAGACCCGCTTTCTATTGCAGATTTAATTGCTGAACGATGTGCACCCATGCGTTCCTTAAACTTACACTGGGTTTTCCCAATATAAGAGAGGCCGCATGGGCACAAAATCTGATATACAGTGTGGGTACTGTTACAATCCAAGCGATGTCTGATTTTATAAATTTTACCTGAATGTGGGTGATTGAATTGATCACCGGCAATTAAGAATTTGCATGTAGCACATTGACACCTAAAACATCCCAATTTATTACTGAACAATCTACCCATTGTGGCTTTATTGTAATTAGTAATATCTGTCTTACTAAGTAATCACACAGATTTTTATTTCTTTTAAAGCAGGGCATCACAGTATGATCTTTTAAACCGATTGTTCTATCTGTCTCAATGAGTGGCCAAGATTTTTTTTACAGCAGTGGTGATTATGTCTGATTGATCATTAAATCTTGTGACCATATCTTCAGAAGGATATAAATACATCTTGTGACCATATCTTCAGAAGGATATAAATACATTAGAGAGTGTACAAAGAAGGGCAACTAAATGGTACATGGCCTACATCACAAAACTTACCTGGAAAGACTAAAAGATCATAACATGTATAGTTTGGAGCAGAGAAGGGAAAGGGGGGACATGATAGAAATCTTCAAATATATCAAGGGTTTTAACATAGTACAGGAGGGACATTTTCTTCAAAGGAAAACAAGTTATAGAACACAAGGACATGCAGTGAAACTGGAGGGAGGTAGGTTCAGGGCAAAGGTTAGAAAGAATTACTTCACAGAAAGGGTAGTGGATAAGTGAATAAGCCTTCCATCAGAGGTGGTAGAGGCTAAGACAGTAGAACAATTTAAACATGCTTGGGATAGGCATATGAATATCCTTACAAAGAAATAAGGATCAAAAAGGGTTGAGATTACCTGAAGGATAAAAAAAAGGGGCAGACAAGATGGGCCAAATGGTTCTTTTCTGCAGTCGAATTCTATGTTTCTATGTCTATATTACATACATGTTACACTAAAATGAAAAGTGTTTGCAAGGAGATATTCATTCTGTAACTCATTCAGCGGAAAACAGCTTAGTTTTTTTGTCTTCTGAACTGCTTTCTGCTCAAAAGCCACCCAGTGTATATGGGCCAGTGATAAATGTTGATGCCCACTCCTGCATCATCACCAGTGGCCTACACTTATGTGCTGGCATTACCAGCAGCTGAGTGACAGGGTGGATGGCTTTTCATAGCGTCCTGTTATGGAAAGTGGTCTACTCCCGAGGAAAACGTCGAGAAAAATAAATAAATAAAAAAATCGCTCAGTGTTTATGCATTGAGCGATTTTCCCCACCAGTGTTGCCCATAGATAGGCTGGGCAAAAATCGCCCAGTGTGTATGCGCCTTAAGTTATCACCATTAATGTTTAGATCCTCTAAGAATTTTGGGTTAAAGACACTTCCCGACATATTATGGAATGTGAATGTTTTTACCATACAATAAACGACTAGCTGGATACTGCATATTTTTGGCTTATGTTCTGCACTATAGAATGGTTTGAGAAGCTTCACTTCAGAATACAGAGTAAACATTAATGTCTTGTAAAATAAAGTGTGCTGCAGTGTCATGTTGTAAACCCAGATTAGCATTTCATGGGAAAAACCTCATTTAACAGGAGAAACCACATCCAGGGCTCCGCGGGGCTGATGAAAGCGAAACACCATCATTGTTATACCTTTTTTTTTTTTCTTTCATCAAATTGATTTTCCTATATCTTAAGTCAGTTGAAAATAAACAGGGCTTTCTTGGTTTCCCATTTCCTGTCTCTATCCCAGCAAGACACCAGAGGGCCCAATACAAAAATGAACCCCTCATTAGCATATCAAGGAACTAGTGATTTATTAAGGGGGATGGAGAGTATGAGAATTTGCAAAGCATTCTGCACAACAATAAGAGGATGGTAATGTGGCATATTAAACAGAGGGATGAAGGCCAGAGACAACTTTCATAAAATAAGCAAGCTGTAACCCTTCGCTTCCTCTGTTCTGACTGGAAAATGCGGCCAATAGCCAGTTTTCGGTTTGGGCCCTATTACCCATGTGTACTAAGCCCTGGACGCTAGAGCTTTGGTGCAGAGGGTAATGCCAGCTGGCATATGGGCTTTTTCCTGCATTTGTGCTGTCTGAGGGAAACAATCGGATTCCCTCACAAGATGCACCACAGCCGCTGCAACCGTCTTCGCATGTGCAGATCGACTCATGGATCATAAAGCCAGCAATCATGACAAAAGCTTTGCTTTACTTATTGCATAGGTTAGTAAATATAAGATTAGTATCGGCATGTTATGTGGTGCAATGTACTGCAAGAGAATGGTACATCCAGAGTGAGAATAAGCTATGTACACACTGAGCAATAACCTTCGTGCATATTGAGCAGTAAGTGTGTACAGCAGATATGCAAGTGGAAGATCGCAAAGTGAAATTTTTCTCAAATAGGAAAAACTACGTGCACTGCAGGTGGGGTAGATGTAATATGTGCAGAGAGTTATACGGCCTACACACATGCCGATATTAAGGCATTTTCTAAGCGATTTTGCTTAGTTTGGCAAAGTCGCTTAGCAAATGCCCTCACATCGGTGTATGTGTGGGGGCTATATCGGCAGCAGTGCGCGTCCCCGCGCGTCTTTATCGCTGGCCGAGATTGATGGAGAGTGTCCATCAATCTCGGCATCGGCAGGGTTCTCCCACCGGAGAACACTGGCACTGTCTGCTCGCTTAGCACACAGAGCTGACAGCTCGCTCTGTGTGTGGGCTGTCAGCTCTGTGTGCTATGCGATAGCGGCGCAGCACAGCCCGACCTAGCATAGCTAGGTAGCCCTGCACACATCGCTATGTGTGTAGGGGCCCATTAGATTTGGGTGGGGTGTGTTGAAGCTAAAGTCTAAATTGCAGTGTAAAAATAAAGCAGCCAGTATTTACCCTACACAGAAACAAAATAACTCACAAATTGGAAATATATTGTAATATATAAAAACACTTCACTGTCCTACGGAAGATGGATAACGGAGAAGCACCCATATAGTGGACAGGCTCAACTGCAGCAACTCTGCTCATCACTCAATGCAGCCATGATATACTGGTGTTTAGAGAAGAGAATAGAATATCTGTCATTCTTAATACAGTGAAGTGTCTTACATTTTACTATACTTCTTTCCCTATTCTCTTTTTTACACCCTATGGGGCATCTTCGAGAGAATTGTCTTCCAAAACCATTTGCGCCTCCTTGTGGAAGCCACATGGGGAAACAAAAGAATCACCTACTTACAGCCTAGTGTTCCCTTAACCTGTCCACACACAATAAGGTTCTTTTCAGCTGTGTATTCTGATATTTATTTGCTTAATTATAAGATTATTATTTTATTTCAGAACAAGAATCAATACACAGAACACTTGACATGCAATTTTTAAAATGCAAAAATCAATTTTAAGAAGACTTGAAAATCAACAGCCGCTGTCACAACACAAATGAATGGGGTATATAAGACTACACACAAATCAATAAGCTGAAAGATTTAGGCACCTCGGTGACTCCTAATACATGATCAATACATGAAGAGAACAAATCTGTAATGGTAGAGCTGGAGTCATTAGAAGGGGAACTGCACGGATCCCATTAGTCAGGTTTGATCTGTGTTTCAAGAGGGTCTGAAGTGGAAAAAAAAAAGGAATGCATGATTATGCAGAGGAGAATAACCGGATTCACAATTCATACTGTCCTCATGTAACAATTCTAGGGGGCTACAGTATGTCTTCATGGATTGGTCAGATTGGATCCATACAGGACAAGATTACCACTGAGGGAGAGCGACAGAGACATAAACATACTCACTCTATTGCGTTTCCTGGAAAAGCCAATCTTTCTCTTTTTTTAGCTGTAGTTCATGTTGTGCTCCCCAGCGATTGTGACATAGCACAGCAGTGCTGTCCATTACTAGAACACAGTAAACATTTATAAAAGGAAAGTTTGGGCTTTCCAGAAAGAAAAAAAAAAAAAATCTATCTTAGTTGGGATTCTTCCATCATCTGCTTCATTGCTGGTTACGGATATAAGAAGCCATGTTTGGAAAATGAAGCCCGATCCCCGACTGATTTACACAGTGCTGAATGCTTGACAGTACTTAAAAGCCTACGGCTGCCTGTAGAGAGTATGATAACCGGTCGACGGGTCGGTAGGTGATTAGTTCAGTAGTCAATAGTTTGACACATGAAAAAGGTCAACATGGCCTAGATTGACATTGACAAAAGGTTGACACAAGCAAAAGGTTTGTATGTTAATGTTAGACGCCGTACAAAGATTGTCAGGAGTTTTTCATGATTTTTATTTTAACCGACTTGTTCTTACTTCACGATTCAAGTGGGCATGGAGGGAGAATATAATATTGTGCCGAGCGCAGTGAAGCATCATTCCCAAAGAATTTATACAGTGAACCACGTTGAAAGACACCAAAAAAATTATTGTTGAGCCAATAATCCAAACCCTGGTAGAGTAGACTAAAAGCTGCAATGATGTAAAATGAGGTCATCAAGGAACAGTAGCATTATGCACTCCTAGGAGGTAAAAAACAAAAAAAGCCTTCAGTACCTTCCGGTATCCAAATAAAAAAAAAAGATAATGACATAAAAAAAATTTTTTAAAAGTCTGCTCAACTGTCTGGAGACAGGTGTGTGTGTGTGTGTATTTCGTTAGTCACACCCAGACACCTCACATACTCACCGATGCTGCATGAGTCTGGGTCCGAAAACACCACTTTGGAAGGTGAGTAATTACAGCTTAAGCTAATTGGAAATGTACAAATGCTTAATTAATCCACAGATAGGAGGGGGTTTTTCAGAAAGTTAAGGATTTTAAGAAAAAAAAAAAAAATCAGACTTGCTGTGGGGGCAAGTGAAAAAATAAAAAGCTGTTGTAATTTCTATAGAAATAAATAACTTCATCACATTGTCAGTCTCGTAATATAATAGCAAATCCCCTCTTTTAAATTTACCTCCGACAAATGGCAAATTAATCTTCCATATATTGTTTCCAGCTGGTAACTAAATACAGTAGCTTTGAAGTCACCAGTAATTCCATCTATACCTCCATACATACTTGTGCCCTTAAATGGTTAATTTTTTTTTATAAAATGACAGTTTGTATAGAGGGCTTTCATTGCAACAAACCGGGTTTCTCATGCTTTAGTTTTCTTACATGTGCTAATAGGTTTTTGATTAAGTTATTCAGGCAAAATATTTTGCTGACAATTCTCTTTTAGCAATTGGCAAAATCACAACAATTTTTTTTACTAGAGATTTAAATGCTTAATAGTGTGCACTATACTGAAAAAGCAGCTTGTAGGGCATTGCAGGGGAATGCATTACACAAGTCCCCTATTTAATTATAAACAGTTTATTATATAGCGCAGCATATTCCGTTGCACATTACAAAACTCCAGAACACCACAAAAACTACTCAAAGTGTGGATACGCATTAGATGAAACTATGAACAATTTGCTCAATTCCAATGGATCAAAATGACAAATTGTCCTGATAAGCCAGTGTGGCCGTATTCAGTTGTCATATGGCACCCGATCTCCCGCTTAGAGAAATGTGAGATTGCGGGGCTATATGCAATAGATGAGTTATTTGGGCTGATCAGGCTCATTAAGGTCGGCTATAGCCACACACAAAATCAGTGGGTTTGCTGCGAAAAAGTCACATTTGAGCACTTAAAAGGGTGACTGTGTACTTCAGCTCGCCACCCTCAGAGCTGCGAGATGAAATGCCGGCATCTGGATGCACCCTAATCAAGCTACATTAAATTTTTTTTATATATTTTAAACATAGGAACATCACACCAATGCCTGCAGCTGCTGGGTGGACCAATCAGCAGTTCACAGCAGCACAGCATAAACTGGGGCAGGTGCAGGGTAGCAGAGGGGACAGGAGGACCAGCTGCAGGAGCAACCCATGCTGTGTTTCTGACTGGTCAAATTGTGACAAGATCAGCTGAAGTAAAGAGTGATGTGCAAGTGATACGACCACGCCAGGCAAGTGGTTAAAGTGCAAAAAATGTGTTTACTACCTGTCTTACACGGTGCATCATTACCTTCTTACTACTCGTGCAAGCAACAGGGCCCACATGCACCTCTTTTCCAATAGTTACCCTCTGGAGTCCTGTGTCTGTGGCAGCACTAGGAAAATTGTGTGGTAGCCATTTTGCCAGAGATTTGCAAATGAATGCTAGACTTGGGGATAGAGTTAGACCATTTTCTATTGCTCTGCTGGCTAGAATGGTTGGTGCCTGGATGGACAGAGATTGCCTCCTTGGGACAGTGTTGAATTAGGAAACTTTTTTTGGGGGAAATTGAACTAGTTCTCAACCATTATGGTTTATCCTAATTTTGAAATGTTGTTGCCGCAATAGGTACTGGCAGCTGAAGACTTCATTCTGGTTCTGTACTCTAAGCAGCGAGCGTATTCATACCTGAAGTTGACTATTGCAAAAGTAGTTTCTCTAATTCCATTCTGAGAAAAGGAAATGCCTTTGCATTCAATCATGGAAAAAATAAAATGAAAACCCCAGAGGACACATCACATCTGTCTCGTGTGTGCGTTTTACAAACATGAAAACATTTTTAATGAAAGCTCCATTTCTTCTGATTTTATGAAAGACTGGCTGGCAAGTCACATGACACAGCTTGGAACCAGACACAACTGTCCCCGGCTTAGCCGGGTGTGTGTAATGCTGCTGCAAGTCATTTCACACTGCTATACCAGATGCTCCCTTTGCCTCATTTCTCATTTACAGTACTCTGCCACTGGTGTCATAACACATCCTTAGGAAACAAAGGGACAATTACTTCTACTCCGTTCAAAACCATAAGCTCTGATGTTGAAGGCCGACGGATTCTGAAGCGTAAAACACATAGCTGTCGCGATTTATAACATTTAACAAGTCTTGTAGAAGAATTTAAAAAAAAATAAGAAATAGAAAAACCCTACCCTATTTTTCCTAGAAAGAGACTGATAATAGCATAGTGTGCTAAAAATAAATGATTACTAAAACACTGCCAAATGGAACTTTAAATTTGCATAGTAGCTTAGTATTACATTAGCTTGATTTAAACCAATCTAAATGTATCAATTGTGTGACCAAAATGTAGCCCAAACTTTGCGGTTTGTGGTCCTAATGCTGTACCATCCACAAGTCCGGAGATATTTGCTTTTGTGTAAACACTTACAAACATGAGAAGTCATCCAAAATGGCTGCCATGTCTACAAAAGGAAGCTAAAGAAATTAATATTTTTTAAAAGGTCAAGAAACCGAAAAAAAAATCTAAATTACTGACTAGGATATTGACTGACTGTAAAATTTGTTTTTTATTATTAGTTGGACCATATTGAACAGTGGAGCCATACAGTTAAGTACTGACATAACAAAAGATACAAAAAATGTGAAATATGGGTCCATATACACTGTAGTATGACATGAATTGTGATCCAGAAGATGGGGGTGGATCTTCAGTGAAAACCTATAACTGAAACTAGAATTTAAACACTAGAAGAGGAAGAAGAGCAAATGTATTTGACCAGATTAGTTATCATGTATTGAAAGGGGAAGGGATTTGTTGGTAAGATAACCGTGAACTTCATATTTTATTGAACGATTTGGAAGAGTTTTTTTTAAATATGCTTTTGATGTATCCCATGCGAAATACTGGATAATATAGGACTGCAGAGATGGGGAATTAGGTTGCTTCCAATGCACCTGTAGTAGTGGAAACCACATGGTGTATCAGTTTATTTTGTTGTCCGGTCAATGAGGGGATGCTTCGCGGTAGGAGAATATGTTTATGGTCATAAGGAATATGGTTAATAAGCAATCTCGCAATAAAATGAATGACTTCCATCCAGAGGCAAATGATCTTAGGGCAAGACCACCAAATATGGACAAATTAACCTCTCCAACATCTATCAGGTGTGCCAATATACATGTTTAGTTGGGTGGGCACATAGTAACATCTATATAACAGCTTAAACAGGTCTTTCATTTTGATGCAAACAGAACTAGAGGCAGCATTGAGACCCAGTAGCTTTAGTTTAATAAATAGAACACGCACATACATTCAACAAAAAAATAAAAAGTGTATACACTGCGATTCTGGCTCATGGAAGATTTTGACTATGTGCTATTTTACCTATGTACTGTACACTAGACAGCCAAAATGGTCTTGCTTGCACAGTCTACTTGCAATACCGTCCTCGTGGGGCTGTGCATCCGTATCGCACGCTGGGTTAACACTGTGCAAACTTGGCTAATTTACTATAGGTTTTTGACTATCTTGTCAAAATTGTAAGCGAAATTCACACTGTGTGTACACAGCTTAAACGTCCACCCTAATATATCAGCAAACATAGACCACATCACAGCATGACTAAAATGGCTTTTCCCATTGTCCAGGCTGAATTCATTGGTTTTAAAGATGCATCTTCACAATGAAGTCACTATTACTGCTAAGGGAAAGAGTGAGACAAAAGGGGAGCATTATTAATTATTCAGGAAACAAAAATTAACAGGAAACCTTATTAATTAGTAAAAACTAATCCTGCTACTCAACGTTCTGGATTTTGCCAAGAGGCTCTGCTGAGAAATGCATCTTTACACATGCTCAGCTGAACGGAGTTATACCCATTTCAACTATGATATTTATGGTGGTTGAAAAGGGGAATAACTCCATCCTGGGTGCAACCCCAGCTCTGCAGTGTAAAAAGGGGGTATTATTTAGGTTAAGACCACCTATGTATTCAGTAGATTGCAAACAAAAATATTAGAAGGATAATTAATCTCATCATGTAATCTTCCTTCACCGTTCAGTACATGTGCTTTTTGCAGCTGTGCATTGCCAGGTATGAGAAGTAGTTTGTATACAGAAATCAAACTATAGTAGCCTGTACTGCAATTATTACACTGGATGCTTAAACCACAGGGTGAAAATCATAGGCACCTGATCCGCAGTTGCTTGATTTTTATGCCTTGATAAGCAATTGCTCCACTGGAACTCCTGCCTGCCCACCCGTGTGTAAATAAGCAGCACTTCCAAATACTGCATAGCTCAGAATTACACTGAAACCCCCACATGTGAATGGGAGCTTATAAAGGGATTGATTCCAGGAAAACATTTTTCAAATTTCTACTTTTGATTTGTTAGACTGGCCAAAGCTGGATTACAGAAAATATATGCTATAAATGTATGAAATCCAGTATGTCCTTCCTAGCAGAAATGTGTGGTTTGATTAGAACTGTATAAACTATGGCACAGGGGATAAGCTGCTGAAGCTTAAATCAGCATTTAAAGTATTGTACAATAAATACATTCCAGAAAAGAATGCTTGAAGCTACTGACAGGTTTCAGTTAAAATGAATCCATGACAGTATTCCCTTTACAGCTATACACATCTATATAGTTTGTTCTTCTTCATTGCACAAAACGCTGATTTAATAGTAAATTAAATTATTGGAAGTTGTATGGTCGCATGAAGAAAACTGCTTACAATTCACTTTCAATGTCGGATACATTCTAAAGATCACGCCTTTTGGGAATGCTGGTTTTGCACTATAGATTCTTCAGAGATGTGGTGCTAGTCATAAAAGTCCTGTTCTTCATCATTCAGTGCAAAAAGAAAGTACATATATGTCGAGGAGCAGATAGGTGACAGGGTGCCCGGAGAAATGGTGTTGCCACACCCCCCCCCCCCCCCCCCCATCATTTATCTTACTTATAGTAATGCCCCACACCGTAATGCTTACTTCATGTTATGCCATGCTGTTATGCCTCGGACACCATTTTATGTCCCACACACACACACACACACACACAAAGATGCATCTTACAAATTATACTCCTCAGTAAGGCTTCTAATTACACATTGCCAGGGGTTTCATGGCACAAAATGCCACTTTCTGCATCTTCTCTAGACGGCGCCAGGGTTTCCCGGAATTACGCGGTGGCAGAACTATACATTTTGTGCCCTCCCCCACGGCATTTTAGTGTCACTTTAACATAATGCCCCTGAACTGCCGCTTTCACATATAATGCCCTGCTTGTAGGCCATATACATAATGTCCCCAGTAGTGCCATATACAGAAAGCTCCCAGTAATACTGCACTGGCCTCTGCTACTGCCACTGCCTCCTTTAGGGACAGATGTATCAAGCTCCAGAAAGTGATATAATGGATAGTGATAAACAGCCAGCCAATCAGCTCCTACCTGCCATGTTACAGGCTGGGTTTGAAAAATGACCAGTAGGAGCCGATAGGCTACTTGTTTATCACTCTCCACTTTATCACAATTTGAAGCTTGATACATCTGGCCCTTATAGTCTCAAAAAGGTAGGATAGGACAGATTACCATTATCCAACCCTGTCGCTTTTTGGTCATTTAAAATATGGTGCTGGCACGTGAACTCGTGGCCCATAGCCAACCACTAATTTCGGCTCACAGTACCCAACCTCCGATTGGCAGGTTCTGCAGCTACATTCCTGGGCCTTCCAGCTCCTGTCCTCCAGCACAGTGGAGGGAAGAAAAGGGTCCAGCGATGCACGCTCTAACCCCCTTGGCTTATTGATATAGTGAACAATATAGTTCTGCATATTGTTCATTAACGATAGTGTGAACCCAGCTTAAAAACTGCTAATGTCTGGTCCCTGCTAGGAGCATTGGCAGCAGTAAGCTCTGGTGAGTGTTCAGTCAGCGAAGTGGGGGGGGGGGGGGGGTTAAAGTAGATAACCTTTCAGAAGAAGCAACTAACATTGGCTAATTGCTTTTACGTCAATCCCACAGATTTCTGGAAACACAATTTGGTCTCATCCGTCTCTGTGGTGCTAGCAGAGACGGATGAGACCAAACAGATTTGTTTTCAAATTAAGAATTCATTTCATGGACTTGGCTGAACTGTTCAGATGCTGGCAGCTAGGCCTAGTTTACAATGTCTTTTATATAGAACAAATGATGACACCAAGATAACGGTTTAAATGGGTAAAGGGCAACATAAATAATATGAACTTTGTATATATGTCAAAAAGAAATAATGGATAATGAAAAATTGCTACACAAACGACATGAGGAAACAAAAGGAGTACCTGGAACGCTACCATTTCATGCTTTTATACCAGCAACACTAAACCGCTAAATAAGAGGCCCTCGCTCCAATATAGAGAAAGACTGTGCTGTAGTCTTTTTTTTACTTTAGGTACTGACCACGCATCGGTATTGCAAGCACCCTAACATGGTGCGATTTTGACATGATTTTGGCTAACTTGCTATCCGATTTTGACTACATAGAGAAAAATCAAACCGCGTGTACACACCTTAAGGTTTGTACATGACAATATTCCTGCTTTTGCTCATTATTTATTACGAGTACATTACAAGTCTGAACTTGCCAGCTGCATGGTTAGTGCATGACTGTTCCAACCGCTGTACTTAATATTTTGTTTTGCTCCTGTTCCCAAAGGCATCCAAAAATGAAACCAGATGCTTCGATCTAGCGGCCATCTATACAGATTCAAGATCAATGGCTGGCGGGTGCCGGCATTGAAGAAGGAGGGATGGCGCGAGGTGGGATGCTGCATGGAGCAGCACGGAATTGCATTCAATCTGGAGATTCTAAGCAGAAAGAGACTTGTCTGCCAAGTCTATTCCTGCTTTCGAATCATTGCCTCGGGGCTGTGCATCGGGATTGAATCTGCATCGGATGCAGCTAAAGGCTGTTCAATTTTTATTAGATTTTGCTTCTAGAAGCAACATCAAATTGAAAACATTTCAAAATCGAAGTGTGTATAAATCCCTTTATACCTATATTTAAACCTACATTTAATTTATTCAAGGTCACATCATGTGACCTTGAAATGAAAAAGTCAATATTTAAAATCTATTTGTATGTGAACTATGGTTTCTTAGCTTCAAAACAAGACCAACATGAAAATTTCTACCACATCTAGAAACAAAGTTATGTTTATTTTAATTTGACATTGCAAGAATACATTTTTCATTTTTGTCAGGTTTGAAACCCTGTTGCATGAAGGGCTAAAATTTTACATATAAAAGTATCTTTGTTTCATCTATCATCCTACAAAATGTCATGAAAATCTGAGAGAGCTTGGTTGGAAGCTGTGATGATTTGGCATGGATGACCCAAATAGAAAATCTGAAATTTCAAGGTATGGCTAAATATTAGGTCAAGTGTAGGCAACTGGCAGACCGCGGTCCACCTCCGTACCGCAAAGGGCAAAAATGCAGACCGGCGAGATGTGGCCATTATGTCTCTCCTGGCCCCATTCGCCTCCTGAAGCCTCTTCTGGCTTCAGCGGTCCCAGTAATGCATTGTGCGGGTGTGCCGGTGATGTCACCGCACACTCGCGCACTGCAAGGGCTGAGAATCTCTGGCAGTCTGTCAGGAACACAAGCAGCAGAGGCAGGAACGGTGGCGGTGCAGAGAATACAGTGGCGGAGGTAGCGGGCAGAACACAGTGGTGGTGGTGGCAGTGGGCAGAATACACAGTGGGCAGAATACTGCTGTGTAAGTTTAAAATGTTTGGCTTTTTTTTCCTTTTAATGTGGTTGCTGCTTGCTGTGGAGGGGGTGGAGAAGGGGGGGTGGGGTATCTGTTCATCCCTGTTTAATGGGATGGAGCTTTCTGGCCCCCATGGAAACAGCTTAACTTTATTGTTGGGGGGGGGGGCAGTCCTGAGGGGCACAGGGAATGAGGTTTTATGTGGCAGTTTGGTTTTTGTCATCAGAAGGTGACTCTTAATTACAACACAGATATTTGATTGTGTGGACCTCGATCAAAATAATTAGAACTATCCAGACTCCGTTAAAAATTACTTGCTTACCCCTGTATTAGATGAATGTCAGTTAACCAGGTCCAGAGCTGCATAGTAAAACACAGCCACATCATGCTGCTCCATGACATGACACTCGAACCACTTTGTGCGCTTTAGTTCTCTAGAAGCAATGAAGGCTTCATACTGTATTATAGTGCAGTGCATTGCTGGGTAAAATAGATGCAACTTAAGAGATAATTTAATAGTGAAATAGGCAAAGGCTGTTGTGTATGGTTTTGGGATCTGTGGAGTTCAAGTGAAATCGCATAGTCAAAATCGTTCATAGCCAAAAACGCACCATGTGCATGCACCTTTAGATATACCGTATATACTCGAGTATAAGCCGACCCGAATATAAGCCGAGGCACCTAATTTTACCTAAAAAAACTGGGAAAACTTAGTGACCCGAGTATAAGCCGAGGGTGGAAAATGCAGCAGCTACTGGTAAAGTCCCCTGTATAATAATACAAGGACACCACAGGCTGCTCCCCCTACATAATACAAGGACACCACAGGCTGCTCCCCCTACATAATAACAGGACACCACAGGCTGCTGCCCCTACATAATAACAGGACACCACAGGCTGCTGCCCCTACATAATAACAGGACACCACAGGCTGCTCCCCCTACATAATAACAGGACACCTCAGGCTTCTCCCTCTGCATGGGACACCACAGGCATTGTTCAATCCAGCTCACGGTGCAGTGTAAATGGGTGACCCGGGTCACAGCAACCCGGGGCCCATTCTCACCAATGACATAGCCAGCACTGAGAGATGATCCCATCTCCAAGCACTGGCTCACAACCCACATTACATGACAGCAACCACCTGGCATTAATGTCAATAGGGACACTGGTGTAAAACGCCACAAGCCTTTTAGCCTCACTTAAAGTGTGACTGACCTCCATCCCCTGTACTGGGGGGTTGCAGCTGCCACACTGTCTGGCTCCACAGAGAGGCGGGGGGAGGAGGGTGCACAGCCGCCGCTGTCCTCCTGGTGTGTCCGCCGCTGCCCTGCTCGCCGCTGCCGCTGCCCTGGTCGCAGTGCTCAAGAGGGAGGTAGAGGGTGCCGCTGACAGGCTCCACGTGGGGAGGGGGGTGCGCGGCGGCAGCCGCTGACTTCGTCGCGCTGATGCCGTCGCCGTCCTCTGCTCTGTAATGGCCAGGCCTCCTGCACCATACATGTCCTCAATGCAGGAGGCCGGCGGCCATGTTTCTGTAGCCGCGGCCATCTTCCCTAAGCCGCGGCTACAGTATTAAAGCCACTGACTCGAGTATAAGCCGAGTGGGGAATTTTCAGCAAATAAAAAGGGCTGAAAAACTCGGCTTATACTCGAGTATATACGGTACTCTATGATCTCTCCAGTACTACACTTATGCTTGGTACACACTAGAGCTTATGAACTAAACATCCCAGCATGCCATAAATCAGTTCCAACATAGCCAAATAGCAAAACTAAGGCAATGCATGCTGGGATATGTAGCTCATACAGCTGGAGTGCTGCTTATTGCTCACCCCTGCACTAGAGGATAGGTCATCCGATCCTGTGGATTGGATCAACATATAGGGCAAAACATCTAGGTGGGGGTATTCAATCCCAGTGCTGAATTTTCTCCTGGGTAGCATCAGCCAAAACAGTGTGGATCGACAAAATTGTGGCAAATGTGTATTTTGGCAAATTTTGCAGCTGTGAAACGGCACTGGCGAAAATGGACTCAAACTGTCAAAAACGCTAGTGATTGAATACGAATTGCGAATTATTGCAGATTTGTTTGCCTGGCCAGGAAATTCGAATTTAAGATTGAATACCCCCCCCCCCTTTGTGTTTACCTACTACGTCGTACTCCAGCATGTCAACAACATTGTTCGTAATGGACAATGTATTTTTCTCTTCACAACTGACATGACCGATGATGGCTCGCGTCACATACACACATTGAGTAGTGTGTGCCCAGCTAAAAAGGTTTGTCATGTATATCTTGTAAGTTATAATATTTGTCGACTAACTTTATTTAGTAATAATTTTAATGCCATTTCAATTTATTCTGGACACCAAAAGGGTTAATGCAAAAGTTGTAAGAACCTTGTGCAAGCTCTTTTTTAATTAAAGAGGCAATCATTAAAAACAAACACAGGAAAAGGGTGTGGAAACTATACAGAACAATAAATCTGTAAATGATTTGAAGAAGTAAATTGCATTGGTATGAACTTTAGATGATTAATCAGTTTATTCATAAAAAATGATGGCTTACGCATTCTTCTTTTCTATGACTGTGAGACAGTCTTATGTCATTTGAAAATGGCATAACTAAGTGAGATTTGTGTGGTCTAGCCATGCATTAATGTACACACTTGAAAGCTCATACTGTATAGGCTTCAGAGTTAGAGCTTTTACAGAATGCCTTAAAATTATGAATACTAGTTCAGAAACACATCATGGACTATGTTATCTTCCCCACTTCCACAAACAGTTGGTGTTCAAAGGTTCTGCTTTTTGATCTCTTCTTTCTGTATACATCCTGTTTAGGGGAGCTCATCAGCTCTTTTGATCTTGAAATATTATCTCTACACTGATGATTCTCCAATCTACCTTTCCTTCCCTCTTCTCCTCTCTTCTCACGTGTATCTCCAAATGCCTCTGTGATACTAGATAATCCAGGAGTGGACGCTCTATATACAACTGGACTGTTTACAATTGGATAAGATCAAACTCGACTGGTCTAGGCAGGACTTGAACTCAAATGCTTGCAAAGATGCAGATTCCAGGAGCACATGCATAGCATACAGCACAGGCTGAGAGACCATGCAACAGTGACTCCTAGTCTTAGGAGTCTTTTTATAAACCCAGTGACTGGTTGCGATTTGATCTTGAGTTCAGCTAAGCAGAAGCTTAGTCAGAAGTGAAAGACATGATCTAGGCAAGATGGTGGCGCTCCATACTGGAATTGGCGGTAAACTATTCGTGGATTGCACTCCCCTTAGGATGACTGTGGCCTGACAGCTGATTAATCAACTGAGAAAGCAGACACTGGATAGGTAAGCATTGAATCCGCCAGCTGGTGTAAACCTAGCAGTTTTTTATTCTAAACAGGTTTAAAGCAGCCCATACACGCTGCGATGCCGGGCTGTCCGTTCTGTGCTTTGAGGTGCGCGCTCCCGCGGCACCTCATCGCACAGTACAAAAATGTGCTTGCACATACGTTTCATCAAATTGCATCGCATTGCATGCACAACGGATGCACATGCAATGCAATGCAATGCAATGTGATCCGTGCTATTGAAGCCCACAACGCACGCCCGCATCGGGACGTGTATGGGCTGCTTGAGACCAAGTTAATTATCTTCCCACAATTTTATCATCCATTGAATGCACAATCATCTCCTCTAGCCCTCACCTGGGCTGTCTTGGAGTTACTGTAGGACTCCTGACCTATTCTTCCAACCACATATTCAGTACCTTTTGCAGCCCTCCAGTTTCCATCTCAAAAGTATCTCCAGGATCAGCCCTTCCCTTACCAAGATGCTAACAAGAACCTCATCCACTTAGGGGTGATCTCTAGATTGGACTACTGTAACCTCCTCCTATCCGCCCTCCCTGGTATCTGTGCCTTCACTCCAACATGTGCTTCATGCTTCCACCCAGCTCATCTTCTCCAACATGTACTAGGTCTGCCTCCCTTCTCCTACAATCCCAATTGTAAAGCACAACGGAATATGATGCGCTATATAAGAAACTGAATAAATAATCCCTACATTGGCTTCCATTCTGAACCCAAATCAAGTTTCTCACACTAAAAAAGCCCTCAGAATTCTTGGCCCATTTACATCTGACCTCATCTCCCTTCACACACTTCCACCCGCCCGAAATACTCCTCAAATAAACGCTGCCTCTCTTGCCAGTTGATTACTTCCTACTATTACCACCCTTAAATATTTTGGCCATGGTGCTCCTTATATCTGTACTTCTCA
Source organism: Crinia signifera (assembly GCF_055691185.1). Classification (NCBI taxonomy): domain Eukaryota; kingdom Metazoa; phylum Chordata; class Amphibia; order Anura; family Myobatrachidae; genus Crinia; species Crinia signifera. The sequence continues at coordinate 227,471,177 of NC_139219.1, forward strand.
CCCTATCAGACTCTCCGCCAAATTTCAAACTGGTTCTCAGGACCTACTTTTTCACCAAACCCAGCAATCTTCCCTGATCAACTGGATTTGCTTTATTTAGCAGAATCTATACTACTTAATGTCTAAAAGACACAAGCATGAGGCAAACATGAGTCTTTTTTATATACACACACACACACACACACACACACACACACACACACACACACACACACACACACACACACTAGAAAGACAGATTTTTCTTTTCCATTAAAAGATGGTGAGACCCTGACCACATTTAATGATTTTAGTCTTTCCTCAATGCCATTATAGCTTTTTTTTTCTCCTGGAAATTCAATTTTAATCAGGGCATTCTCCGTCAAAGCAAGGATATTGAGGTGACTGATAGACTGTAGAATGGGTCAATAAAAGTAATTAGAACTGTGTCAAGCAGGGGCACACATGGCAGAACATATCCCAGCCGCAAGGTAAGCAGTCTGGCATGTGGTGTATCTGTGAGCAAGATCTTTTTCACCTATTAAAATGTGCCAGCAATGACCAGACATGTGTGTAATTATATCAATTGCTGGCAGACAAACATCAGGATGTCAGTTTGCCTAAACGTCATATCTCTGCATATTTACACAGTGGAAGCAAATGTAATGATAATGGATGACTGCTTGATTGGCTAAATTAAGAACCATTTTGATTACATATTTTTTGGTACATGTGAGTTATCCGGACGCCCGATTTCAAAATCGGGTCGGATCGGGCACATCGCATCGCATCGCATGCGACCATCGGATGCGATGCGATGCGATGCGATGACCCGATTTTTCCATAGGAATCAATGTTAAAATGGACTGAGTCCATTTTAACATGGAATTCAATGGGAAAAAGGGGTCCTTTTCATACCCCTACTATCCAAGTGGGCATGGAGTTGGATATAAACCTGTGGCGAGCGTAGCGAGCCACCGAGCCCGAAGCGTGGCGAGCGTAGCGAGCCCCGCGAGGGGACACGGAATACCGTCCCCTCGCGGGGCTCGCTTCGCTCGCCACGCTTCGGGCTCGGTGGCTCGCTACGCTCGCCACAGGTTTATATCCAACTCCATGCCCACTTGGATAGTAGGGGTATGAAAAGGACCCCTTTTTCCATAGGAATCATTTTAACATTGATTCCTATGGAAAAATCGGGTCATCGCATCCGATGGTCGCATGCGATGCGATGCGATATCGCATCGCATCGCATCTGATTGTATGCCTTAACTTAAGGCATACAATCAAAAAATCGGGCGTCCAGATAACTCACAAGTACCTATTTTTTTATAATTTGACCATGCTCCTGCTTTACTACACACGTTAATTATAATCCCTTTGTGATCTCTTTTTGGTTGTCGAACATCTCATAAAATCCACATATTTTGAAGTCTGTTATTAAAACCTATCCGCACCAAAATCAGGGTATCTTTAGTTTTCAGCTTAGGTTCACACAGCATCCACAACTCAAATCTGGTCACAATGCATATTTAAAATCGGGACTCTTTATAAAAACTCAAGTAAAATGATTGCTAACACATTAAAAAACACGTGTTCCATCCAAGAGATACAAGCACTGAACAACCTACATCCAGCCGAATACATGACAATAAAATATTTAAAATGTTTTAATAAATAACCTGTATCTTAGTATTATTTAGTAGAAAACGTCTTCTAAAAAATGAAAAATGTATTAATACAATAAACCACAACAGGATCTACTTACAAAAAGGCTATTATGGAGAAGAATAAGCGATCAATGAAACGTGTTACAGGAAGTTACAAAGGGCAGCAATGACGATAGGAAAAAAAATAAAAATGGTTCACCACTGGAATGATTGCTACCCTTTCTTAAGCCAGGTACACATTAGAGGACAGGCAATCTTGCCAATTGTCAGGGCGTTTTTACCTTTACCCTGGACCATGACAAAACTGCCAGTACAGACTAGTCTATGTAATGAATGACAGATCAACAGCTTTTTCCAGTGATTGCAAAAAATCCCAAAAATAGTCGGTACCCCTCACCTTTGGGGTCCTACCTGACTTTTTCTGGGTCCCAATGGAATAAAGCCTCCTCTCTTCTCCTCTTTCCACCAGCATGGCAAATACAGAAGCCTCCTCTCCCCCACATGGCATATACACTGAGTAGAGGGCAGGCCCGAGCCTATTTTTGGGAGGAGCAAGAAAACATAGATTTTGGCGCTCCTTGCTGTGGCGATTGTGGGTCAGTGGGTATGAATTGGCCCACTCACATAAAGCAAGATATACATATACTAGAAAATAGATAATCCTGAAACAGGGACAGTGTGCACCAAAGACATGCACCAAAAATGTAGGGAATAGCTTTGTGGGGAAGGTGCTTGGCCACATAATAATACCAATTCACATTACACCACACAGTAATGCCATTTATACACACTGCACCAGCTAATGCCACTTGGACACTGTGCCAGGATTACGCATGCCATAATGCCCATTATGCCACACACCATTATGCCCATTACACAACGTGCCACACACAGTAATGCCCTGTACATATTATGCCACACATGGTGTTCATTCTAGCACTCGCCGTCTTTGAAAACCCATGCCGTTCCTCTTCCCTGCCTGGGGTGTTGCTCTCTGCTGTAATGCTTCCAGCAGAGTGTGGTCTGTATATCAGCACTGATATGCAAACCAGACATGTGCTAGAAACACCACAGCAGACAGCGACACCCTAGGCAGGGAAGAGAAACTGCATGGGTTTTCAAAGATAGTGGGTGCTAGAATGAACACTAGGAGAGCGCAGCACATATCATGCTCCTGCTCCAACATCTCAGATGTTGCCACTGCTGGATGCCGCAGCAGTAGTTGTATCGGAGAGCCAGGGGGACTATGCAATCACAGCCTGAGGGAACTGGATCCTAGATGTTAGACAATAAACAGCCTGAGCAGGGAACGATGCAGAGAGATAGAGGTCACTTCCTGGCCAGTGGCGGGGCAGTGACTCCACAGACCACACAGCTCTACTGCAAAGGCACTGCGGCTTGAAATACTCACCAATCCATGCTGCGGCATGCTTCTCCTCCTCCTCGCAGCCATACAGAAAAACTGAGTCCCTGGTGACCAAAAGCAGGTAAAATACTCGGTATGGCGAGTATTTGCAAACCCTGTTTTTCTGTCCTTCATTATGTTGTGGTGCCACGTGGCATTCAGAATACAGACACTGGCAACCCAACTGCCATCAGAAGATCGGCATCAGAGCTTTGGAAATGAGAGGGCGAGAGCGAGCGAGACACAGAGGGGGAAGTGCTGTGCTGATACTGATCCACAATCCTCCTCTGTGTCCTAGACTTAGCACTCTGCTTGGCATGACTGACTGAGCATAGGAGAACACAATGCAGCATAGAGGGGATGCATGGTCACTGGCTGTGGTGTGGAGGAGGGAGGACAGAAAGGAGCAGCAGTGGGCACTGGCAGCCCCCAAAAAGTAGTACTGTATGTGAAAATTGAGGAAAGTGAACAGGGCAGTGAACGCTACTCCTGTGGGCATTGTGTGCACAAATGGTATTAGTCCTATGGGCATTATGTGTGTAAGGGGCTCTACTCCTGTGGGCATTATAGTTACTATTAGGTGACCATGCTCCTTCTTGTGAAGCCACACCCCAATATTTTTGACGCACACTTTCACTATAGGTTGGAGAGCACACCCATTCACTTTCCGGATCAGAGAGCCAAAAGGTCTAGTAACGGCACTGGCTCTAATATACTGTGTATGTCCCATATAGTAGAGAGAGATCCATCCGGATGACCGGCGGTGTAGATGATGGCAGTCGGAATATATATATGAAACTGCGCCTGGCGCGAGTAAGTGCACGTGTCACACTTACTGTCCCGCTGGATGCAGATTTTTTAAACGGTGAGCAAATATGTGCATCAGATCACAGGAAAACAGTTTCCCTTTTAACAAAGCTCGGTACTTGTGTATTTTCACGGCGCCCAATATAGCGGATGAGATATCAGCCGATATATTGATCCGAACCGATTTTTGACCTGTTCATAACCGCACTATGCATGGAGTTGATTTTATATATGGCGAGCGCAGCGAGCCACCGAGCCCCGCGGATTACTGCGCTCGCCACACTATATAAAATCATTATGAACAGGTCAAAAATCGGTTTGGATCACATTGATATATCGGGCGATATCAGATCCTATATATTGGGCGCCGTGAAAATACACAAGTACCCAAAGCTCTTGCTTTTTCTAAAAGAATATCCAACCCCATCACCAGACCCCCGCCCCTGAGCAGACTCCACTCCATTAGGGCTGCTTCCAGAAGTTTATGTTTTTGCTGGTGGGTGCTCAAGACAAAAATATAGGGGAGTGGCTTCATGGAAAAGGGGCGTGGTCACAAAATAATACTGATTTATATTACGCAGCACAGTTGTCTCCAATATTCAAATTATGGCAACAGTGCCAAATATATAAATGCCCACACAGTACCTGTGCCAGCGAGGAGGGAGGGGGAAGGCAGTGGGACACGGGTGAGCAGGCCGCTGCTGAGTGGGTGCTCATCAATTTCCGTGGGTGCTCGGGCCCTCAAGCACCCACAGAATCGGCACCTATGCCCTGAATTTGACCAAACCATGGTGCAAAGAAAGAATTCCCCATAAGATACTATGGGACCTATAAATAGAGTAGACAATGGGAGTGGATGGTTCTTCCGCAATGTTTATGGTGTAGAAATAGGAGGTACAGTAGGAGACAGAACATTCTCAATCTGCGAGCAACAGCCAAGGAGAAGAGCTAGGGTAACGCACTGCTGGAACTGTGTGAGGAGAACAAATAGGCATTACAGCACATTCCGCTTCTTTCTCTTGGCACTTTGTAACCTGTTTACTTTTTACTGGCAGGTGACATCTTATCCCCCTGGAACATCATGTAATAAGTGAGCATGCCTCACAGAAAAAGCAATGTGCAGGAATGAAGAGAAAGTAAACACATTGGGCCTGACGCAGAGCTGGAAGCAACTTTGTTGCAGATGTTCCCAACGTGATCTATTTGGGAATGTGCAGTCAGAGCCCCCTTATACATAGCTTGGCCTCATAGCAGTACTTAGCAGATCCCTGGGGAAAAAGTTCAGTACGAAAAAGGAGTGTATTTATGTAAATTCATGGCTCTGCTTAGCTGTAATGTAGCACAGACATAATTGGACATGCACACAACTCTGTTTCCCGTAGTGATGCACTTTCTTCCTGAGCATGTGTTAAAACATGCAAGACCCACTCTGCAAACAGACTTCCATTCATCAGCCCATTAGAAAAAGCAGATTTGTGTAGTAGGTAGTCCTGGAAGATTTCTAACTCTGCTGTGTTACACACTTGTATGGGAATATATAATAATAATATCTTAAGTGGCAGTGCGTATACTACAGTGTTTTATGCATGGCCGCCAGACTGCCCTGCTGACATGCATGGGTGGAGTTCTTGCTCTATGGACTCTGGATTCAGTTTACAGCCATTGCTGGAGGTCAAAGTTCTGGAATTTAGAATAACAGGGCCATAAACCTAGCTTAACATCTGCAATAGTAACTTCCAAAAGAACATTTGCCTTTCATGCATGCAAGACAGCCAATAAAATATACTGTCATAATTTCATCATCTTGAAGGTCCCAGACAAAGCTAATGGAAAGGCAGATAACTTTTCAAAGAACCAACCAACCAAATCATTCACCTCCGCCCTGCCATATAGTCTAATGTCTGGAACAAATTTCTAAATTCTAGGAAGGGTGGGCCCACTAATCGAGAGAACTTAGATATGGCGACTGAGGATTCAAATAATAATAATAAAAGTAATAACAATTATAATAAAAAAAGGCAAAGAAAATTAACCCACAAATTCAGAAGCAGGTGACATGCTACTTTAACCCCTTCAGTTGTGTTTTTTTTCCTAGAAAGTGCTCCCCACTGGGCGAGGTTTTTATGGGGAGTGCTCCCTAAAAGAAAAACCCACCCCTGTGACCCCAGGTCCAGGCAGTGCAGCTGAAGAGTCTATCAGCCGCTGCCCGGTCCTGCCCCTGGCAACCCGGCTGTGTGCGGCGTGACGTTACAAGGTCACGCTGCACACAGTGGGGGGGAAAGAGCCAGACAGCCACTGAAGCTAAGTGTGGCGCTGATCTCAGCTGCGCTGCCTGGGAGGAAGGGAGCGCAGGCAGTGGCACTCCTGAGAATTTCTGGGTTTGCCAGTTTGCGCACTGGAGCAAAACCCAGAAAATTCTGGGGAGTGCCACTGAAGGGGTTAAACAGATCGGAAGAAAAATAGGTAATTCCCAAGAAAAGTCCATGAAAAGGTTTGCTTTAAAGTGGTCACCATAGGCTAAAGAGCTGTCAGGCACATTAATAATGGTAAAATCTTGCAAGCAAAAAGATTCAAATGACATCAAGAAGTTCGTACATCCCTCCAGAATGTTATATTTATACAAGTTAACAGCAAGGATTTCTGTATATTAAACCAGCAAAATAATAAAGGTGACACAGACATTAAAATTACAGTTTTGTTGACAAATAGTATGTACAAGAATCCGATCCTAAACACCAACAGTAGTGATCCCGAAAGTCAGAAGACTGACAACAGGATATAGACACATCACGGAGGTAAGTACAGGGGATAATGGGCCTTATTCTGATCGGTGCGGCCCGATCAGAATATGCGGCCGCAACCGTGCAGGCGAATCCCCGCCTTCCATACGGATCGCCACCTGCCGTCCGTACGCGGATATGTGGCGATCCGCATGAAATTGGACGGGGATACGCCTCCTCCGTCTTGGGAGCAGCCCCTGCATTCGATGGTCGCCGAACATCGAATGCAGGGCCGCACGCTCCACCAGGTCCCGCAACACAAGACCACACGGACACTTGTCCGTGTGAAATCATGTATGGGGGCGGGCAGCTGACATCCGGCGATGTCAGATGCCCGCCCCGTACCCACGCGTCACGGCCTCATTACCATGCATACGCCCCGCGTTTGCATGGGAACGCCCATGAAACGGGGGGCGTATGCATAGGGTAATGAGACTAAGTAGCCCCTCACGCCCCTCTACGCCCCCTGTGCGGCGTATAAAGAATCCATGCGGCGAAATCACCTGCACATGCGCAGAGTGACCTCTGCACATGCGCAGACGATAAACATCGGCGGGCCGTACGCAAGCGGGAATATCCGCACCGATCAGAATAAGGGCCAATGTTAGGATTGGCTTAGGTATAGGAGATAAAAAATACTTACCTGGTTGTCCCATCATGATCCCACTGTCTGTCTTCTGATTTCATAACCAACCTATTTAGGTACCATTACTAACAATCAGATGAAGCTCGTCCCACATTAATCAGTGTTCTACTAGGATCTCAAATGATCAATTATGGAGAATATGTAGTGAAATCCTACACAGTAACTCTGCCAATTGGTCACTCAAGCATCAGTCACAGAACAGAAGAGATTTTCTTCCAGTTATTTATATAGAGCACACATATTCTGAAGTGCTTTACAGAGAATATTTTTTTCATTGACATCAGGAAACCCACAAAAGCATAGGAAGAATATACAAAAGAAAAACAAAAATGGAGACCTCATGGGAATCAAACCCAAGACCTATTCAGAACCTTCTGAGGAGAAGTAAAAGCCTATAGAGGGAGGTCATATCTAGTGAACTCTAATCTAGCATGTTCCTGATGCTACTCACCATCAATCTAAAACGGTCACAGTATCTGGTCTCGATTTCTACATGTCAACTGGCAGCTGCTTGGGAAAAACAAACCAACCCCCCCCCCCCCGAATGTTCCAACCTTTTGGGGGGAGATCATTGCTAAACTGTTGCACATACTACTGCCTCACAGCACTGAGGTAATCAGGGACGTGCAGTCAGGGGAGGCAGGTGAGGCAGTGCCTCCCCTGTCATTAATGAGTAACATGCTAAAATGATATAGAAAATACTTATGACATAATGTGTCATAAATACAGTTTATGCTTTATATTATTATAATGTTCACCCCATTTTTTTTTTTTTATGGTTTAGGAGGCACCAAGAGCGGTGCCTCCCGCTGTCAACGTTAGACTACAGAAACAGGGGGCGGGAAGTGAGCGGGGCCAAGCACCAGGCTGTAAAAGCCCATTCAAAAAAGGCTGTAAAGCGGCACCTCGAGCAGCGCCTCTGACAGGGACGTGCTTTCTGCCTATATGAAAGTACGCCCCTATCACTGAGGCAGATGTGATTGGGCAAGCCTCAGTGACAGGGGCGCCGTGCTTTCATATAGGCAGAAATCGCATGTCTCTGACTGTCACTGGGGCACTTCTAATGACATTTCTACAGGCGGGCGGCGGCTCTTAAAACTGTGCCTGCTCCTCTCTTTCCTACCCTCAGCTACTGTCACAGCTCCGCAGCGCTTCTGACATCCAGAAGCAGGGAGACGACTGAAGCCTGCTGGGAGCCTGCTATGATTTACTGTCCTGGCTTCAGTGTCTGCGCGCCGTGTGACTGCAGTGCACTCGGCTGACTGACTGCCTCCTACACACCAGAGAACCAACAGAGCTCAACGTGCTCTAAGTCCTGGTGCCTGCAATTAAACACCACAATACTAAAGGTATTTAGGTGGTGCGTGGGTACAAGGTATATTAGGTATATACAGTAATAAATAAGGGGAGTATGGTGGACAGGGGGGGGGGTATATACAGTATATAACTGTGTATTGGAGAATGATAGGTATATAGTATTCCAAGGGTATATTAGGAGTGTGTGAGGTGTGATACTGTACGTATTTAGGATGTAACGTGTGTGTGGTGAAAGTAATTTATGTATATATAAGGTGTGGGGGATGTGGGGTGATAGGAATAAAATATAAAGGGGTGTGTGGGGTGATAGACATTTAAGTATGGTGTTATAGGCATAAAGCAAATAAATAAAGGTTGTGTGTGTATATTGCAATATTGGTAAATGTTGGGAGTGCTGGGTATGTGTTGCTTCTGCGCTGAAGCAACCTGGACCCAGCACTACCCACAGAGCTCATCAGCGCTGGCTCCAACAAGCCAGTGCCTCACTAACCACTAACCTCACCGCACGTCACTGGAGGTAATGGATTTGATTCCCACCATGGCTCTAACTGTGCGGAGTTTGTATAGTCTCCCTGTACTTGCGTGGGTTTCCTCCAGGTACTCCGATTTCATCCCAGTCCAAAAATATACAGGTAGGCTAATTGGCTCCCAACAAAAATTAACCCTAGAATGTCTGTGTGTGTACATGTGATAGGGAATATAGATTGTAAGCTCCACTGGGGCAGGGACTGAGGTGAATGTTCAATTATACTTTGTAAAGCGCTGCAGAATATGTATGCGCTATATAATAAACAAATATACATTCTATGGAATACTGTATGTGACTAGCTTTCTGTAGGATGATTTATAAAGCTTTAATAACACACAGCAGCCATTGATCGCTCACAATGCTATACAGGTTGAGTATCCCGTATCCGAGTATCCGTTATCCGAATTATTCCGAAAACCAGACATTCCAGAAACTAAATAAAAAATATTTTTTTTGCTAAAAACTCACTGGGGACATTTGTAACAGCACTACTGGTGACATGATATGTAACTGGTACTATATATGTGCAGGAAAATGATTGCTTGGCATTCAAATTCAATATCTGAGATAGTACACACATTTTGTTTCATGTTTTGAAACCTTGTTTTTTGAACAAATAAAATATATTTGTGTGTATTTTATGTGTTTATACAGCATACATGCAAGATACTTCAAAATACATAATTGAAATATTAAAATATTCCGAAATACGGAATAATCAGTTATCCAAAATTCTCCTGGTCCCGAGCATTTTGGATACGGGATACTCAACCTGTATTTTATATTCTACAATGACCTGGGGCCTGATTCAGAGTTGATCGCGATTATGCAAATTCGCAATACATTCAATTAGCGAATGAATGTCCATGCATGCGGATCACCGCATGCAGATGCAAGCAATGCTGCTGCTGCCATGGGACTGCCAAGTATTGGGCGCAGTGTGTGTGGTGCACATGGGGCCCAGTGGTTAGTACAGGTTGAGTACCCCTTATCCAAAATTATTCCGAAAACCATACATTCCAGAAAGTGAAAAAAAATCTTGCTAAAAGCACTACTGGGGCCACCTGTAACAGCATTACTGAGAGCATGATATGTGGAATGCAGTTAGAAACCAGGCTGTCGGAATCCCGGCATTCAAATTCCTGACGCCGGAATCTCAACACTTTCTCCTCTATGGGTGTCGTGGACAGCCATAGAGGGAGAATAAATTAGCGTGCCGAGCGCAGCGAGCCTGCAAGGGGGGGCGATCCACGCACCCCCTTGTCGGGATTTTGAACACCGGGATTCCGACCGCTGGGATTTCGTATCAAACCCCGATATGTAACTGGCAAATTTGGGGGTAGATGTATGAAGCAGTGATAAGGGAGGCGAAGTGATAAAGTGCCTGGTACTTATCACTGGCCAATCAGCTCCTGACAACTTCCAGGCTGGGTTTAAAAAATAGGATTTTGGGTACCTACCGGTAAATCCTTTTCTCGTAGTCCATATGGGATACTGGGCTTCACTACTATGGGGATTGAGACCTCCGCAGGAGAGACAGGCACATAAAAGAACTTTCAGTGTGGGTGCACTGGCTCCTCCCCTCAATCTCCCTCCACTAGTCAGTTAATGCAAAAACTGTGCCGAAGGAGAGCATGTGAGGAGTATGTGATAATGTATTGTGGTGAGATTCATCCAGCACACCCAAACGAACAAAAAACATATAAAAGAGGTGAATCCTAACAACTTAAGAGGACACCTGTAACTAGAACAAATCTATAGTCATATTTATCCTATAGAAAACAAGGCAATAAGCCTAACAATAAAGTAGGTCTGACAGCAGAAAAAGCCGCACTGAGGCGGGCTCCCAGTATCCCATATGGACTACGAGAAAAGGATTTACCGGTAGGTACCCAAAATCCTATTTTCTCTACCGTCCAATGGGATACTGGGCTTCACTACTATGGGGAGGTCCCAAAAGCTACCAGAACGGGTGGGAACGTGCGGATTCTGCTGTAGAACCGCATTCCCGAACTGGGAATCCTCCCTGGCCAGGGTGTCAAACTTGTAGAACTTCACAAATGTGTGTTGCCCTGACCAAGTTGCGGCCCTGCATAGCTGCATTGCCGACACCCCTCGAGCAGCCGCCCAAGAGGTACCTACAGACCTGGTTGAATGAGCCTTTACTGAAAAAGGAAGCGACAAACCAGCTGATGCATAAGCCTGCTGGATAGTACATCTTATCCACCTGGCAATGGTACGCGTTGAAGCAGGTAAACCCTTCTTCTGCGCATCATAAAGCACAAACAGGCTGTCCGTCTTACGGATCCTAGCTGTGCGCTTGACATACCCCTTAAGGGTGAGGACCACATCCAAGGTATCTGGTATATCTGGGTGTGTCGCGCTAGAAGGAACCACAATAGGTTGGTTTAGGTGGAACCCTGACACCACCTTTGGAAGGAATTGTGGTCTAGTCCTGAGTTCCGCCCTATCGTTGTGGAACACAAGGTAAGGGCTCCGACAAGATAAGGCCCCGAGCTCGGACACCCTCCTGGCCGAAGCTAGAGCCAGCAAAACAACAGTCTTCCAAGTGAGGTGTCGCAGCTCAGACTCTTCCAATGGAACAAACCGGGCTGATTTTAAGAAAGTAAGAACTACTTCCAAATCCCATGGTGCAGTGGGAGGCACAAAGGGGGGCTGAATCCTCAGCACCCCCTGTAAGAAGGTTTGCACTTCCGGCAAGGCCGCAATCTTTTTCTGAAAAAACACAGATAGTGCGGAGATTTGGACCTTTAAGGAACCCAATCTGAGTCCCTTATCCAGGCCAGCCTGAAGGAAACGTAGCAGACTGTTTAATCGAAAACTGGCCGGAGGCAAGTCATTCTTCTCACACCAGGCAATATATCTGCGCCATATTACATGATAATGAGCAGCCGTCACCGGCTTCCTGGCTTTTATCATTGTAGTGACGACAGAGGGATGGAGACCCTTGTGGACTAAGATCTGCCGCTCAACCTCCAGGCCGTTAAACGTAGCCGCTGTAAGTCCTGGAAGACGAACGGGCCCTGGAGGAGCAGGTCTTCTCTTAGGGGCAGACGCCACGGGTCTTCCACTAGCATGGCCTGAATGTCCCCGTACCAGGCCCTTCTTGGCCAGTCTGGTGCCACCAGTATGGCCTCCGTCCCCTGATGCCGGAGCCGCTTTAGCACCCGAGCCAACAATGGGAGAGGTGGGAAGAGGTACACCAATTGGAAATCCCAGGTCCAGGTGAGAGCGTCCACCGCTATCGCCGCTGGGTCTCTGGTCCGTGCACAGTACATTGCTACCTTGTGGTTCAATCGTGAAGCCATCAGGTCGATCTGAGGGAGCCCCCACAGATCCACTATGGCATTGAACACTTGAGTGTGAAGGCCCCACTCTCCCGGGTGAAGATCGTGACGACTCAGGAAGTCCGCCTCCCAATTGTCGACCCCCGGGATAAAAATGGCAGACAGGGCCTGGACATTCTGTTCCGCCCAGGACAGAATTTTTGACGCTTCTCTCATGCAAGGCATGCTCTTGGTACCACCCTGCCGATTTATATAGGCCACAGTGGTGGCATTGTCCGACTGGACCTGGATCGCCTTTCCCTGTAACAATGGAGCTGCCTGTAACAGGGCATAGTAGACCGCCCTCAACTCCAGCTTGTTGATATGAAGGCCTGACTCCAGTGGAGACCATCGACCCTGTAGGCGGACTCCCTGTGTCACAGCTCCCCAGCCCCTCAGGCTGGCGTCCGTGGTTACCAGAATCCAGTCCTGGATCTGGAACCGTCTGCCTGCCAACAAATTGGATGAATCTAGCCACCACTGTAGCGAGATCCTGGTTCTTGTTGCAAGGCCAATCCTTCTGCGCATCTGCAGGGGGGAGCCGGACCATTTTGTCAGAATATCCAATTGAAAGGTCCTGGAATGGAAGCGGCCAAATTGTATTGCTTCGAATGAAGCCACCATCTTGCCTAGAAGCCGGAGGCAAAGATGGATCTGTACCAGAGGTGACTGTAGGACCTCCCTGACCAGCTGTTGTATTGCAGTGACCTTTTCCATCGGCAGAAAGACTTTTTGTTCTGATGTATCCAGGATCATGCCCAAGAAAACCATCCTCTGGGTTGGAACCAGCGATGATTTGGGCATGTTTAGGATCCACCCGTGGTCTCTTAGAACCTGTATGGACAGATTGAGAGCACTGCTTAAAGCCTCCGCCGACCCTGCTTTTATTAGCAGGTCGTCCAGGTATGGCACTACATTCACCCTTCGGAGCCTGAGTAGTGACATCATTTCCGCCATTACCTTTGTGAAAACCCGCGGGGCTGTCGACAGGCCGAAAGGTAACGCCCGGAATTGGTAATGGTCGTTCCCCAAGGCAAACCTGAGATAGAATTGGTGTGGGGGCCAGATAGGAATGTGTAGATAGGCGTCTTTGACGTCTATAGAGGCCAGGAACTCCCCTCTTTCTAGGCTGGCGATCACAGAGCGCAAGGACTCCATCCTGAACTTGAACACGCGCAGGAAGGGGTTCAGTGACTTTAGATTCAGGATGGGTCTTACTGAGCCGTCTGGCTTCGGTACCAGGAATAAGTTGGAATAATATCCCTGGCCCTGCTCCGTGTCTGGCACCGGTACAATTACCTGAGACTGAAGCAGCCTGGTAATGGCCCCCTGAAGGAGCACCTGATCTTCCTGGGATGCTGGAAGTGCCGACCTGAAGTATCGTCTGGGAGGGGGTTTGTCGAATTCCAGCTTGTAACCTAGAGAAATGAGACCTCTGGCCCAGGTATCCAGACCCGAGGCGTCCCACACATGGCTGAAATGCAACAATCGCGCTCCCACCGCGAGAGAGTCTCGTGGCGGGAAAACCCCGTCATGCTGCAGGCTTAGAGGAAGTCGCGGCATTTGGACGGTCCTGGGTGTTGGAGGTGTTAGGCTTCCTAAACTTGCCTCTCGTGCCCCTGCTGGCATTGGAGGCGCCCCTAGCCTTGGGGCGAAACCTGTTCCCACGAAAGGACTGCTGGGAAGCACCTGTGAAGGTACGCTTTGCAACCGTGGGGGCTGATGGAAGGAAGGTAGATTTTCCTGCCGTGGCTTTGGAAATCCAACCGTCTAATTCACTGCCAAACAGCCATTCTCCTGTAAAGGGAATACCCTCCACACTCTTCTTTGAGTCTACATCTGCAGACCACTGCCGCAGCCACAAGGCCCGTCTGGCTGAAACCACCATGGCTGAATTGCGCGCGTTAATTGCGCCCAATTCCTTTTGTGCCTCGCACAGGATTTTTGCGGTATCCTGAATGTGACGCAGGCTGTCCCCTATCTGGGCCACAGTCATGTCACCCAACAACCCTTCCTGAATCTGGGTTGACCAGGTATGAATAGCCTTGGCCATCCAGCAGCTGGCTAAAACTGGACGCTGGGATGCCCCACTAGCCGTATATATGGACTTGAGGGTAGCTTCCAGCCTTCTGTCCGCCCCGTCCTTAAGGGTGGATACCCCTGGGACTGGTAACAACACCTTCTTAGAGAGGCGGGAAACAGAGGAGTCCACTACCGGTGGCTCCTCCCATTTCTTTCTGCCCAAAGGTTCAAAAGGATATGCATTTGTGAACCTTTTTGAAAGAGTAAACCTCTTATCAGGGTTTTGCCATGCAGCCCTGAAAGCAGTTTCTAACTCTGCCTGCTCAGGGAAGTACACTGGCTGTTTCTTCTGAGTCATGAAGAAAGGATCTCCTTCTGTGGATGCCTCTACTGGGAGATCTAAAACATCCCTAATGGCCCTGATAAGGGGCTCGGGACCATGCACTGCCGTCTCAGGAGCTGGTTCCTGCAGACCCTGCTCCTCACCCTCCTCCAATATGTCCTCATCGTCCTCATCTGTGTCAGGATCCATAGCAGTAGCCTGCCTCTTTTGAGGCTGTGCGGGCGGAGGAGGTACATTTTGGGTATGAAGAATATCCACCCTGGCAGCTAACATGGACAATTCCCTCTGAACCCTCTGCGTTTGCTGAGTGTTAGTGGAAAGCTGTGAAGCCACAGAATCCAACAAGGTCTTTATGTTGGAGGCCCACGCAGGCTCCTGCTCGTCTGCCTGCGATTGCCCCGCAAGCTGTGGGGGAACCCCACTGATCTGGGTGTCAGCACTACTGGGCTGTGGTGACATACAAGCCTCACAAGTAACCTGGGACTGTGACTTGGGCACAAACTTGGTGCTACACACCATACAAGTGAACTTTTTCACCATGATGAGATAGTACTACAATGTCTGTAGTAACAAACACAACCCCCACGCAGTCACACACGTGCACACACTGCTGGATGTGTTTCCTCTGAGTGAAAACAGACTATGTCTGTAACTAAACAGTGGGGAAAAAACAGAGCAATTGGGGAGCCAAGTGCACCCTTAACCTGAACTCACAGATCTGGGTGAGCTGGTAACGCTAAACACAGTGTCTGACTAAGCTAGATAGCGCAGCAGCGCTAAATCGCTATAAAAACCTGCTGTCTCTGCCGTGCTGCAAGTACCCGGATCCACCACGCCAGTGAGGAGCCCTGTAATGGAGTCTGGCAGCGTGTGAAGAAGCAGGAAGTGACAGCGCGCGCCCAGCAGAGCTTGGTCCCGCTCTGAGAGAAGCCCCGCCCCCTTACACGGAGCTGGCGCTTACATATAATTATACTGACATTATTAAAGGTGTAAAATATATATATCATACATTATACCGAGGGGTGTCCCTGGCGGTCCAGCGGCAGCACCCCTATGCCAGTTATCAGACGCGGTGTTCACACGGTCCCTGCTGGAGAGCCGCCATTACTAGCCGTCGTCTAGCCGCACCAGAAATGGCTGCGGGGACCCCTTGTGGGACCCCCAGCCTGTACTCACCACCGATGTCTTCAGACCTGTCAGGGGTGTGCGGCGGCTAGGGGACTTGCTCGCTACAGCGCAATGCTGTGCGGTGACAAGTCCCACGCAGGACTGGATTGTCCTGTAGCAGGGTCAGCTCTGCACCTGAAGAGGTCGGGGACTGACCCTTCCCCTGACACCCACGAAGCAGGACAGCTGTGTGGTCACCACAGCGCCCCAAAATAACAAACTTAAAAATAAATGTGGAAAAAACTCTGGAGCATCCAGAAGCACTGCCTCTCCTGAGGCACATTTTTCAAAACTGACTAGTGGAGGGAGATTGAGGGGAGGAGCCAGTGCACCCACACTGAAAGTTCTTTTATGTGCCTGTCTCTCCTGCGGAGGTCTCAATCCCCATAGTAGTGAAGCCCAGTATCCCATTGGACGGTAGAGAAAAGACAGTTAGGAGCTGATTGGCCAGTGATAAAGTACCAGGCACTTATCACTTCTAGAAGAAATTACCACTAGGCGCTCGGGATGTAGATAATGAAATCGATGAAATATACAAATGTATGAAAAAAACAAAAACTTTAATATATGAAAATTAAAATTATCGCCTTATCACTGCTTCATACATCTACCCCTCAGTACCGGAGATAATACACAAACTTTGTTTCAGGTGTTGAAACTTTGTTTTATGCACAAATAAAATATATTTGTGTGTATTTCATGTGTTTATACAACATAAATGCAAGATACCTCAAGATGCGAAATATAAAAATATTCAGAAATACAGAATAATCAGTTATCCAAAATTCTTCTGGTCCCGATCATTTTGGATAAGGGATACTCAACCTGTATAGAAAATAAAATAGACATACACAAGGTCGACATTGTCAAAAGATTGACGCATGAAAATGTCAACATGTATTTTTTCGCCTTTTCTTTTCTCGTGTCGATGTGCCCGAGCACGTGGACCCCCAATTAGTGTGCTGCTTTGCTCGCCATGGCTCGGACCAGGTGATTCGATCCACTATCGCACAGTTCCCAATGGGAGTCCACGTGGATGGTAAAGTATGAAAAAGTATAAAAAAAAAAAAAAAAGATTTAAAAAACAATGAAAATAAAGCGGATGTTTACTTTTTCCTTGTCTACCTTCTCAGTGTGTCAACTTTTTGTCAATGTCGACCTTGTGACAATGTCAACCTATCTACTGTGGATGTAGATTTGGTCTGTCAGCCATCCGAATACCAATACAAAGGAGGAAGGGCAACAGCTAGGGGTATGATCAGAATCTTGCGTGATCTGTATAAGACAGTTGTTCTCAAACTGGGTTCCTAATGCTGGACACACATCAGACCAACTGATGGAGGAAAGTTGTTCTGATGTGTGGACAGCATTAGGCTCTTGTTTGGTGGTCTAGGACCAAAGGAGATAACTTATGGTCAATGAGATGGGCAAAACCAGTACTTCTGCCTACCAATCTTCAGCTATGTGGGAAAACAAACAAATCTGGTCTCACACATCAGGTGGCCATACACACGCAGATTTATCTTCAGATCTGGCTGGTTGGAACAAAAACATGGTTATGGATAAGAGCAAATGACAGTTGACCATTTGCTTGGAAATGCTGAAAAACTGACAAACTGTCACTCATCCATAACCATGTTTTTGTTCCAACCAGCCAGATCTGAAGATAAATCTGCGGATTACCAACTCATACCTTTAATCCGGGACACATTAATTACACAGGTTCTGTGGCAGTTTAAAACCAGGTGAAATGGAGTCTTGAGGTGTGGCAGTTTAAAACCAGATGAAAGCCAGCCACAGAACCCGTGTAATTAATGTGTCCCGAATTAAAGGGACGAGTTGGTAAAACTAAAAACTAAAAGAAAGACCTATAAACACAATTTATGTTAATGCTTTTTTTCTGAACTGCTTAAAAAGACAGTTCTGAGATTTAAGGGAACGGTTGCAGAAGTTGAACTATATATGATCAGAAATACTCTTTTGCAATGCATCAGTTGCTTAAAGCCCATCAGATTGCTTGATACTGAAATAGAACAGCAGTAATTTGCTTGACTTGAATATACTATTGCCTGCTTTTCTAAGTACTGTATTATGCAATTGTGATTTCTGAATGCTGAGCTGTAATCAACATCCTCCACTTCAGTGGGTTCTTCAGATTGCATGCTAATCACAAGCATCATTTTATACTAAACATGGATGCAGCAAAACTGAGAACACTAAAGCTTTTTTTTTTCTGTTCTCTCGGATAGTCACACATATCACAGATGCTAAGCAGGAATGAACATATATAGGTGTGTTAATACAAAAATGTATAAAAACGAACAGACGTATAAATGCTGATATTTGCACTTTACGTACCAGCAAAAAAAAAAAAAAAAAACAACAGGTCTGACCTGAATGAATTCATTGTTCTATTTTAAGATGTGTGGAGCAAAACTTCCTGGCATCGGCATGACATAGCAGGAGCTACAGAAGCTGGGCAGAGAAAGAGGGGCATGGCCTTGTGGAGCATTATTTAAAGTGACTCATTTAAAAAAAAAATGCAAACAGTGCTTTGGCCAAATGCAATAGGTTTTATAGATTTTTATTTTACAAATACTGTACCAGTTTTGTCCCAAGATAGAGTTGGGGTAAAGCCAGCTCTCTATTCCTCTTACAGCTTAGGAAGGGTAAGAGATGCTTACCTCATCTGCTGCCAATTTTAAGTGGAGCCTAGGTTTACCCCAACACTGTGAAATGAAGAATTGAATTGTAAATGACACGCACTACAAATATTTAATAAATATATCCTTTTGGTAAATCGTTAAAAAAAAAAAATAATAATAATAATTAAGGGATTTTTATTTGCCTTATAAATATTTGTTTGTTAGAACTCCAAACTTTATATATAAATTATATATTGCACAAGGGTTTCAATAGTATATCTAAGATAGAATGGACAGAATGACATAAAACAAGTAAATCAGTGACCAAATAGGACTATTACAGGAAAGGGAAGCAGTCATCTATTAGAATGAACTTAGGTCTACAGTCATTAGGTCGACCCCACTAGGTCGACTGGCAGGAAGGTCGACCTGACTTAAGGTCGACATGGGCCAAGGTCGACATGACTTAAGGTCGAATTTGCATAAAGGTCGACATGAGGAAGGGGTTTTTCACTGTTTTTTGAGCCGACATGTGCCGACAGGCGGTATTTCATGCCCTACCATCCACTAGGGCGTGGAGGAGGTTATTAAAGCTGTGGCGAGCGAAGCGAGCCACCATGCCCGAAGCATTGCGAGCGAAGCGAGCAATGCGAGGGTTCCGATTCTCAGTGCAAACTGTGTCCATGTCGACTGTGTCGACATTCGGGACAAAAAACAGTGAAAAACCCATGTCGACCTTATGACCAGTCGACCTTCCTCATGTCGACCTTTATGCAAATTCGACGTTAAGTCATGTCGACCTTGGCCCATGGCGACCTTAAGTCAGGTCGACCTTCCTGCCAGTCGACCTAGTGGGGTCGACCTAATGACTGCAGACCTAAGTGTGGTCTGACAGAACTCTGGATACACATTAAGCGATGTGCAAACCACACAATACTCGTCTTGATGTCCTTTCATCTTCACAATAAAATATTACGTATACACTACAAAATCTTTCAAATGACTGGAGGAGTGGGGGGGGGGGGGGTATAATCAAATAACACACACAAAGTAAATACTGCGAAAGTTTTAGGCATGTGTGGAAAAAAATGCTTCAAAATAAGAATGCTTTCAAAAATAAGTGTTATTTTTATCAATTAACAAAATGCAAAGTAATTCGAACAATTTAAACTTCATTGTGCACATAAGCCTAAATAAAGCATACAATGGGGGTATGCAATCCCGTTCGACTATTCATTTAATTTCAATGTTCTGCGTTAGCCTTCTACATGACTGTTGCGCTTCAGCCTCTTACCATGCCTATGCAAAGTGTCATGCAGGTGATACACCTCCTGACGATATTTGGCTTATGCGGCGCTATGTAGGCATTGACAAGTTGCCTTTCTGCTTCGACAGCTACTATATAAACCTCTGAACCGCATGGGACGCTGCAATTTTGCGAGTTTGGAGAAGGTGGTGTCAATTTGGGTGGGAGTGAAGTGGAGTTTGGAGAAATTAAGACAGTGTGGCGCAGTCCTTTTTTTTTGGAAAGCAGAAGCAGCGGAGGCCCGACCTCAGGACCAGGGACAGCACGAGAAGCTTGTTGAGGAGATCGGGACTTGCAGTTGTTTCGATTACTTGTTTAACTTAGGTAAGGTTTTTTATTTCTTGGTTTCCCAATCTGCTCTCATTTGCTTTTACTGGTTTTTATTTGCGGTTTTTCATTTTGCTTTTTGGAGCTGGAGGTGTGTACCTTTTCTGTTATTTTTTTTTTGTTAGGAGTAATGTTGCACTACTTAAATTGTAAGCATATACTGTATTAGCAAAGGCTCGATGGCCTACTGTATGTTGTAATCTATTTTTGTTCATAACGCATAAGATATTTCATGAACATTATAATGTGTGTCATTATAGACTGCAAAATGCTGTGATCTCCCTGTCTCAAAACAGGAGTGAGAGTTCCCAGGTGAACAGAGGATTATGGGAAAAATAAACATGACATTGCAAAAACAAACAAATGCATCATGGGATAATATGCCAAATCATGGAAACAAGGCAGAAATGGAAATATTATTGGACAAAGCATAAGACGTCTCCAAAAAGGAATTTATAAAAAATAAATAAAAAGGGGGGGCAGGACACATGGGAGACTTATAAATACATGATTTAAGAACATGATCAAAATTGACAGTTACATTTGGCAAAGTTCCCTAGTCATGACAATCAAAACTGTCTGGATGAAATGGATGTAAAAGTGTTTGAAAGCTGTCGTAAACATCTCGAATAGTGACCACTGAATAGGTTTTTGGAAAATATAGCGACAGTTCCGGCACAAAGCGTCTCAGTCGCAAAAAAAAAAAAAAAAAAAAATTTCTTCTTACGAGGAGAAACGAAAACAAAAAACTGGCTGTGTGAAAAAACGACAGTCATGAAAACATTATATCGAATACGCGAAAAAACGAAACATATTGACAAATTTTTCTAGGAAAAAGACAAAATTCGGGATTGCATACACTTTTAATATATCAAATACTCCAAGTACCACACATGGCTCTTCTGCATTTCACTTTATGGTATTCTCTCCAAAGCAATTTCAATTCAATCTCCTTGCAACTCACCACTCTATCTATACATGTTGCTGCTTGAATTAGCCACTCCCCTCTATCAACACACATTAGATTTTTACTTCACTTCCTACAACAATAACATCCACAACCTGACACCATAAAAAACAAACATCCTACAGCTACATTTATCGGTCTCTCCTGCTTCTAAGCTGGGGACATTTCATCAAATCTGGGCCCCAACCACTTGATCCACTCACATTCACTTGATGTGCAGCAATATATAAATCCAGCTAACCTCATAAAACCAAAATGTCTCCCTTCACCTTTCAAAATCACTAAAATGTGCCTTAGGAAAGCATGCTCTGTTTGTACCAAATTAACATCCATCCATGACGTCTTTATATCTAACAACTTCAACCTACTGGCTCACACAGAAGTCATACATGGCTTTCCCTGCTGCAGTCACACAGTGGTCTCCACTTCACATAAACCTCCAGGTCTGGCAACAGTACAAGGAGGTGGGGTTGGAATATTGCTATACCAATCCTTCACATTCACAGTTCTTCCACTGGTTACATCACTCAAATTCACATCATTTGAAGTACATTCCATCTGGATTTACACTATTTTCTCTCTATGTTGCAGCAAATTGCCCATTTCGGAAACACATATAATTTCTGGAAAATGTTTTCTGTCTGGTTCCCTCACTTTATATCCTCTGGCATCTCCAAATCAAAGCTCAAAACTACTATAACTTCCTCTCTCGCCCTGTCCAAATGGAATGACTCGTCTACTCAACAGGCGGGACGCTGCCTTGATCTTAAATGTACTGGGCTATGCTCAGTTCCTGAATTCACTTATACTCAATTCCCCCTCACAGATCACAACCTTATCACCTGCATGCTCTCCTCCATTACCTAAAACTCAATGTCACTTATACCCCTTTTACAAAGCAGAAAAATCCGGGTCAGTGGCGGGTCAGACCCGGATCATCAGCGGTGTAAATAAGGTATATCCGTGTCCATTTACATGGGTCCTCTACCCAGGTCCTGACCTGGGTAGAACCCGGATAGGACCTGTGTAAATGCTGTTATAAATGGTCCCGCTGCGGGTCCACAGCGTGCAGCGCTGGGGAAGCTGTGCCCAGCTGCTGCGGGAGGAGGGGGGTCCCTGCGGCTGCTGAGGGGATGGGGGGGGGTACCTGTCAGCCTGAGGTCGGAGGGGATGATGTGCGCCGCTGCTGCTGTACCTCACCTCAGCCAGTCCCTGCTGCGAATGGACAGTCATCGGCGGTCCCTAGTACTAGTTCCCATGCGCCGGAGGGACCCCCGGCACTGACTGTCCATTCGGCGCAGGAACTTCGCGGCTGCGGGGGGAGGTACAGCAGCAGTGGCGCACATCATCCCATCCGACCTCAGGCTGACAGGTAACCCCCCTCCCCTCAACACCCGCGGACCGCTTCCCCCATCTACCCCCTCAAAAATTTGATTCAAGTAGTAAATATATATATATATATATATATATATATATATATATATATATATATATATATATATATATATATATATATATATATATACATATATATTTTATACCCCCTTGGCAACGAGCAAGCATTTTTAACGACATCCACGAGGAAAGGCAGGGCTGACCCAGGTTAAGTGTAAATGGTGCAGACCCAGGTCGAAGTGCTGTGTAAATGGGATATAAAGCAGGGTCAGACCCTAAAAACTCCAGCGTTCAAAGACCAGGGTCCGACCAGGGTTTTTGGTGTAAAAGTGGTATAAGTCTTCCAATTCATCGCAAACCAGCAGTATTATTAATGCTATTAATTTTCAAGACCTTTTCTCCTCTCTGCAACAATTGCTTTAATCTATTTTTGCAGTCACTTCAAGATGGCTTTATCACACATGAACCAGACTCTTGAAGTAGCCCTTCATGAAAAGGCTGCAGCTATTCATCAAACTCCAAGTGAACACTCAAAAACAACAAGACACCTATACTCCTTTTACACCCAAATCCCGGATCCAACTCGGCATTTGGAACACGGATCCAAGCCAGGTTGGATCCAGGATTTGCACCATTTACACTGCGTTGCCTACCCACAGTGTAAACGGGGGCTGCGCTTGGAGATGATATCATCTACAAGCTCCGGGACCACCGATCATCGCACTGGGAACAAGCCCAGAACCAAGGTAAGCTGCTGGGCTGCTCCCAGCCCCTGTGCACCCCCCCCAAGCCAGCGTCCGTGAGATGAATGGATGCTGCACACAGACATCCATTCACCTCCTCCCTGCCTCCTCCCTGCCTTCGCTGCTGTCTGCAGAGTACAGCAGCAGAGGCTATGTGCGCCCCTCCCCCCACCTCCATGTTGACCACAGGACGCTGCGGTTTGGAGGTTGGGCTTCCCCCATTGCTGTAAAAGGGAGCTGGGTCAGATGTCCCGGCATACCGGTTTAAACTGCCCTCTACCCAGGTCCTGTCAGTGTTCTACCCTGGTCAGGACCTGGGTATAAGTCCTGTGTAAAAGGAACACGGATTAACCCGTTAACCCCGCCGCTGATCCGGGTTCATGAGGGAAAAACCTGTGTTTTTGTGGCGGTGTAAGTCTCACTTAAAGTTGAACATAAATGGTGCAAATCTCGTACACCAAGTGACTTCCCCCACATACAGTGCCTCTGGAAATTATTCATAGCACTTCGCTTTTTCCACATTTTATGTTATGTTACAGCCTTATTGCAAAATGGCAGGGCCGCCGACATGGGGCTTGCCAGAGGTACAGCTGTCCCAGGCCCCGGCCTCTGGAGGGGTCTGGGCAGCTGCACACAGTGGCACGGCACCACCCCCCGCACCATGCATCCCCCACCCGGCGGCCAAGCACGCACAATACACAGTGCAGCCTGCAGAGTGCCGAGCCTAAGATACAGAGGGGCTCACTGTGCAGCGAGTGCTCCGAGTCCCGACATGAAGGGAGAAGATGCTGCGAAGGGGGGGGGGGGGGGGGGGGGGGGGAGTCCTGGGCCCCAACATTACTAGTGGTTGGGGCAAAATGAAAAAAAAAAAAAAAAAAACACAACAGGATATCACATGTACCGTTTGCAGCAATTACAGCCTAAAGTCTTTTAGAATATGATGCCACAAGCTTCGCACACCTATCTTTGGGCAGTTTTGGCCATTCCTCTTTGCAACACCTCTCAAGACTGGCTGCACCAGGTAGCATCACAAGGGACCCGCTCAGTTTGTAAAGTCCTGGGTCTGCAATTTACAGTAAAACATGCGCTATAATACGTATTTGCGGTCACTGCTTACTGTACACAGTTACTGGTGAAGTATACCACTTCAGAGATCTTATCAGCTTCTTTGATGTATCAGACAATGAAAGCCTTCTAGCTCTCAGTTAATACAAGAGTCAGAGAGAGATCACAGGCTTAAATTAAAAAAACACAGAGGCTTCAGACATCTTGATCCACTTTTGTAAGAAGAGTGTGTGTGTTCATTTGTTTTATATTTTACTAGTACCAACTGTAAAACACCTGGTAAAGCTAAAATTTTAACTTATTTTAACTAGACTAGGATATTAATGTTCAAATGCAACAGTGTCTGATAATTAAATATTACGAATTTACTTATATTTCCTTCAATCTACTGACTTCTGAGCGCATGTGCGTCAATACTTGGGGGGAGGCGTTTATCTGTATATATTTTCAAAAATGTTATTTCTTCGATCCAGATATTAAATCACACCTAATTGGATAATGGTTCTTCTCAGTGGCTTGTTTAGATGGTATTTTACCTCTCTCCAAGCATTGATGCATATGCCCTCTGGAGTGGAAATAATTAGTGCATAACCCAGTGGTTCCCAAACTGTGTGCCGTGGCTCCCTGGGGTGCCTCGGGTCACTTGCAGGGGTGCCGCGCCTTGGTGGTCCAGGACCAACTCAAATTATTAATGGTTAATTATTTATGAGCAAAACCAGTGCTGGTGGCTGCCAGTCATAGAATGTGTACAAACAGAAGCAAATCCTGCCCTTTACCACATAACTGACGCTAAGAATCGCATATAAAGCCAATCTAATTCATTTTTTTGGGACCTAGGGGTGCCGTGAAAACAATTCAGATTCTCTAGGGTGCCGTGAATCAAAAAAGATTGGGAACCCCTGGCATAACCTATAAAAACATAAAGTAATAATGCAGTTGTCCAGATATATACTGTGCCAACAAATTACGTTTTCAGTTCACTTTAGCAAAATATTACAATTATTGGAGACAAACCGGGTCAAGTAAGGACAATGCATTCTCCACAGCAAGCTTGGAAGTTAAAAACTAGTTCCACGTCCTGGAATGTGAACAGCTGTCTGAGTTTACTTGCTAAATCCTAATGCCAGTACAATGTTTGTCTGCACTTTAAATTATTACTGTGCATGACAACATTCAACTGAAACCAACCTCCATTTGGATGCAGGTCTCAGGTCCACATTTTCAACCAGCAGTAAAGTATTGAGATCCTACTGAAGGATTGCTATGTAGAAAGCAGACATGAGAAGACCACCGACAGTGGTCTACAGCAGCCAAAGGCCAATGTAACTGAAACGACTTGTATAGTTACTAGAACGGTCATCGTTTTTTTCATTCTTAAACCGAAGGAATACAAGGAGTATCCCCCAAATTCCGCCATAGTGTAGCACATTCTTATTCACCGTACACCACACAGTAGCAATGCCTGCACATATAATGCCAGAAATAGTAGAGATGCTTACAAGGGCCATTTTAACAGCATTGTAGGCACTGTATAATGCACAGGGTTCCTAAATACTTATTCACGTGAGCCACCGTCTCTCCACATGCAGTCACTTGCCATCAGCACTAGTGGATCCACTAGTCAGCATGCAGCTGCCATTTAGTTTCTGGCTGCAGGCTGGGAGGCAGGTAGAGAATGCTTCCACTGTGTGTCAGTCAGCACTATTCGTGCGCGTGTGTGTGTGTGTGCGCATAATGGTCCTGGAGTTCTAAGAATTCACGACCCCCCTGGCTAATGCACAGGTGTAGTCATTACAAACTCCCATTTTCAAATGCGATCTGAATTGATTCCTAACTGACACCTTTTACAAATCTATAGGTACGGAAAACATGAACGGTTGGTAGAACTTGAGGACTGGTCTGGCCCCTCTTGCTCTACTGGCACACACTGGCGTAATCTTGACGGAGACACTCAGAGAAGTCTGACAATGTATCAGTCAGTAATACTATCTGGCTGGTGTGTCTGGCAATTGTAATGCCTCACTGTTCCCATCACACCGCAAGATGGTCATACATGTGAGCGTCCCCTGTGCATCAGACTTTGTCAATCACATGAGATTTAGACGTGTTTTATGCATTTTATCACTGCAATCACAAGTAACCAAAGTGCCTGTGAATCACTTTACTGTATGGGCAACTATACTGTAACCACCCTTGCCTGCTCATTGCCCCCTAGTGCCGATTCCAGCAGCCGGCGCTGATATCTGTTACGGTTTGACAAGCAGCGGCGCAGCGAAAGCAACAACAGACAGCAGCAGTTTAGAAAAGCAGAGACCGTTTCTCCAATCCAGCACCTCCCTGCTTTACATACTCTGCTGGATGTGCTGTAAAAATCTGTCCAACATTTAGCTGGAAAATAAAAAATTATATTATTTGGTTGTAAACTTATTATTTTTGCTAAACTGCTCACTGAAGTTTAGATTTCACTTCATTTAAAAAAAAAAAAAACACAGTTTGCATAAATCACTAGAGTATAGGTTAATAGACTATTTAAGCATTGTGTCATTTCTTAACAACCAGACACCATTAAGTCTTGTAGCGAATAGAGACAGATTAATAAGACATGAATAGGCTTATTATCACAACCATGCAGTATGCTGCAAAAAAAAAAAAAAAAAAAAACAGATAAAAAAAAATAAAAACTTACGAAAGTTGCAGGAGGGTCAAGTATGGCATTAGAATAGGTTGTTTGCAAAGATACCAACTTCCAGCAAAGCAATTTCCACATTGTGCTTTTGCTTTGCATTTCCAGTGACACTAAAAGGGCCATACACACTGGGCAATTTTGAGCTGAAAGCAACTGACTTTAACCATTTGAGACACTTTCAGCTCAATAGCAACCCCGTGTGGCATCATTGCCAGCCACTGCTGCTCATCTGATGGTATTACCAGCAGATGAGTGACAGGGTGGATGGCTTTCCATAGCACCCTGCTATGAAAGCTATCCACCCCATGTAAAAAAAAAAAAAAAGAAAAATCGATTGGACAGGCAATAAACTGAGCGATTTTCATCCCAGCAATTTTTCACTTCATCGCTGCGCATACACGCTGGGCAAAATCAGGCAGTGTGTATGGACCTAAAAAAAATAAATTATAAATGAATAAATTACTTGCATGATCACCTACTTGTACTCAACTGAGAAGCAGAACCAGGTTGCTTAACACTGGCTGTCCCACACAATATATCCTCCTTTCATGTTTACCAACATTAGAGGTCCGACGGGCCCATTAAGTATATTTGAGGATATATCCCAAAAACAACCTTTTAGCCGCGAATATTAAATACCGCTGGCATGTATGACGGAGGAACCAATACCTGCTGCAATCCCTCCATTCCCATTGGGGTGCCGGACGTCTCACCGACAGTCGGGATTCCGACAGTCATTACTCTGATGTTGGAATCCCGACTGCTCCCATAGAGGGAGAATAAAATAGGTGGTGAGCGCAGCAAGCCACTGTGCCCGCAGCATGGCGAGCGCAGCGTGGCGAGCGCAGCGAGGGGCTTCATTACGCTCCCCCCGCTGTGCAGTCGGGATTCTGGCGTCACGCTAATGACTGTCGGAATCCCGACTGTTGTAGCGTATTGGCCACTAACCGCACTGCTGTTTGCGCCGATGGTTCCCCCTAAGATATGAAAACACACTTTATGGAAAGTATTTGGTCTTCAAAAAATATAATTTAGTGTCGATCAAAGTGGAGTCTAGTTACATCTGGAGAACAAGTGGAGTCTAGTTACGTCTTGTTCCAGCAACAAAACCTGCACATTTTTAGAAAGGTGTCACTTTGTTACTTTGCTTTCCATAGAATATCTACTGTAGTTGCCACTGCCCAGATTCCGGCTTTGAAAACCCTTAAGGGAAAACCATTCAACATACATTTTAATATATTCTGCAAAATCAAATTAAAAACATACATTTTATTCAATTGACATTTACAATTACAAGTATTATTTTGCTGATGCATGATGTTCATTTCTTTTGCAAGACTTGCTTGTTCATTTTGCTTTTCTTTATGTAATTAACATGCTAAATTGTAGACGATGATGACAGTTAATCTGACTAGAGGTCCATACACACCAAGCGGTTTTCGCTCATTTGAGCAATTTTCCTGGGGGTGGACAACTTTCCATAGGAGGATGCTATGGAAAGCCATCCACCCTGCCACTCATCTGCTGGTAATACCAACAGATGAGCGGCAAACAAGTAAACCTAGCTACTTTCAGCTCAAAATCGCCTAGTGTCTTTCGGGCAGATTTATTAAGCTTGGAGAAGAGATAAACTGGAGATAAAGCGGAGATAAAGCACCAGCCAATCAGCTGTGTTTGAAAAAGACAGTTGGGAGATGATTGGCTGGTGCTTTATCTCCTTTTACCTTTTCTCCGCTTTATCTCCAGTTTATCTCTTCTCCAAGCTTAATAAATCTGCCCCTTTGTGTCTTAAAACTGCATCAGTTCATCACATCTCTGCCATAGTCCATTAGAACAGTTAGGGGCAGATGCAATT
Source organism: Crinia signifera (assembly GCF_055691185.1). Classification (NCBI taxonomy): domain Eukaryota; kingdom Metazoa; phylum Chordata; class Amphibia; order Anura; family Myobatrachidae; genus Crinia; species Crinia signifera. Next base: position 227,500,175 of record NC_139219.1, read on the forward strand.
GTCAATGAGAAACGTTTTGCTATTCAATTGCTGGCTGAAAATGGGACACAGTGATTGCTATAGAAATTCCTGTAGCTTTTTTTTCCACTGTGACTTTCTCTGAGACCCATGGCACCCCTGTGAGGACTAATTAAGAAAACCTTTTTGAAACAGTGTCTCCTGCATCCAGTGTTGGGAACCAGATGTCTGCATCAGGGCAAGTATGTAGTATGTGCGAGTATGAGACACTCTGGGGTAAATTTACTAAGATGGGAGTTCTCTTTAGGATGGGATGTTGCCCATAGCAACTAATCAGATTCTAGCTATTATCTTCTAGAAGCTGCTAAATAAATAAGTAGGATCTGGTGGCTATGGGCAACATCCCATATTCGATAGGAAAGTCACCCCATTGTGTGCATGAGTCAGACCCTTGTAGTGTTCCCCCCTCCAGAGCTGGCTACTGGGAGAAGTGCATTTGTCAAAATTTATGTAAAATTTGGCAAGCAAACATTTTTATTCATCATAATGACCTGTAATGTTTACCTGATATAAATAAAAAATAAGTATTGTACTTGAAATATTGCACCTGTTCTCAGCATATTTGGAAATACTGTAAGTACAGCATACAGTATGACCACTCTAAGTTGCATACACATGGAGCGATCCCGGAAGCGGTCGTCATCATTCACAAGTGTATCAAATCATTCATTGGGGGTACACACGGAACGATTTGATACACTTCCCAAAAATTGGTCTATGATCTTCCTGCATCCAGGGAAGATCATAGACCATTGTTAATGATCTTCAGGTACGTGCATCGTTAATGATGCATGGAACGATTTCAAGTTCCCATCGATCGGGAACGCCCACATTGTACTTTAAATCATTCTGTGTGTATGCACCTTTACTCATTGGGTGATCAGCCCCCTATGTCTTATATCTTTAACACTAAACATTGTAAGAACACAGGGTTTCAGCATGCTATGGTTTGATTTGTACTGCTATCTACCAAATTTTCTACAGTGATATTAAATATATTTATATTTCAAATAATTTCCTAAAGCATTTAGTGGTCCCTGTACAAAATCCTGGAGAGATAAAAAGAGTTATAGTACCAACCAACTTTCATTTTTCAAATACAACCTATAACATGGCAGTTAGGAGCACATCGATTGATACATTGGGTGAGATTTAATAGGATGAGAGATTCAGAAAGTGAGAGATTTGGGGAGAAATCTCCAGTTTTTTAAAGCGGCAATCATTTACACGGCTAAACCAGTATGATTTTGAAGTGCAAATGATTGCCGCTTTAAAAAAACTGGAGATTTCTCACCAAATCTCTCATCCTATTAAATCTCACCCTTTAACTCCATCCATTATCTTTTTCCAAGGCTTAGTATATAGACCTTGTTTTTTTCTCATTCCTGCTACCATGAGGACTGTACCAATCACCAAAGTGCTTCTGATTCACAGGAAGATGTCTGTGTGGCTACACGTTCATTACTCTAAGTGGCGTGACCTTTTTAATAAACATAGTTTCAACTACATTAATATATATATATATATATATATATATATATATATATATATATATATATATATATATATATATATATATATATATATATATATATATATATATATATATATATATATATATATTATAATTGCATCCACATTCAAAACATGACCTTTTTGAGTTAAAGCAACAACTACTTAAAGTCAGTTATTGTGATCCTCAGGTTATCCAATTTCTCTAAGTGATTTGTGTGTTAATGTTTCATGCATCAGGCAGAACACATGAATTACTGTAAGTCAACATGACATAGGATATCATTTCTGGAAGACAACCGAAGATCAATATAGCCCTGATACTACTGTGTCATATTCAAGCTTATTAGGAAAGCTATATCTTACGAACCAAGCGTCACTCATTGCCAAAGCTCCACACAACATCACAATAAGATTTACCATAGAATCATCACATTCTACTAGGATAACCTATTTTATTGTGCTGTAAATAGTAAGTACTTAGATAATAGATAATCATCTCCACTGTGCTTCTTGTCTTCCTTCATTGACATGTAATCCCTAGGTTGGTACTTGTGACTTATCTGGGCGCCCGATGTTGAAATTGTATGCCAGTACCCTAAGCATACTATTTGATGCAATTTGACGCGATTTCCCTTGAAGAGAAAATCGCGTTGCATTGTATGCCATTGTATTGCATGCGATACAATTTTAATATGTTCAGGCACCCAGATGCCTGTTTTAAATGTGAAATGCCCCCCCAGACCCCATTTTTAATTGTATACCCACCCTGATGGCTAAATGACCTCCATTGTTAAAGCCACCCCACTATCAACGCCAACCCGAAGCGTGGCGGTACGCGTCCTCCGACCTTTTCATACCCCCACTATCCACGTCGGAATGGAGTTGATTTTATATAGTGTGGTGAGTGCAGCGAGCCACCGAGCCCGAAGCGTGGCGAGGGGACGTGGATACCTTCACAGCTATACGCGTCCCCTCGCGGGCTTCACAGGTATCCGCATCCCCTTGCCACACTGCGCTCACCACACTATATAAAATCAACTCCACGCCGACGTGGATAGTGGGGGTATGAAAAGGTCGGAGGACGCGAATCGCTGCGCTCGCCACGCTTCGGGCTGGCGTTGATAGTGGGGTGGCGTTAACAATGGGGGGCATACAATTAAAAATGGGGTCTGGGGGGCTATTTCACATATGAAACAGGCATCTGGGTGCCTTCACATATTAAAATCGAGGCAAATCGCACCGCATGCAATCTGATTGTATGCGATGCGATTTTTAGGTGCGATGAAGAAAATCGGGCGCCCAGATAAGTCACAAGTACCCCTAGGTTTTAAGGCACCCTAACACTTATTTTAGTATGGTCTACTGATACAGAAATGTTTATATACCCTGTACCTGTCCTATACGGTCTTGAATGGCAAGTCTCCTTTTTCTTGTTTTGTTTACTTATTATCTGGGTGCTGCGGATCCCTTGTAGTGCTATATAAAATTATAGAAAAGGAATTTGGTACACACAGATTAATTCAATTTCTCCTGTTCCACAGGGGAGACTGCAGTCTTCATAAATTGGGGATAGAGTAGTGATAGAAGGAGTCGGCACTTAAAGATTTTTACAGTGTGGCAGGCTCCTCCTCTATCCCCAACCCAGACCTCAGTCTTTGAAAACTGTGCCCGAGAGAAGAAAAATAGACCAGTGAATCTCCAGAGTTGGAGGAGCAGGATAAGACAGTACAGGACCAAGATAGAAGAAGCATAGAGTCACAACACCCAAGGCATTCAGGACACACCAGAAAAAGCAGCGTGGGGCAGGCGGGCAGTTTCCCCTATGGAACCTGAGAAATGAAATTATCGGTGAGTACCAGATTCCTGTTTTCAACCTTCATCCAGACACTGCAGTCTTCATACAACGGGGATGTCCCAAAGCTACCCCCACGAGATGGAGAAAGCTACCCCCACGAGATGGAGAGCGCTGAGCATCCCGTAACACCGCTCGGACAAACCGGAGCGTGGAAGCCGCAAATGGTGTCAAACCTGTATAGCCATAAAAAAAAAGGTGTGCATGAGACCAAACGGCGCTTTACACAGCTAAGTCATAGATGCACTGTGCGCATGAAGGCCTCACAGAACGAGCAGAATGACTTATACATCAGATCATGGTTTTGTAGATCATGGGCATGTGACGGGGAATAAGCTGCAGTTAGTGCAAATGCCAGGTCACTACCGGAATGGAACAGTGTCCAAATCCTGATAGCGACCCGGCATTTGCAATGTCAAAGCAGTATAATGGTTACTGCTGTGTGATTGTTAACCCTAAATGGAGTCAATGTGCTATAATGTAATGGTGTTACATTATACAAGCTGCTCACATGGCCAGTGTGCCCTAGGAAAATATTTATATTACCACCCCAAGTTTCCCTGAATACTCCTTCAATCCATTAACGTAACACTGCACATACCAAAGTCTATGACAATGCTGTGAACATTTTTAGATGTACATCCCTTCTGTAAAGGTTACACTTTCCTGTGAAAACAGAGCACCCAATATGCGCATTCACACCCCATCAACACTAACATATTAGCCCGTACTCAGAATCCCCATCAACATATTAACCCTTCACTCAGCATCCATAAACCCATTCCTCTCCATGCATCATTTAATGAGTTCACACTCCCATGACCCATCAACTCATATAATTATATATATAAAAAAAATTATATATATATATATATATATATATATATATATATATATATATATATATATATATATATATATATATATATATATATATATACACACACACATACATATACATACATATATACACACACACACGATCATAACCCAATAATGTCCCCCCACCAGGAACCCATTTAACCATTCACCACCGGCACCTGTAAACCCACTTCCCTCAGGAATCCATCAATTCACCAACTCAAACCTCACTAACCTGTTTCTCTCAAGAATCCATTTATCAATCATCCCACACAACACTCATTAACACATTTGTCCACACTGTTAACCTGCCCAACCCAGCAAGTATTAATACAAGACAGTTTCAGCACTCATTAACTCCCCTCTGATACCACCTCAAATCACACACTGAGTACACACACACAAAGATGTATCTGTTCAATCTGGTGGTTACAAAAATCTGGTAAAGTATTGGAGAAAATGACAATCGACCTTTTGCTTGCGAAGCAGTAAAACACAAATCGTTGTTCAGACAGCGAGGTTAAATCCTGATCTGATGCAACAGATTCGTCCAAATAATAGTTTTTGGACATTTCCCAGCATTTGGGAGCAAATTATTTATTGTCATATGCTTTCTCATTCATTACCAGACAGAAACATAAATCTATTGGTGTGCACCCAGCTTTAAAGCTGCCCACACACGGTAAGTTTTCGACCAAATGGAACAACAAATTTTTCATGTGTGGACATATCATGATCCAATGCATCGTTCCATGTGTTGGTATTATAAACTATGTGGTAATGAAGCGTTACATGATTTGCAGTCGTTAAACGACCCAACTGGTTTTTTGTTAGGCGTTTTGCCAGGAGTGTTCTGGATTTTAAGGTTTGTGTGTGGGCACCTTAAGAAGCCATTAAAGAGTTCCTTTACCTGCCTGGCTCCTATCCTCAATATTGATAACGATGCATGCACCCGTACATTGTTAATTACCCCCCCATCTATGCAGGTTTAGAAGAGGGAGTTCTTGTTAACAATGGTCATGCTGCATGCTCCATTCCCCCTGGCATCAGCAAGTGTGTATGCCAATATCGGCGGGCACTCATGTATGGGTCTTAACACAACAGGGAAAAAGGGGGACCCTTGGGTAAAATTGGGCTAAAGAACAGATATAATTTATAAAAATTAAATAAAAATTAAATATACTGTGTATATACTCGAGTATAAGTCGACCCGAATATAAGCCGAGGCACCTAAATTTACAACAAAAAAAAAAAACTTATTGACTCAAGTGGGACCCTCACTCAAGTATAAGCCGAGGGGGGCTTTTTCAGCATAAAAACTGTTCTGAAAAAGTAGGCTTATACTCGAAAAAAAAAAAAAAAAAAAAAAAAATATATATATATATATATATATATATATACACATATATATATATACACATATATATATATACACATATATATATATACACACACACACACACACAAGGTCCTATTATTTATATATATATATATATCTCAGATCGGCACTGATGCTGAATGGTTGTAATAGTCCGTGGTGCCTTCCAAAGAAATAGCAATTTATACAAGGTCCTATTGTGGCTGGCGAATCAGCTTCAAGGACCGTGTGTGTGTGTGTGTGTGTGTGTGTGTGTGTGTGTGTAGTCCGTGGTGCCTTCCAAAGAAATAGCAATTTATACAAGGTCCTATTGTGGCTGGCGAATCAGCTTCAAGGACTGTGTGTGTGTGTGTGTGTATATATATATATATATATATATATATATATATATATATATATATATATATATATATATATATATATACATACACACACACACACACACACACACACAATGTGTTAAGAATGGTGATCGGTCCAGAACCAGATACTGCTCCATGACAGAGTGGCCCATAACTACACTATTCTGAATTGTAGAGCGCATTTAAATATACACCTTTACCTGCCACAATGTATCTTCTTAACTCTCATACCCTGGCTATGCGCCTTTGCATACAAGACTAATATGTGCTGTACTCAACATTCCTCTTCTCTCTCCAAATACTCATCCCATTAGAAATGCAAAAGAAAAAAAAAATGTATGCAAAGAATTGTTAACACATGAAAGTATTGTATAAAAAAAAAAATGTTTACAAAACAAAAATAAAGTGATACATAGATGCGAGTAATGCTGTGTATACATGGTGCGATTTACCTTTCAATTTTGATTATATAGTCAAAATCAAATTGGGATCACATACACATCGAATGGAGTTCAAACATGTTTTTAAGCTTTCGATCCCCATTCAATGCAGATGCGTGCTCCCGTTCAGCTGAAATCTAAAAGCCAAATAGACAGTGCAGCAATGACTATATAGTGCAGATTGAATGTAGATAGTATGAATTGAATGTAAATAGCACATGAGTTGGCAAAAATTGCATAGCAATTGAATCTAATGGTGTGTACACACGGTAGATGTGCCTTAAGATCCTATCCACGATCCGATCAGATAGGATCGTGGATAGGATCTTAAGGCACATCCGATTTGCATCCTATCTTGACTATATAGTGCAGATCTGCACTATATAGACAAGGCAGCCAAGACTTTCTGGCTTCCGATACGTGAACGCGCATCGGATCAGGATCTCAAGGGTTAAAACCCTTGCGATCTGCATCCGATTCCGATCCGATGTTGACTATATCGTCAACATCGGAAAGGAAATCGGACCGTGTGTACACAGCATTAGTCGAATAGCAAAAGAATCACACCGTGTGTACCCACCATAAGAGGAACAGCAAAATGTTTAAACACCCCTTTAAATGAAAGAACCATTCTTACAATTTAGTTTTGCATAAAAAAAAAATATCATTCTGCTGATGATACATGTAAAATTTCTGAAGTCAGCAGGTTCCAGTAGAACGTGCAAGTTGGAACCTGTCAAATATTTCCAGACTGGTTCAGTGCAGCAACCACTTGATCTCCCAAAGAGCCATCGGCACAATTCAAGGTCAGAGAGCATCCAGGCTAGTTTGTAATTCAAATCATTTTTGTGAAGCACTATTGAATGTAAAATTTTAATTGTAAGACATCTGAAGTATGTTGTGTTAGCAATAATTTATGGCTGCACTGAAAAGGTTAATCCACACTCTGAAGTCCCATTCACTATGCTATTCACAGATCTTCCTCAAAGGCAAATTCTTTGCATACCACAGTCCATAGACTAGACTCTAGTTAGCACTTAATCATTCTGCAAGTTTTTAGATACCCATTGCATTTAACCGAAAACAAAAATTGTAAAACCTATAGATGCATTGACTGACTAGTGAGGGAAAACATGCTTTTTTTTTAATGCACACCCAGTGACTGAGGCTGTTGACTTAACAAATACACACAAAACAAAGAGGACCATTACTGTCCTATTTATTTATTTACAGTTTCTTATATAGCGCAGCAGATTCCGTTGCGCTTTACAATAGTAGACAGTGATAAGACAAATTGGGTAACAACAGACAGACTTGGAGGTAGGAGGGCCCTGCTGCAAGCTTACACAGTCCATAGACTAGACTCTAGTTAGCACTTAATCAGTCTGCAAGTTTTTAGATACCCATTGCATTTAACCTACATATATTTGTTTAAATTTCATGTTTATAATTCCATTTTTTTTTGTCAAAACTTCCTTTTTAATATGAAAAAAAAAATATATATATATATATTAGACAGGATCGAAGCAGCACTCCTCGGTTTCAAGTCAGCGTGTAGGTGCCTTCCAAGACGAACCCAGGGAAGGGGTCGCAGTATACACAATGTAGCAGCGGCACTCAAAGTAAAATGAAAACTCACAGACGTCTTGTCATAGTCAACGTTTCGAGGCTTTTATTTGCGCCTCTTCATCAGGACATCATCATAACAAAAACCATTACAACAAGGTGTATAAATACATACCAAACACGCCCCTCGGTGTGGCGGGAATCCCGTACACTCAGCACAGTCAAATCGTCAGCATTTCCGGTCAGGTACAGACGTCAACGTCATGCGTCACACTTCCGTATCCCGTGAACCGGCTTGAACCGCACAATTGACAGCTTGCGTTCCATGATCACCCTGCCAACCGAACAAGCACCTAGAACAGACATACAAAGATCAAAAAACCACGGAAAAAGTGTAAAAAGTACAAGTCGTAGTGTAGCATAGCATAGCATACTATAAAGATTCATTAAGAAATAAAAAACATACACAAGGCAATACTAAATAGTAACAACAGCTCATAAAGCTGGTAACCGCTAATAAGTTGAATAACAAGTAAACGGCATATATAACAAGAGGATGACGTAAATAGCTGAAACATATAAGGGAATCGTCCAAGAAACCCTAAATAAAACAATGCAGCCCAGCGGTCTCATTAAGCCCTTTCGGGGCAAGTGTCCCCAACCGGTGTATCCATTGTGCCTCACACCTCAGCAATTTTAGAGACCTATCACCTCGTCTGATATCTTGAGGGATATGGTCAATGATAACATACCTAAGAGTGGGAATGGTGTGCTTGGCTAATAAAAAATGGCGTGCTACCGGTTGGTCACTGTGACCCTTCTCAAATGCAGTTTTAATGGCATGTCTGTGTCCTGCCATTCTTTCCCTGAGTGTCCGCTCAGTTTTACCCACATAGTGCAACCCGCACGGACACGATATAAGATAAATAATATACCGTGTCGTGCAGGTTACCCTATGCCGGATAATGTATCTCTTGCCACTTGATGGATGGCAAAAGCTGTCAGTGCGGACCAATGAACGACATGTAGTGCACCCAAGACACCTGTAACAGCCTACATTTGAAGACAAAAATTGTTCGCTACCGGCAGCTTGTACACGAGCGACGTCAGATTTAACAAGTATATCCCGTAAATTTCTGCCACGGGTATAGCAGGGCATGATGGAGCTATCAGTTAAATGCAGAGAGGGGTCAGTTTTAATAGTCGGCCAATTGCGTTTAACCACTTTCTTAATATCATTACTAGCATGACTAAAGTGATTGACCCAGGGCAGTTTGCCCTCATTAGATTTCTTCCTTTTTTGCACAAGCAGCTCATCTCTATTCAGCAGCATAGCTTTTGATTTAGCTTCAAGCAGCAGAGTCTTATCATACCCACGATGGATAAACCTGTCGATCATGATGTCAATCTGTCGCTCCGCTTCACTAGTAACATTGCATATTCTACGCGCTCTTATAAATTGTGAAAAAGGGAGACCAAGTTTTAAGGATTTTGGATGGCAACTGCTTGCATGTAACACTGTGTTGCGGTCAGTGTCTTTTCTGTAAAGAGTGGTACTAATCTGACCGTCAACCACAGTGACCAAGACGTCCAAAAATGAAACAAAATTGTTATTAACATTAAAGGTCAATTTAATAGGACTCTCGGTAGCATTATGATTATTGATGACGTTGCTAAACTCATCACTCGTGCCATTCCAAATTACAAACAGATCGTCAATGTACCTGGTGTAGAAAAGAATCTTCCCAGATACATTGTCGTCTGCAAAAAAGATTTCCTTCTCTGCATCCTGCATATAAGAATTAGCATATGCAGGTGCGAAATTGCTTCCCATGGAACATCCGCTAATTTGGATGTAAAAAGAGTTATCGTATAAAAAATAATTATGCGTCAATGCAAGCTCTAGTAAGCGCAGGACAAAGTCGACATCAGGGCCGACATACACCGGATTATTCAACAATAGACGTCGGACAGCAGCCAACCCCCCTTGATTAGGGATAACGGTGTAAAGGCTGGTAACATCAATGCTGCAAAGCAAACAATCAGGACCAACAGTACCAACTTCAGCCAAACGATTCAAAAAAGACGTGGTGTCTAAGAGGAAACCAGGACTGGCTTGTATGCACGGTTGTATGAGAGCATCTATATAAGTAGCCACATTTTGAAACATTGAACCCCGTGCAGCAATAATGGGGCGGCCGGGGGGCTTCACCAAACGCTTATGAATTTTAGGAAGCGTATAAAGAAGCGGCACGAGGGGAGCCCGCACAACCAAAGCAGAAGCAAGCTCTGATGTGATAACTCCCTCCCGTACCGCCTCCTGGAGAAGTTTATCTAATTTAGCTGAAAAGGCAACAGTAGGGTCACATTGAAGTTTTCTATAAACAGTATCAACAGTCAATTGACTTTCTATTTCAGATTTATACTCAGCAATATCTTGAATCACCACGGCACCGCCTTTGTCGGCGGGCCGGATGACTATATCAGTGTAGGAAGACAAATCGCGCAAAGCCTGCCGTTCATCTTTAGTCAGGTTATTTTTAGCAAATGTCACAGGTAATTTATTAAGCACTTCAGTTTTTACTTGAGTGTCAATCATACGAGAGAACGTCTTAATGGACGCATTATTTGAAAAAGGTTCAAAAGTCGATTTCCCCTGAAGTTTCTTCAGCTGGGGAGGAATACCCAAGTCGGGTACAATAGGTAATGTCAGTGGAGGTTTGCCAAAATGTTCTTTTAACTTTAGTTGGCGAGTCAGCTTATATTTTTCAACTTCCCAGTTCATAGAATTAAATGATACCGTAGGGACAAAAGACAAGCCATGACCAAGTACACTTACTTCATCAGCAGACAAAGTGTGTGTCGACAGGTTGAAGACTATCTGTTCAGCGGGGGTCGACCTCTTTTGCCTTTTATTTTGGCCACCTCGACGGGTCCTATATCTTTTACGACTTTCTGACGGGTACGTGCCCCTAAAGGGGCTGCTGGTATGCCGGAATTCTGTGCCACCCGTGGCTGTGAATCAGAGTTGCTTGTTGTATTGCGATCAGATGAAGAATCTACATTCACGCCAAAGCGCCGCTGTTTATAGTTGCGTCGATAAGGCTGCTGGCCTTGATTGCGGGGAGCCCCCTGAATCCAAGAGTAAACTCTATTTTGTTCGTAGTCAAGGTTTACCTTAGCCAGTTTCTGTCGCTTGAATTGAATAAGTTCATTTTTGTAATTGGCGACTTGTTTATTCAATTTCTCCAACCAGTCGACTTGTGTGTCGGCTGAAAAATTGCTTTTGTATTGGTCTTCGAATTTTTTAATGCCATCTTGTGTTATAGCCATCTCTCGATTGGACTCCTCGATGACCAAGAGGATCAAATCAAGACTACATTTATTGATAATTGCGATCCACTTCTTACAGAAGCTGGTGTTAAAGCGTCCAATGGTGGGTGCATTACGCACCCTAAACCCTCTTGGGATACGTTTACTTCTGTAGTAGTCGCTCAGTGAGATGCTATGATATTGATAATCAATCTCACGCTGCTTGAGACGTAGCCAATCTCTATAGAGATGTTCAAGAGGCCTTTTAACCTCATCCTCCTCCAGCGCTTGCTTGTTCAAAATGCCATCGGCTTCAGACTCCGAATAGGAGAAGGTTTTGCCTTGTGTAAGTAAGGACAGGTTAATACTGCCCACGGGTATATCACCACCACCATCATACTCGGCCATAATAGTGGTACGAGCAATGAATGTCAGTCCAGAATAGGTAAATAAGCGGGTGCTAGTACTCCACTGTTAGTGATGTAACAGACGATAGTAGACAGGATCGAAGCAGCACTCCTCGGTTTCAAGTCAGCGTGTAGGTGCCTTCCAAGACGAACCCAGGGAAGGGGTCGCAGTATACACAATGTAGCAGCGGCACTCAAAGTAAAATGAAAACTCACAGACGTCTTGTCATAGTCAACGTTTCGAGGCTTTTATTTGCGCCTCTTCATCAGGACATCATCATAACAAAAACCATTACAACAAGGTGTATAAATACATACCAAACACGCCCCTCGGTGTGGCGGGAATCCCGTACACTCAGCACAGTCAAATCGTCAGCATTTCCGGTCAGGTACAGACGTCAACGTCATGCGTCACACTTCCGTATCCCGTGAACCGGCTTGAACCGCACAATTGACAGCTTGCGTTCCATGATCACCCTGCCAACCGAACAAGCACCTAGAACAGACATACAAAGATCAAAAAACCACGGAAAAAGTGTAAAAAGTACAAGTCATAGTGTAGCATAGCATAGCATACTATAAAGATTCATTAAGAAATAAAAAACATACACAAGGCAATACTAAATAGTAACAACAGCTCATAAAGCTGGTAACCGCTAATAAGTTGAATAACAAGTAAACGGCATATATAACAAGAGGATGACGTAAATAGCTGAAACATATAAGGGAATCGTCCAAGAAACCCTAAATAAAACAATGCAGCCCAGCGGTCTCATTAAGCCCTTTCGGGGCAAGTGTCCCCAACCGGTGTATCCATTGTGCCTCACACCTCAGCAATTTTAGAGACCTATCACCTCGTCTGATATCTTGAGGGATATGGTCAATGATAACATACCTAAGAGTGGGAATGGTGTGCTTGCCATTAAAACTGCATTTGAGAAGGGTCACAGTGACCAACCGGTAGCACGCCATTTTTTATTAGCCAAGCACACCATTCCCACTCATTGACCATATCCCTCAAGATATCAGACGAGGTGATAGGTCTCTAAAATTGCTGAGGTGTGAGGCACAATGGATACACCGGTTGGGGACACTTGCCCCGAAAGGGCTTAATGAGACCGCTGGGCTGCATTGTTTTATTTAGGGTTTCTTGGATGATTCCCTTATATGTTTCAGCTATTTACGTCATCCTCTTGTTATATATGCCGTTTACTTGTTATTCAACTTATTAGCGGTTACCAGCTTTATGAGCTGTTGTTACTATTTAGTATTGCCTTGTGTATGTTTTTTATTTCTTAATGAATCTTTATAGTATGCTATGCTATGCTACACTATGACTTGTACTTTTTACACTTTTTCCGTGGTTTTTTGATCTTTGTATGTCTGTTCTAGGTGCTTGTTCGGTTGGCAGGGTGATCATGGAACGCAAGCTGTCAATTGTGCGGTTCAAGCCGGTTCACGGGATACGGAAGTGTGACGCATGACGTTGACGTCTGTACCTGACCGGAAATGCTGACGATTTGACTGTGCTGAGTGTACGGGATTCCCGCCACACCGAGGGGCGTGTTTGGTATGTATTTATACACCTTGTTGTAATGGTTTTTGTTATGATGATGTCCTGATGAAGAGGCGCAAATAAAAGCCTCGAAACGTTGACTATGACAAGACGTCTGTGAGTTTTCATTTTACTTTGAGTGCCGCTGCTACATTGTGTATACTGCGACCCCTTCCCTGGGTTCGTCTTGGAAGGCACCTACACGCTGACTTGAAACCGAGGAGTGCTGCTTCGATCCTGTCTACTATCGTCTGTTACATCACTAACAGTGGAGTACTAGCACCCGCTTATTTACCTATTCTGGACTGACATTCATTGCTCGTACCACTATTATGGCCGAGTATGATGGTGGTGGTGATATACCCGTGGGCAGTATTAACCTGTCCTTACTTACACAAGGCAAAACCTTCTCCTATTCGGAGTCTGAAGCCGATGGCATTTTGAACAAGCAAGCGCTGGAGGAGGATGAGGTTAAAAGGCCTCTTGAACATCTCTATAGAGATTGGCTACGTCTCAAGCAGCGTGAGATTGATTATCAATATCATAGCATCTCACTGAGCGACTACTACAGAAGTAAACGTATCCCAAGAGGGTTTAGGGTGCGTAATGCACCCACCATTGGACGCTTTAACACCAGCTTCTGTAAGAAGTGGATCGCAATTATCAATAAATGTAGTCTTGATTTGATCCTCTTGGTCATCGAGGAGTCCAATCGAGAGATGGCTATAACACAAGATGGCATTAAAAAATTCGAAGACCAATACAAAAGCAATTTTTCAGCCGACACACAAGTCGACTGGTTGGAGAAATTGAATAAACAAGTCGCCAATTACAAAAATGAACTTATTCAATTCAAGCGACAGAAACTGGCTAAGGTAAACCTTGACTACGAACAAAATAGAGTTTACTCTTGGATTCAGGGGGCTCCCCGCAATCAAGGCCAGCAGCCTTATCGACGCAACTATAAACAGCGGCGCTTTGGCGTGAATGTAGATTCTTCATCTGATCGCAATACAACAAGCGACTCTGATTCACAGCCACGGGTGGCACAGAATTCCGGCATACCAGCAGCCCCTTTAGGGGCACGTACCCGTCAGAAAGTCGTAAAAGATATAGGACCCGTCGAGGTGGCCAAAATAAAAGGCAAAAGAGGTCGACCCCCGCTGAACAGATAGTCTTCAACCTGTCGACACACACTTTGTCTGCTGATGAAGTAAGTGTACTTGGTCATGGCTTGTCTTTTGTCCCTACGGTATCATTTAATTCTATGAACTGGGAAGTTGAAAAATATAAGCTGACTCGCCAACTAAAGTTAAAAGAACATTTTGGCAAACCTCCACTGACATTACCTATTGTACCCGACTTGGGTATTCCTCCCCAGCTGAAGAAACTTCAGGGGAAATCGACTTTTGAACCTTTTTCAAATAATGCGTCCATTAAGACGTTCTCTCGTATGATTGACACTCAAGTAAAAACTGAAGTGCTTAATAAATTACCTGTGACATTTGCTAAAAATAACCTGACTAAAGATGAACGGCAGGCTTTGCGCGATTTGTCTTCCTACACTGATATAGTCATCCGGCCCGCCGACAAAGGCGGTGCCGTGGTGATTCAAGATATTGCTGAGTATAAATCTGAAATAGAAAGTCAATTGACTGTTGATACTGTTTATAGAAAACTTCAATGTGACCCTACTGTTGCCTTTTCAGCTAAATTAGATAAACTTCTCCAGGAGGCGGTACGGGAGGGAGTTATCACATCAGAGCTTGCTTCTGCTTTGGTTGTGCGGGCTCCCCTCGTGCCGCTTCTTTATACGCTTCCTAAAATTCATAAGCGTTTGGTGAAGCCCCCCGGCCGCCCCATTATTGCTGCACGGGGTTCAATGTTTCAAAATGTGGCTACTTATATAGATGCTCTCATACAACCGTGCATACAAGCCAGTCCTGGTTTCCTCTTAGACACCACGTCTTTTTTGAATCGTTTGGCTGAAGTTGGTACTGTTGGTCCTGATTGTTTGCTTTGCAGCATTGATGTTACCAGCCTTTACACCGTTATCCCTAATCAAGGGGGGTTGGCTGCTGTCCGACGTCTATTGTTGAATAATCCGGTGTATGTCGGCCCTGATGTCGACTTTGTCCTGCGCTTACTAGAGCTTGCATTGACGCATAATTATTTTTTATACGATAACTCTTTTTACATCCAAATTAGCGGATGTTCCATGGGAAGCAATTTCGCACCTGCATATGCTAATTCTTATATGCAGGATGCAGAGAAGGAAATCTTTTTTGCAGACGACAATGTATCTGGGAAGATTCTTTTCTACACCAGGTACATTGACGATCTGTTTGTAATTTGGAATGGCACGAGTGATGAGTTTAGCAACGTCATCAATAATCATAATGCTACCGAGAGTCCTATTAAATTGACCTTTAATGTTAATAACAATTTTGTTTCATTTTTGGACGTCTTGGTCACTGTGGTTGACGGTCAGATTAGTACCACTCTTTACAGAAAAGACACTGACCGCAACACAGTGTTACATGCAAGCAGTTGCCATCCAAAATCCTTAAAACTTGGTCTCCCTTTTTCACAATTTATAAGAGCGCGTAGAATATGCAATGTTACTAGTGAAGCGGAGCGACAGATTGACATCATGATCGACAGGTTTATCCATCGTGGGTATGATAAGACTCTGCTGCTTGAAGCTAAATCAAAAGCTATGCTGCTGAATAGAGATGAGCTGCTTGTGCAAAAAAGGAAGAAATCTAATGAGGGCAAACTGCCCTGGGTCAATCACTTTAGTCATGCTAGTAATGATATTAAGAAAGTGGTTAAACGCAATTGGCCGACTATTAAAACTGACCCCTCTCTGCATTTAACTGATAGCTCCATCATGCCCTGCTATACCCGTGGCAGAAATTTACGGGATATACTTGTTAAATCTGACGTCGCTCGTGTACAAGCTGCCGGTAGCGAACAATTTTTGTCTTCAAATGTAGGCTGTTACAGGTGTCTTGGGTGCACTACATGTCGTTCATTGGTCCGCACTGACAGCTTTTGCCATCCATCAAGTGGCAAGAGATACATTATCCGGCATAGGGTAACCTGCACGACACGGTATATTATTTATCTTATATCGTGTCCGTGCGGGTTGCACTATGTGGGTAAAACTGAGCGGACACTCAGGGAAAGAATGGCAGGACACAGACATGCCATTAAAACTGCATTTGAGAAGGGTCACAGTGACCAACCGGTAGCACGCCATTTTTTATTAGCCAAGCACACCATTCCCACTCTTAGGTATGTTATCATTGACCATATCCCTCAAGATATCAGACGAGGTGATAGGTCTCTAAAATTGCTGAGGTGTGAGGCACAATGGATACACCGGTTGGGGACACTTGCCCCGAAAGGGCTTAATGAGACCGCTGGGCTGCATTGTTTTATTTAGGGTTTCTTGGACGATTCCCTTATATGTTTCAGCTATTTACGTCATCCTCTTGTTATATATGCCGTTTACTTGTTATTCAACTTATTAGCGGTTACCAGCTTTATGAGCTGTTGTTACTATTTAGTATTGCCTTGTGTATGTTTTTTATTTCTTAATGAATCTTTATAGTATGCTATGCTATGCTACACTACGACTTGTACTTTTTACACTTTTTCCGTGGTTTTTTGATCTTTGTATGTCTGTTCTAGGTGCTTGTTCGGTTGGCAGGGTGATCATGGAACGCAAGCTGTCAATTGTGCGGTTCAAGCCGGTTCACGGGATACGGAAGTGTGACGCATGACGTTGACGTCTGTACCTGACCGGAAATGCTGACGATTTGACTGTGCTGAGTGTACGGGATTCCCGCCACACCGAGGGGCGTGTTTGGTATGTATTTATACACCTTGTTGTAATGGTTTTTGTTATGATGATGTCCTGATGAAGAGGCGCAAATAAAAGCCTCGAAACGTTGACTATGACAAGACGTCTGTGAGTTTTCATTTTACTTTGAGTGCCGCTGCTACATTGTGTATATGTATATATATATATATATATATATATATATATATATATATATATATATATATATATATATATATATATATGTTTTTATTCATGTTTTTGTTTGTTTTATGGCTTTTCATACAGCACAATCACGACAGTTAGTATTCATTAGCATTGTCTGAATGTGGATGTCCATGCCCTAACTGGTCTTTAGTTATACATAATTCTAATTAGTGTTAAGATTTTAATTCATATTTTGGAGGGGGTGTTTTTTTTTGTTTGTTTTTTTATGATCATGACACAAAACAGAAAAATCACCGACTATGAAGGAAAACATTTACTAATCAGCAGCATAATACAATATGGAAGCACATTAGTATAAAGCTTTATACCAAATATAAAGGCACTGCATGTAGGATTATAAACTAAATGGTCTACGTGGCAGTTATCATACACACAGCTATATTAAGATACATCATCTGCAGCCATTTGTGGTCAATAAGGTAATGTCTGTCAATCAATGTACACATACCTATTTGAAGATTACAGCACCATGACAGACAAGCACAAATCCAATGCATTGTGGGAAGTATTTATTCATACATCAATTGCTGTCAGTTTTATACACTTAAGGAAAGTAATCCTCCTCACTGTAATACTCTGCTTAATCTTCTCGAAGCTATTATTGTATGTAGAAGACTTTATAGTGTTAGCTGGACATGACCCATTTTCTTTGGTCAGCACACCTACCTCACTGTGTGAACCACAATGCTATAATTCTGGGGGTGATTTGCTCAACAAAATTCTGATCTCATAAACTAAGAAATTGGATTACTTCTTCCCAAAGCGGACTGTCAGTCACAAATGTATGCATAATGCAAGTCATGCAAACTGCTGCTTTCATTACAAACAGTTTGCTCTCTATAGGAAAGGCAGCTAGTATTACAGCATTATTACAAAGCCTAGCCATTTTACGCCCATACAGGTCGTTAGGGGCCAGGTGTGCTAAGCTTGAAAAGAGATAAAATGGAGAGTGATAAACCCCCAGCCAATCAAATCCTTACTGCCATGTTACAGGCTGTGTTTGAAAAATGACAGGAAGGAGCTGATTGGCTGGTGGTTTATCACTCTCCACTCACTCTGCACCCGATGGAGCAATTCCAATGCAACTCCGTTTGGACTACAATTATTATTGACACACCTAAAAGCACTGTGTATCCATGCAAAGTGGATAAACCAATCTAAGAAAATGGCAAGCACACGCAAACAGACGTAGGACACATTTCCTGTTTTACCATGTTATAGGCACCCAAACTGAGAAACAACTGAACTGCTTCTTCGGGCATCTAGAATGGGGGCATATAAAACAGTTGAAAGCAACCCCCCCCACACACAACCAACCAACCATGAAAACCCTACCAAAACGAGTACACGGGAACACATTTACTATTGTATTAAGAAATGACGCTAATCTTAGTTTATACATTTTGCAATGTAAATGATGGTTACAGAATAAAAAAAAAAAAATTCTACAAAATGCTAAAATGTTATATTTACCCAACTTTTACAAAAGGTGTTCTTTAGCTTGACATATAAGAGCTAGGTAGGCCATATGTCCTCAAGTTCTACAGACAATTCATTTTTCTAATAAACTAACTGTAATTACATATTGGCTAATGCTATGTTAGCCATGTTGTGCTCGGATATAATACCACTTAGGAGGAGATATATATATATATATATCTCAGCAAATTTCGGCGGAACCTATATAAGCATCAAGGACCCCACGTGTAGACACCCCCACCGGAGCCGGTCCGCTGATCCAGTAGATCATCTACTGGCGCAGCGGCTCCGGTGGGGGTGTCTACACGTGGGGTTCTTGATGCTTATATAGGTGCCGCCGAAATTTGCTGCTATATTGGGGGACCTTGTTGGTCTTCTGGCGGGCACCGGAGGAAAGGTATTACAGACGATTGGAGTGCTGTCCTATCACACACATTGGAGATAGATATATATATCTATCAGTGGTAACAAGACACATTTCAAAGCAAAGGTAATTTTATCATGAGCAGGAATCTTTTTACAGTTTTCAGCAGGAAAATGCAGAATGATTAATCTGTAACCAAGAAGAGAGTAAGGCTGAATTATATAGCCAAAATGAATCTCTAGCAAGAAAAGCATTTATATCACATATCCCCACATCAAAGGGGGAGGGGGAGAGCCTATACCACCTGACTGCTGTACTAGGGAAGAGGTGAATGGATGCCTGTGTGCTGGCTGGAGGTAGCCCCACAGCTGCCCACCCTGCAGTGCACATGGTTTTGTCCATCTAAGAAGGATTTTGTCAGAAAGAGTGAACTAGAATAAGGCCCATAATCCTTAATGTCACAATATAATAAGATAAGCATTTCAAAACAATAGAACTAGTAGATGTGTAGCATGGGGGTAGAGCACAATAGTCTGGTACAGCGGTAGATAAAGCAGTTCAACAAACAAACATCCTTCTTCCTGCAAATGGTAAAAACAAAATTCCATATTGGAATCTTTTTTTTCTTTTTACCAAACTGGAAAATTGCTAATGAGCCCTACACACATAGATGGCTCAGCACACAGCTGTGAGAACACTGTCCCCGACCAATTAATAAACCAGAGTGCTGGTTCTTAACCCCTTCACGACAATTGACGTATATATACGTCATGGCCGGGAAGTACTTCCCGACCGTTGACGTATATATACGTCATGGCTTAAAACTGTCACTGCGTCTAGAGACGCAGTGACAGAGGGACGATGTCTGCTGTCCCTGACAGCAGACATGTCCCTGCATGCCCAGGGGGGGCTGCGATGCCGCCCCCCCGTCGCCGATCGCTGTGATTGGCTGTTCAGTGTGAACAGCCATTCACAGCGTTTTCCTGTGTCACCGGCGAATAACGTTCGCCGGTGACACGGGATCGGAGGTGATTGGTGCTGTAAAGTACAGCACCAATCACCGCGGGGTGTAAGGGTGACACTGGTGTCACCCCACCTCACCCCGCCCGCCCCCAAAGGCCGTGATTGGTCCGTCGGACCGACGGACCAATCACAGCCGTGGAGGGGGGTTTAAACTAACGGTGACTGCACTGCAGACGCCATTCCGGTCTGGAAAAGCGTGCAGTGCGGTCACCGTGCCCCACCTGCCGCCTATACTGACCAGAACCCTTACCTGATCATTGATCATTGATATTGTGACATTTTGTGACATCCTGTGCTGCATCTTGTGCTGCATCTTGTGCTGCTGCGATTTATTAGATAGATAGAGAGTTAGAGAGAGTTAGAGAGAGAGAGATAGAGAGAGATAGAGAGAGATAGAGAGAGATAGAGAGAGATAGAGAGAGATAGAGAGGCCTAGTGCTATATTTTGTGCTGCTGCAGTGTGATAGAGCTATAGATAGAGAGAGATAGAGAGAGAGAGATAGAGAGAGAGATAGTGACAGATTGTGCTATATATTTTTTATATAACTGAAAGAGATAGAGAGAGATAGAGAGAGATAGAGAGGCCTAGTGCTATATTTTGTGCTGCTGCAGTGTGATAGAGAGAGATAGAGAGAGAGAGATAGAGAGAGAGATAGTGACAGATTGTGCTATATATTTTTTATATAACTGAAAGAGATAGAGAGAGATAGAGAGAGATAGAGAGGCCTAGTGCTATATTTTGTGCTGCTGCAGTGTGATAGAGCTATAGATAGATAGAGAGAGATAGAGAGAGAGAGATAGAGAGATAGTGACAGATTGTGCTATATATTTTTTATATAACTGCTGCAGTGTCATAGAGTGATAGATAGTGAGAGATAGAGAGAGATAGTGATAGAGTGCTAAATTTTGTGTCGGCTGCCCCCGCCTTTTTGTGCTGATCACTATATCTGAGGTGATCAGCAACTTTTTGGGGGTACAGAGGTTTTTTTTTTTTATATATACCTGTCAGTACCACCAAAGGTTGTGCACCTGCTGCCCCTCACTGGTAATCAGTGTCGCATCACTGATCACCTTTTTTTATTTTTTGTGAGTGCTGTGGGGTCTTTTTTACATTTTTTTTTTACACACACTGTGATTTTGTGTGTGTCCTGTGGCCACTGTGCACTGATCAGTGACGTACATCACTGATCAGCTTTTTCGGCACAGGGTTGATCTATTTTTTTTTTTTTTTGATCAAATTCCTGTTGCCTTTGAGCGCTGTTCAGTGACGGACGTTACTGACCAACATCTGTGCTCAATTTTTGGCGCAGGACCTTTTTTTTTTTTTTTAACCCCTTCCATTTTTTTTTTTTTTAACCCCTTCCATTTTTTTTTTTTTTAACCCCTTCCATTTTTTTTTTTTTGAACCCTTCAATTTTTTTTTTTTTGTATTTTTTTTTTCTGCACTACATACACAATACACACTACATACCCCCTGGGTTGAAATAAAGTTTGTACCCCCCCCTACACTATACACGTGTTGAAACATTTCACTACCAGTAACACAAAAATATAAATGGCATCCCAAATGTCATCCCAAATGTCGTCCCAGTCATCCAGGAGAATGTATTCGGTGGAGGAGGCATATGCCATGCTTGCATCTGACTCTGACACAGCCAGTGAGGCAAGCGGGGAATTTGAAGGATTTGTCTTAAGCTCCTCTTCCTCCTCTGATGATGAGGGACCCCCTCAAAGACGCCCCCGTAGAGCAGCTGAGACCCCCCCCCCAATAATTGATCTCGTATGGACCCCACCACCAGACAATTTTGAGCCCCAGGTTCCTGAGTTTTTGGCCATCCCAGGAATCCAATTTGATTCAACAGGTCTCAGAGAAATTGACTTTTTCAAATTATTTTTCTCTGATGATTTTATAAATTTAATGGTGGACCAAACTAATTTATATGCCCAGCAGTTTATTGCTCAAAACCCCACGTCATCATTTGCTAGGTGGACCCCTGTAGATGCAGTAGAGATGATGACGTTTTGGGGTCTGGTGTTACATATGGGCATAGTAAAAAAGCCACAAATTAGGCAATATTGGAGTACAGATGTTCTGTACAGCACCCCATTTCACCGTATGGCCATGCCCCGGGCTCGTTTTGAGGCAATCCATAAATTTATACATTACACCGATAATGCACAGTGCCCACCCAGAGATGATCCCACCTTTGACAGGCTATTCAAAGTCAGGCCGGTCATTGATCATTTCAGTGCCAAATTTGCAGAGCTATACATCCCTGATAAATGTATTAGTATCGACGAGTCCCTTATACATTTTAAAGGAAGGGTTAAATTCCGCCAGTACCTTCCCAGTAAGAGGGCAAGGTATGGCATAAAAATGTATAAGCTGTGTGAAAGCACCACAGGGTACACCCACAAGTTTAGGGTATATGAAGGGAAGGATTCAAGAATTGAACCACCAGAATGCCCCCCCTCCCTCGTAGGTGTTAGTGGAAAAATTGTCTGGGATTTAATGCACCCCTTCCTGGATAAGGGTTATCACCTCTATGTGGATAACTTTTACACCAGCATCCCCCTGTTTAAGGCCCTTGGTTCAAGAGGTACAGCAGCTTGCGGTACTGTGCGCAAGAACCAAAGAGGCCTCCCCAAAACGCACATTGCCCAAGTAATGAGAAGGGGTGAAAGCAGGGGAATATGCACCGAAAATATGTTGTTGGTCAAATATAAGGACAAGAGGGATGTCCTTATACTGACAACAATTCATGGAGACAGTACCACCTCCATCCCTGTACGAGGTACCAGTACCCACACCTCCAAACCAAATTGTATCCTAGATTACAATAAGTACATGGGCGGAGTGGATCTTTCAGATCAGGTACTAAAGCCGTACAGTGCCCTGCGGAAAACAAATATCTGGTACAAGAAGCTGGCCGTGTATATCATCCAGATGGCACTGTATAACGCTTACGTGCTATTCCGTTCTACCGGCCAGAGGGGGACATTTATGCACTTTCAAGAGGAAGTCATAAAGAGCCTAACATTTGGGAATCAGCAGGCAGAGGGCCCCAGTACTTCTAGTACTGGCCCCCGTATTGTACCAGGGCAGCATTTTCCCAACGAAATCCCCTCCACTGCAAGAAAGGGCAGGACACAAAAAAGGTGCAAAGTTTGTTATAAAAAGGGAATAAGAAAGGAAACTATTTTCCACTGTGAAACTTGCCCCGACAAACCCGGCCTATGTATAAAGGAGTGCTTTAAAATATACCACACATCTATGGATTATTAGGTTCATCATTTCACCGTGCTTCGGGGGTCTTGCTAATGCCACATAGCACCCACCATTCATTCCACCAGAATCTGAGCTGCAAAATCCAAAAATCACTCCTTCCCTTCTGAGTCCTGCCATGCACCCAACTGGTATTTTTTGGTCACATGTGAGGCATTGCCGTACTCTGGAGAAATGGGGGCACAGATTTTGGGGTGCTTTGTCTCCTTCATTCCTTGTGAAAATGAAAAATTTTGAGCCAGAAGTACATTTTTGTGTAAAAAAATGTATTTTTTTCATTTTCACTGCCCAGTTGTACCAAAATTGATGAAACCCCTGGGGGTTTGAAATGTACACTATACCCCTAGATGAATTCCCTGAGGGGTGTAGTTTGCAAAATGGGGTGACTTGTGGGGGGGTTCCACTGTATTGGTAATGCAACATAGCACCCACCATTCATTCCACCAAAATCTTTGCTGCAAAATCCAAAAATCACTCCTTCCCTTCTGAGTCCTGCCATGCACCCAACTGGAATTTTTTGGTCACATGTGAGGCATTGCCGTACTCTGGAGAAATGGGGGCACAGATTTTGGGGTGCTTTGTCTCCTTCATTCCTTGTGAAAATGAAAAATTTTGAGCCAGAAGTACATTTTTGTGTAAAAAAATGTATTTTTTTCATTTTCACTGCCCAGTTGTACCAAAATTGATGAAACCCCTGGGGGTTTGAAATGTACACTATACCCCTAGATGAATTCCCTGAGGGGTGTAGTTTGCAAAATGGGGTGACTTGTGGGGGGGTTCCACTGTATTGGTAATGCAACATAGCACCCACCATTCATTCCACCAAAATCTGTGCTCCAAAATCCAAAAATCACTCCTTCCCTTCTGAGTCCTGCCATGCACCCAACTGGTATTTTTTGGTCACATGTGAGGCATTGCCGTACTCGGGAGAAATTGGGGCACAGATTTTGGGGTGCTTTGTCTCCTTCATTCCTTGTGAAAATGATAAATTTTGAGCCAGAACTGCATGTTTGTGTAAAAAAATGTAATTTTCCATTTTCACATCCCAGTTATACCAAAATTGGTGAAACCCCTGGGGGTTTGAAATGTACACTATACCCCTAGATGAATTCCCTGAGGGGTGTAGTTTGCAAAATGGGGTCACTTGTGGGGGGGTTCCACTGTATTGGTGCTTGGGGGGTCTTGCTAATGCGACATAGCACCCACCAAAATTCCACCAGAATCTGAGCTGCAAAATCCAAAAATCACTCCTTCCCTTCTAAGTCCTGCCATGCACCCAACTGGTATTTTTTGGTCACATGTGAGGCATTGCCGTACTCGGGAGAAATTGGGGCACAGATTTTGGGGTGCTTTGTCTCCTTCATTCCTTGTGAAAATGAAAAATTTTGAGCCAGAACTGCATGTTTGTGTAAAAAAATGTAATTTTCCATTTTCACATCCCAGTTGTACCAAAATTGGTGAAACCCCTGGGGGTTTGAAATGTACACTATACCCCTAGATGAATTCCCTGAGGGGTGTAGTTTGCAAAATGGGGTCACTTGTGGGGGGGTTCCACTGTATTGGTGCTTGGGGGGTCTTGCTAATGCGACATAGCACCCACCAAAAAACCACCAGAATCTGAGCTGCAAAATCTAAAAATCACTCCTTCCCTTCTAAGTCCTGCCATGCACCCAACTGGTATTTTTTGGTCACATGTGAGGCATTGCCGTACTCTGGAGAAATTGGGGCACAGATTTTGGGGTGCATTGTCTCCTTCATTCCTTGTGAAAATGAAAAATTTTGAGCCAGAACTGCATGTTTGTGTAAAAAAATGTAATTTTCCATTTTCACATCCCAGTTGTACCAAAATTGGTGAAACCCCTGGGGGTTTGAAATGTACACTATACCCCTAGATGAATTCCCTGAGGGGTGTACTTTGCAAAATGGGGTGACTTGTGGGGGGGTTCCACTGTATTGGTGCTTTGGGAGTCTTGCTAATGCAACATAGCACCCACCATTCATTCCACCAAAATCTTTGCTGCAAAATCCAAAAATCACTCCTTCCCTTCTGAGTCCTGCCATGCACCCAACTGGTATTTTTTGGTCACATGTGAGGCATTGCCGTACTCGGGAGAAATTGGGGCACAGATTTTGGGGTGCATTGTCTCCTTCATTCCTTGTGAAAATGAAAAATTTTGAGCCAGAACTGCATGTTTGTGTAAAAAAATGTAATTTTCCATTTTCACATCCCAGTTGTACCAAAATTGGTGAAACCCCTGGGGGTTTGAAATGTACACTATACCCCTAGATGAATTCCCTGAGGGGTGTACTTTGCAAAATGGGGTGACTTGTGGGGGGGTTCCACTGTATTGGTGCTTGGGGGGGTCTTGCTAATGCGACATAGCACCCACCAAAAAACCACCAGAATCTGAGCTGCAAAATCTAAAAATCACTCCTTCCCTTCTAAGTCCTGCCATGCACCCAACTGGTATTTTTTGGTCACATGTGAGGCATTGCCGTACTCTGGAGAAATTGGGGCACAGATTTTGGGGTGCATTGTCTCCTTCATTCCTTGTGAAAATGAAAAATTTTGAGCCAGAACTGCATGTTTGTGTAAAAAAATGTAATTTTCCATTTTCACATCCCAGTTGTACCAAAATTGGTGAAACCCCTGGGGGTTTGAAATGTACACTATACCCCTAGATGAATTCCCTGAGGGGTGTACTTTGCAAAATGGGGTGACTTGTGGGGGGGTTCCACTGTATTGGTGCTTTGGGAGTCTTGCTAATGCAACATAGCACCCACCATTCATTCCACCGAAATCTTTGCTGCAAAATCCAAAAATCACTCCTTCCCTTCTGAGTCCTGCCATGCACCCAACTGGTATTTTTTGGTCACATGTGAGGCATTGCCGTACTCGGGAGAAATTGGGGCACAGATTTTGGGGTGCTTTGTCTCCTTCATTCCTTGTGAAAATGAAAAATTTTGAGCCAGAACTGCATGTTTGTGTAAAAAAATGTAATTTTCCATTTTCACATCCCAGTTGTACCAAAATTGGTGAAACCCCTGGGGGTTTGAAATGTACACTATACCCCTAGATGAATTCCCTGAGGGGTGTACTTTGCAAAATGGGGTGACTTGTGGGGGGGTTCCACTGTATTGGTGCAACATAGCACCCACCATTCATTCCACCAAAATCTGTGCTGCAAAATCCAAAAATCACTCCTTCCCTTCTGAGTCCTGCCATGCACCCAACTGGTATTTTTTGGTCACATGTGAGGCATTGCCGTACTCGGGAGAAATTGGGGCACAGATTTTGGGGTGCTTTGTCTCCTTCATTCCTTGTGAAAATGAAAAATTTTGAGCCAGAACTGCATGTTTGTGTAAAAAAATGTAATTTTTCATTTTCACATCCCAGTTGTACCAAAATTGGTGAAACCCCTGGGGGTTTGAAATGTACACTATACCCCTAGATGAATTCCCTGAGGGGTGTAGATTGCAAAATGGGGTGACTTGTGGGGGAGGTTCCTAACTTTTAGCACTTATGGTGCCTAGAAACCTACATGGTGCCTAAAAAAAAATCTCATAAAAAGGAGGCTCCAAAATCAAGTAGGTGCTCCTTCTATTATGAAGCCTGTGGTTTGGTCAACGTGCACACTAGGGCCACATATAGGATATTTTTGAAAACAAAAGAATTGGGGGAATCAATTTTTAGTCACATTTCTCTAGTAAAATCTACTGTATTCGTTAGAAAAATGTATTAAAATTGAAACTCTGCAAAAAAAAAGAAATTTTGAAATTTCACCTACACTTTGTTTTAATTCCTGTGAAACACCTAAAGGGTTAACAAACTTCCAAAATGCTGTTTTGAATACTGTGAGGGGTGCAGTTTTTGAAATGGCATCATTTATGGGGGTGTCTCACATACAAGTCCCTCAAAGTCACATCAGAACTGAACTGGTCCCTAAAAAAATCAGTGTTTGAAATTTTCATGAAAATTTGAGAATTTGCTATTCATATTGTAAGCCTCCTAGTGTCCAAAAAAATTAAAAGGAAGTTGAAATAATGATGGAAACATAAAGTAGACATATGGTCTATGTTAGTTATTAACTATTTTGAGTGGTATGATTATTTGTCTCACAAGCAGAAAATTTAACATTTTGCAAATTGCAAAATTTTCCATTTTTTCACGATATTTTGGTATTTTTCACAAAAAAACACAGACTGTATCGACGAAAATTTACCACTAACTTGAAGTACAATGTGTCACGAGAAAACAATCTCAAAATCACTGGGATAAGTAAAAGCAAAAAAAAGTTATCCCCACTTAAGTGAGACATGTCAGATTTGAAAAAAAGGGCTCTGTCATGAAGGCACAAACTGGCTCTGTCATGAAGGGGTTAATCATGGGGAAAGATACATGCACTCATCTACATCGCTATGGCCCCTACACACACAGAAATGAAGGGGTATTTTCTGAGCGATGTAGTTAAATTAAGGAAAATCGCTGAGAAAATGCTGGCATGTCGCTATATGTGTAGGTTCTGAAAAATTTAACAGACAGAGGGCCAGATGCAGTAAGCTTCAAAGATGATAAACAGCCAGCCAATCAGCTCCTGCCTGACATGTCACAGACTGTTTGAAAAATGTCAGGCAGGAGCCGATTGGCTGGCTGAGAGATTTTTTTATTACACACATACACAATCATTCCCCTAGATCACGTGTACAAGCTCCCCCAATTCTGGCCAGGATAATTGCAGTGTGCTCTGAACATTAGGTCATAGATGTACATATATGTATTTCAGGACACATTTCTTTAATTAATGTCTATTGGTGGCTCAAATATTAAAAACTAAAACTTCCAGAATAAGGTGGGGCATCAAAATGCTTTGGTGGGACACCTGGCACGATGGGTAAGCAGCACTATGGTGGATCATTTTGCCCCAAGATTATATACCAGTAAATATATATCCTCAAGTGAATACAAGTCGATTTTGGACATAAACACTTCCTGTTATGTGACCAATTACACTAAATTCCAATAGATACCCATGTTCCTGGATTTGGCATAAAAAACTTTTTAACAAAAGACAAAATTTACAGGGCATCATGCCTACATCATCCAGTGCGGTTTGGAAACACACTGGGTGATAATGGGTATGTTTTAAAAAGGGAATACAAGACATAAAATGAGTCTCAAGTGGCTAAAGAACAGCTCCTTAGCCATGGATACAGCCCCCAGCTGACTGCAGAGGAGAGCTTAACACAACCATACATCTTCCACAAGGCACAAATGAAGAATCCATCTAAAACTACATTGGGAAATAAAAGTAGGGATTCAAAGCCAAATAATATTCATGATCATTAATAGTTCATTAAGCCAAAACAGCTTTGTACTCAATCGGTTAAAAAATTTATTTATGTTAATGAACAAGAATGAGTTTCACTAAATTGCACACTACTCCAGGGGTTCCCAAACTTTTTCGAATCACGGCGCCCCATAGTTTCAGAAATTTTATCCACGGCGCCCTTAGGCCAAAAGTTTGATGTTGAAGAATTAAAGAAATTGTGTGTATATGTCATCTTAAGGTTTAATGATGTAGTGGGGGACAAGATTTGTTTCTATTCCGTACACATATATATTATGATTGGCAGCCACAATTACTGGATTTGCCTATCATGTTGATTTGCCTATTGTGAACTAATCAACCATCAACCTGAGGCACCCCAGTAAGGGTTTCAAGGCACCCCAGGGTGCCACGGCACACAGTTTGGGAACCACTGCACTACTCTGATGGGACGCCACACAAAAATAAAGTAATATACTGGCGATATTCAATTTTTAGAACACACTCACACAATCTCCCGACTAAAGTCACTGCAGATGGTGGGGCTATATTCAATTGTTCTTTTTATTGTGCGAATCAGGCCCATAACGGTTGGATCAGGCCTATTTATCACATCATGCATTTTTTTTTTTTTTTTTTAAGTTGTGTAGATGTGTTGAGTTCAGATTGTCTAAATTGGCAAAGCTTTAGGGTACTCTTTACTTAGAAGGGCGCCCATCTCGGCCATCTCGGGCATTGAATGCACTAAAAAATCAGGTGCGATGCGACAGACGAGATGCCCGAGATTTCCCATAGGGAACAATGTTAAATGTCTCAATTGACCCGATTTTCCTGTTCAATGCCTCAATTGACCCAATTTTTCCATAGGAAACAATGTTAAATGGGCCACAGAGGCCAAATAGGCACCCTGAAGTGAATAATGGCCACCCGAATTGTTAACGCCACCCCACGATCAACGTCAACCCGAAGCGTGGCGAGCGCAGCGAGCCCGCGAGGGGCGGCGGTACGCGTCCAACGACCTTTTCATACCCCCACTATCCACGTCGGCGTGGAGTTGAGAATAGAAAGTGTGGCGAGCGCAGCGAGCCACCGAGCCCGAAGCGTGGCGAGCGCAGCGAGCCCCGCGAGGGGACGCGGATACCTTCACAGGTATCCGCGTCCCCTTGCGGGCTTCACAGCTGTCCGCGGGGCTCGCCACGCTTCGGGCTCGCCACACTTTCTATTCTCAACTCCACGCCGACGTGGATAGTGGGGGTATGAAAAGGTCGTAGGACGCGTACCGCCGCCCCTCGCGGGCTCGCCACGCATCGGGTTGACGTTGATCGTGGGGTGGCGTTAACAATTCGGGTGGCCATTATTCACTTCAGGGTGCCTATTTGGCCTCTGTGGCCCATTTAACATTGTTTCCTATGGAAAAATCGGGTCAATTGAGGCATTTAACATTGTTCCCTATGGGAAATCTCGGGCATCTCGTCGGTTGATTGCACCCGATTTTTTAGTGCATTCAATGCCCGAGATTTTTTACTAACGATGCCCACGATCAAAATCGTGGGCGCCCTTCTAAGTAAAGAGTACCAGCTTTAGCTCATAGTAGACTATGGGCTACTCTTAAGCCCAATACAGACTAGGGGACCAGACTTTATCACTCTCCACTTAATTACTTTTTGATAAACAGTCAGCCAATCGGCTCCTAACTGCTATGTTAAAGGTTGGGTTTCAAAGATGACAGGTAGGAGCTGATTGGCTGGTTTCTTATCACTCTCCACTTTATCACTTTAGGGCCATAGACGAAGACAAAGAACTCTACACACGGGCTATAATCGCTGGCAATATGGTCAAATCGCTGGCGACCATATTGCCAGTTATGGGAGTGTGCCTCGGCGATAAATCGCCAGGTGCGCGATCCCGTTTTCTGCCCCGTTCTAATCGCCGGCACCGCTGGCAGAGGTTCCCTTTTATCAGCGACCATCTCTGGTCGCTGATGAAAAGGAGAAACTGAGCAATATATCACCGCCGTGTGTACACAGCTTTACTTGCTTGTCTAGTTTGTACACTCAACATTGTTAATGATCCCCTCCCTCCTCTGTTCATTCCAAATCTCTGATAGAAGTGTTATCCCCCTAGATACATTCAGAGGATGCTAGAAATTTGATGAAATTGAATGAAAAGGAGAGCTGTTCAGATAAATCTCACAGAAAATAGGTGAAACTCAATTACCTGCAGTAGATTATTGAAAGCCAATAGATCCCCGGGGCTATCCAAATAGTACCAAAGCCGGGAGTTTTATGGGATAATTTACTCACCTGCCTCAGTGGATCCAAAAATATCATAACTCGGGTGTTAACGGGTGCCACAGTCATTGAGATACAAAGCAGACATTGTGGCCATTCATATTTAATCATGGTGCGTGTAGTTTATACTAGATTTTTAGCTATTTGCACCTTAAGGAGCTTGAGTGGTCACATACATGGTACTATGGGCCTTATTCTGGTTGGTGCGGCCGGGCCGTACGCGTACGTTCCGGGGTTTTTCATGATCTGCGCATGCGTACAATCGCCAATGCGCAGGCGCGAACACTCCACAACGCTTACGGACGGGTCTCTCCGTGCGAAAAAACCTGTACGCGAGAGTACGGGCATTGGGGGCGGCATAGGGGCGTGTTGAGGGGAGCGGCCGAAATAATGAGGGAAAATGGGCGTAAATATGGGCGTACACGGGAGTGTGCACCAAAAATGAACGGTGCTACTACCGCACGATCGCCTAAAGCACCGTTCATTTCGGACACAAAACAGGCGGCCGCCAACCGCCACCTCAGACCACCCCTACAGATACCGCATGCCAGCGTGCGCCTGGGTTTGCTCATTTACGCTGATTACTACTCAAACACATACACCTGAATGTAATAAGCAATGCTGCAGTCTATTAAGTCCAAACCATGATTTCACTACCTGCAAGCCACACACAGCACTCAAACACATTGGAAGCTTATCTTTCTATACTTCTCTACATTTAAAGGTTTGTTTAATTTAAGGTAAGTATCTTTTTAAGACCTGCTTATATATGCTAAGGTAGGTATTTGTTAAACAGTTATACACATTCACTACGTGCTTTCATAGACTTTACACAGTAGCACACTCAATCTACACAAGTCGACATGTGTCAACGTGATCACTCTAATACAAACATAGGTTTTGTATTTATGATACAATAACATAAACCACATCTAATACCTACAAAGGATGTTTCAGCAATGTTTTAAGCCCATGCCAACTATTTTGCACATTAATTAATTCAATCAATTAATTAATTTTCTTAATTATAGTTGAAAGGCAAGATTTGCAGGTCCATACATGTGAAGGGTATGCCAGCGTACACGGACGTACGCTCACTCTCACGAGCGGTGACATAAGCGGAGTTTTCCATTGAAAACAATAGCGACCCGTCCGTGCAAGCTGGCGTACGCTCAGATTTCCGCAAGAAGTCGGCGGGAAGACGGACGAGAGACGTCCGTAAACGGTGGCGTACGCTCTGTTGTACGCCAGTTGTCGGAGTCTAAGGGCTGATCCGTCCGTGTACGTTGGCGTACGCTCAATTGTACGCCACTCCCCTTCGACGTTGTTTCCGGCCGTATGTATGCGGCTGATTTGTGGGTGGACTTAACATCAACGGCCGCGTACGGAGAGCGTACGCTAATATGGAACGTACGCACGTTTGGCCGCACCAATCAGAATAACCTCCTATATAACATGATGCTACATTAACAGGACTTTCCATATACAATGTATTAGGGCCATTTTGCTTTTCCACAGAAACTGTACATTCATTTCATTTTTCCCAAAATGCAACACAGGATCTTTAAAATCTAGATTAGGACTAGCTTAAACAGATTTGCAGAAGTTATACCATGTTCTCACTGCCAGTGAGAAATACACGGCTTTTACCCAGCATTAAAATGCCGGGGACTGCAGGGACGGACCCCTGTTCTCACTGCAAGGCAAATTCCCGGGTGAAGAAGTTCTACCTGGTAATTTGTCTTTTAACACCGGTTTTTATGCAGTGAGAACGGGTCAACCCGTGTCTGCATACCTGGATCTCAAACACTGGTAAAAAGAAGGGTTTTGCCCATGTATGAGATCCGGGTTTGCGACTCGGTCACACTTCAACAAAAACCTGTGTTAAAAGGCAAATTTCCGGGTCGACATGCTAGACCTGAGAATTTGCCTGCAGTGAGAACAGGGTATTACTGAATTTGGCACCCGTCCAAATTAGTATAAAGGGCGTGTTTTATAGACAAAGAAACAGATCACACAATTCATATTTCTGTGTCAATACACAATAAAGTCCAATACTTGTTTAAAAAAACAAAAAACAAACACACAAGTGAAGAGAGAAGAACTCAAAATACATAAGAGGGAATTTGATTGTTACGTTTAAATGCCAGCCCAAATCAAACAATTTGCTCCTCTTTTGCCCAAAAGTTCTCACGACCCCATGGGAAAGTAAATACTTTTTTGCCGTAAATTGTGCAGTGTCATCTGTATTCAGCTGACTGGAATCAGTTCCATATAAAAAAGGGATTTTTGTAAGAACTTACCGTTCGAATCCCTTTCTCTGATATGGTCCTGGTGACACAGCTCAACACTGGGATGTAGGAGGGTCCGAAGGAGCCAGGCACCTATCCTAAAGCTTTAGAGGGTAGGCTCCTCCCCTACTGCATCCCTGGACTCTTCAGTTCAACTTTCAAAGCCACTGGAATACATTAACTCAGTACAAACGCCTGCACATATTATATGCACATTTTATAACAGAAACTGTTAACTTTTAACCATTTTAACATAAACATCATGAAATTCTGGCATACTTACTGAGCGTAAGGGAGGGATCGCTGTGTCACCAGGACCATATCAGAGAAAGGGATTCGAACGGTAAGTTCTTACAAAAATCCCTTTTTCTCTTTCAATGGTCCTGGTGACACAGCTCAACACTGGGACGTTCCAGAGCCGGTCCTTTGGGAGGGTACGCTCAGGTCTGCAGCTCTCAGCACTGCTCGCCCGAATGATGCGTCCTCCGACGCGAACTCATGGAACCTATAGAATTTGGCAAATGTGTGAACAGATGACCAAGTGGCAGCTCTGCAAACCTGCTCCGCTGTGGCCCCATGTCGGACCGCCCAAGAGGTAGCAACTGACCTGGTGGTATGCGCATTAATTCTGGCCGGTACAGGCCTACCCACTTTGGTGTATGCAAAAGCTATCACAGATCGCAACCACCTAGCAATGGTCTGCTTAGATGCAGGCCAACCAATTTTATGTACGTCATACAATACCAATAAAGTGTCAGTCTTTCTAACACTCTTCACTCTGTCCACATATATGCGTAAGGCACGCACAACATCCAAAGTCTTCAACTTGTCCCTTTTCTTGGAACCCTCTGGGGGTTGAAACACAGGTAGAACTATCTCCTGATTTAAATGGAAGGCAGAGACTACCTTCGGTAAAAATTGCGGCACTGTTCTCAGAACAGCCCTGTCATCGTGAAAGATTAAGAAGGGAGATTTGCATGACAAGGCTCCCAACTCAGACACCCTCTTAGCAGATGCTACTGCTAACAAAAACACTAACTTCCACGTGAGAAACTTAAAGTCAGCCGACCTCAAAGGCTCAAAAGGTGCCTTCTGAAGGCAATCCAAAACCAGTGACAGGTCCCAAGGTGCTACTGGTTGCTTGTAAGGGGGTTTCAGTTTGGATACCCCTTGTAAAAAAGTTTGAATCTCCGGTAAAATGGCAATTCTTTTTTGAAAATAGATGGACAAGGCCGAAATCTGCACCTTCAACGACTGAAGGCTTAGGCCCGAAGAAAATCCATCTTGTAAAAAATCCAACATTTTTGATAATTTGAAGTGAGATGTGTGAGCTTTTTGCCTCTCACACCATCTAATATAAGTCTTCCAGACTCTATAATAATTTGCAGAAGAAACAGCCTTTCTGGCTTTTATCATAGTCTGCACTACTGCGTCAGAAAATCCTTTCTTTTTCAAAATGGCGGTTTCAATAACCAAGCCGTCAAAATCAATCGATCGGAATCCAGATGATTGAATGGGCCTTGTCTTAACAGGTCTGGTCTCAGAGGTAGACGCCATGAATCCACTGATAACCTCTGAAGCCTCGAATACCAAGACCTCCTTGGCCAATCTGGGGCCACAAGGATCACCGGGACCTTCTGGTCCTGTACCCTCTTTAACAGTCTTGCTAACATCGGAATAGGAGGGAATGCATAAAGAAGATCTCCCTGCCAATGGGTAGTCATGGCATCCACTGCCTCTGCTAGCGGATCTCTCGTTCTGGCATAGAACCTGGGCACCTGATGGTTGAACCTGGATGCCATTAGGTCCAAATCCGGAGTTCCCCACATTGCAGTGATCTGGTGAAACACCTGAGGGTGTAGGCTCCATTCTCCTTCCTTGAGCTCCTCCCTGCTCAGGAAGTCTGCTTCTATATTCTCCACTCCTGGAATGAATATAGCCGATACTGCAGGAACATTCTGTTCCGCCCATAGAAAGATTCTGGACACCTCCCACATGGCCAATCTGCTGCGTGTACCTCCCTGGTGATTCAGATACGCCACAGCTGTGGCATTGTCGGTCTGAATCCTCAAGGGGGAGTTCCTTAACCTGTCTCCCGCCAAGGAAATCACTTTCCAGACAGCTCTCAGCTCCAAGATGTTGATTGGCAACGCTGATTCCTCTGCCGTCCACAGGCCCTGCAGCCTGAGATCCAGGGCTACTGCCCCCCAGCCCCTGAGACTGGCATCGGTAGTTACTATCAACCAGTCCCAGGTCTGTAATGACCGACCCCACTGAAGGGAATCTACCTCTGTCCACCATTTCAAGGAGTCCCGAGTGTCTGCGGACAGCACTATCAACTCCGTCTTCATGGTCAAAGTGTTTCCTGACCAGGCTGACAAAATGTTCCATTGGAATACTCGAGAGTGGAACCTGGCAAATTGAAGCGTTTCGAATGACGCCACCATTTTCCCCAGGAGTTTGAGGCACCTCCATACTGACAAGCTCGGAGCACTGAGGATCTCCTGAACTAGATTGACCAGGTCCCTGGCCTTTATCTCCGGGAGGAATACCCGATGGAGATGGGTATCCAGTATGACTCCCAAGAACTGGATCCTCTGTGATGGTACCAACTGAGATTTTTGTAAGTTTAAAATCCAGCCGTGAGCCTGCAAAAAACTGATGGCCTCTTTTAAATGACTTTGAAGCAGTGTTGCTGATTCTGCTTTGAACAGGAGATCGTCCAAATAGGGTATTACTGTGATTCCCCTGAGCCTCAGCACTGCCGCCATCACAGACATTATTTTTGTAAATACCCTTGGCGCGGTTGCTAGGCCAAAGGGTAACGCCCGGAACTGTAAATGCAGGTCTCCTATGGCAAATCTCAACAGCATCTGATGTTCCGGGTGAATGGGAACGTGCAGATATGCGTCCTGGACATCCATGGACGCCAGAAATTCTCCCTGGTCCAGACTCAGGAGTACAGTTCTCAAAGACTCCATTTTGAAATGGTCTACCCAAAGGTGAACATTTAAGGACTTCAAATTTAGTATTGGTCTGAAAGACCCGTCTGGTTTGGGCACCAGGAACAGCGTGGAGTAAAATCCTTTCTTCCACTCTGCCCTGGGAACCGGGACTACCACCCCTTTTTCCAAAAGGGAATGAGCCGCTCTCATAAGAGCTGTGCGCAGGAGCGCCTGCTTTGGTATGGGTGTGGGGATGAACCTCTTTGGAGTCCGCCCTCTGAAAGGGATTTTGTAACCCTGGGTAATAATCTCTAAGACCCAGGTATCCTGGTCTAGAGAAGCCCAAGCGTCTCTGAAGTGTGTAAGACGCCCCCCCACCTTTATCCCTGCCGGGCTGATCCCCTGGCAGTCATGCGGAGGGTTTTTCCTCTCCTTTAGAGGCAGGCTTCTTATTGAAAGAGCCAAACTTGGACCTTTGGGATTTGCCCCTGGAGTTCTGGAACTTTCCCCTGAACGATTGTCCCCGAAAGGACGCACCACCTCTAGGGGAGGGCCGAAAGGACGGCCTAAAAGCAGCAAATCTGGATGACTGCTTTGTTGAGGAGGCCGGCAGAAACGTACTCTTGCCGCCTGTGGCTTGTTTTATAATCTCCTCAAGCTCAGAACCAAAAAGTAACTTTCCCTTGAAAGCTAACATTTCTAAGGCCTTTTTGGACTCATTGTCCGCTTCCCAGGCCTTAAGCCAGAGTACCCTCCTGGCATTTATGGAGACTGTGGATACTCTGGTAGCCATTTTAAGAGCTTCCTCCTCTGCTTCCACCGCATATTCTGCAGCGGCCTTAATCTTTTCTGCTACCAGCAAAGCACCGTGGTCAGCCTGCAGCATGGTGCATAGCTCACCAGCCCACTCTATAATGGCCTTAGAGACCCAGGCTGAAGCAATAAGGGGACGCAGGGTAAACCCCACCCCTTCAAAAATAGCCTTGAGGTTTCCCTCTAGCTTTTTATCCACAGCATCTTTAAAAGCTGCACCACCCTGTACAGGTAATACCGTAGCTTTTGATAAGCGTGCCACAGAAGCATCCACAACAGGCACCTTTTCCCAGAGTTCAGAATGAGACTCCGGCATGGGGTACAGACTAAGGAATCTTTTAGGCATCTGTAGCCTCTTATCTGGGGTTTTCCAAGCCCCTTCCAATAGTTCCTGTAACCCCTCATCTGAGGGAAAAGTAACAGCCTCCTTTCGCTGTCGCTTAAAAACACCCTTAACAGGGGTCTTATCCTCAACAGACAGTTTTAACGCCTGTTTTACAGCCACAATAAGATCCTCTATACCAGCAGCAGAGGTCTCTTCAAAATCATCACCCTGGTCCCAGGGTGTGTCAGTATACTCTCCTTCCTCTTCCTCTAACACATTAGGCATAGCATAAGACCTTTTAGGGGTCCCTGTAACCTCATCCATTTTGTCCAGTATTTCACTGAATCTGTTGATCCCCTTAGCAGTATCCTGCATCACCTGAATAAGTGCAGGATCTGCCTGGGTAAGAGGTAAGGAGCCAGACGACTGCTGAGATGATGGCATAGGTCTCTGTGATTCTACCAGCACATCACTCTGCCTGTCCAGAAGCTGCACCAAAGCGTTTACCGACCTGCCTAGGGCACTGGCCCACGCAGGTTCACTCTGCTCTCCCCTATGGTGTTCACTGCCCATGGGTCTCACATCAGCGCAAGTAATACATAAGCCCCCCTTGGCCATCTGCTCAGGGACAAACTTTTGTGTGCAAACATTGCACGCGCTCAGTGCACTAAGGACTCCCTCCCCCAAAACCACAGCCTGATGCTCAGACATGATGCAAGTGAAGCGTATATATATATATCTCAATATACACAGTGCAAACAATTGTACAAGCGTTTATACAAAGTCAATGCACCCAATCACTTAGCTGTCTGTAGGTTTCAACTGCGGGGAAGCGATGCCCAGGAAATCCAAGTCACTCTGCCAGGATCAATAAGCCAGCTCAGCTCCGCTGCAAGCGTTCTGAAAGGCGCCAAAGTCAGAGTGAAGGAAGAGACCAAAGTCCCTGCTGCTGCGGGGTCCGTGACCTTTTGGCGCCAACCACCCCCAGCTAGCCGCTCCTTAGGTAGGATTTCCTTGTTCCAGTATCTCCCCCTCAAATGGGGACCACTTGGAACATGCCTGTCACAGCGCTGCTGTCCTCTCAGTCAGGAGCTCAGCGTGTAAGCTCCGCATAAAATGGCCGCCGCCATCACGGAGCGCCTGTCCCCCATGATCCCCACCTAAATGTGGAGCCGGTTTCAGGCTACTCCGGAGCCCAGGCAGCCTCTTAATAGAGGCTGTAAGCGCAGCACAGGGAGACCAGACAGAGTCTACCCTGTGCACAGAGAGCTGACAGGACGCGCTTCTGTCAGCTCCTGCTGCGCTAGCAGTGTGAGGATTCACTATGAAAATCCTCACACTGTGCCTACCTAGCTAGGGTAATAGTTAATAAAATAATAAAAAAACCCTAACTACTCTAATTCTTCGGCTGCTCCTGCAGCCCTTTAGAATAGCACCCACTCCAGTGGGCACCTAACACGAACTGAAGAGTCCAGGGATGCAGTAGGGGAGGAGCCTACCCTCTAAAGCTTTAGGATAGGTGCCTGGCTCCTTCGGACCCTCCTACATCCCAGTGTTGAGCTGTGTCACCAGGACCATTGAAAGAGAAATTTACAATACATCATACATATCAGACAATATAGAATTTTATTTGTCAAAAGCCAGTTATATTTATATGGACTGTGGGAGTCACCATAAATGAATGTGGAGAGAACATGCAAACACAGATAGGGGACTTGGGCCATTATTATGGGGACTTGGGCCATTATTATGGTTCACTCGCAAATACTAATCTAAATCTAATTCTCTGCACAAGTTACATCTGCCCCACCTGCAGCGCACATTGTTTTGTCCATTTGAGAAGAAATTTGCCTTTGAGAGTGAACCAGAATAAGGGCCTTGTATTGAACCCCATGGCTCCAGCACTCTCTGCTCTATAGATGTAATGTGCAACACCTGGTACCCTGCATTGAGTAGCTCTGAATGGGTATATGATGGTGCAGAAATTTACGTGCCTCATTTTAGAAACAAACACTGCTTACTATGCCATCTACCCTCTCACAGGGCTGACCTTCAGGGAACAGTTACATGGCTACATTAATAATGGTTGCTGCATTGGAGAATTATTATTATTATTATAATCAGCCTTTATTTATATGGTGCCAAGATGGATCCACAGCACCCAATTAAAACGAACATAAACAAGTAAGCAAAAGAGGAAACAGTGACTTATGGGGCCTACACAAGTAGTGATGTTTGTAGATGAGCAATCTGCAGACAGCGATGAGCAGAGCTGTGTGCTGAGTGATCTGTCAGGACCAGTGAAATGAAAATATGGAATTTTTTGGAAACAAATTACAATCAACCATTTGATCCCAAAAGCTGGAAAATGGACAAAAGCAGTCATCTGCATAAATGGATTTAACCAATTTGTCTGAATGACTATTTTGTCTGTTTTCCATGTTTAGGAGCAAATGGTAAATTGCCATTTGCTCCCAAAAACTTCCAGATTTTAATTTCAACCAGCCAGATAGGAAAGATAATCTAGTGTGTAAAATGTTTGGTGAGCTAGTCCAGCAATCCAGAAGGCTTCCATGGAGTTCCATCACCAGTCTGATAAAGTAAAATTGCAGCACTATTGGTTAATTTGCACAGCTCAAAACCAGAAATAATATCAGCTGCAGTGGTCTGCTTTGACAACTGCCTATCCCAGCTAGGCTGCAGGGCCATTGAACTGGAAGAGGGCAGTGAGTGGTGGGACACTGGCCCTTATACTGGTTCACTCGCAAATACAAATTCCTTCATAAATGGACGAAATCATGTGCATTGCAGTAGGGGTCAGATGCAACATGTGCAGAGAGCATTAGATTGGGTGGGGTTTTACTTCAAAGTGAGATCTATATTGCAGTGTAAAACAAAGCAGTATTTTCTCTGGACAGAAACAAAATACCTCACCCAAATTGAATTATCTCTGCACATGTTACATCTACCCTCCCACAGTGCACATGGGTTTGTCCTTTTGAGAAGGAATTTGCCTTTGCGGGTGAACCAGAATAAGGGCCACTAAGCACATAACTGCCATATTACACATACTGGCTAAGAAACGCCTCCTAAAGGCCATGTTAATGGAAACGGTAAAAGCTATTCCCAGATCTGCAACACCCTGAACCGTTGCGAGGCACATACAGTAACAGCAATAAAATATATTCAGAGGAACCCAACTCTGCACACAGCAAAGATTACAGGTGTTTTTTAAGATGTACATATAGCATCACAGAGGCAAGGTGAAAAGAATAGTAATGTGTAAAAGAGCTGTT
Organism: Crinia signifera; assembly: GCF_055691185.1. Taxonomy (NCBI): domain Eukaryota; kingdom Metazoa; phylum Chordata; class Amphibia; order Anura; family Myobatrachidae; genus Crinia; species Crinia signifera. Next base: position 227,540,959 of record NC_139219.1, read on the forward strand.
GCCTTCCACCATTTAGAAAAATATCCAATAAATATGCCAGCGTTCTTATATAAATTCAAACAAAAATGTTGTGAAAAAAAAATTAATAATAAAATGAGAGATATATATATATATATATATATATATATATATATATATATATATATATATATATATATATATATATATATATATCTTGTTTCCTAGCACGGCGCCCAATAAGCAAATAGCTTAGTGGGCTATTCTGCGTAGGAAAATCGCATTGTGTACCGTGTATAGCGCTCTACGATGCAATGTCCATATTAAGTGCACAGGAGTGCTTACACAATGAAATATCGCATAGGATCGCATGGCACCAAATGCGATGCGATATTTCATTGTATAAGCACTCATGCCATGTGATGTGATGGGTGCTTACTATGCCATTGCGTCACCCCCAGTATCCACGCCACCCCGAAGTATTGTGAGCGCCGCGAGGGGCGGCGGAACGCATCCTCCGACCTTTTCATACCCCCACTATCCACGACGGCGTGGAGTTGATCTTATATAGTGTGGCGAGCGCGAGCCCCGCGAAATACATGTAAAGTAATGTGCGTCCGCTCACCACGCTTCAGGCTCGGTGGCTCGCCACACTATATAAAATCAACTCCACGCCGACGTGGATAGTGGGGGTATGAAAAGAACGGAGGATGCGTTCCGCCGCTGCTCTTCGGGGTAGCGTGAATAGTGGGGATGTTTTAGGAACACATTCACACCAGCCATATCATACATCTGAAAATATGGAAAATCGCATGTCATGCAAAAAGCGCATGCGATGCGATTTCACGATGCTAGCGTACGTAGAAAATCTGGGCACCATGCTAGGAAACAAATACCAAATTATATTTCCTATATAAAAAAAATGTAAACATTACAGGTCATTATGAGGAATAAACATGTTTGCTTTCCAATTTTCACACCTATTTGACAAATTCAGTTGGCACTCAAAAGGGTTGAAGTATACTTTGCTCACTGCAACTTTTAAAAAGGTTTGGAATTTTGCTATAGAGACCGTCCAAAAAAATGTAACATTAAAATACCTAGTAATAAAACAAAAGAAAAGTGTAGTGGCATTTTACAAATAATGATTGCACCTATGGGCAGTGCTTCTTTAATATCCAACTAAAACACTGGAGTAATTCAACATCTCTGTGAGACAACTGATCTGAAGATCAGCAGTCCCCATGATCCCCATCTCTGCCACACTAATCGCAGTGAATCACTGCTCCAAGAATTGGAGCAGGTCTATAATCAACTTACATGTTTATTAAGGGGACCATCAGCGTCAAAAGAACATTTAGGTGGATATATACACTCTGTCCATTTGCCCAATCTGCTGTAACAGAAATAAATGCTAAAATGGTATTTCTACCCAATAATGTGTTGGGAGGGCATGCTGAACACTTCCAAAAATGTAGACATGTGGGTGTTTTCCATTTTATTATAAATGAAATTCCTTTTATGACTTGCACATTATATGTCTCACCTTTAACACTGTTGCTCTATACAGGCTAAAAATAACTAAAGTTTCAGAAGCATTTAACATGAGCATCTTCTGCCATTATGTGATAGCAGAGAATGCAGATTCCACGGAAAGGCAAGAGCAGGCATTGATAACTTGCAACAGAACAGAAGGTTAGGAGATCTTGCGACTCACATCCGTACAAACCCTGCCACATCCTATGACAAAGATGATGGACACTTTTTATTGTGTTGACAATCATTACAGAGATAGGATACCCGCTCATCTTGCCTGCATGACCCATTTTCCTAAAGATACTGTGTAAGTTAGTGAAAAGCTGACTGCATCGTTATGTATAAATGTCCTTGTACAGCATAAATAGCATGAAATGTATATTTTGTAAGAGTCACAGCAACAAAATGGAAAGTTACCCACTAACTCGCACAGTTGTTTTAATAGTAAAATGTGTGAAATGATAAACTCTGTTGCAAGTGTTCAATAAACAATATACAGCTGATTATTAAATCCTGTACACACTAGATGACCCACACCACAGCCAATTAATACCCCTTTCACCTCGCAAATGCCACGTCGCTCCCAGGACAGACATTGTTGGATTGATGACGTCATTGGGGGGCAGGAAAGAGAGTCACCTGGGTACGGGGGAGGAGACAGTGCTTTAAGCGGATGCTGCCTCCTCCCTATAGTGTGAACAGGACCTGGGTCTATCGGCCCGGGTTACCCATTCACAATGCCCATTAACCTGGGTAAAACCCTTCTTTTAACCTGGGTTAAATTGCCTGGTTGCTGGACTCTTTCACACTGCACAGTGACCCGGGTAATTTGTGCAGTGTGACAGTGGTAATAGTAAACTATCCGCAGCAGGGAAAATTCTGCAAAAACCCAGAATGATATTGTTCGGTACGCAGGACCGCCTGGACATACAGGTAGTTGACTATATAGTCAAAATTGGCCTGCATGTTCAGTTGACGGGAGAGAGGCATGTGTGTGTCTTTATTTATTTTTTTTTTTTTTTTGTGGTGTCAAGGTTTAAGTCCAGCATGTATGCACAGCGATGATGGGTGGGATAAAAAAATAAATAAAAAAAAAATAAAAAAACCGCTGGCCTGCGCGATTTTCCCAGGTGTGGACACCTTTCCAGCAGGACGCTATGGAAAGCCGTCCACCCTGTCGATCATCTGCTGGTGATATCAGCAGATGAGCGGCAGTGGCCAGGAATGAATGCTCATCACCAGGCCGTACACACTGGGCAGCTTTTGATCTGAAAACAGCAAAACTGAGCTGCTTCCAGATCAACATCACCCAGTGTGTTTTGGCCTTTAGACATATAGAGCAAGAGGGGAGTAGAAAAAACATTATCAGGATCATGTTACACCTTATACACACACACAGTGCTGCACATATTATATTACATTATAATTATATTACATTAATGAATGCAGTTGTAACAAGTGTGACCAGGCATGCAGATGTAAAGTGGCTACTACAGTACATAAATGAGCACTGCTGTGACAGGGTACATTCAGTTCACTGGTCTGTACACGCAGACTGAATGTAACAAGTGGGACAGTTTGTTTGGAACTGGCCTAACTGCTTCTGTCAGTCACCACAAAAAAACCCATGGCCAAGGTACAGTATATGGGACGGCAGTGTAGCAGATTATCCAGTACATAAATGGTGCTAATAAACTACATGTCCCCAGGCCTGGAAAATAATGGCTACACTCACAAGGGAGTCACCCAGTGCAGGTGTAAATATGCCACGCCTTAGCTGCAGGTAGGATTATTCTGATAAAGGCGTGTGCACACAATGCATACAGTATAGCGCCGTATAGAAGGTGGGGTCACTGTGCATTTGTAGTTCAGGCTTCAAAAGTAAAAAAGAAAGCATTATCTCCTAATACTGACATGGCCATTTCCCCCAAGTAACTGCAGTGTATATAGTGCTGCCTCCATCACAGAGGATCAATGTATTGCATGTAACACATGTAGCCTCAGGCTCTCTCATTACATGGCATTATTCACCCCAAGTGCATGTGTCATAATAATGAGCTGCTGTCAGATTAGTCACAGCAATGTTCCTATGCAGGTCACACTACCTACATGTTTGCCATCATCAGTGATATTTGCATAAACAATTACAACATGGAGTGACTTTTGCTGTACCGCGGACATGTATGGTCAGGGTATGCAGGTGATCCTGACACTGACTGACACAAACACACACACACACACACACAAACACACACACACACACACACACTGTAGCTGCGTACACTTACATATACATTATAATGACTATGTGTAGCGCTATTAATGCACATTAAATCAAATCAATTAGCTTATATTAGCACAAGCATAGCTGTGTAACATAGGATATAATTACTGGCACAGCCAGCTGCTGATTACTACAGACACGGAGGCACATAATAAAGATACCCTATAATTGGCATGCATGTATGTGACACGGGCACCTCCTACACCAGGAGCAGGAATGGAGCTCTATTGCGCGGATGAGCAGCTGCTCCCAGATCACCCAGTAGAATAGTACATGTGGCGATCAGCTGCTTCTGCCACACGCTGCGGATCCAGCCCGGATCACCCGCACAGACAGGCCGGCGCCGGGCGCAGCAGCAGTGGGGCACCAGCAGTGCGGGGCCGGCGGCGGGCACACACACACTCAGTACAGCCTGCAAGGGGCCGCTTACCTAGCATGGAGAAGATGAAGTCCTTGGCGGTGTGGATCTCCAGCGCTCTCTGGTCATCGTATTCCCGCTGGTCGTGTTTGTTAAATTCCTGGATGAGTTTGTTTAATTCCTCTATCCGCGCCCCGGACCTGAAATCCAGCTCTGGGGAGGCCGGCTTGCTGACTCCCCCGACGGTGCCTGGCTTGCTGGGGATGGGAGCCGCCATCTTCACTTCCACAGCCAGCAGCAGCAGGATTATATATGAGAGCAGCAGCCCTGACTCCTTCCTTCCCCTCCCCGGGATAGTGGGAGATGGCTCTGTGTGAGTGAGGGTGTGTGTGTGGTGCAGCAACAGCAGTATGTGTGTGAGTGGGTCTCTGTGGCGGCTCCGCTCCTGCACACAGCAGCAGCAGCAGAAACAATGTGACACCGAGCGCCTGTGAGATCATTCAACAAGCGGCACAGGGAATTAACCCCTTGTGTCCCACCGGGGGCTCTGAGCCGGTATAGTCACAGGCTTCATTCATTGTGCGGCATGCTCAGGTGATCTCGCGGTTTGGCTTTGTGGATTTACATTTTTTTTTCTTTAAAACGAGAGCAGGTGTATAGCGCTGTCTGGGCGGATGTACTATTATCGCTCCACTTTATCACCAGCTATCCCAGAATGCAGCAACAGTACCAAGTACATGCTGTCATTTCAGTACTAGGTAACCTATCCAATCTGAGGTGTAGCAGAAGCTTGTCTATCATTGTACATGCATAGCACCATACCAATAGCATTCAGTGCATTATATACAGTACTAATGTTGTAATTGTGACTGGCATTACATTCTACCTATTTAAAGAGACGGCATTGTATCTCATTAAAACATTGTATCAAAGAGTTTGGTTTGTAGCATGTTAAGAAGATACTAGGTCTGTTAAGAGGAACTAGTCTTGCTTGTAGTGTATACATACAATATATTTTTGTTTAGTTATATCTAAAGTAAATATATACACTGCTCAAAAAATAAAGGTAACATTTATACCCGTTCTCGCTGCAGGCAAATTCCCGGGTCTATCATGTCGACCCGGGAATTTGCCTTTTAACGCAGGTTTTTCTGCAGTGTGAACAGGTCGCATACCTGGATCTCATACACAGGTAAAACCCTTCTTTTTACCCATGTTTGAGATCCGGGTATGCAGACACGGGTTGACCCGTTCACACTGCTAAAGAACCTGTGTTAAACGGCAAATTACCGGGTAGAACTTCTTCACCCGGGAATTTGCCTTGCAGTGAGAATGGGGGTCCGTCCCTGCAGTCCCTGGTATTTTAATGCCGGGGAAAAGCCGTGTATTTCTCACTGGCAGTGAGAACACGGTATTAAACAACACAATGTAACTCCAAGTCAATCACACTTCTGTGAAATTAAACTGTCCACTTAGGAAGCAACACTGATTGACAATCAATTTTGCATGCTGTTGTGCAAATGGAATAGACAACAGGTGGAAATTATAGGCAATTAGCAAGAAACCCCCAATTCTGTAGGTGGTGACCACAGACCACTTCTCAGCTCCTATGCTTTCTGGCTGATGATTTGGTCACTTTTGAAAGCTGGCGGTGCTTTCACTCTAGTGGTAGCATGAGACTGAGTCTACAACCCACACAAGTGGCTCAGGTAGTGCAGCTAATACAGGATGGCACATCAATGCGAGCTGTGGCAAGAAGGTTTGCTGTGTCTGTCAGCGTAGTGTCCAGAGCATGGAGGCGCTACCAGGAGACAGGCCAGTACATCAGGAGACATGGATGAGACCGTAGGAGGACAACAACCCAGTAGCAGGACCGCTAACCTCCACCTTTGTGCAAGGAGGAACACTGCCAGAGCCCTGCAAAATGACCTCCAGCAGGCCACAAATGTGCATGTGTCTACTCAAACAGTCAGAAACAGACTCCATGAGGGTGGTATGAGGGCTCAACATCCACAGGTGGGGGTTGTGCTTATAGCCCAACACCGTGCAGGACATTTGGCATTTGCCAGAGAACACCAAGATTGGCAAATTCACCACTGGCGCCCTGTGCTCTTCACAGATCAAAGCAGGGTCACACTGAGCACGTGACAGAGGTGACAAAGTCTGGAAACTCCAAGGAGAACGTTCTGCTGCCTGCAACATCCTCCAGCATAACCGGTTTGGCAGTGGGTCAGTAATGGTGTGGGGTGGCATTTCTTTGGGGGGCCGCACAGCCCTCCATGTGCTCACCAGAGGTATCCTGACTGCCATTAGGTACCGAGCTGAGATCCTCAGACCCCTTGTGAGACCATATACTGGCGTGGTTGGCCCTGGGTTCCTCCAAATGCAAGATAATACTAGACCTCATGTGGCTGGAGTGTGTCAGCAGTACCTGCAAGACAAAGGCATTGATGCTATGGACTGGCCCGCCCATTCCCCAGACCTGTATCCAATTGAGCACATCTGGGACATCATGTCTCATCCATCCACAAAAGCCACAGACTGTCCAGGAGTTGGCGGATGCTTTAGTCCAGGTCTGGGAGGAGATCCCTCAGGAGAACATCCACCACCTAATCAGGAGCATGCCCAGGGGTTGTAGGGAGGTCATACAGGCACGTGGAGGCAAGACACACTACTGAGCCAAATTTTGACTTGTTTTAAGAACATTACATCAAAGTTGGATCAGCCTGTAGTGTGTTTTTCCACTTTAATTTTGAGTGTGACTCCAAATCCAAACCTCCATGGTTTAATAAATTTGATTTCCATTGATGATTTTTGTGTGATTTTGTTGTCAGCACATTCAACTATGTAAAGAACAAAGTATTTAATAAGAATATTTAATTCATTCAGATCTAGGATGTGTTATGTTAGTCTTCCCTTTATTTTTTTGAGCAGTGTATATATTGGGCATCAGCTGTGTTGCACAGCCGACGCAATATATCTGTGAACGACACCGCTCACAGATACAGTGATGGTGCGCTGGCCGATGCATCAATATATCGTCCGTTCAATCGGACGGCCGATATATTGCTTAGTGTTTATGCACTTTAACAGTTAAGGTGTGGCAGTCTAAACTTCTGGATGACTTTGTGATGAAAATTATCATTATTATGACATTTTGGGACTTAGGCCACTATGTACCTCGTATTATGCAGACACAAAACAAGCGTCACAATTGTATTGTAATATACTTGTTTAGTTTCACGGCGGCCGATATATTGGATGCGATATCAGCCGATCCGATTTTTTACCTGTTCATAACCCCATTATCCACTATGAATGGAGTTGATGTTATATAGTGTGGCAAGCGCACCGAGCCCGAAGCGTGGCGAGCGGACTCGGATTACTGCGCTCACAACACTATATAAAATTAACTCCATGCGTACTGGATAGTGGGGTTATGAACAGGTAAAAAATTGCATCGGATCAGCCGATATCGCATCTGATATATCGGCCGCCATGAAACTAAACAAGTAACTCAATGTGCGCCAAAAGATTTTAGTCTGCATTGAATACAAAAAAGACCTATATAAATCTGACTATAAAATTCTGAAAAACCCCAACAGGAACATTTATGCGCGAGTTAAAGAAAAGACAAAATCAGACCTTGGGCTACAAGATCCTGAAACCATTGTTGGCCAATCTTGAGTTGCATAAGAAGAACGCTTGGTACAAATATAATGAGGAAATCCTAAAACACATCGCAAGATATCTCGATGATACATGCCTAGGCCCTTAGTCCAGTAATCCAGGAGGCTTCCATGGAGTTCCATCACCAGTCTGATTAAGGAAAACTGCAGCAAATTCTTGGTCAATCTGCACAGCTTAAAACTAGAAATAGCATCAGCTGACAAGACTGGACTCTCGATTTTTAATACACGATGTGCTAACAATGTACTTACAATCTGCACCCGACATCATATGTGCAGCATGTAAGATCATAGGATCCATATTATGACCCTTGCACCTACGCATCAGATTGTAATCTACCAAAACACCTCACGATGTGCACAGAAACATACACAAGTTTTAATCCTAGGGGTGCTGTTAAAAAAAAAAAAAAAAGCAGATACTCAAGGGTGCTCAAATACAAGAAAGTTAGGGAACCACTGCCACACCTCCCAACTTTTGTCCCTCTGAAATCAGGACCTGCATGCGGCAGAGCCAAGGGATGGGTAGGTGTCGCCTGTGGCATGTGACATGGGCTAGCGCTGTGACCCCATTTTACATAATTTTCAGCACTCCAGTAACAACTCCAGCACTCCAGTAACAAATGGGCAGCCCCCATCCCCCTCTCTGTACTCCCCCCCCCCTCCTTCCTGCACTGAAGAGATGCTGTGTTTGCATACAGCATCTCTTCAGTGATGACCGGCTGCTCTGCAGACAGTGGCGTAACTATAGAGGGTGCAAGTGGTGCAGCTGCTATGGGGCCCGGGGCCCCAGCAGTCAATCCCCTGCACCCTTTTGTTTTTTACCTTTGGCTCTCTTAAAGTAGCGCGCACGGGCAGTCACCTGTCCCGTCACCCGCCCCAGGTCCCGCTGTTGCCAGCAGCAACAGTGTGTGCACTGTTGGCGCACACAATTAAGGGGCTCTCCGACGCTGCTGGGACTAGCCCCAGCGCGAAAACCGGAAGTGCTGCCCTGCTGCTGTTGTACTCCGTTTCTGGAGACACAGAAACCTGGAGACGCTGCAGTGACACAGACCCAGAGCTCAGCTGCCTGCGCACGGGTGAGCGGAATACCCGGCGCAGAAGAAGAGACCCACTGCCAGTGCTGGAGGTACCCAGCAATTTCAACTAAAGGGGGGAATGAGAAACACAGGGCTATCTGTCCTGAGGGGGGGGGGGGAAGGTGGGTGGGGGACAGTGCTACCTGTCCTGATGGAAGGAGGGTGGGTGGGGGACAGTGCTACCTGTCCTTATGGGGGGAGGGTGGGTGGGGGACAGTGCTACCTGTCCTGATGGGGGGAGGGTGGGTTAGGGACAGTGCTACCTGTCCTGATGGGGGGAGGGTGGGTGAGGGACAGTTCTACCTGTCCTGATGGAGGGAGGGGGGGGGGGGAGGGACAGTGCTACCTGTCCTGATGGGGGGAGGGGGGGTGGGGGACAGTTCTACCTGTCCTGATGGAAGGAGGGTGGGTAGGGGACAGTGCTACCTGTCCTGATGGGGGGAGGGTGGGTGGGGGACAGTGCTACCTGTCCTGATGGGGGGAGGGTGGGTGGGGGACAGTGCTACCTGTCCTGATGGGGGGAGGGTGGGTTAGGGACAGTGCTACCTGTCCTGATGGGGGAAGGGTGGGTGAGGGACAGTGATACCTGTCCTGATGGGGGGAGGGGGGGTGAGGGACAGTGCTACCTGTCCTGATGGGGGGAGGATGGGTGGGGGACAGTGCTACCTGTCCTGATGGGGGGAGGGTGGGTGGGGGACAGTGCTACCTGTCCTGATGGGGAGAGGGTGGGTGGGGGACAGTGCTATTTGTCCTGATGGGGGGAGGGTGGGTGGGGGACAGTGCTTCCTGTCCTGATGGGGGAAGGGTGGGTGGGGGAAAGTGCTACCTGTCCTGATAGGAGGGAGGGGACACACAGTGCTAGCTATGCTGATGGGGGCTGGATTAGTAGGAGTATGTCTCAACCCTTTGCAGCCCCTATTCTTTCACCATCCACTTCTCTTCCCTCTACACCTCTCTCCTGATCACATCTCTTCTCTTTTTTTCTCTACTCCACCCCATCTCCCTTCTTATTTTACTTATCTCCACCTGTTCCCCTCTGTGCCTATCCCCCTGCCCTTCTCTCCACTGTATAGCACCTTTCTCCCTCTCCTCCGCCTCTCTCTCTCTCTCCCTCATTCTCCCTCTCTAGATGACACCGCTTTTTCTCTCTGGGGGCGGGATGTACTAACGGGAAAATGCGGTAAAACACCCGTTTTACCGCATTTTCCTATGTATCAATACCCGTCCGCCCCGTTTTCGCAAGGGAGGGTATCGCCACCCAGAGGGTGCCTATGGGCTTCTTTCGCCGTCCGACGTCCGCGCGCCCACCCCCTCCCGTCCTCCTTTAACCTCCTCCTCCCCCTGGTGTCACAGCCGGCAGGACATCCGGCTTCAGGGGGGAGGAGGAGACACAGGGGGACGCTGGCAGCCGCCGGGAGGTGACGGAGACCCCCGCAGCCCACATCACAGGTATCGCGGGGGTCTCCGTTACCGCAGCCCGATGCTGGCATCGCGGCGGCTGCCGTGCGAAGGGCGGAGATGTATGTTGATACATCCCGCCCTCGCTCTCCACACACCTCTCTATTACTCCCTCCTCCACCTCACTGACTCACCCATCTTTCTCCCACAGGACCCCTTATCATTTTCTAACACTCCCCCTCCCCTTCTCTCTCCTCCTTCCCCACTATCTCTCCTCTTTTAATCTCTTCCCTGATCTCTTTCCCCTTCTCTCACTCATCTCTCTCCTCAATCGTCTCTCTGCTGCTAGTGTCTATTTCTCAACACTAACTCTTTCACCATGCTTCCCCTTCTCTCTTTCCTCCCTTTTCCCCTCCTGCTTACCTCTCTTGTGCCTCCCCCTTTCTCTCTGACACCCTCTCTCTGTCAACATTCCCTCCTTTTCCATGAAGCCCTCGCTCTCCTCTCTCTTTCCCCTGACCATAAGAGGCATTGTATTGATAATGGTGGGAGGGGGCCCTTTCATAAATTTGCTATGGGGCCCACCGAGATCTAGTTACGCCTCTGTCTGCAGAGATGCGTCGATCTCTGCCCCCGCCCATGGGACATTGCCAGCCACGGGCGAGATAGTGGGACAGTCTCCAAATAGCGGGACTTTTCTACTGTAATTGAAACAGTTGGGAGGTATGCTATAGGGTGACCAACCCTTTCACATCCCTTTTGTTTTCTGTTTTATAATAAATCTGCAATCTTAATTGACATACAAATGCTTAAATAGCGAGCGTTGCGAGGGGCTGCGGTTCACTTCAAACTGTGTCCATGTCAATTGTGTCGACATTTGGGTAAAAAAACAGTGAAAAAAACCATGTCGACCTTTTGACTGTCGACCTAGACACTGTTGACCTAATGGCAGTGTCGACCTTTTGTCATGTCGACCTTTTTGCATGTCGACATATTTGCTTGTCTAACTAATGGTTGTCTATCTTTTAGCTGTAGCCAAATGGTCCCGCTTCCCCATACACACTGGGCGACTATGCTGTTTTGAGAGGCTTTCAGCACAAAGTCGCCCGGTGTGTATGGGCCTTAAGCCTAGATGGGCCTTTTTGTACTTTGAGGCTTTAGATACAGTATTCCTGCTAAAATACCCTTTCTGTTCAGCTTCTACATGCCTGTGCTTGTTTGTCTTACTTCGTGTACTGTAAATTGAAAATAAAGGCAGCCTTATATTTTATGAATTCTGCTTGAGGAGATGAAAAAATAAATAATGTCTTTAGCCTAATTAATGGTAAACAATTTATTACGTGCAAAGTACCAATTTTTATTGATAATTACATGACCCGTTGATTACTGACAGCTGTCAGCCTCCACAGGCCTTGCTGCCTTATTTCCTCCCTGTCTCTGAAGGTACAACATAACCTATATTATTGACAGTCCTAGAAATAAGTGTGCCCCCATGTGGTTACTCTGAGAATTTATAGAAGCACAGAAAACGGAGCTGCAGTCAAGTCCTGTATTCTATTAGAGACATCTGATGCTGATATTACTGCTTCTAAAGCAGCGCATTCCCAACCTTGGTCCGCAAGGCACATTAATATTTTGGGTTTTAGTAATATCCAGGCTGGAGCACAGGTGACTTAATGAGTACCTCAGGTGTTTTGTTTTAACCATCTGTGCTGAAGCCTGGGTATCACCAAAACATGCACTGGCAGTGTGCCTTGAGGTTGGGAATGCCTGTTCTAAAGACTTGTTTATAATTACACACACACACACACACACACACACACACACACACACACACACACACACGTATGTATATAGATAGTTAGATATCTATATTGCCATAATTTAGATAGACTACTACATCCTCGTTAGCCTATCTGGGACAGTGGTGGCGGGACGGTGTGCCCCCCGAAGGCGCGTGGCAATTTTTTTGGGGGGGGGGCGTGGCCTATACTCGCGACGCTATCGCGAGGCCACTTCCCCGTTTTTCCCCTGTGAGCTGCTGGCCAGCCCCCAGCCCCTCTGCCTGCAAGAATAGACGCTGCGCGCATGCGCACAGCGACTATTCACGGACTACAGGGGGGACTCCCAACTGCCCCCCCCCCCCGCCGCGGGACACTGCCGGGGGCGGGAGGGACGCAGGAATGTCCCAAAATATCAGGACGTTCCCGCGATAAGCGGGACAGTTGGGAGGTATGTCATAATAATATGATGTTCAAAGATAATACATCCCTTTTAGTGTGTCTTAGGCTATCTACAAATACATACCTCCCAACTGTCCCGTTTAATGCGGGAATGTCCCGGTTTTTGGGGCTGTTCCTGCCTCCCTCCCGTGTCTGGCAGTGTCCCACGGCGGGGGGGCAGTTGGGAGTCTCCCCCTGTCATTAGTGAATAGAAGCTGTGCACATGTACCGCACACTGTCCCGCACCGATGTTCTGAAATATTGGGAGGTATGCAAATAAAATGAAATAATAGTAATGAAATACATTAGATTTGGTTAGCCCTAGCAAGTACTCATTTGTAGAAATACTAACATAACTGTTTTGTTTTTACATTTACATATCTGCGAACATGCCTGCAAGTCATACTTACCTACCTGACCCTCTCCATGAGGGAGAAAATGCTCTGTTCCTGGACGTCCCTGGTAATGTATGATTGCCAGCACCTGTGGTGAAACACCTTTCTTACCAATTACCTAGCTCACCACAGGTGATGACAATCATACAATACCAGAGAAGTCCAGGAACAGAGCATTTTCTCCCTCATGGAGAGGGTCAGGTTGGTAGGCAAGCTGCAAGGGCCAGGCAGCGGCTGACATAATGTTAAGCGGCACTGCCCGGAACCGGAACTCAGCTTGGTGGGTTTTTTTATGAGCGCTCCCCCTAAAAAACTCGCTCAGTGGGGAGTGCTACCTAAAAAAGAAAAACACCACTGAAGAGGTTAAGGCAGGGGTGGCCAGACTTTTGTAGCCTGGGATCTACTTTTTGTACTCTTACTTACCGGTGATCTACCGGCGTCAATATGTTGAGAAATCTTGCAAATGTAAGTATTGCTGTGTACACACGGGGGCGATAGGGGCTGAAATCGCTGGGAATAGGGTCGCTGAGCGACCATATTGCCAGTGATTGGAGTGTGCACCAGCGATAAATCGCCGGGTGCGCGCTCCCGTTTTCAGCCCCTGAATGGTCGCTGGTCGGAGGAGCATGCTCCTCCGACCAGCGACATCCCCTGCCTCTTCACCCAGCAGTGTTTAAATTTACATCTGCGACCATCTCTGATCGCAGATGAAAACGGGACACGGTGCAAAATGATTGCTGAGCAATATATTGCTAGCAATATATTGCCAGCAATCACATTGCCCCGTGTGTACGCACCTTATGAGATGACTTGCACTGTAAGGTGTCAGCAAGCTTTGAATACTCAGGGCAGTAGTTACTCGTTCCTAATCATAAGCATGCTGATAGGGGTAGGGTGACCAACTCATCCCTTTAATCCAGGACACATTAATTACACAGGTTCTGTGGCAGTTTAAAACCAGGTGGAATGGAGTCTTGAGGTGTGGCAGTTTAAAACCAAGTGAAAGCCAGCCACAGAACCTGTGTAATTAATATGTGTCCCAGATTAAAGGGATGAGTTGGTCACCCTAGATAGGGGACACATGGGGGTACCAATGGAATTATACGGCACACATTTGGGCACCCCTGGACTGATAAGGGGCACATGGGGGTACCAGTGGAATTATATGGCACACATTTGGGCACCCCTGGAATTATACAGCACACATTTGGGCACCCCTGGCTGATAGGGGACACATGGGGGTACCAATGGAATTATATGGCACACATTTGGGCACCCCTGGAATTATACAGCACACATGGGGGCAACCCTGGCTGATAGGGGACACATGGGGGCCACCTCTCCCCAAATAACAGCAGAATAACCATTTCTAAAAATATGGGGGACATAAAACAATGACCAAGAGTCCCAGTTCTCCCCTTCTCCAACACCCCACCCTACCCTATCCCATGCCACCATAAATGAATCAGGCACCTTAGAGAAAATCCTTGGCTTGTTTGGGTTTCCCAGGCTTTAGAACTCCCCCTCATTAACATGTAACATACAATTTGCTGGGTTTGCAGTTCAGTTATTTATTCACATTGTCTAACACCCTTATGTTTATGGCGTAAATTACAGAGCACAGGAGCTCTTACTAACTTACTGTCACTCGCAGCAGTGTCCTCACGCTGAAGACGCTGAAGCCGCTCTGCACTGTCTGCAGCTCCCGTCTTCCTCAGCGTTCTCAGTCTTGCACTGAGCCGGTGCGCGGTGACGTCACCCGTGCACCTGCGCAGTACACTACTGGGAACGCTGAAGCCCTGAGAGGCTTCAGTCTGCACACTATACTAACGGGGGCTGTGAAACTATAAAACTATAACTACTGATCGCGATCTACCGGTGGAAGGCCTGCGATCGACCGGTAGATTGCGATCGACCTTCTGGCAAACTCTGGGTTAAGGGGTAGGCCCAGGGGTTATGTTATCGAAGACCCTGTCTAAAAATACTCACTGGGGGAGTAGCCGCGCAGTATACTCCTTTGAGTGCCTTTCAGCTTGAAAGCCACCCAGTGTGTATGGGGCAACGATGAACGGGAATGCTGATGCACGCTCACACGTCATCACTGGCCTGGCCGCTCATCTGCTAGTATTACCATCAGATGAGTGACAGAGTGGATGGCTTTCCATAGCATTATGATCTCAGAGCAGGGTGCCGCTAATCTAAGCCACTAGAGACGGACTTAGATAAGTGAGTGCTACAGGGCCCCCACGCAAGCCTGTGAATGGATATGCAAAACATCCATTTGCAGTACTGCATGGACATTTGGCGTTTAGTGGGGGGGGCATTCGCACACATGGCAGGCGGCGTTACATGGCTCACAAAGCAGCGAATGACCACTGCTCTGCGAGCCAACCAGAATCAGGCCCGATTTATCAGCCCAATCCATCGAAATTGGATCAAATCAGACCAAATCTCACCTAGTGGGTGGTGGTGGCCCTTAGTATATCTTGCCCTCAGTGTGAAAGGTGTAAACCGTTGGTGCTATGGACCTTATTCTGGTGCACAGTGGAGTCACTGTGAACAATATTGTCTAGTGTGTGTGGGCCTTAACTGTCATTTTTCAGGCCTAGTCTGTGAATTGACAATTAGGGCCTTATCGTTGGTTCTGCATCATCACATACCTCCCAACTGTCCTGCTTATCGCGGGAAAATCCCTTTTTTTTGGGACTTGTGTCCCGTGGCGGGGGGGTGTTGGGAGTCCCCCCCTGTCACCCTGAATAGCGTCTATTCCTGCAGCCGGAGGGGTTGGGGGCATAGCCAGCAGCTCACAGAGTTGCTGGGCATGCCCCCACTGCGTCAACAATGGGGGTGTGGCCTTGTGCGGAGCTACACGTATAGACCACGCCCCTTTAATAACATACCTCCCAATAAAGTTGGAAGGTATGCTATCACCTTCCTATTTGAATGTATATAGCTCTGATTTTTTTTCTTTTCACAAAAAAATGTAAAAGCTGCCTAGGGTCAGATGCACTAAGCTTCAAAAGTGATAAAATGGAGAAAGATAAACAGCCAGCCAATCAGCTCCTACCTGTCACTTTACAGACTTTGTTTTAAAAATTTCAGGCAGGAGCTGATTGGTTGGTTGTTTATCACTCTCCATATTATCACTTTTGAAGCTTAGTGCATCTGGCCCCTAATATGGGTTAGGTGAAATCAGGGAGATTACTAGACTTCAGAGAAACAAGGATATTGCTGCTATTTCAGGCAGCCCATCAAAGCCTGCAAACATGCCCCCTGCTCTCTTAATGTACCTCTGTTTATAGTATTAAGAGGCCCATTTATCATTTAATATTTGTGGCTAAATCCCAAAAAACATCGGTTTTGGGGAGTTAGCCGCAAATATTATCCCCCCCCCCCCCCCCCCCCCGATGTACCTAGGAGCAACTGCAGCAGGAATCTCCAATACCTGCTGTGATCCCTTCTGCTTTGCCGGTAGCCGCATCCTCTATAGGATTCTATAGGGATGCAATGCTGCCCTATGTATTAATATCAGACAGCATTGCATTGGGTCCCCGGTCAGCAATGTGGTCAGAGCTAATATTTCTTAAAGGGCCAATATAGGTTTTCTGTGATTTTATAGTTATCTCTAAATGCTGAAAAACTCTAACATGAGTCAGTTAAAGAGTTAAAAAATACTACATACAAATTTAAAGTAATTACCACAAACTGCAAATAAGCTTAAGGTATCACAAAAGCTAACTTTCTGCTCTTTGGAAACTTTCAGTATTATATGAGCACAGCAGGTGTATGTACTTAGGGACTTGTACTGTGGAACAAGAAAACAAAAGGCCCACTGTGATTCGCACTGCCCACAAATTCTACTGCTAACAGAATGTCCATTGTTTAAATCACAGACTGGGAATCTGAATACTGAATTGATTGTTCCATGTGCAGTGATTAGAGTTGTTCATGTGATTTACATAATGTTTGATTACAGTTTCAATTATTGTCCTTTAATCCTGAAACTATTTTTGTGTGGTTCTTATTAAAACATATCTGGCTCACATGCTAAACAGGTGTGGTATGACTGCGCAACAATCGGGATACTGATGGTCAGCATCCCGACATCAGAATCCAGACTGCTGGTGCTCCGACAGGGGGGGCAAGTGCAAAGAAGCCCCTTGTGGGCTCGCTGCACTCGCCACGCTGTGGCCTCATTGGCTTGCTTCGCTCGCCACAGGTTCTATTCTCCCACTATGTAGGTGGTAGACCCTTCAAGCAGTGGCGTAACTATATATTTTGCCCCCCCCTGCCAAAAAGTTTGTGGCACCCCCCCCCCCCCCCCCGGACTCCTCTCCAGCGTGTTTCCCCTGCCTGTGACGTGATGACATAGCGGACAGGCATAGCGGAGAAGCTGACGCAGGATAGAGGATGAGAAACCAGCAGACACTGCTGATTCCCTTGGCTCAGACGCATCTCAGGCTGCCCCAGCACACCCATCCGCCCCCCATCCTGTACACAGTAGCCAATAGCTGGCTCTGTGTGCAGTCAATTGAATCAGTGGAGGGGATTTGTCATCTCTGCCATGGCCGCACCTGCGCTGCGGCTGACTCGCCTCCGGTGCTCAGCCAGCGGACAGTGGCAGGCAGCAGCATGTCAGTGCATCCAGCAGGTGCTGGAGCCCACATAGACCCCACTGTGCCTTGCTCCCCCAAGCGGCAGCATTGACCCCCCCTCACCTGTATCCGGGCAGCACCTCCTCCCTGCACTATGATCCTCTACCAGGTGCAGGGTGGAGGAGAGCCCGGCGCAGCAGCAGCAGCAGCACCGGGTAAGGGAGGGAGGGGGGAGCCGCCGGGAGCTGCCGGGTCCTGATGGGACCAGCTGTCTCTCACTGCGAAGGACAGTGTCAGGACTCGTGGATTTTGTGAGTCCGTTTGCAGACCAGGAGCTATGGGGCACACTGAGGATTGGAAGGTAGCAGGCTTAATATAAGTCTTACGCATAGGCTAAGATGAATAATACCATTTATTGAAATATCACAGTCTCAGGTATTAATACTCGAAGAATAGAATAAGTCCAAGGAACAAAAGTACACACTGGGAGATCACTGGAGCAACAAGTTCATGGAACGAGAGTACATAATGGGAGATCACTTGAGCAATCAGTTCATGGAACTGGAGTACACACTGGGAGATAACTTGAGCAATCAGTTCATGGAACTGGAGTACACACTGGGAGATAACTTGAGCAATCAGTTCATGGAACAGGAGTACACACTGGGAGATAACTTAAGCAATCAGTTCATGGAACAGGAGTACACACTGGGGGATTACTTGGAGCAATAGGCCAGAGTATACACGGAGATGGAAGCACAGGTGTCAGGATACACTGGGACCCAATGGAACAGTATAGCTGGAGACTCACGGATGTGGCAGCGCCGGTGTAGGTACACACTGGGAGATCAGCGGAGCAGCAGAGCTGGAGACACACGGATGCGGCAGCGCCGGTGCAGGTACACACTGGGAGATCAGCGGAGCAGCAGAGCTGGAGACACACGGATGCGGCAGCGCCGGTGTAGGTACACACTGGGAGATCAGCGGAGCAGCAGAGCTGGAGACACACGGATGCGGCAGCGCCGGTGCAGGTACACACTGGGAGAGCAGCAGAGCTGGAGACACACGGATACGGCCTCTGGTTCTGGTACTCAAATGGGAGATGGATAGAGCACAGTCTTGGAAGCACCCAGGCGTGGAGACTCTGGTACAGGTACTCACAGGGAGATGATTGAGCACAGCCTTGGAAGCTCACAGGTGCGGAGACTCCGGTGCAGGTGCTCACAGAGGGGACTAGGAAGCAGGGGCTCAGAAGCACGCAGGTGCAGAGACGCTGGTGCCGTACACACTGGGAGATTGAGCACAGTCTTGGAAGCACACAGGTGCGGAGACTCTGGTGCAGGTACTCACAGGGAAGACTTTGAAGCAGGGAGCTCAGAAGCACACAGGTGTGGAAACGCTGGTGCCGGTACACACTGGGAGATCTTGGAAGCAGGAGCTGGTTCAGCAGCACACTGGGAAGCACAGGTCGCAGGTTACCTCCTGGGAAGAGATAGCGAAGCACTGGCGTCTGCTGAGTCTCAGGTGAGGGATTAAATCCCCCGGGCTAGCTCCTGATTGGACGAGCACAAATGATGGAGAGAAAGCCATTGGGCGGCCACGGGAAGATGGCGGCGCACTGTGAGACACAGGGCCAAGCCAACATTGCGCCCGGGAATGGGGACCCACAATGCTAGGCAGGTGATGACAGGCACGGCCGCTGGGATACACCCGCAGGACTCCTCCAGCCGGTACCAACATGAAGGGACCTAAGACCCCGATGCTGGACCCAAACTGGTAAGCGCTGCTTGTGTCCAGTGGTCGTGACAGACAGCTCTTAACGCAAGAGCTGTCCTTTGCCTTAATTATCGCATATGTTAGAGCATATGCGATAATTATATAGGCGATTTGGGGCGATGTGCGGCGGTAAGGGGGCACAGATATTAGAGCATCCCCCCCCCTAAGAGAGAAGTCCAGGAATAGAGCATTCTGTCCCTCCTGGAAAGGGTTATGTTGGGAGGTATGTATTTTGCATCATACTTGTCTACTGTTCGGGAAGGGCCAGAAGGCTCCTAAAAAATAGGGGGAACCTCCCAATCCCGGGAGGGTAGTCATGTCTCCCGACTTCTCTACAGACTCGGATCTAGCCTCCCACTTTGCGGGAGGCTAGGCTATATAATGGCTGCAATCTCTGCATTATATAGCCGGAGACATGGTTATGATGACATCTCAGGTCGGAGAGAGCAGCCAAGAAGTCGGCGAGTATGTTTTGCACTACTCTCTATTCAGTCAATTTTACTCTACTATCATAGTTATAACAGAAACACTTCTCATCTTATTGTGATGTTATCAACAATCGGCGCTCGTTCTTGAATTAGTCCTTAATCAGATAGCGGATGTTATTCAGAAATACAAACAATACAACTGTGGAATAGAACTGTAGTACTCTAAACAAACAAACAAACAATACACAAAATATAAATAAGTAGAATACTGCATAAAGAATTGCAGTTTTGATGAAATTGGCTAATATCATTAGAATGTCAACTACTATCTATTCTACTGTTTACTGTCACAGACTCCAATATGTCATGCCTAAGGGCAAGGGCATTTTAGGAGGCCCGTGTGCAGCATCCTCGGTTTGAGCCCCCACCACTCAGCCAACAGCTGCACAGCCATATAGCGGTAGAAGGCAGAGACTCCAATGCACATGCATGCACAGATCTCCAGTAAAATTGCATGGTGGGCATTTTTTTTAGCAATTTTGGAACTGCTATTGCTGTCTCCATGGGGTAGATATTAAAAACAATGGGTGCTGGCTGTTTATCACTCTCCATTTTATCACTTTTGAAGCTAAAGGTCCATACACACTGGGCGACTATGCCCAGCGTATATGGACAGCGATGATGACAATAACCGCTGGGGGGGTGGAAGCCGCTCAGTGCATACACACTGAGTGGCTTTCCTCCTGCTCGGCACCTACGGAGGGGGGAGGACGGCTTTGCATAGCGCAGAGCTATGCAAAGCCGTCCTCAAAGCCGCTCATCTGCTGGAATTACCAGCAGATGAGCTGCTTTCCCGGCGATGTTGCGGGAGCAGCGCTCACCGCTCTTCGCCGGGGCATACACACTGGGCAGCTCTGAACTGAAAGCCGCTCAAACATGCTGTTTTCAGCTCAAAGTCGCCCAGTGTGTATGGGCCTTTAGATAATCTGGCCAGCACTGTGTGTTGACTTCAATAGAATAGAATAGAATGGGGCTTCATGGAAGGTGTGATGGTTAGCATTACTGCCTCACAGTACTGAGGTCATGGGTTCGATTCCCACCATGGCCTTAAATGTGAAGAGTTTATATATTCTTCCCATGCTTGCATGGGTTTACTCCGGTATTCTGGTTTCTGCCCACAATCCAAAAATATACTGGTAGGTGAATTGGTTTCCAACAAAATTAACTCAAGAGTATATGTGTGTGCATGTACATGTACATTTGGTCAAATATGCAGAATAGGTGTGCGCTATATAAGAAACTGTTAATAATAAATAAATAGAATAAACCTTGTAATAGTGATTTAAGCAGTAAAACAGAATTTATAGATGAACTGGATTGGTTGTAGCAGTCAGGTGACTCTACAATGGTGTAGAACCATCAAGTGATTGTGTCCAACATGGCTGGGCCCAGTGATTGGATTCAGGTGTGAGAACACCAAGACACATGTCCCCCCTGTCTTATAGGAGAATACTTTTTTCAATTTATTTTTTGTGCACTCTAGAGGCTGCGGCTGCCTTCCCTGCACTCTGGGATGTGCTGCTCTGTACCACATGCACTGCCCCTCTGGGCACTGGATCGGGGGGACAG
The DNA here is from genome assembly GCF_055691185.1 of Crinia signifera. Classification (NCBI taxonomy): domain Eukaryota; kingdom Metazoa; phylum Chordata; class Amphibia; order Anura; family Myobatrachidae; genus Crinia; species Crinia signifera. The sequence goes on from NC_139219.1 coordinate 227,562,306, forward strand.
CAATGCATATAGAAAGCATTGTGTGACTCGCTGTGGGGGTTGAGTAATCTTCACAGCGACAGGGAGGGTCACATAGGGTAAGAGTTCCCAAACTTTTTGAATCACAGCACTCTACAGTATTAGAGTATTTGTATAGCACCCCACAAAAATATAAAATAAAGTAAATTGTGTTTATATGTCGTTATATGGTGTGACACAGGAATCACTTTTGTTTGTAGACTTGTTTTATCATGGGAAGCTACAAGCACTGTTTTTTCCTACTATACTGACCAATATGAATTTGAATTACTCCTGAACCACCAACCCTCTGCAAGTGTCCCAAGGCACCCCACACAGTTTGGGAAAAACTGATGTAGGGTATCACAGTTACGGGGAATGTCATGGTCATGGGTAGCTGTAACACAAGGGCAATGATGGTCTGGGCAAATGCATGACTGTGGCACCGCAGGCACACAGAATCCCAGCAAGCAAATGCAAAGGTAGCTACTGCATCACTGCAAGGGGCCAGCACTGCAGCTTAATGAACATTGAGGCACAACTCCTCCCAGTATCAGTGAAGAGGAGGAGCATCGGGAGGTGCCAGAGGTCGTACTGGAACCTTTTGGAAGACATGGTAAAGGGGATGAGGGATTGTTTGATCCACACTAATATCTTTCAAGGATGCTTGTGTATTTCTAGCACTTGGTTATAATGGAACCTGTATGGGACAAAACAGAAAACTGTCCTCTGGAAGAGACTGGAATAGAAGCAAATGATCTCTTTGTGCCAAATACTGGGGCAGATGTATTAAGCATTAACAAGCAATTGTTAAAGATAAATGCAAGTGTGATAAGGAGAGATAAACGTCTAGCCAATCACCTGCCAACTGCCATGTTACAGGCTGTGTTTGAAAAAAGTCAGTAAGGAGCTGATTGGCTGGACGTTTATCTCTCCTTATCACACTTGAATTTATCTCTTGTTAAGGCATAATACATCTGCCCCACTGAGAGGTGTAGGTGTAAAGCTGGGTACACATACATACAATCGTCGGGCCGTTCTTCCGTTTTGGGTCGGACGGCCGTACAATTGTATAGGTGTGTACCCTGTTCCGTACGAGCGATAAACAGCCAAAAACGGTCTTGTCCGTCCATACCGTCGAAGGTTCATTGCTGTTTAATTTTCATCTGAACGGCCGGGTCCATATCGGAACAAAAGTGCAGTGTGTACGCACGTTCGATCAATATGCTGGACGTTCTTGCAACTCTACGTTCCATAGCTGCATGATCTCTCCTACAGCACAGCATGTAGTCACTCTCTCGATTGTCATTGTCATTGCATGATGGTTAACACCCCTGCTGCACAGGTACTTGTAGTGCCACGTAAAAAGTTAAGTCTGGCAAACCACTTTGAAGAACGGTGTATCTGGCCGTTTAGATGTAGTCAGCCGGCAGGGTGACTAGAGACAGACATACGGCAAATAGCCGGGGTGCGCGTCTAGATGTAGTCAGACAGGCTGACTACATCTAGTTCTATTTTAATCTATTGTGGATCCACAGTGATTTTAGGAATTTTGGCCCTTATTCTGATTGACGCGTACTTTACCGCATACTTTCGGATGGCGTCTTTACGCCGTCTGCGCATGCGTGGAGAACGCAACGCGCATGTGCCAGGCCATGACTCCGTACCAGTTCGGCCAAATCCCGTCCCAAACTGTTCCCCGCAATCAGTCGGGAAATATGGGCGTATTATGGGCGTCATGCGGAATGACACATGGGCGTAGTTTCAAAGTGGGCAAAACGGGGCGGAAACATGGGCGGACACGGGGGAGTACACTTATGTTGGGGGGCGTACATTCGGATAGCACTCCGAATGCACGCGATCAAAAAGGGAAGAAATGTGCGGTGTCCACAAGTGTACTATTGCTTTGCGGACACCACTCGTTCATGCGGTAGGCGAACGTACGCCTAATGACTACAAGCATTAACACCTGAACCCAATAGAATCGACTCCTTTACTCATTACTCACTAATAGGACGCTTGTCAGTGCTTTAATTGAAACCATTGCACTTCAATTGCTGTAAGGGTTAATGTGTGCAATGCATGTGTTAGGCATGCTTGTAAGGATATATTGGAATCTAATTGATTCCATTTCCAAATAAGCAGTTTTTTATGAGGATAGGTAATTGAATAAGTGGGTCATGTGATGTATTGCAGAATATACATCATAGTGGGTTGTTTGGCGTAAATACTCCGCTTACGTGCGGTAGCACCGCTTGGCTCCCGTTCGGATGCGGTTTTCCCGAGCATACTCTGTAATACTCTGTAATACCGTGCAGAATCTGAGTGTTTCTCCCGCACACGCATGGTTTGTATGTCGTCCGTAAACACGCCCTGTTCTTAAAGAGTGAGTCCGTCCGAATGCGGAGGACCCGTGGGCGTTTCTACGGACGATGGCCGCACGCGGCAGAACACCGTGGCGTGCGGACCGCTCCGTAAGAATGCGGGAATATCCGCACCGATCAGAATAAGGGCCATTGTTTGATATTTTTGTCTGTACCTGTGTGTTTATTTGTGCTTTTATTGTTCATTTTTATTAAATTTACTATTATTTCTATTATTTCTAAGCAGTCTCCTTTCTCTATATATTGTTTTGCTCTCTATGTGGTTTTTCGTGTAATCACATCTGACTGCTGCTCAAATAATAGGTTAAAACACACCATATGCTCTGGGAGCATTCAGATCTGTAGCGCACAGCCATTTTTTCCTATTTTTGTATAATGCACCCCTGTAGTGCTTCTTACATGGAAAATCCCCCCCCCCCCCTTGTAGTGTTGCTCACACACATAATGCTCCCAGTAGTGCTGCCTGCAAATATAGTGTATAAGTAGAGTGCCTCTAAAGATTAAATTAAGAGTCTCATAATCCAATAGTGTCCATGCCATTTGTGCAATGATTTAAAATATTCTGTTGAATTAAAAATCCAATGCAAAGTCTGTGGTTCTATTTAATATGGAATAAACAATGCATGGCACCAATTCCTACTGTCACATTCAAGTTCTTTCAGTGAAAAACATGAATTCTTATTTTTTATGGAAGGATACTAATAAATTTGTCTACATACTGTATGTATCTAAAAGTATAGATTAAATGTTCCTCACTGATAAAAAAAGGCTAAATAATATTGTTGTGGAAAGCCAGAAATTGACCTTTTGGATTTCAAGTTGTTATTCTGGGTTGACTATGGTTGAAGGTGGAGCGATATCATTTCTCAGCGTAAAAAGAAAATATTCAATCATCTGCCAATTTCACGCTTGCTTAAAATGTTTGTTTCAGTTATCACATAAAAATAATTTTGCATAAACTATAACGGCTGAAAACATCAATTCCACAAATTTCCACAAAGGAAATGCTTGTGTTAACACTCTAGTCTGATATACTTACCCAAAATTCAAAACATATGAATCTATTCACATTAACATTAGCCACTGACACTTCTACCACTATCTATTGTAAAAATGACCTTCCGCATGTATAGTTATAGTGTAGTTCTAAGTTCAGCTTTATAAATTTGGTCCTTAGTTTTCTTATCAAGTCAAAACACAGTAGCACCATTTTTAATAGAATGTACCTGGGATTAATTGATACTTATGTAGGGTACACACCAGGACGACCCACTCACGATGCACATCATGAGCGGGTCGTCAGTGTCTCGTCCGACCCGCTCACGGTGACGCGGGGGGGCACGACCCGCTCACAATGTGCACCGTGAGCGGGTCCGATCCAATGGCGACCCGCACCCGGCTGTATGGTCGTCATTGAGATCCTACCTGCAGCAGGTAGGATCTCAATAATGACCGACCCGCGGGACCGCGCATCGGATCGGTATCGGTCCACACCAGGACAGAAAAGGGCCCAAATCACCACACAATCTACATCCAATTGGTCGGAATTGGATCTAGATTGAGGGGATCGGGCCCTAGTCGTCCTGGTGTGTACCCAGCATAAGAAAGTAATATGGAGACATCATAAAATGTTTAGTACTGTATATTTATGCAGTAGGATAACAAGAGAGTAAGGGGGTTATTCTGGTTGATTCGGCCCTCCGCGGGCGCGCACGCAGGACCAACGTTTTGGTTGTGTGCGTGCATATTTATGCGCATGTGCATGTGCCGGGTACATGCGGCCATAACAGATTCTTCGCTGGGCGCATGCAACAAAGACTGAGAGCAGGGGGCGTGGAGTGGTGGGCCGGGGGATTCACCAATGGAAATCCCAGAGTTTCATGGGCGTTCCCATAAAAATGCTGGGCGTTCCCATGAAAGTCACCCTGTGACGTGGGTGTAGGGGGGCGGGCAGCTGACATCACCATATGTGAGCTGCCCACCCAGTTCCTGTTGAGTGTGCATGCAAATATAAGTGACCTGAGAGTCACTTAAATATGCCTTCACCTTCTACATCATTCGATGGCCGTCGACCATTGAACGATGTGGTTGTTTCCCAATAGATTGCAAATGGATGTTTATGCTAAACATCTATTCGCAGCCGTGCGGGGGAAATCGTACTGCCCATGGGAGGCAGCGGCATATGTGAACAGCAGTTGGATGAAAAATGACACACATTGCTGCGTTTCAACCAAAATGAACCCCTAAATGTATAGTAGCACGGCAGTTATCATAAATCCAGATATTGTTATCTTACCAGCTGCCCCTGTCACCAGTCAACAAAAAAATAAATCTCAGCAAATACTAGAGTAAATCTTATGTATTAATATCCAGCATATCGGATGAATCTACTTAGCTGCCAGAATTCAAGGCCTTATACAAATAATTATTCAAGAGCCTTCAATACGAGGGTCCACAACTGACAAATTTATCTAATTTTTCTGTGCGACCGGCAAAACCCTGTCTCTTGTATCTACTTAGCTGCCAGTCAGGGTCAGTGTTCTCACCGGCCCTCACAGATCGCTCAGAACACATCGCTGGCATATAGCTGGAGCATCGCTGTGCAGCGCTGCATGCTGAGCAATCTTGCTGCGCGATCTGAGCAATCTAGCATCTCTCAGAGCGCTTAGCAAAATCTCCCCGTATGTAGGCCCTTAAGAATGGGTAATAATGCCTTTAATATCTGTACCATTTGAGAATCCCAATTTGAACCATCTTTTTCTGCCTCAGACAACCTACTTTCTGTAGTGCATAACAAGCACATATAGGGCCTAATTCAGCATGGATCATCAGTTAGAGAAAAAGCAGTTGCCTATGATCAAAATGAATAGCCATGCATTTGCAGATCATTTTGCAAAAACCGAAACATCAAAGAGTTTTTTTTCAATAAGAATAACTCTAATCTGCTAAAGATCCTGGCTGGAAGTGGTCTCGGCTGACATGAGTGACTCCACATTAGTGGACTTTCTTCCACCTCTAAAAGCTTGCTTCCTGTCAATCAACGCTGCAAATGTGCAGTCGTTCAATAATTGGCTGAATTGCAAATTCTCTAAATAGCCATCCATGATGAATTAGGCTCATAGTCAGGTCAACAAAAACTATCAGTGTAGCAAATGCAAATAGCCACTAATACTGTTAGGGGTGTTAGCATATGGTGGTACTTATGTGTTAGTTGGGCGCCCACTAAGCTATTTGCTCCGTTTTCCGCATCTCCTCGCGGGGCTCACTACGCTCGCCACGCTTCAGACTCGGTGGCTCGCTGCGCTCGCCACACTATATAAAATTAACTCCGTGCCGACATGGATAGTGGGGGTATGAGCATATTAATTATAGTGGGCGCCCGACTAACATATAAGTACCCAAATGGCAATGTTCATGTTTTCTTCCTGATTTGCCTGAAATTGTGGCTGGCTGTGATAAGTTCAATAGCATATCTCCCAACTCTACCGATTTTCATGGAGACCTCCAGTTTTTGGGGACGTTCCTGCATTCCACGGCAGGGCGGGCAGTTGGGAGTCCCCCGTCATCCCACAGAGCAGCGGTGAATAGATGCCATGCGCATGCGCATAGCATCTATTCCAGCAGGCAGAGGGGCTGGGGGCAAATTTCAGGCGCGCACCCTCATCGTGTGCGGATCTCCCGTCGGCCATTATTTTAAAGTTGGGACGTATGCAATCGTACCAACTGTGACTTCTTTATTGTAGCTGCTGAGTAATTGTAAATTTGGGTGAAGTCAGTATTATATAGACTTGGTTTAGAACTCTTAGGACCTCCTCTTTAATAATTAATTAGGCAAATATAAATTTATTTGGCTTGATATGGGTCATCATTAAATTTAATTATTGAGCTTAATTTCTTCAGTTTATGGGATGAAAATGTGTGAGAGAGATATACAGGTAGTGATGTGAGGAGTAACAGGTGTTTCATCCTTGCAGGTGGGAGTTAAAGGTATATTTACAGATATTTTTAACAATGTTTTGTTTAGTGGCTTAAAAAGACTGAAATAATCATCTAATAGGCAATTAAAATAACTAGTGATTTGCAACTGTGTGACATGGTACCCTGGGGTATTATAGCACTTACAGGGGTGCCCTGGGTTGGTGGTCGAGGCAGGGCCGGCGACAGGGGGGTCAAGGGGGACATGTGTGAAGGGCCCCGGCGATCTGACCTGCCCCAGAGCCCGGCCATGGCCCATCTGCAAGCTGTGTGACCCCGTCTTCTGTGCAGTCTGAGCGTGCCACCCCGCCCCCGCCAGTTTCTATGTGCACATAGTCTGCTGCCTGGATCAGTCTGACTGTGTGTGCAGCCACCGAGTCTCTCTGGCTGCTGTGTCAGTGTGTGTGGTCTGGACTGGAGAGGAGACTAGTGAGTATTTGTAACCATCCATACGTACAGTGCAGCAGGCAGCAACAGCTGCTCAGCACTTGGAGACTGAGCCGGCTGTCTCCTGTCTGCACTGCGCACGGAACTTACTGTGGATGTGCGGCCCCATTGAGACCCCTTCTCTGCACTCTGCTGTGGCTGCCTGCTGCCCTGGCCCTGCCTAGTGTCACAGCAGGAGACGGAGGCAGAGCACGACGGGACAGTTGGAGAAGACAAGTCCCCAACTGAAGTCAGAAAGGGCGCCCCTGGATCCGGACCTCGAAAGTATACAGTAGGTGACTAAGGTGAGGAGGTCAAGGAGAGAAGGAGGCAATTAGCTGCCTGGAGCTCATCTCAGAGAGAGCCAGGCAGGGCCATCTATACACATGGGCTTGATGTGCAGTTGCCCGGGGGCCCTACAATCCTAGGAGCCCACTGCCCAGCCCAGGTCATAGGTTAAAACCGCGGCCCACGAGTGGTGGAGTGGGCTACCTCTGGCAAGTACAGTGGGGGTGCCTGCAGGTTGTGCAGGGCAGGGCCCACACTCAAAGCTTGCTGTGTGCAGCCTGTGACTCCCATGGGGACTTCAATGGGGCTGCGGTATTGCTTATATCCTGCCAGTCTAGCGGCAGTGGAAGAGCGGCAGCAGGCCCTTAGTGAAGTTCCTGTCTGTGTCTCTCACTGTTCAAGTCGAGTGTCAGCAGTCCCCCAGCTGTGCGCAGTGTGTGCAGAGCTTGACAACAGCCGCGTCTGCCTCCGAGCCTTCTGCCTGCCTGCAGCACTGAGCATCCTGCCCACCAGCCACCGCACCCAGCCTCCAGCAGCACCACCACACCAAGCCACTCTCTCACTTGCTGTGTCAAGCCTGCAGCGCCGTATCTATATCCCACCCACATGCCCGCTGCGCCGTGTCTCCAGCCCGCCCATCTGCCATGGTATCCGCATGGAGAGAGCAGCCCATCCAAGACAACAAGGACACAGGTTGGTTTGGGGGAGGGGTATGCTACCTTTCATTGCCATAATGAAATCAATGCTAACGCATTGCATTGCATCGCAATCGCAGGAGGGGGGGGTCGCGGGGTGTGCAGCAAATCGCGGGAGGGGGGGGGTCGCAGGGGGCCCGCGAATCATGGTAGGGGGGATCGCGGGTGTCCGGGGGGGGGGGTGGGGGTGGGGGAGTGGGTGTGGGAGTAATGGTGGATGGTGGCTGTGGAGTAATGGTGGATGGTGGGCGTGTACTGTAGCCCTGGCTGGGCGGGGGAGGTGATGTCAAGGGGGTGGGGTGTGTGGAACACTGGTCTTTTCCTTAGGGGGGGGGGGTTTGTGTATCCCGTGCTGGGGGGGAATGTTACACACATAGAACACTGGTCTTTTCCCTGGGGGGGCGGGTTTGTGTATCCCACTGGGCGGGAACGTTATATATACAGGGAATGAGTGACAGATCTGGCTAAATATATAAGAGATGTAATAAGCAAAAGCAGTGCTTGTGCCTTCCAATCATAACATATGTGGACAAACAGAAGTGAGTATGGCAAGAGACCCGGTGTCTAATTTTCCCGGAGTACGGGTGGTAAAAGCCATCGCCCCGGGTCATAAAGCTACAGGTGGTGCAGCCACAGCACATGTAGCATCCTGGTTTAGGGGTCCCTAAAAAGGTGGCAACTGGTTGTGGGTATACAACATCATTTTTCACCAGAAGGTCACGCAAATTGCATCCCACTCAAATGTTCTTCAATATGATACTTGTCTCATGTAAATGGGTCCGTTGGTTCCGAAGATATAGCTGGTTAAATGAGATAACTGGTTAAAGGGGAGGGGTGGTTTTCTCTCCCCCTCACACCAGAAAATGCAGGGACTAGGCTGGTGTAGAAGGAGCCAACCTGGGAATGCATTTTCTGGTGTGAAAGGGGTATTATTTCAATTAGCCGGGACCTGCAGTGCTCTGAATACAGCCAGGCTCTGCCACTGTCAGTGGTTATCACTTCTGCATGGCGGCTGTCCCCCATTTACCGCGAGCATGTATCCCCCTTGGCAATGAGCATGTAATCCCACATGGCAATGAGTATGGAACCTCTGGCAATGAGCATGGAACCCTTGGCAATGAGCATGTAGATAAGCAGCACTTATGTAGCATAATTTTCAATAGGCATTATGGTGTTTGGCATAATACATAATGGACATAATGGCGTGTAACTTAACGTGTAATGGACATTATGGTGTAAATGCGCGCCTTTGGTGGACAATGTCCCTGTTTATGAAGCGTATTATGAATTTTGGCTTAATCTGTGTGGCATTATGTGAATTCTTCCTCAATCCGTGTGGCATTATGTGAATTTTGGCTCAATCCAGGTGGCATTATGTGAATTTTGTCTCAATCCGTGTGGCATTATGTGAATTTTGTCTCAATCCATGTGGCATTATGTGAATTTTGGCTCAATCCATGTGGCATTATGTGTATTTTGGCTCAATCCATATGGCATTTTATGAATTTGGCTCAATCCGTGTGGCATTATGTGAATTTTGACACAATCCATGTGGCATTATGTGAATTTTGGCTCATTCCAATTGGCATTATGTGAATTTTGGCTGAATCCGTGTGTTATTATGTAAATTTTGGCTCAATCCATGTGGCATTATGTGAATTTTGACACAATCCATGTGGCATTATGTGAATTTTGGCTTAATCCAAGTGGCATTATGTGAATTTTGGCTCATTCCATTTGGCATCATGTGTAAGGGGCAAGTATAATGGGGTCTAGTATTTTGTTGCATAATGTGTAGAAGTTGTATATGGTTTTGTACACTACACTCAAGGACATGCCCCCTGTTGAGTGGCCACACCCCCTTTCCCGGAGCGCGCCTACGGCGCGCGCACAACTACATCCTTCACTTTTGTTGCCATGGTGGGCCTGCGTACTTTAAATGCCAGGGCCTATTTTTAATCCCATTCCCACCCTCTCTCTGCCGCTCTCTTAGCATATACACTGGCACCACTAACACCGCCCTCCCCCACCTAAGCCCTCTTTTATCATGGTGCCCCCCCCCCCCCCTGTCATTTTATCCTGGATCCGCCCCTGCATCTAGTTCCATTTTAATCTATTGTGGATCCACAGTGATTTTAGGAATATTGTTTGATATTTTTGTCTGTACCTGTGTGTTTATTTGTGCTTTTATTGTTAATTTTTATTAAATTTACTATTATTTCTATTATTTCTAAGCAGTCTCCTTTCTCTATATATTGTTTTGCTCTCTATCTGGTTTTCGTGTAATCACATCTGACTGCTGCTCAAATAATAGGTTAAAACACACCATATGCTCTGGGAGCATTCAGATTTCCTATTTTTGTATAATGCACTCCTGTAGTGCTTCTTTCATGGAAAATCCCCCCTCCCCCCCTTGTAGTGCTGCTCACACACATAATGCTCCCAGTAGTGCTGCCTGCAAATATAGTGTATAAGTAGAGTGCCTCTAAAGATTAAGTTAAGAGTCTCATAATCCAATAGTGTCCATGCCATTTGTGCAATGATTTGTTGAATTAAAAATCCAATGCAAAGTCTGTGATTCTATTTAATATGGAATAAACAATGCATGGCACCAATTCCTACTGTCACATTCAAGTTCTTTCAGTGAAAAACATGAATTCTTATTTTTTATGGAAGGATACTAATAAATTTGTCTACATACTGTATGTATCTAAAAGTATAGATTAAATGTACCTCACTGATAAAAAGAAGCTAAATAATATTGTTGTGGAAAGCCAGAAATTGACCTTTTGGATTTCAAGTTGTTATTCTGGGTTGACTATGGTTGAAGGTGGAGCGATATCATTTCTCAGCGTAAAAAGAAAATATTCAATCATCTGTCAATTTCACGCTTGCTTAAAATGTTTGTTTCAGTTATCACATAAAAATAATTTTGCATAAACTATAACGGCTGAAAACATCAATTCCACAAATTTCCACAAAGGAAATGCTTGTGTTAACACTCTAGTCTGATATACTTACCCAAAATTCAAAACATATGAAGCTATTCACATTAACATTAGCCACTGACACTTCTACCACTATCTATTATAAAAATGACCTTCCGCATGTATAGTTATAGTGTAGTTCTAAGTTCAGCTTTATAAATTTGGTCCTTAGTTTTCTTATCTAGTCAAAACACAGTAGCGCCATTTTTAATAGAATGTACCTGGGATTTATTGATACTTATGTAGGGTACACACCAGGACGACCCGCTCACGATGCACATCGTGAGCGGGTCGTCAGTGTCTCGTCCGACCCGCTCACGGTGACGCGGGGGGGGGCACGACCCGCTCACAATGTGCACCGTGAGCGGGTCCGATCCAATGGCGACCCGCACCCGGCTGTATGGTCGTCATTGAGATCCTACCTGCAGCAGGTAGGATCTCAATAATGACCGACCCGCGGGACCGCGCATCGGATCGGTATCGGTCCACACCAGGACAGAAAAGGGCCCAATCACCACACAATCTACATCCAATTGGTCGGAATTGGATCTAGATTGAGGGGATTGGGCCCTAGTCGTCCTGGTGTGTACCCAGCATAAGAAAGTAATATGGAGACATCATAAAATGTTTAGTACTGTATATTTATGCAGTAGGATAACAAAAGAGTAAGGGGGTTATTCTGGTTGATTCGGCCCTCCGCGGGCGTGCACGCAGGACCAACGTTTTGGTTGTGTGCATGCATATTTATGCGCATGTGCATGTGCCGGGTACATGCGGCCATAACAGATTCTTCGCTGGGCGCATGCAACCAAGACTGAGGGCAGGGGGCGTGGAGTGGTGGGCCGGGGGATTCACCCATGGAAATTTCAGAGTTTCATGGGCGTTCCCATAAAAATGCTGGGCGTTCCCATGAAAGTCACCCTGTGACGTGGGTGTAGGGGGGCGGGCAGCTGACATCACCATATGTGAGCTGCCCACCTAGTTCCTGCTGAGTGTGCATGCAAATATAAGTGACCTGAGAGTCACTTAAATATGCCTTCACCTTCTACAGTACATCATTCGATGGCCGTCGACCATTGAATGATGTGGTTGTTTCCCAATAGATTGCAAATGGATGTTTATGCTAAACATCTATTCGCAGCCGTGCGGGGGAAATTGCACTGCCCATGGGAGGCAGCGGCATATGTGAACAGCAGTTGGATGAAAAATGACACACATTGCTGCGTTTCAACCAAAATGAACCCCTAAATGTATAGTAGCACGGCAGTTATCATAAATCCAGATATTGTTATCTTACCAGCTGCCCCTGTCACCAGTCAACAAAAAAATAAATCTCAGCAAATACTAGAGTAAATCTTATGTATTAATATCCAGCATATCGGATGAATCTACTTAGCTGCCAGAATTCATGGCCTTATACAAATAATTATTTAAGAGCCTTCAATACGAGGGTCCACAACTGACAAATTTATCTAATTTTTCTGTGCGACCGGCAAAACCCTGTCTCTTGTATCTACTTAGCTGCCAGTCAGGGTCAGTGTTCTCACCGGCCCACACAGATCGCTCAGAACACATCGCTGGCATATAGCTGGCGCATCACTGTGCAGCGCTGCATGCTGAGCAATCTTGCTGAGCGATCTGAGCAATCTAGCATCTTTCAGAGCGCTTAGCAAAATCTCCCCGTATGTAGGCCCCTTAAGAATGGGTAATAATGCCTTTAATATCTGTACCATTTAAGAATCCCAATTTGAACCATCTTTTTCTGCCTCAGACAACCTACTTTCTGTAGTGCGTAACAAGCACATATAGGGCCAAATTCAGCATGGATCATGAGTTAGAGAAAAAGCAGTTGCCTATGATCAAAATGTTTCCGTTCAGAAAGAAGAAATGAATAGCCATGCATTTACAGATCATTTTGCAAAAAACCGAAACATCAAAGAGTTTTTTCAATAAGAATAACTCTAATCTGCTAAAGATCCTGGCTGGAAGTGGTCTCCGCTGACATGAGTGACTCCACATTAGTGGACTTTCTTCCACCTCTAAAAGCTTGCTTCCTGTCAATCAACGCTGCAAATGTGCAGTCGTTCAATAATTGGCTGAATTGCAAATTCTCTAAATAGCCATCCATGATGAATAAGGCTCATAGTCAGGTCAACAAAAAACTATCAGTGTAGCAAATGCAAATAGCCACTAATACTGTTAGGGGTGTTAGCATATGGTGGTACTTATGTGTTAGTTGGGCGCCCACTAAGCTATTTGCTCCATTTTCATCCCTCGGGGGGCTCACTACGCTCGCCACGCTTCAGGCTCGGTGGCTCGATGCGCTCGCCACACTATATAAAATCAACTCCGTGCCGACATGGATAGTGGGGGTATGAGCGTATTAATTATAGTGGGCGCCCAACTACCATATAAGTACCCAAATGGCAATGTTCATGTTTTCTTCCTGATTTGCCTGAAATTGTGGCTGGCTGTGATAAGTTCAATAGCATACCTCCCAACTCTACCGATTTTCACGGAGATCTCCAGTTTTTGGGGACCTTCCTGCATTTCACGGCAGGGTGGGCAGTTGGGAGTCCCCCGTCACCACACAGAGCAGCGGTGAATAGATGCCGTGCGCATGCGCATAGCATCTATTCCAGCAGGCAGAGGGGCTGGGGGAAAATTTCAGGCGCGCACCCTCATCGTGTGCGGATCTCCCGTCGGCCATTATTTTAAAGTTGGAACGTATGCAATCGTACCAACTGTGACTTCTTTATTGTAGCTGCTGAGTAATTGTAAATTTGGGTGAAGTCAGTATTATATAGACTTGGTTTAGAACTCTTAGGACCTCCTCTTTAATGATTAATTAGGCAAATATAAATTTATTTGGCTTGATATGGGTCATCATTAAATTTAATTATTGAGCTTAATTTCTTTAGTTGATGGGATGAAAATGTGTGAGAGAGATATACAGGTAGTGATGTGAGGAGTAACAGGTGTTTCATCCTTGCAGGTGGGAGTTAAAGGAATATTTACAGATATTTTTAACAATGTTTTGTTAAGTGGCTTAAAAAGACTGAAATAATCATCTAATAGGCAATTAAAATAACTAGTGATTTGCAATCATGTGTGACATGGTACCCTAGGGTATTATATAGCACTTACAGGGGTGCCCTGGGTAGGTGGTCGAGGCAGGGCCGGCGACAGGGGGGTCAAGGGGGACATGTGTGAAGGGCCCCGGCGATCTGACGTGCCCCAGAGCCCGGCCATGGCCGGGGCCCATCTGCAAGCTGTGTGACCCCGTCTACTGTGCAGTCTGAGCGTGCCACCCCGCCCCCGCCAGTTTCTATGTGCACATGGGCCCTTATTCTGGTTGGTGCGTACATTTCCGTATACTTTCGGATGGCGTTTTTTAGCCGTCTGCACATGCGTGGGGAACACTATGCGCATGTGCCACGCATGGTCTACGTACTTGTTCTCACTAATACCGTACAGAAATGTGCACCGCAATCACTCGGGAAATATGGGCGTATTATGGGCTAAACTGGGCGGAAACATGGGCAGACACGGGGGAGTGCACTTATTTTGTTAGGCGTGCATTCGGATAGCACGCCGAATGCACGCGAACAAAAAGGCAAGAAATATGCGGTGTCCATAAGCAAGTATTGCTTTGCGGACACCACTCGGTCATGCGCTAGGCAATCGGAACGCCTAATCAGGACGGCCGCACCTCAACCAATGTCAGCTGAACACAATACAATCACCTCCTTTACTTGTTAATTACACGCTTCTCACTGCTTCAATTGGAACCATTGCAGCTTCAATGGAATATTACTAAGCACACACATATATGCTGCACTTTTCACACACTTTTACACTGCAACTAATGAACACAACTTAATATTAATAATACAAATACACATGTCACTTCTACATGTATCAATTAAACCACACATTTGGGGGGAAAAAATAAACATTTATTACATCAACTTATAAAATAAAATAGAAACCGTCACAAATTAAAAGGTACCATTGCAGGAATAAAAGTAAATAATATATAATAAATCCATGTATTGTAGACATACATAGCCACAGCAGAATCATTAGGAACACATCAGGTGGCTTCACAACAAAAGTATAGCACCAACACTTCAAGTACAGCACACAGTAATGGTAGCCAAAACAGGGCAACAGGGGAACCAAACATGACATTCGAAACGAGGGCAAATGTGGGGACCCTCTGCACGGAATTGGACACAGGAAGCTGACACACACAGCTCAATGAAAGATTTGGGAAGACATAAGGGTGGAGATTAATGCGGACACAAGTTCATCTGCGGGCACGTTTGCCCCTGGCAGGCTCCTTGCCACGTGCAGAAGCTCTTCGGCCACGGCCACGGTCAGATGGTGGGCCAGGTGGAGCAGATGCTGGGGAGGGGGGGATGGTCTTCCCCCTCTGGCAGCAGGGAGTGCTGATGGTGGGAATGCACCAGAAACGGATGACATTAGGACCGTATTGCTGGCAACTAGCTCCACCATAAGCTCATTATGGTGGAGGAGGAGGTCATTTTGCCGCAGGGCTTGATCAGACAGCACCTGCAGGCTAGCAGCAATTGATTGCTGGGTGACAGCCATAGCCTGCAGGCTCCCAGCGATACTCTGGTGGCTGCTGACCAAACCCTGCAAGACCTCCTCGGTCCTACGCACTCGCTCTGATGCCGACTCTCCCTGCTGCTGAATATGGCCAAGCACCTGCCCCCAGCTGCTCAATTCAGCCGCGGTCAGTGGCTGCTGCTGCTGCACGGGCCTGGTACTGGTGGCAGGTGGCACAGACTCCTCAACCTCCTCAAGAGATTCTTGACCAAGCGGTGGGGATGCTGGTGAAAGAGAACATTACAATTACAACACATTCCATGCAAAATTAGAACCAGCTACTTATGGCATGGCAAATAATTACCTTCAAGCAAAGAAGCCGTGACTTCCGCTGGGGCCTCGCTGTCCATGGTGCTCACCCCCCGGACCGCCTCGACTGCAATGCAGCACTCTGCTATCTCTTCCAGGGGGGTGAGCTTCAGCTTTGATGGCATGGGGCCAGCCCCAGAGGTGTGGCTGTGTTCCCACTGCTGGGTCAATTTCTTCTTGAGGTTCGTTTTGAAGTCGTGCCACCTGCAATCAAAGTTTACATATTAATACATGTCACTCCTCATGTTTGCTGTAGCACCCATTGCAATCTGCAACAGATTACAACATGTGCCTCATGACACCAAACTTACATTATATTAAGTTTGAAAACCAACCCTTAGAATATACACTCACACTCACCCTACAATAACTATCAATTAAATGAAATGGCAAACATGTCTGTGCCTCCAAGCAACGTGACCGGCCATTGACCTACTCCATCTAACATCTAATGTAAACATTACTGGTCTTGTACTGCTCAAATGTAACACACATGAACTTGCCTCTTCTTAACGTGCTCCGTCTCACGAACTTGTGGAGCCACCGCATTAATCTCCGCCGTTATGTCCTCCCAGATCTTCCATCTCCTTGTGTGTGTCAACCTGTCCTGTGGACACTCGATCCAATCCCGTGCGCGGGGCACCAGGATGGCAAGCTCCTGCACTTCGAATGCCATGTTGCTGGTGGTTGGTTCCTCTGTTGCCCTATTTCGGCCACTGCCACCGCCACTGCCACGGCCACGGCCACCTGTCGATGTACTCGAAGTGCTGGGCAGGCTACTCTGTTGGGAAGCCACCTGCTGTGTTCCCAATGATTCTGCTGAGGCTGAAGATGGGCCAGCTGCCGATTGGCCTGATGTAGATGGCCCATCTGGCTGCTGTTCTCCCAATGGCTGGTCT
The DNA here is from genome assembly GCF_055691185.1 of Crinia signifera. Lineage (NCBI taxonomy): Eukaryota > Metazoa > Chordata > Amphibia > Anura > Myobatrachidae > Crinia > Crinia signifera. The sequence continues at coordinate 227,578,901 of NC_139219.1, forward strand.
GGGTTGATGGGGACATAGGTGGTGCTGGAGTCCATGTTGCCAAACAGGTCCTGCAACACCTGGTCTTCCTCTGTATCTGAGCCAGCCATGTTTGCAACAACATTGCATTTGTCTAACACACCTTTATATCCTATTTCTGTAATTGGCGTACATCAGCGACACCCTGCGTTCCGTACGGCCGCGTTCCGTACGGCAGCGTCAACCGTGCGGCGCATAGGCCACGCCCCTAGCTGCGGAAAAAGAAAAAAAAAAACCTGGCAAACTTAGTAAGTCTGATTTAGTAGGTAATTGCAGATTTGTACTCCAATGACCAAATAAAACTGAGGTCAGACATGAAATGTATATGTGAATGTACATCTGTACTGAGCACTTCTTTGGTATGTAGTACAAATGACAATACCCATTCCATATGTAAATCCAGTCCACCACTTAGGCAATAGTAATCAGTGCTAGCATCCAAATCACATGTGAAAGGTCTCCAAATTCAGCCTTGATGCTAGCTACTTTTCATTCCACATCTCTAGTGTGGGCCAGTAGAAGGTAAGTGTACACATGGCACCATGGCCTAATATTGGAAAAAGGTCTGCCACTATTTGCTATGTTTCTGCTGCATAGCTTTCACTATACAAAAGCTGTTTAGTACCTTGTTGAGTTAGGTGTAAGTGGCTAGTGATGCAGACTATTTCACCTGTTGCTTATACCCATGTTTGGTGAATGTAATAGATTATATATAATGGGTTCCCATCTTATTTTACACTGTCTGTTTAGGAGATAGTAAGTAATGGCATGGTCTGCTCAACTATGCAAAGGTACAGCAAGTGTGGGTTTGCGATGCAATGGGTTAGCCGTCTGTTGTGGCGCATACACGCTGTTACTGTCAAAATGAACAATAAAGTTAATACCAAATATAACTCTGATCAACCAATGACAGGACATGATTGCTTGAATTGTGCCATTGCTAAGATGGCGGCCTATGGCAGAGCAGCACCTTTTTCAGGACACTGGTCTCCGTTATGGAGACCAGGCTGGGGCGGGCGGGCCCATTTATTACAAATAGGCAGAAGCGGAATGCCTATGCGGTGGCCCGCCGGCGCATATACGCCCGCACACAGGTGCGGCGGACCATCGCTCAGCTGGAGCGGCGGTGGTCAGACCTGAGGCGTCGGCAGCCGGATTTGCTCCAGCAAATCAGGGCCAGGATTGCGAGATGTGAGTGTTTATACATTAAATGGCCATTTGTACATGATTGCTTACATGACATTTTTTAAGCCAATAAGGTAACCAGCCTTATCATGAGTTAAACATGGCATACACTATATGTGTGCTACTTCCTGTTTGACACCCTGTAATGGTCATAAAATATGTGATTGTGTAGGATTATAGATTGTGATGTTTACAACTGCCATGTTACAGGCTGTGTTGTGTAAAAGACACTAAGGAGCTGATTGGCTGTACAGTTATCTCAACTTATAACCTTTGGATTTTTTTTTTAAGGCTTAATACATCTGTCCAAATGACCCCTAATTGACATTTTTTTTCTCAAACACAGCACGGGATCGAGCGAGACAGGCCCGGGAGGAGGCAGAGGTGGCCCAGGAGGAGGTTGCCGAAGCAAGGGCCGAGGAGGTGGTTTCGGAGGAAGGGATGGCGGAGGAGGTGGCAGAGGAAGTGGAGGAGGAGGTGTGGGCTGTGGAGGCGGAGGTGCTGGCAGCAGAGGAGGAGGTGCCACCAGAGGAGGCCCCTGAAGAAGAGGAGGAGGTGGAGGCCTGTGAGATCGTGCAGGCGGCCGAAATTGGTATGTATACATAAGGATTAATTATTCCTTTTCTCATCTACTATTTGCTATGTAGCACTGGTGATTCAATTGTGTTTTTTCAAACTATAAATTCATATAACAAACAGGGTACCAACAGACACACTTATATAGGGTGGCCAAACCATCCCTTTCATCCTGGACACATATTAATGACACAGGTTGTGCGGATGGCTTTCAGGTCGATTGTAAGAGCCACTGAACCTGTGTAGTTAATCTGTATCCTGGAAGAAAGGGATGACTTGCTCATGTAAGGGTTACATGTCCCTGCTGCAAGCATACAATCTGTAGCCTCATATAGGTGAGTAGAGTTTACTGGTGATTGATCTTTCTAAACTAGATTAAGTACAGTATGACATAAATGGAGTATGGACAGGCGTGGCTTAGAATGGAGTAACAAGTGGTCAGTGCCCCTGGGCCCTTCTCTAGCTAACCCCCCCCTGCGGTCTGCATGTATGTTTGGCACCATAATTGTGTGTTGATTTGGGCTTAGTAATGATTTTGTGCATGGGAGTGGGTTAATGCTGCAGCTTCACCTAACTGGCATTATGACAATGATTTATGGAGCAGACCATCAGCAGGCAAGCCATGCTTGATTGCACAAATGTACTGAGCATTTCTGTGAGTTGACTAAGTCCCATGCCACGCTCCATCATATAACAGACACTGAGCACTTTTTAAAGAGTTGGAATTGGTTCAGCGCATGACATGCTTCTCAGAGCTTAGTCATGGGTGGGTTTGGATTCAGAAGGAGCACTATGACTGTGAGGTGTTCTACAGAGTAAAGGGTAGAGGGGAAAAAACAGGCTTTCCATGTAGTATGTATGCATGTATGTATAGCTGTATGTGTCATATATATATAGTTACTAGGTGATTCATCGCGCCCTACGGGCGCTCTTCACACCGTCGTAAGGGGCTGTGCCCCCTTAACCTGCGTACGCAGTTATTGTGAGGGTTGGGTGGTATGGGTGGGGAGGAGGTGCTTGGGGGTGGTGTGGGTGGGAGAGTGGTGGGTTTGGGGATACTGTGTGTGGTGGAGTTGCAGTGGCAGGGTTGGGCAGTGTGGGTCGTGTCATTTGGTTAGGTGCCGTGACGCTTGTGGGTGAGGGAGGTGGGGGTGCTGTAGTTGGGTTGGGAGTGCAGAAGTTGTTGGAGGTGCGGGGTGGGTGAGTGATGGGGTGTGAGTGTGTTGTGGATGGGGGAGGGGCGGGTGTTGGTGTACTGCGGGTGCTGGAGGTGTGGTTGTGGTGTTTTGCAAGTGGATGCTGTTGTGCTGTGAATGGGTGGGCTGGTGTCATGGGAGGTTGGGGTGGGAGGGAGGTTGTTTGGGTGTGCTGCAGGTGGGGTAGTCACAGGTGTGAGGATACTGCGGGTGTTGGAGTTCCACATGTGGGGTGTTTTAGGATGGGTGGTGTGGGTTGGTGAGGTGCAGGGGTGGAATGGTTGAGAGACTGGCAGTTGCAGGGGTGGTGAGGGTGCTGGATAGATGGGTGCGTGGGTACCGCAGATGGTGGATTTGCCTGGTGCGCGGGGGAAGGGGGTCTGCGGTACCTGCTGCGGAACCCGGTGTAGAATGAGGAGGTGGGGAAGTGATGCTGGGAATGGTTTGTGGGTAGGGGGTGCTGGGAAACCTGACAGGGGAAAAAGGAGGTATGGCGGTGAGAACGATGAAAGATGGGGGGGGGGGGTTAGGGGGCGGATGCTGCAGGGGGATGTTGGCAGGGCTGGGGACCTTGTGAGGGGGGGGGAGGGAGGAGGCAGGGGGACATAGGTACCTTAACCTGGGACTATAGCTGGTGATGGCAGAGGTCTCTGATGGGGGGGAGAGTGAGCGTCTGTGGCATTCAATAGAAGTAAATATGTGTGGGGGATGATATGGAATTTAGTATGTTGGGGAAAAAAGCAAAGTCCAGAATAGGGAATAAGCCACAAAAAACTGTTATGCCGATCCAAACATCATTAGTGGTAAGCAGAGAGCGGCGTCCCGCTAGCTGCTGCTTACCCTCCTTGCAGAATGTATTGCCGAGTGTGGTCCGTTCTGTGCTGGCATCTGCTATTTGGCACCCCACCCCGGAGACCCGCTGCTTTGGGGGGGGGGGGTTGTTACGCTCGCCGCCGCCGTAGCTTGGTTGGGGGGGGGGGTGGTCATCCCCCGGTAATCTGTTTACTGCAGGGACGCAAGTGTGAAGCAGCGGTGACAGGGGTGGGAATGGTTGCGCTCGCCGCTGCTGCTCGGTAGCGCCGGAGGGGGGGGAGGTGGGCGGCTCATACCCCAGTGAGTTGTTTCCTTCAGGGGTGCTAGTGTGAAGCGGCGGGCTTGTTACGCTCGCCGCCGCTGCAGTTTGGTTGGGGGGGGGGCGGGTGGTCATCTCCCGGTAGTCTGTGCTAGTGTGAAGCGGCGGCCAGCGTTGACTTGGGGGGTGGAATAATTGTGCTCTCCGTCACTGCTAAGTAGTGCCGGGGTGGGGGGGGTTGCTTTATACCCCGGTGAGCCGCTGCTTCAGTGTGATGCGGCGGCCGGCTAGTGATGTGGGAGGGGGGATTCGAGAACCCCCTGCTGACCCACTGTATGGCAGGAGGGAGGGATGTGGGCTGTTTAGAAGTGGAATCTTGGGAGGGGTTTGCGGATCTGTGCAGCGTGAGGGTGTCCGGAGAGCGAGGCTGGGGGGCGGGTTTCCGAGGAGGGGGCGGATAGTGTGGGAGGTGCTGTGGAGAACGGAGGGCAAGGGGGGTGGTGTGTAGAACGGAAGTGGCCAGGTTTTGCAGTGTGGCTAACGGTGGATGGGCCTGTCAATCAGTCGTGGAGGCCCGCCCACCGTTGCCTACACTGCTTGTGAGTGACGGATCTGGCTAAATATATAAGAGATATATGTGTCTATATACATATATATATCTCTTATATATTTGGCTACATCTGTCACTCAAAGTGGGTGTCTGTGTCTATAACGCTCTGTTCCTGGACTTTCCTCTTAATGTGTGATTGCCTTCATCTGTGCTGAACACCTTTCTGAGAAATTAACCTGTTTAAAACAGGTGATGGCAATCATACATTAAGGGGAAGTCTAGAAACAGAGCATTGTGTCCCTCCTGGAGAGGGTCATGTTGGGAGGTATGTGACAGAGAACCAGCCCAGTGAGCCCACAGACAGTGCCAGACACCCACTGCCTTCCCATGTTGCCCAGCACTGCTACTCCACAGCCACCAGGTGAGCGCCCCCCTCCCGCGATTTGCGGCAAAACCTCCCCCCCCGCGCGCCCCCCTCCTCCCGCGATTCGCGGCAAAAACACCCACTCCCCCGCGACCCCCCCTACCGCGATTCGCTGCAAAAAGAACCCCCCCACGACCCCTCCCGCAATTCGGGGCGGCACCCCCCCTGCGACCCCCCCCTCCCGCGATTCGCGGCACCCCCCCCCCCCGCAATTCGCAGCAGCCCCAGGATTAAATGGCACATGCAAAACACTGACATGGCTATGGTCGACAATGAAAAAGGTTGACATGAGTTTTTGAAGATTTATTTTTAATTTTTTTAATTTTTTCATATTCATTGTCATGTGTCGACATGGACACCAATGAAGTGGCACACTTATGTCAACATTTACATGTGTTGACCTTTCTGTGTTGATTTTTTCTTGTGGCGATTCGCGTCACACCCCCCGCAACCCCCCCTCCCGCGATTCGCGGCAACCCCCGTGACCCCACACCTCCCGCAATTCGCGGCAACCCCCCACCGGAACCCCTGTGAACCCCGCCCTCCCGCGATTCGCGGCACCCACCCCCGCGACCCCCCCTCCCGCAATTCGCGGCACCCCCCCGTGATTCGCGGCAGCTCCAGAATTAAATTGCACATGGAAAACACTGACATGGCTATGGTCGACAATGAAAAAGGTTGACATGAGTTTTTGAAGTTTTTTTTTTTCATTTTTTGAATATTTTCATATTCATTCTCATGTGTCGACATGGATACCAATGAAGTGCCACACTTATGTCAACATTTACATGTGTTGACCTTTCTATGTTGATTTTTTCTTGTGGCGATTTGCGTCACCCCCCCCACCCCCCCCACAACCCCCACTCCCGCGATTCACGGCACACACACACACACCTCCCCCGCGATTCTCGGCACCCCACCCCGTGACCCCCCCTTCCGTGATTCACGGCACACCCCCGCGACAACCCCTCCCATGATTCGCCGCAACCCCCGCCCCGTAACCCCCCCTCCCGCGATTCGCGGCACCCACCCCCGCGACCCCCCCTCCCGCAATTCGCGGCAGCTCCAGAATTAAATTGCACATGGAAAACACTGACATGGCTATGGTCGACAATGAAAAAGGTTGACATGAGTTTTTGAAGTTTTTTTTTTCATTTTTTGAATGTTTTCATATTCATTCTCATGTGTCGACATGGACACCAATGAAGTGCCACACTTTGTCAACATTTACCTGTGTTGACCTTTCTGTGTTGATTTTTTCTTGTGGCGATTCGCGTCACACCCCCCCTGAACCCCCACTCCCGCGATTCACGGTACACACACCCCCCCCGCGCGATTTTCGGCACCCCACCCCGTGACCCCCCCTCCCGTGATTCACGGCACACCCCCCGCGACCCCCCTACCATGATTCGCCGCAACCCCCCTCCCGCGATTCTCTGCAATCCCTCCCCTCCCGCGATTCGCAGCATCCACCCCCCCTCCTGCAATTCGCGGCACCCTCCGCGACCCCCCCTCCCGCGATTCGCGGACACCTAAGTTGCAATACAGGGCATCTTTCATACAATTCTAACCATATTTCTCATATACAAACGTTCACAAATTAAGGGGGCGCAGCCCCTTACGACGGTGTGAAGAGCGCCCGTAGGGCGCGATGAATCACCTAGTATATATATATATATATATACACACACACACCTGTCACGGTGCATGTTTAAAATTTAGGTATGACTATGTTAAATGTATGCATGAATATCATTAGTAATTTGACCATTTTTAATATGTCCACAGATGAGCCAGCCCAAGCACAAGAGGGTCTCCGTGGGGCCCTCTTAAGAATCCAAGGACACATGCGCCAGGTCATGGCTGAATTGGACCAGCTGCTGGATGGTGCCATTTAAATTTTTTTTTTTTTAAATAAAACATTTGTACCGTTAATAAATAGTTTATTACAGTTCGAAGTTGTCTGTGTGTTTTTTTTAAATGGAAAAGTATATGTGTAACTTGTTTATAATCTTTTAAATAAGCAAAATGTACATACTGTATATAGATGTATGTTATGTTCACATGCTGTAAGGGTTAATGTGTGTAATGAATGTAGTAGTAATGTGTTTCAGTATGTATTAGGATTTAATTGATTCAAATAGAAAACAATCCCTTTTTAATGAGGTTGACTAATTGCATAAGTGGGTCATGTGATCGCTGTGTGTGCTCAGAAAAATAGTGTTGTATTTAGCGTAAATACTCCGCATCGGTGCGTACGGCCAGCTTCCCCTACGTTCTAACGCGGTAAGACCGTGCTTACGCTGCAAGACCGTGCAGAATCTGTGCGTGTCCACAGCACACGCAAGGTTTGTATATCGTCCGTACACACGCCCAATTCTTAAAGAGTGAGTCCGTCCGAATGCGGAGGCTCAATGGGCGTTTCTACGGACGATGTCCGCATAGCGTTGCGTGCGGCTCGCTCCGTAAGAATTCGGGAAAGTACGCACCGATCAGAATAAGGGCCTTGATCTGCTGCCTGGATCAGTCTGACTGTGTGTGCAGCCACCGAGTCTCTCTGGCTGCTGTGTCAGTGTGTGTGGTCTGGACTGGAGAGGAGACTAGTGAGTATTTGTGACCATCCATACGTACAGTGCAACAGGCAGCAACAGCTGCTCAGCACTTGGAGGCTGAGTCGGCTGTTCCTGTCTGCACTGCGCACGGACTTACTGTGGATGTGCGGCACCATTGAGACCCCTTCTCTGCACTCTGCTGTGGCTGCCTGCTGCCCTGGCCCTGCCTAGTATCACAGCAGGAGATGGAGGCAGAGCACGACGGGACAGTTGGAGAAGACAAGTCCCCAACTGAAGTCAGAAAGGGCGCCCCTGGATCCGGACCTCGAAAGTATACAGTAGGTGACTAAGGTGAGGAGGTCAAGGAGGGAAGGAGGCAATTAGCTGCCTGGAGCTCATCTCAGAGAGAGCCAGGCAGGGCCATATATACACATGGGCTTGATGTGCAGTTGCCCGGGGGCCCTACAATCCTAGGAGCCCACTGCCCAGCCCAGGTCATAGGTTAAAACTGCGGCCCACGAGTGGTGGAGTGGGCTACCTCTGGCAAGTACAGTGGGGCTGCCTGCAGGTTGTGCAGGGCAGGGCCCACACTCAAAGCTTGCTGTGTGCAGCCTGTAACTCCCATGGGGACTTCAATGGGGCTGCGGTATTGCTTATATCCTGCCAGTCTAGCGGCAGTGGAAGAGCGGCAGCAGGCCCTTAGTGAAGTTCCTGTCTGTGTCTCTCACTGTTCAACTCGAGTGTCAGCAGTCCCCCAGCTGTGCGCAGTGTGTGCAGAGCTTGACAACAGCCGCGTCCTGCCTCCGAGCCTTCTGCCTGCCTGCAGCACTGAGCATCCTGCCCACCAGCCACCGCACCCAGCCTCCAGCAGCACCACCACACCAAGCCACTATCTCACTTGCTGTGTCAAGCCTGCAGCGCCGTATCTATATCCAACCCACATGCCCGCTGCGCCGTGTCTCCAGCCCGCCCATCTGCCATGGTATCCGCATGGAGAGAGCAGCCCATCCAAGACAACAAGGACACAGGTTGGTTTGGGGGAGGGGTATGCTACCTTCCATTGCCATAATTAAATCAATGCTAACGCATTGCATCGCAATCGCAGGAGGGGGGGTCGCGGGGTGTGCAGCAAATCGCGGGAGGGGGTCGCAGGGGGCCCGCGAATCATGGTAGGGGGGATCGCGGGTGTCCGGGGGGGTGGGTGCGGGAGTAATGGTGGATGGTGGCTGTGGAGTAATGGTGGATGATGGGCATGTACTGTAGCCCTGGCTGGGCGGGGGAGGTGATGTCAAGGGGGTGGGGTGTGTGGAACACTGGTCTTTTCCTTAGGGGGGGGACATGTTTGTGTATCCCGTGCTGGGGGGGAATGTTACACACATAGAACACTGGTCTTTTCCCTGGGGGGGGCGGGTTTGTGTATCCTACTGGGCGGGAACGTTATATATACAGGGGATGAGTGACAGATCTGGCTAAATATATAAGAGATGTAATAAGCAAAAGCAGTGCTTGTGCCTTCCAATCATAACATATGTGGACAAACAGAAGTGAGTATGGCAAGAGACCCGGTGTCTAATTTGGAATTTTTTCCCGGAGTACGGGTGGTAAAAGCCATCGCCCGGGGTCATAAAGCTACAGGTGGTGCAGCCACAGCACCTGTAGCATCCTGGTTTAGGGGTCCCTAAAAAGGTGGCAACTGGTTGTGGGTATACAACATCATTTTTCACCAGAAGGTCACGCAAATTGCATCCTCTGGTGTAGGCACACATGACTGATTTGTTTTGGAGCGATGGAAGGGCAGCATCAGTGCTGACAATCGGCCTACGGTTTCTGACACAACTACCAATGTCAGAACTTTTTTGATGGAAAGAGTTGACCCAAATTAGTTTATCCTGATTTTTATTGGTTTTGGGTACCTGGATCAATTTGTGATCTGGGCTGGGTAGGGCTAAGATCTTCTGTTTGGTAGTTTCAAGGTCATGGGCAGCATAGCCCTGTTGAATAAATTTGTCACACATCACATCGAGGGCTTTTTCTAATTCATGGCGCTCGCTGGTAATCCTATGGACCCACAACATCTGGGAAAAAGGCAGACCCTTTTTCAATGGAACCGGATGGTTGCTGGAGGCTAATAACATATTGTTGTGGTCCGTGGGTTTTGAATAAAGTGATGTGACAAATCTACCCTCAGTGATTTGAATATTGACATCAAGGTATTGGACCTGAGTGGGATGAATGATAAAGGTGAATTTAACAGGAGAAATGGTGGCATTGTATTCAGTAATCAAATCAGACAGCACCTGGGTGCCCCCTGACCAGCCGATCAGGAGGTCGTCGATATAACGAGTATATAGGTACAGTGAATCTCTAATGACTGGACTGGAAAAAAATAAATCTTTTTCAACGTTAAACATAAATGCATTGGCCAGCGATGGGGCCACAGAGGACCCCATCACACAACCACGTAATTGCAAATAATATTTCCCATTAAACAAAAAATAATTACGTTTTAAAGTGAGGGCGCTTCTATGGAGGGCACCAGCATTATCTACGCTATTATAAATTTCAGCTTGGATACAGAGTGCCACCTTGAGGATATTATCTATACCACAAAGTTCTAACATCGCTGGTTTGGAAGGCACCTGCACGCTTTTCCCGTTCGGGGACTTATTCTGTGGATCCACAGCCAACCAACCAACTGTATTTATTAAAGCCTGAGTTTGGTAGTGTATGAGCGGCATATGCTATAGGCAAAATACCCAAATCCGCCTCACCAACCTCACTGCGGCCTCTTTCATACACCTACAGTGGCATATCTTTCTGTTATAATGCAATTTAATTGAGGAAGTATAATACTCCATATCCAACCAATTTATTGCATACGAAATTACGTGTGGATACACACCAGGCGATTTTGAACAAGACACACCAAATCATCATAAAATAAATGTGAGGGGGCCCGAACAGTGGGGATACTTGTGATATTATTGAAGGCAGTGATCAGTGCACCCATCAAGTGTGGCACTGATACAACCACTGTCCATAACTTTCATTAAGGGATATCGAAACACACTAAGCAAGGATTCATTCCTTTTTTATCTTTACCTTGTCAAAACTTTACCCATGTATGTTATGTGTTTTATATATCGCCATTTTAAGATGTAATATAAAAGTTAATTTTTATTAAAACCACCTCTCTTTACCAGTGCGCCACACTAATGACAGCCTTCTCTTTCTCAAAAACTGTATCTAATCTTCTGTTCTAGTGGCAGCACACCCTAAAATAAAGACTTATTTAAAGTCTCATCATTATATAAAAGGGTTATATCACATACACAGATATCCTCACCTGTGCGATTGGAAAAAAGCCTTTTTTTTGTGCGGCAGCATGGTCATACTATAAATACTGTGGACTATGTCGCCGAACTTAACCTACAGCTTGGCGATACCGAGACTTATGCCTTGTTATCTAAAGATCCCATTGTACAATACAAGGCTGAATTGGATAAAATTCTTTTCACTGCATGTAGCACTTGTATTATCAGCAATTCGACACGTGATGCTCTCATTACTCAATATCCCATAACTCCATTACTATATTCTTTGCCAAAAATTCACAAAAACCCTGTTAATCGCCCCAGACGTCCGATTATAATCGGCCCGAGGGTCATTGTACCAGTGCATTTCAGTTTATTTGGACTTTTTTTTGTGCTATTAGCCAAATTATCAGCCATAACTACAGTGCCCCCGGATGGGGTCCTAAGCACTGTAGATGTAACCAGCCTTTATACCTGCATCCAGCACGATGTGGGTTTATATGCTGTCCAATCACTCATCACTGATAATCCATTATACACTGGTCCGGACTTACAATTTTTTCTACAATTACTCAATCTTACTTTAAAACGTAATTATTTTTTGTTAATGGGAAATATTATTTGAAATTATGTGGTTGTGTGATGGGGACATCTGTGGCCACATCGCTGGCCAATACATTTATGTTTATCGTTGAAAAAGATTTATTTTTTTCCAGTCCAGTCATTAGAGATTCACTGTACCTATATACTCGTTATATCGACAACCTCCTGATCGGCTGGTCAGGGGCCGCCAAGGTGCTGTCTGAATTGATTACTGAATACAATGCCACCACTTCTCCTGTTAAATTCACCTTTATCATTTATCTCACTCAGGTCCAATACCTTGATGTCAATATTCAAATCACTGAGGGTAGATTTGTCACATCACTTTATTCAAAACCCACGGACCGCAACAATATGTTATTAGCCTCCAGCAACCATCCGGTTCCATTGAAAAAGGGTCTGCCTTTTTCCCAGATGTTGCGGGTCCATAGGATTACCAGCGAGCGCCATGAATTAGAAAAAGCCCTTGATGTGATTTGTGACAAATTTATTCAACGGGGCTATGCTGCCCATGTCCTTAAAACTAGCAAACAGAAGATCTTAGCCCTACCCAGCCCAGATCACAAATTGATCCAGGTACCCAAAACCAATAAAAATCAGGATAAACTAATTTGGGTCAACTCTTGTGATTGTCAGCACTGATACTGCCCTTCCATCGCTCCACAACAAATCAGTCATGTGTGCCTACACCAGAGGACGCAATTTGCGTGACCTTCTGGTGAAAAATGATGTTGTATACCCACAACCAGTTGCCACCTTTTTAGGGACCCCTAAACCAGGATGCTACAGATGCTGTGGCTGCACCACCTGTAGCCCCGGGCGATGTCTTTTACCACCCGTACTCCGGGAAAAAATTCCAAATTAGACACCGGGTCTCTTGCCATACCCGCTTCATTATTTATCTCATTAGCTGTCCTTGTGGCTGACACTACGTTGGCAAGACTGACTGCACCTTTAAAGAAAGAGCAGCAGCCCACTGGTCGGCCATCAAGGCAGCTATTGTGTCTCGCACCAGCGAGCAGCCTGTGGCGCGACATTTCGCGCAAGCCAGACATACACTTACCTCCCTCAGATACCGCATTATCGACCACATCCCCCCTCTTAAAAGAGGTGAGGATAGGTCTTTACAATTACTACGTGCGGAATGTAAGTGGATATACCGCCTTGATACCTTAGCACCCAGGGGCTTAAACGAAAACCTTGGTCTATCCTGTTTTTTGTGAGTTCACCTACGAATATAGGTGATCACAGTTATTTACCAGGATGCGTACTTGCCAGATCTTTTCATGTACATGTGCACATTGTGACATACTTATGTAGCTGTGTTAGAAAAAGAGACACAGCCTGTAACTGCACTAACTCATTGAGTCGACATACCGGCATATGCAGTTTGTATTTTTATACATCCAAGATTGCTATTTTTATCTGTCTTTGTTGTTATATGTGTCATCACTATGGTTACTCTTTCTCTTCACTCATTGGTTAATTTTTGTTTCATGCTAAACAGGATTGCTTCGCGTCTCCTGTGACGCTCCAATGCGGTGACGTCATCATTAGACGCCCAGAGGGCTGCGGCAGGAGACGTGAACAGGTGTCTAAGGTATTTATGTCTGTTTGATTGTGTATGTCTTCATCTCTTTTGCACCTTGATAAAAAGGCCTGACGGCCTTGAAATGTCGGTTCACTAAAACTGCTGTTGGTGTTTTATTTCTGAGTGCCGCCGTCCTGTCGACTCTCTCTCTATATATATATATTATATATATATATATATATATATATATATATATATATATACATACATACATCCACACACACGCACACACAGCACTCTAGCACCCCATAGGGATGATTGGATCAGGTGCCAATTGCTGGGGTGATGCCCCCTATTATAGTACAGATGTTATTGGCAGCACTCAAGATGATGCAAGGTGCAGTTTAATGTTCACATTTCGGGGAAAATATCCCCATCCTCAGAAGATTTATTTGCATGCTTTTTAGTCTACAAGCTGGTTTACCCATCTTTTAAATATTTAACACGCCATGGGAAATGAGAGAACACAGTCAGAGGTTACATTTTTGCAGTAATACCTAGTTTAGCTAATGGGATATGCTCTGTCCAGGCGGTCTCTGCCACCACTCACGTTCTGCAGCAAGCTGGACATGTGGTTGCATTCTGTTAAAGGTGAGAGTCAGGTGAGAGTAGAAAAACAAAAACCAGAGGTTGTCCTAAAGTGAACAACATCTATAACGGCACATGTATCTGTTTGTACATTATTGTATTTATTCTTCTAATAAATATTTTATATTAAATGTAATACCACCAAAAATCTACAGAATAAAACTGTATTTATCATCAACATGAATGACATCAACTACATCATGTCCTTTGACATCACCCAGTAGTATGCAGCCTACTTATCAAATTGGCAATTTACTGAATGGGTCATAAGGGAATTGCTTAACCTTGCCCTGTCACAGCTGTTACCACCATCATGTAACCATCTAATCTTTGCAGGCAATTTCAGCACAGGCTGTTTCTCTACATGTCTCAATGTTGCTCATCAACAATAAAACATAATATGTGTACCTTTAATGAAAAGATCTCCTATTATTAATCCTAGGACTGAGCTCCAAGAATAAGGTATCTGCAAGTTATTTTCCCTTTAACAATAGAGCCTGGGTAACTTCAGACGGGTTATCAATAATTCAGTAGTTGGAGATCCCGGAGGATCAATAAAGGTGAAATCACTTCTATGCTGTAAACTCTCTTGTTTATAAACTCCAAGCTGTGTCTTTGCATTATATATGATGCTTTACTGGAAACATGCATGTACAAATGTACTCTGTTTAAATAAATATTTTATCTAGTTTCAAAATATCAATTATCTCTTTTGCAATGGATATTTTATCTTCAGAGAAGATTTATTTGTTCATGCTATAATTAAACCTTTCATGCAAGTGGCGTGTCAGTCCGACAGCAAGAATAAAGTTCTCTCTCACTGGACATCCTCTGTTAATGTAAGTAGATAGAGACCGCTTATCATTCAAACTAAAAGTAACAGGTACCACACCCCCAAACAACACACTTATTTTCACCCCCCCAACACTCCCCAATTTACACCCCTTTTTTATTTTAACTTGAAATAAATTTGATATCAGTTTGATGTATATATTAACTTCATATCAAATTTTATATAAACATAAATTTCGGTACTTGTTTCTTAGCAGGGCGTCCAGATTTCTTAAGTACGCCAATGTAATGAAATCGCATCGCATAGCATGGTACGTTTTTAGCGTGTGATGTGTGTGATGCGATGCAATTTCTCGCCCTAGACGGAGAGTATAATCTGTTCCTACAACCCCCCCACTATCCACGCCACCCCCACTATCCTCCGAACTTTTCATACCCCCACTATCCACGTCGGCGTGGAGTTGAATTCAGATAGTGTGGCGAGCGCAGCGAGCCTCCGAGCCCGAAGCTTGGCGAGTGCAGCGAGCCCTGTGGATAACTTTACATGTATTCTGTGTCCCCTCTCGGGGCTTGCTGCGCTCGCCACGCTTCGGGCTCGGTGGCTCGCTCGCCACACTATCTAAAATCAACTCCACGCCAACGTGGATAGTGGGGGTATGAAAAGGTTGGAGGACGCGTTCTGCCACCCCTCGCGGGGCTCGCTGCTCTCGCCACGTTTCGGGGTGGCGTGGATACTGGGGTTGACGCTAAAGAATGGCGTAGGTGCAGGTGCTTACAATTGTAAGCACCCATCACATCACATACTATGCACACATCACATAGCATTACATCTCATTGTAAGCACCCATCACATCTCATTGTAAGCACCCATCACATCTCATGGCATCTGTACTTGTACAATTAAATATCGCATCACATTTGGTGCCATGTGATCCTATGCGATATTTCATTGTATAAGCACTCCTGTGCAGTTAACATGGACATCACATCGCGTACCATCTATAATGCTGTGCGATGCGTGCGATGCTATTTTCCTACACAGAATTGCACACTAACATCACACTGAGGGGCCCATTTGTCATTGATTGCATTTACAATGTAACCTGGGCGGAATATTACCACCCAGGATCGCATTATAAAATGCGATCATATCACCCCGATGTATGACCTGCCAGGCGCAGGGACAGGGCCCTGAAAAGAGCCCGTCCCTGTGATGCCCGGATCCAAAAGCCAGGGGGTCTGCGCATGCGCGGTTATGCGCTGACATCCGCCGCCCCGCTGACCCATAGGCTATAATGGGTTATCTCCATATCTGAATAGCGATAACCCAGGGTTGCGAAGCCGGGCTGCCTGATGTTGATACATCGGGCAGCTTCGCTTCCCCTATAGAAACCTATGGGGGATGCGGCCAGCAATGCTGCAGGGGGGGTCGCAGCAGGGATTGGAGATTCCTGCTGCGGCCCCATGTGATACATTAGGGTGATACTTAATATTTGCAGCTAACCCCCGAAAACAGGTGTTTTCGGGGATTTAGCCGCAAATATTACTCGATAAATGCGGCCCTGAGTGACTCACAGAAGTCTGGGCATGCTCACTGCAGAGGATTTGCTTCTGCTGGGTTGCACAGGCAGCAGCCCATGGAAGCACTGTAGCTCTGGTGATGTGCACAGAATGGCTTCCTGCTGGAAAGCTATTGTTGTCATCGCTCCATGTATTGGCAGCCCAAATGGGGGAGGAGTATTCAGTCCTCTGTATGATGGGCAGTAGCAGCTTCCAATAGGAAGTTACTACATGCTGAATTCCTCTCTACATGAGAGGAGGTTACACATGAAGCCTGGTTTTGTGACACCTGACAGTAAAGACGTGATCATGTGACACATGAGGACTGGGAGAGACACAGACAGCCAGCAGAGAGCTCCAGAGGTAGATTGTGCAACCCCTCCCTCCATGGGTAGAATGCGCACTCCCTCTTGCATGACCATGCGCGCACGCGTGCACACACCGGAGCTCTGATGCTGTCTGTCTGTTTTACACTGGAAACCTCCTGGTTTTCACTGGAGGGGCTGCAGTCCTGCAGCCCAATAGCAGGAGCCGCCACTGGTCTAGATGGACTTTTATTCCAGGCGCAGATCGTCAACAAGGTGACGTCAGCCGCCCACCCCGAGCAGGCATTGCCATGCCTGCGTGTGCAGGGGAATGCCCAATGGTTTTATGGGGACTCAAACAAATCGGTCTGAATCGCCCCAATCTTCACAAATGGGGAGAACACTCCAGAGGTCCCTAGCGTAGTCCCCACACCCCTGGTGGACTGTATTTAATCAGTTCTGCTGCTGTTGCTCTAAACCCTTATCCTGCTGTTCCATATTAACTTCATGTAGAACTATACTGTCCCTGCCACAATATTATTTGTATCCCTGTACAATAAAGAAAATGTACTGTATCTAGTGCCTCAGCATTAGATAGGTCATGTATACAACATACAGAGTAATGATGATATAAGTAAAACAACCATGCAAGATTGAGATGAGGAAATCATAAACATACTAAAGATTAACAATTTGTCAGAATATGACAAGGCTAAATGCTACAAAGCAGTTATGCAAAAATGTTTTACCACCGAAGGTCGGTGGTGGACTTAGGCGCTAATATCCCTTTAAAAATAAAATGGTACTTATGTAAAAATAGTAATGGGATATTATGAATAAGCAGCAATCTTCAAAAATTTGCACTAGTGTCAATGCAAAATATATGACAAGTTCAGAGTCTGGACTAGGTCCTAGACTCTGGACTTGCACAGCAAAATACAGAATTCCCAAAAGGGAAGTGGGAAGATTGCGCTAATAATTTTTATCGGTTTCCAATACACCATGGAGGGGATCACATGTATAGCAAAATAATGGAGACTGCTTCAAAGAAATAAATAAATAAAAAACAATTTCATTATCATACAAAATATACATAAAAATAACTACTGAATGGTGGCCACCTAAAAAATTTGGATAAGTATATTAGCATATGCTATAATGACAATGTGCACATTTTATGAATAAAAGATAAGCTAAAATAGCTCTGGATGCAAAAATATCTCTGAATTTATATATATAAAAAAAACCTGACAACTTGCATAAGTCGACACTGTGTCGACTGGGTTTTATGTTAATGCCAGGCCGAACTGTGAATGATTTTATGAGGTGTTGGTACTCCTTCGTGATAATGTCCTTTTCAGGAACAGTAAATCATGTCACGGTATGTACATACATCTTTTGTGCTGCCGTGCGATGGAGTCCTGTGCGATGTTTGTTGGTGGAGTGTTCCGCCTGCGGAGAATGACAGGGCAGACCTAGATGTGATGACTGGTACACGTGTCTCTCACTCACGCTGCCGGAGGTGCTGGGTCCTGCAAGGCGACACCGTGACTTTCACTCACGGGTGCTTGTAGCGGCTCCTGATGGCGTTCTCCACGCTGCACAGAGGGCAAAGGCTGGTGGATGTATTGTTCCACACACGGTGATGAAGGCAAAGTGGTGGCGATCAGTGGCTTTTACCCAATTGTTTTGCTGGCATGCAAGTGGTTAGCTGGTAAACTGGATGGCTGGCTTCTGCTGGTAAGCTGGATGGCTGGCTTCTACAAAAATATCTGGTGTTGGATAAACAGTTTGAAAGAGAAATTTCAAGTTTAACTCTTTTTATTCACAAGACAAGCACCGTTGATCAAACTACTAAAGCCAAGTTGCCTGATGCTACTGACGTTGTTCATCATGAATTTTTGGACGGTGTTAATATTAGGTATAGGAAAAACTTTCAAATACTATTTAGCAAAATGACTCATTCTAAACACATCATAAACTGGAATGCTAAAGACAAGCTTCTGTATAAAGGTAATGCCGTACCAAGTTCCAACATGTTATATCAAATAAGAAACATCATGCAAAATCATAACATTTGGAGTTGTCTATTGATTGGCCTGATTTTATGCGTGCTATGTCTGAATGAAATATGCCATCTATGCAGAGGCGTAACTACTTCCTTCTGGGCCCCATAGCAAAATTTTTAAAGGGCCCCCCGCCACAGGAGAAGAGGGTGACTGGTGTGTGGGTGGGAGGGAGAGAGAGAGATTATATGGAAGGGTGTAAAGGGGAGGTTGTAGCAGAAGAGAGGGAGAAAAAAAGGAGAGACATGGTGGGGAGGGAGTAAATGAGAGGAGGTGGAGAGACAGTAAGAGCGAGAGAGAGACAGACAGAGCAAGAGAGACATATAGAGAGAGAGAGACATACAGAGAGAGACATACAGAGAGAGACATACATGGGGAGACTGACAGAGAGAGAGAGAGAGAGACTTACAGAGAAAGAGACACAAAGACAGAGAGAGAGACATACAGAGAGAGAGACATACAGAGAGAGACAGACAGACAGAGACAGACAGACAGAGAGACAGACAGAGAGAGAGACAGAGAGACATACAGAGACAGACAGACAGAGAGACAGACAGACAGAGAGAGAGACAGAGAGACATACAGAGACAGAGAGACATACAGAGACAGACAGACAGAGACATACAGAGAGAGAGAGAGACATACAGAGACAGAGAGACATACAGAGACATACAGAGAGAGACATAGAGAGAGAGAGACATACAGAGAGGGGACATACAGAGAGAGACAGACAGAGAGAGAGAGAGAGAGAGACAGACAGACAGAGAGCAGGGAAGAAAATGAGGAGGGGGCACCTGCATCACTTTTTTTTCACATCCTCTCCCCTCCGACCCACAGTTCAGGCTGCTCTGTTCCTCCCTCCCCCTCCTCCCCCTCTTACCAGTTTAATTGATGCTGTCAGTGCCGAGTCTTCCTGCACTGACAGCTCCGTGTCTCCTGTTTCCCAGGGCCTGGGTCTCCCACACAGAGCAGGCAAGCAGCACAGCGTGTTTCACGCTGGGGCTGGTCACTAGATAGTGACGTCAGTCCCCGGCAGCATCAAAGCAGGGAGAGGGGGGAAGGCTGATACAGCCGGACCACCACCTTCCCTTCATTATGTAGCAGCGCATCGTCGCTAGCGGGGGGAGGGGGCAGAGACTGCACCACCGACACTGCCAAGCGAGCATAAGGAAAAAGGGTGCAGGGGATGCCTGCTGTGCTATGGGGCCCCCCAAGGGCCCGGGCCCCATAGCAGCTGCATCCCCTGCACCCTCCATAGTTACGCCACTGCATCTATGCCATCTATGATCATTGGTAATGCCGCAAAGGGTACCTTGACCGCTTAAAAGCAGCAGCATATGTCGCTTCTGATGGTGTGGTATTACCACCCGCACATATCCTCAAAATAAGGCGCATAAATGTCAAGCTCACCCTGCATAACAACACCCCACTGTTACTTGCTGACTAGGAAAAGGACTGTAGATATGTTTCAGGAAATGCCATGGTTGTCTCTAAAACTATGTTTCTATTTTATGTGGTTTTTATACAATAAAATGTGTTTATTTTGTGCTAAGGTCATATTTGTAAAATGCATAAAAATGTAAAGAAAATGCATTGTTCTAAAACTGCATCACTTATGTAGCTGTACATACACTTTATGTAACAATAAAATATGTTTATGATTTAGAAAAACCTGTGTTGTCCTTTGTTTCTGTGGTTTTGTAAGAAACTATGATCACACAACATAAAGTTTAAAAATAGTACATAATTGTACATAAAATACATCAAACACAGCGGCAATTACAAGTTACACACAATTCTGTATATATCCATGTAATGACTCAAACAACGACTTCTTGCCAGGTATCTTATAAAGTTTTAAACTAAATTATGATTTTGTTTTGGATCATTACTAAATGGGTCAGGAGGTCTTCATATTTGTAATTTTTCCACCTAAAAAATATAAAGTAAGCCTAAATACAAAATGAACCGCATACTGAGCTCGTACAATTTAGCTTCTGTAAAAATTGTATATACAGTACTGTATGCTTTGGGCAAATGGAGCTATCCGGTGAGAGTCCATAACAATAATAAAAAAAAAAAAATCCTCTACTCATTGAAATAAACGGCCAATCAGTGTTCGCTCAGCTGGCCGCTGCAAATGTGCACGGGTATTACATCAGTTTACCAGTAGGCAATTTATCACAAGGATAGGTTCATTTAAAAACAGGCTTTATTCTCTCTTCTGCATACAGTATACAATTTCTCTGTAATGTACTCATCTTTTAAAATTGTAGTGATGAATATAAAAAAATGCAGAAGAAATATTATATGTAAAAAAAATTAAAATAGCTATTTCATTTACAGATAGTCGTACAGCACACTGCAGCTTTGATTAATCTCGATGATATTATCAAATACTGCATATATTATCACGCTGACTGTACAGTCCAATGCTTCTGCAAAGTGGAATGCATTGCATATATTGCCTGTTCCTATTAATGAGAGGTGCTCCACACATTCCTGTTCAGATCAGATCTACAGATCAAAAGCGAATTGAGTGTAACTGAGGAGGTACTCTTCACAGTCAATGAGTCTAGTGAAGTCTGATTTCTGTTTATTTGTGGTCTATATAAGCGCCATTTACTTGCGCACTGCATTACCACTGTTCACAGTCTGGTTGAAATGGTTTGGCAGGATGTGGTGTTCTATCTAAGTAGAGGGATGCAAAATTAAACTTTTTATGTATGGGGTTCCAATCATAAGCTTCTGAAAGAGATTCGTTGGCTATGACTGTTTTTGGTACTTCTACTAAAAAAACAGATTTTCTGAAGTAAAGACTCTACTACCGCCAGGCACTCTGTAGATTTTCATCCCAACACAATCAATAGGTTTTTTTTGCAATGCTGCTTCGCCAAGCCTGCGCGTGTCCGATAAGGAAGGCCGGCGAGATCTGAACTCTTTTCACAAATAGGGATGTGGATACAATCTGTATTTTAAAAGGCATCCGCCTCTTCCGACATTAAGCAGAATGAGTCTTTGTTACTGGTGAGTTTTATTGTCCAATCAACAGCGTTTAAGATTAGTTCGTGTTGGTGAAAAAAGTTGCAGTGCAGAGGGCCCATTAATTCAACCGTGCCACTCTGCATTGTTGCTCTTGAGCGCTTTAGAAAACCTTTATTTGCTTCTTCCAGAGCCAGGGTACTATGGTCCTTATTCTGGTTCACCCGCAAAGGCAAATTCCTTCTCATTCCTTCTTTTGCCATTCTTCTTGGCAAAAATCCTTGGGCTGTCTTACATCAGTGCAGCACTGGATTAAAGATGCAAGGGTCTTTCAGCAGACCAGAAACTCACTGAGCTTTTAAACACACACTGATTACAAGCAAACAGATCACAGGTGAGGATGGTTACCTTTAGTAGCCATTCAAACCCATTTGTGTCAACTTGTGTGCATGTTATCAGGACAAAATCTCCAGGGTATGTAAACTTTTGATCAGGGTTATTTGGTTATTCTGTTGTCATTATGATTTAAAAGGAGTAAACACAGTTGTTTGACAATAAATGGCTTCACTCAACCACTAACCATGAGTGAAAGAAAAGTTTGTGAGTTATCATTCATATTCTCTGACAAATGTCAAGAAAATCACAAATTCTACTAGGGTATGTAAACCTATGCGTACAACTGTGTCATTAAGAATTATATTTAAGAGTTAAGTTCCTCCCTCCCTTCACATGTGCAAGAGAGATTTGCTTGGAAGGTGCTGTTTGTCAATAACAGATTTATGATATCTAAAACAGTGTGCAGAATGAACAATTACCTAATCCAGTGGTTCTCAAACGGATTCAGTATGAAATCCCGGCGGTCGGGATCCCGGCGTTCAAAATCCCGACCGCCGAAATCCCGACAAGGGTGGGGATGTGGATCGCCCCCCCCCCCCCTTGCGGGCTCGCTGCGCTCGCCACGCAGCGGGCCCAGTGCCTCGCTACGCTCGGCACGCTAATTTATTCTCCCTCCAGGGGTGTCGTGGACACCCACGTAGGGAGAAAGTGTCGGGATTTCGGCGGTCGGGATTCCAGCGTCGGGATTCTGAACGCCGGGATCCCGACCGCCGGGATTTAAACTGCATCCCTCTCAAACTGTGGGTCCTGACCCCAAAGTGGGTCCCAACCTTCTCAGTATGGGGTCGCTACTCCATGTTGCTGACCATTAGGCTGATGAATTCTCTAATCTCAGTCAGTGATTCAAGGAGTCTGAAATATCTGTTGAATTATCTGGTATTTTAGACTCCTCACATCATTTTGTGCCTCCACAATGCTGCCATGTATGTGCTGTCTGCTGACTACACATGTGATGTGATGACATTCTGAAGTAACTTGCTGGAGTCCCGTAATTATTTTTATAGTCTGATGGGGTCCCAGAGCAAAATATTTTCAGGACCCCTGACCTAATCAAATAAAATAAGTCAGTCCAAGATATGAGGTGAGATACTCTGCAGCTCGATTGGCTCGATTTGGCTTTAAGTCCATTACTAGGGTTAAAACATTTTTTTTGTCGCTAATATCGCATCTTGTTTGTTAATGTAATAGATAATTGTATCTTTATTTGTAGACTTTTGCTTTGCAGCTGACTTTGGGGTTTATTCTGGTTGATTCGCAAGGCTGCAAATTTGCAGCCTTGAGAGTCTACAAAACCCTACAAGTCTACAAAACAGTCATGAAATTACATTTAAGAAATAAAAAAAAAACGGTTTAACCTCAATATCCCTGGAACCAATTAACCCATATGGATCCAGCCTGGTATCAGATTGAAGGCCCAGCGATTTGGGTTACACTGAGATCAATCTTGAGCTTCAGTGATGCAGAAGAGGGAACAGGCAGCCGTTGAACTGGGTGGGGGTCGGAATTAGCGGGTCCCATGTTATCCTATAGGCAAAACGTTCCAGATTTGTCTGGCAGTATCTCCGGTTCCCAGGGGGCTAGAGACACGGGGCTGGGTTTGTTGGAAAGCCCCATCCCTCAGCTACAAAATGGGCTAAAGTGCACCCCCGGACCACCCCCTAGATTCGCCTATGGTTCCCATGGGTGCGTCTATCCGCCGCTGTGCAGAAATAACCCTGCACATGCGCATACGCCCAGCATTGGTCCCTGTGCGATTGTTCTGGTCTGTGTGAACGGACCAGAATTACCCCTTTTATTTGCTCCAGGAGTGGCCCTGTATATGGTCTATCAGCAGGGCCGGCGCTACCCACTCAGCAGAGGATGCAAAGCAGGTAGGCGCCGTGCAGGAGAGGCGCCCTCCCTGCTGTACATCCTCTGCTGTCCTCCGTGCCTGCCGGCTGCTGCTGCGCCTGTCACACTTCATCACAGGCAGCAGCGCCAGAGGCACAGAGATCCCTTCCTGGCTCATTATCAGCTGGTCATCGGCAGGGGCCTAAAGGGGGTGGAGCTACACATATGGAGGGGGCGTGGCTACACAGACCAGAAGGGGTGGAGCTACAAGGGAGCAAGACTGACTGAAGACACCAGGAAACAGGAGAGGATGAGCTGCCACCATTGTAAAGTGTGAGTGTACTAATGTCGGCAACTGATGTGGGCACCTGTGTAGGCAGCGCTACTAATGTCAGCAACTGGTGTGGGCACATGTGTAGGCAGCGCTACTAACGTCGGCAACTGGTGTGGGCACGTATATAGGCAGCGCTGCTAATGTGGACAACTGGTGTGGGCACATGTGAAGGCAGCGCTACTAATGTCGGCAACTGGTGTGGGCACGTATATAGGCAGCGCTGCTAATGTCGGCAACTGGTGTGGGCATGCATATAGGCAACTGGTGTGGGCACGTGTATAGGCAGCACTACTAATGTCAGCAACTGGTGTGGGCACGTGTATAGGCAGCGCTACTAATGTCGGCAACTGGTGTGGGCACGTGTGTAGGCAGCGGTACTACTGTCGGCAACTGGTGTGAGCACTTGTGTAGGCAGCACTACTAATATCGGCAACTGGTGTGGGCAAGTGTGTAGGCACTGCAGCACTACTAATGTCGGCAACTGGTGTGGGCACGTGTATAGGCAGCACTACTAATGTCGGCAACTGGTGTGGGCACGTGTAGAGGCAGCACTACTAATGTCGGCAACTGGTGTAGGCACGTGTAGAGGCAGCACTACTAATGTCAGCAACTGGTGTGGGCATGTGTAGAGGCAGTGCTACTAATGTCGGCAACTGGTGTGGGCATATGGTTACACAGTGCTACTACTGTCGGCAACTGGTGTGGGCACTACGTATAAGCAGAGTTACTACTTTCAGGCAACTGGTGTGGGCACGTGTATAAGCAGAGCAACTACTTTTGGCAACTGGTGTGGGTGTTATGTATAAGCAGAGGTACTACTGTCAGCATCTGGTGTGGGTATATGGTTACGCAGTGCTACTAATGTCGGCAACTGGTGTGGGCTTACATATAGGCAGCGCTACTACTGTCGGCAACTGGTGTGGGCACTACTTGTAAGCAGAGCAACTACTTTTCGCAACTGGTGTGGGTGTTATTAATAAGCAACGCTACAAATGTGGGCATATGCAGGAGTACTCGGGGCATTATGTGTAGCATAATGTGTGTCAATGTCATATGGGCATTATAGTGCATGGCATATTATGTAAGGGGAATTATGGTGTGTAGCATAATGTGTAATGGGCATTATGGTGTTCTGCATATTGTGCAAGGGGCATCATGATGTGTGGCATTACAAATAATGTGCATTACTGTGTGTGGTTTCTATAATGTGTCATGGGCTTTGAAGTGTGAAGCATAATGTGTTATGGGGATTATGGTGTTATTGGTACTTTTATGTGACCACGCCAATTCCCCATGAAGCCTCGCTTCTACAATTTTGCGCACGCCTTCGGCGCGCACTGTCCCGTTTTTTTTACACATGGCACCAAAATGGCTAGTCACGGCACTAGTGCTGTGTTAGGTGAATAAGATTGTGCTACTGTGTGGTGTAATTTGGAGTGGGAGCATTATTGTGTGGCCACACCCTCCCTTTGTAAAGTTTGGGTGGGTGCAAATTTATAGTTTGCAGGAGGGCGCCGAACCCCCTAGCACCAGCCCTGTCTATCAGTCAAACTGATCTCAACAATTGATCTTTTGTCATTTGCCTTGGTCATATTTGCTCTCCATTTTACACCTAGTGCTGCCTCAAGAGGTCACTACTGCACCAGAGTCTCTGCTCTATTCACTATACAATTTCTTAGTCACCTCTTCACTTCAGGGCTATGGAGCCAATTCATTAACAATAGATAATGTGTTCCAACTTCCCACACCCTTTTCACATTATTTAAGTATCATCTGAATGCATTAAAAGGTATTTTGGAGCAGTTTTTGTAAAAAAACAAAAACAAAAAGAAACGGAATGATTTCCCAAACTTATAATGGGAAATGCGATCTGAAAAAAAAAACACAAAACACAAAACACAGTGGGCCTTATTCGAGTTCACTCTTTCTGACAAAATCCTTCTTAGATGGACAAAACCATGGCCCTTATTCTGGTTGGTGCGTATATTTCCGCTCTCTTTCGGAGAGGTCCGCACGCCACGCTGTGCGGACATCGTACGTAAAAACGCCCACCGGTCCTCCGCATTCGGACGTCTCACTCTTTAAGAAGAGGGCGTGTTTACGGACGACATCCAAACCATGCGTGTGCGGTGGACACACACAGATTCTGCACGGTCTTACAGCGTATGCACGGTTTTACCGCGTCAGAACGGACGGGAACCTGCTCGTACGCACCGATGCGGTGTATTTACGCACAAATCACCACTCTTATCTGAATACCGAAATCGATCACATGAGACACTTAGGCAATTAGGCAACCTCATTAAAAAGGGATTGTTTTTCCTGGTCATCTATTATTTATCTAATTGATAATTAAACACTTTAATACCACTTTAGATTAACCCTAACATCATGCTAAATTCACCACATTCTTTCTCGCCCCTTTAAGCTATGTATGCATATTACATCATCTATTATTCTTTTTTTTTTTTTTTTTTATAACGTTTTTATTTTACTTTTTCAGTATCAAGTACAAACATAACACTACACATACCACGAACAGAAACCAAAGACAATAAAAAATAAAAATCATATACAATCACAGAAAGTCACAGCATTTTAGCCTCCGTAAGTATTCAACCGTAGCTTTACACTCGGCCTCCTATAAACTTATACAGCAATACATGATAACCCTTTCCGAGTTGTTCACCGGGTCACTATTCCCTGTCCCTCTCCGCGTCTCCACGCTGTCCTCCTTTCCCATTTCAATTCTCTTGCCCCTCTCCCCCCTACCTCCTGCTAGCCCATCATTTAAATATCTTGGAATATCCTGGAGTGTTATTTCCTTTGTATCACCCTTTCCTGACTCCGTTGCCTTCCTCTTTTCCCCTCTAGCGCCCCCTTCTATGATTCTCCCACCTCTTTTAGAAGCTGCCTCCATCTTTTGTAGGGCAGGAGGCTTGACGGAGAGGGGGGTAGGGACGAGGGAGGGAAGGGAGAGAAAAAAAAAAAAAAAAAAAATATTAAATAAATATTCCTCTTGTGCTCACGATAAAGAGGGTGTCTTGTGCGACCCCATTACTGATTCCTCTCTATCAGATATGGGGAATCGTGTCTGTTGCCCGAGTGCTTCTTCTTATGTGATGCCCTCCCCCCTGCTAGTCGACCCCCCCCCCCCTCTATCTACCGAAATTTATCCTATTTCTTAGCTTTAACATTAACATATATCTATACCCCCCATTACTGTGTCTCAGTGCTGGACCTGCATACTAATCCTGCGAGTCTTATTGCCTACTGGCTATACATCCTATACCATCCTTCAGGGCTCGTTTCCTAGCTGCAGTGCCCCTATAGTGTCCGTGCACCCTGTGTGTATGTGTGCTTATTGATACATTTTATTTATAGTGGGGCGGTACCTCAGAGCTCTATACTGAACTGAGGTTCCCCCCGTGCCCTTGACCTACCTTCGGCTGAGCTATCCGCCCAACCGACTAAGAAAAAAAAAAAAAAAAAAACCCCTCTATTTTCCTCCCCTCCCTCCCCCTCCCCCCCCTACCGATCCACCCCCTCCGTGTTACTTGTTTTGTAAAACCCTGACCTAATCCAGGGGCCCCATATTCCCTGATACTTTACCAACGTACCTCGTGAGGCATGTAGGTATTTCTCATGTTCATTTGTCTGATTTACCAGATTGACCCATTCTCCATGATGCGGGGCCAAAGGTGACATCCATCGTCTGGCTATTATCACCTTAGCAAGGGCCACTAGGTTTCTAACCATTTGCCTCATTTCCCCGTTAACTGTGACCTCCTTCCAGATCCCTAAGATCATATTTATTTTGATTAATGCCGCTCTCGGCACCCCTAGTTGAGCAAGAGTTTCCCTTACCTCCCCCCAGAACCTACTAATATCCTTACAACTCCAGAGTAGGTGGTCAAACGTAGCCGGCCTACCCCTACATTTCGGACAACCATCCGATGCAGACCCCAAGAATTTTTTCATTTTAACCGGGGTGATATAAGTCCTGTGGAGAATATTAAATTGGACCTGTTGTGTCCGCATTAGATTAGTGGAGTGCCGGGGACTTGCCACAGCCACCCTCCATCCAGACTCGTCCAGCTGAGGAATATCCTCAATCCATTTGGCCCGGAGGGCCCCCATCTCCTCTGATTGAGAAAAAGACTGAAGGTACTGGTACATCTTGGACATACGCTTCACTTTGGGAAGTTGTTTAATAAAGATTTTACAAGGGGCCTCCTCCACAACCCAGGAGTCGAGCCTCCCCCCCTGCGTCATTGCACTTCTTATTTGTAAGTATCTAAAAAATACTTCCTTGGGTAACCCAAACTCTGATTGTAACTGGGAAAAGGATTTTATTATCCCGTCTTGGCACCATTGCCCCACATTCGTGATTCCATAGAGCCTCCAGATTGTCCCACCTAGTTGTTCTTTGAGTGCCCTCATTCCTGGCAGGGATACAATAGGGGTGTCCGGGTCCAGACCCACCGTTTTCGTTAGGTTACATATCCATCTCCATACCTTAACCGATTGGCTAATTAATGGGGGTAGATCCCGACGAAGCTTTCTTGCAAACAATCTTTGGAGGGGCGAGAAGTCTGGATCCGCCTGCTCCACCAGACTGCGTAATTCATCAGATGTTTCCCCTGGTTTAACCCATGCACAAATTTGTACCAGCTGCGCGGCCATATAGTACAATTTAAAATCCGGAAGGGCCAAACCACCCCTCTCCCTGTCCCGACACAGAATTTCCATTCTAACTCTAGCAGCTTTGTCCCTCCATATGAATGAGGAGACAATGCTCTTCATCTTCCTAAAGAGTTCATCCTTGAAAAAGACAGGGGAGTGTTGGGCAATGTGCAAGAATTTGGGCAATATGGCCATCTTAACCAGATTAACCCGGCCAATCTGTGAGATCTGGAGCCTTGCCCAACTTCTACACTTTAACTTGAGGTCGTTGATAAACGGGATGAGATTATCGGGGATATAATCTGTTGATTTTCTTGCTACCATTATTCCCAAATACCGAAATTTCTCCACAGATTTTAGCTGTACTTCTAACGCTGGGCTTATACCTATTTTTCCCCCTAACCTCATGTAGTTAGATTTACCCCAGTTCATTGAGAGCCCAGAGAATCCCCCATATTCCTGAATCAGTTTTATCACCCCCGGAAGATCTCCAGGTGTTGCAAGACCGACCAGGAGGTCATCCGCATAAAGCGACACAAGATTTCTACAGGGCCCCCCACCTCCACTCCCAATCCCCAGGGCAGCCCGTAGAACACACGCCAGAGGCTCCACCACCACCGCAAACAGCAGGGGGGATAGAGGGCAACCCTGGCGCGTGCCTCTGGAGAGAGAGAAGGGGGGGGGACGTAAACCCATTAATGGTCACTCTGGCTTTAGGGTCCCGATACAACAAAGAAATCCGTTTAATAAACATTTCCCCAAACCCAAAAGCCCGCAACACTTTCCACAAAAATGGCCATTCGACCGAGTCGAACGCCTTGTTCGCATCAAAAGACGCGAGCAAGGCGTCCGACCCCCCCATCTCTATGCCCTGTAGGTAAGTATACGCCCTTCTAAGATTAATCATGGTGGATTTCCCCACCATGAACCCAGTTTGGTCAGGGTGAACCACCTGATGAATCACAGTCTGGAGTCTGGTTGCCAAAATTTTGGCATATATCTTGGCGTCTGCCGTTATTAACGAAATAGGCCTATACGAGTCTACCTGGTTCGGGTTTTTTCCACTTTTGGGAATCATTATTATAGCAGCCTCAGTCATTGACTGAGGGATGCTCTCCTCTACCTCCATATGCTGAAACACTTTCAGCAATCGCGGGCCTAGAATGTTTATAAATTTCTGGTACACTTCCCCGGGAAGGCCATCCAGGCCAGGGGCTTTACCCCCTGGAAAAGAATTAACCGCCTCCTTCACTTCCTCTACTGTCAAGGGGGCCTCCAGAATCTCACTTGAAGTGGGGAGCAAACTAGGAAGATCTAACCGAGCCAGGTACTCATCGATTTCTTCATTGCTACGATCAAGTTTAGATCTATACACTTCTTCCAAATGTGTAGAAAAAAGCTCTGTGATCTCAGGGGTCTTTATCACCGCTTGGCCCATTTCCAACTTGATCATAGAAATGATATTAGAGGGGCTCTCCTGCTTCATTAAATGGGCCAAAAATTTCCCAGTACGATCAGAGTTTGAGTACCACTTATGTGCCCCAAACCCCAACCTCCGACACGTCACCTCTTGGAGATACTCTACCCACTCTTTCTGGGCAGTCTGCCACGCAGACCTGTCTTGGTCTGTCTTGTTTACCAGGAAGGCATTCTCCAGGTCAGTCATTTTTGTTTCTAATTCCTTTGCCTTTTTGCGATTTGAGGTCTTCAAAAAAGCTATCCTCTTAATAACCACCCCTCTCAGATAAGCCTTAAAGGCATCCCAAACACAGTTATTTGGGGCGGACCCTTCATTGCCCTCAAAATACTCTTCTATCATAGCTTCCATCCCCTCCTGTTCTCCAATTTGCTCAAGCCAGTATGCCTGAAGCTTCCAGTATCTAAACCCTATTGGGGTATCTAAATCCAACTCTATTATAACCGGGGAGTGGTCGGAAATTCCTCGGGATTTATAATCTATATGTCTAATCTTGGTAAGAGTTTTAACTGAGACAAGAATCAGATCGATCCTGGAGAACGTTTTATGGGAGGAGGAATAGCAGGAAAACTGCTGTACCTCAGGGTTCCTCAGTCGCCAAGGATCCTTCCACCCTATTTCTTCTATAAACTCACAAAACCCATTACCCTCTCTACAAATTTCCCTCTCTGACTTATTCCATCTATCCAAACGTGGCTGGAGGACCTTATTAAAATCCCCCAGACAAATTACCAAATTATCCGGGAAAGATGCAGCAAATTCCACCGCCAGTCTCACCACATCGTATGAGAAAGGTGGTGGAATATACACTGTCAAAATACAGAACCGCACATGATCAATAGCACACTCCAAGAATATAAATCTACCCCCCTGGTCAATCTTTACACTACCTACTTCA
Organism: Crinia signifera; assembly: GCF_055691185.1. Classification (NCBI taxonomy): domain Eukaryota; kingdom Metazoa; phylum Chordata; class Amphibia; order Anura; family Myobatrachidae; genus Crinia; species Crinia signifera. Next base: position 227,609,896 of record NC_139219.1, read on the forward strand.
AATACCACGGTTTTTTTTATAAGAATCACGACCCCACGGGAAGAGGAGGAGAAGGGGGCTTGGAAAATATGTCCAATCCAGGGACGTTTTAAGGAGCCCACCCGATCCTTCGTCAAGTGGGTCTCTTGTAAACAAATAATATCGGAGTCTTGGCTCCTGCACTGTTTCAAAACGAGAGCTCTTTTGATCCTACAGTTCAGGCCTCTAACGTTCCAGGTCAAAAATCTGACCATCTAAAAGTAAAGAAAATAACCGTAAACCACATTTTACATTTATCCCGTCCTCTCCGACAGGTACCCGACACCCCACTTGTCCCCACCCGGCCGGCCTGGCCCCTTGGGCCCCATTTAAAGGAAAATTTTATCTTAGAGTTGCTGTGACTAAATGAAGACAAAAAATAACCACATACACATACACAAAAACACCCCCCCACCCCCCCACCCCCTCCCTGTATACCCATCCCCCCTGGTATACCTAAATCTCTACCCCCCATCCAAGCACTATCGCACTTCTTACACTAACACATACACCCCAGGAGCAATTTACTAATGACCACCAAAGAAGCCCACCCCTCCCCCCCCGTATACCCCCCCACCACCCCTCAAGGAATCAATTCATGGTGGTTAGAGAGAGCGAAAAAAAAAAAAAAAAAAAAGAAAGGAATTTACACCCACTGACTAGAACCCATCAGTGCAAATAATAACTCTCTTCCAACCACCAAGTTCCCTGTTATAATACCACAGGGACCGCCCCACCGGCATTTTACAAGAACATGATTTTATGCAGCACAATGCCTTAAACACTTTAACATAGGACCACATCTTCAAACTCCCTGAGTGATCAACAGAGACTTTCACTCAATAAGCGCTTGAGAAAGATGAAGAAAAAAAGAAACAGCATGAAACGAAAAAAAAAGACACATTATCACTTTGCCAGAACTTGCTTCCTTCCGGGATATGTGGCATCAAGCCACCTTGCCGCCTCCCCGGGAGTGAAAAAAAATTTCGTAGCCCCATCCGCCACTACTCTCAGTTTGGACGGGTAGAGCATAGAATATTTCAGTTCCAACTCCCTCAAGCGAATTTTTATTTCCCTAAATTTAGCCCGGTCCTTCTGGATTTCTAAGGGAAAGTCCGGGAAGGCAGCAATCCTACTGCCATTATAGACAAAGTCCGCCTTGTCCCTGGCCAATCTTAGGACCAAGTCCCGATCCCTATAATTTAGGAATTTCGCAATCAAAGTCCGGGGTGGCCCTCCTGGAGGAGGAGCCCGACCAGGAACTCGATGAGCTCTCTCTATTGCGAACTGGGCTGAAAAGGCCTTATCACCAAATATCTGAAGCAGCCAGTCTAACAGGAATTTTTCAGGAGCATCTCCCTCGATCCTTTCTTCAAATCCTATAAAACGAATATTATTCCGTCTCAGTCGACCTTCCATGTCCGACATTTTGTGCCGTATTTAGGTCATTTGGCCACTCATAGCCTTAACCTGAGACTGCAATGGGCCAACCAGATCTTCTACCACTGAGATTCTAGTCTCGGCCTCAGTTACCCTCTCTCGCAGTACTTGAGCATCGTTCCTAAGCAAGGAAATGTCGGACTGCACCTTATTGATCTGTTCAAGCAAGCGGGTCTCACATGTATTGATCGCCTCGAGCACTTGTTGCAATGTGACCTCAGGCGGCATAGAAGTTTTGCTCTCTTTAGTAGGGGTAGAAAGAGGGGTACTGGACTGTGAACTATTTCCCGCCTGTGATCGGGCATATTTCTCCAACCTCGCTGCTGCTGCTGTCTGACCTGTTTTTCCCATAGTTACGGTCAAATCAGTCACCTGACGATATCTCCCACAGGCCGTAGATCCCCCCTGGTTCAGAATTTTTGCACACTTAGGTACTAACACAGGATATAAACCCCGGGTGCGGAATACCCGTACCGCCTGTTTACACAAACTGATAGCCTGGGTTAATACTAAATGCAGCGCTTAGCCTTTTCCCCTTTCTCATAGGGTAATTTGCCTCTGAGAGCAATTTACTGTAAGCAGCCCCGCAGTAGAGTCCAGCTGTGGGCCTATTTTTTCCCTTTTCTTTTTCTTTCTTTTCTTCCTTTTCTCTCCCCTTCCCTTCCTCTCGGCCTCCAGCCAAAGCCTCCAGCACACAGTTCCGTCCACCAGTCTCGGTAAACTCCTACCAGGCTCCCTGCCTCACACCCAGGGACCGGGGAGGGGGTCCGACAAACGAGACAAGTCAAATTAACACCAGCCTTGCCAGCTTTTCGAGCTGACACTGTGAAGCCTTCTATACGGCTATATACCAAAGTACCTCAGTAAATGCTGGTCGGTTCTCAACTTCCCTCTAGTTCTGAGGGAGCTCTCCTCGCTGCCAGACCTTCCCTACAGGAAGTCTCTTGTCGGTGTAGATGGACGGCGTGTCAGCGGCTCTCACCCGCAGGCTCCCGGCATCTGAAGGCTGACTGTAGGCAGACAGAGCAAGCTGTCCCCGGTCTCCGCGTCTCTCACCCGCAGGCGCCGGCGGGCAGCGCTCACTCCCGACGCTGTCTCTGCTGTCTCCGTCCACCGCGACTCACTCAGACAGGCAAAGTTTCCGACAGCCGACCAAGGACCCTTCAGCACGCGTCGCCTCGCGTCTCTACGCCGGGCACCCTCTCTCACCAGATGCCTCTGCGCTTCTCTCCGCCTTTCAACTGTCAAGGGGCCTCGGGAGCTCGCTTTACCCAGGTAGTATCGTACGGCAATATAGAACTGGTTTTCACGCTGAGGCTGCTATCATTGCAAGGGAGCAGTCACCATTCGCGTGGTGTGGTGTACACGGGGGAGGACAGACGCGCGCTCTCACTCACGTCCTGCCGTGATCACGCCCCCCCATCTATAATACTTTATCATCATCTATTATTCTTCACATTCAAACTCACACATACACATCAACACACTTATGTACATCTTTACATTACCCTTCACTTTCAATCACTTCTATGCAATAAAAACATCTATCTACTGTATATACCTTTTGCACCTTACATAAATAAACATCACTATTTATAGTTATTTCCTCATATTTATACTTATACTGTAAAAAAATAAAATAACACACAGACCACTTCTAACTTTCAGTGAAAAATGTATTTACATAACAAACAAACAAAAAAAAACCTGGTCATAGCAGGAGGTCGCAGAGGTCCTGCACATCTGCCGCAACACTAAAAGGTGGTGCCGCAGCCTTAGGAGGGCCCCTCTGACACCCTCGGCTTCTTCCGGGTCATCTGTGGGAATGTTAAAGGGGGTTCAACATTAATTATGCTATTCAGGTACACCTTGTACAGTCAATCCTAAGCACCTACAGCATGAGAAATCATACATACAAACAATTACATAGGCAAAAGTGTTTCTAAAGGCAGAAAATATATGATGCTGCCACACACACACACACACACACACACACACACACACACACACACACACACACACACACACACACACACACACACACACACACACACACACACACACACACACACACACACACTGGCTTACACAACAGAATATGTGACTCATAAACTTGCCAATGTATCTATCAAAATCACAACAACCCTTGAGCCTCACTCACACTTCTCCTGGCAAAACACTCACCAATCTACTAGAAAGCTACATCCACTACAACATGCCACATTTAGCCATACATATATACCTGCATGTCACTGCTTAATAGCTAAACTGCATGATAGATAGATACATGGATAGATAGATAGATAGATAGATAGATAGATAGAGATATAGATAGATAGAGAGATAGATAGATAGATAGATAGATAGAGAGAGAGAGATAGATAGATAGATAGATAGATAGATAGATAGATACCACATTAAAAGGCTAGGCTAGTCCCTCTACCCCTTACTTCATGATTCCTTGTCACATTGCCAGGTGAAAGTGCAGCACTAATCCGCTTCCATACACCAAACAATTTCTAAGGTCAATACATCCTACATAATACCTTTCAAAAATACATGGCAACAACACGGGCCCACTGGCTAGAGGGGGGCCCAGGGGAAGTGCCCACTTGGGACTCCATTATAAATCAGGCCTGCCCATACTCCATTGATGTTTTATTGTTGCTTCTATACAAAGACCCTCCATAAATAAACACTCATCACCTACATGAGCCTCCAGATTCCACGTTTGCAGCATGGCCCTATAAGCCCAAAGTGTGTCTGTTGTTATCTATTTGTTTGGACTACTCTTTACTATATTATAGCAAATTGTAATCAGCTGTGCGACATAACAAACTGTACCTAAGTCAGTAATGATGCATTATGTCTACTTACCCCTGCCAGCCAGCTCCACAATGTCTTCTTCCTCCACGTTGGGAGGTGGTGGAAATTCAGGGAGGGGTAGGGAGAGCTCCTCCTGCTCTTGGTACACAGGGGGGGGGGGGGGGGGGGAAGGTGGACTGAGGAGGTTGGTGAGTGGCTAGGGGGAGGGGTGTGTGTAGGGGGAGTGGAGGTGAGGTATTCCACCTCATGGCGGCCCTCAACCTCCTCCTCCTCCATCTCCACCTGTCCCTCCTCCTCCTCCACATGGCCCTCCACTTCTACCTCCTGGGCCACCTCCGGGGCCACCTCTTGGGCGTCCTCTTGTGCCTCCTCATGGCCCTCCTCACGGCCCTCCTCCTGGGCCTCCTCACGGTCCTCCTCCTGGGCCTCCTCACGGGCCTGTCTGGCTCTCTCCCGCGCTGTGGGTTAAACAAACAAAATGGTTGAGTGTCATTTGACATTCTAATCACTATAACAAGTACATATCATAACCACATTAATGCATGTGTTATATATCACACATATAGTATATGGCATTTCTATGTCATCAACACCCAATTGACCTCATGTAATATTAATATTTAATAATGTGAAAATGCTAACATTCACTGTCAATTATGTGTATTTTGCGTCAATACTTACAGCGTTGAAGTCGCCGCCTCAAAGCCTGCAGAAGCTCCGGCTGGCGCCTCCGCAGGTCGGACCATTGCCTCTCCAACTGGGCGATGGTCCTTCGCACATTTGTGCGGGCGTATATTCGGCGCCAGGCTGCAACGTATGCCCGGCACTTGTCCCGGTTGGACACATAGGGCCCTGCCTGCCCCAGCCTCCTCTCCATAACTGCCACCAGCGACAGCAGCTCCGCAGTGCTAAAGGCTGCTGCGCGCTGGTATGCCGCCATTTTAGCACTGGCACATGAAAATTCTTCCTGTCCTGTTAACTTTACTATTTGGTATTAACTTTATTATCCATATTGACATGAACATTGTGTATGCGCCCAACAATCTGCGAAAACATCGCACCGCCAAGCAACGCGTGCTATAGCTTGGCATCGCATAGCTGTACTTCGCATTACTTACTGTATGCATTTATGTGTAAGCGTACATTTATGAGAAAAAACACATACACATACTAGCAGTTCTCCTGACTACACCATTATATTGGACAGGGATAAGGATATATTCAAGCGCTGTCTGTGTGTGTTCTCTTCAATTCTCCCGTCCCCGTGAGACGATATGCGGAAAAAGGAAAAGAACACAATGTGTAAAAACTGTGTTTATACTTCAAAACATACAAGGGAAATGGAAATAGAACGTACCACACTCACAATAGGAGTGTGTATTTCAAATACGTAAAGGTATCTTTTTTCTCAATGATAGTATAGCCTTCACCAAGTCCACCCTGGTGTTCAATGGAAATAGATTGGGCGTACGTTTTCACTCACAAAATAAAGATGTTATAAAACATATAAAGGTTTCTTTTTGAGGCAAGCGTACCAATAACTCACAATTGGCAGGAATTTTCAAAGCACATCTGGGTTTCTTTTGCTTGAAAAAAATTTATTTTATTGCCAAAAAAATTTTTTAAAATACACTTAGACCATAGGTACACTGTAAAATATTCCAAAGGTGGGTGATAGATGTTGATTAAGACTCACACTAGATGACACCAATAAACTCTCCGGATAAGCTTAGAGATGATGGTGAGAAAACACCCGGTACCTTTGTTTAAATGTCCAGCATGGAATGGTCCAAAAGTTTAAAAAGGAGGTTGTGCAGATCCAGAAAGCCAGCCAACGCGTTTCGATTTAGAATCTTTTTCAAGGCTTGTCTCTGAAGTGCACTGCAATCATATTTATACCATAAACCAGGAAATGGATACTCCAGGAAGGGGAGGGGTCACAATAAACCCAGTCAGATAAAAACACATCAAAACAGTATATCAATGATATGTTTTGATGTGTTTTTATCTGACTGGGTTTATTGTGACCCCTCCCCTTCCTGGAGTATCCATTTCCTGGTTTATGGTATAAATATGATTGCAGTGCACTTCAGAGACAAGCCTTGAAAAAGATTCTAAATCGAAACGCGTTGGCTGGCTTTCTGGATCTGCACAACCTCCTTTTTAAACTTTTGGACCATTCCATGCTGGACATTTAAACAAAGGTACCGGGTGTTTTCTCACCATCATCTCTAAGCTTATCCGGAGAGTTTATTGGTGTCATCTAGTGTGAGTCTTAATCAACATCTATCACCCACCTTTGGAATATTTTACAGTGTACCTATGGTCTAAGTGTATTTTAAAAAAATTTTTTGGCAATAAAATAAATTTTTTTCAAGCAAAAGAAACCCAGATGTGCTTTGAAAATTCCTGCCAATTGTGAGTTATTGGTACGCTTGCCTCAAAAAGAAACCTTTATATGTTTTATAACATCTTTATTTTGTGAGTGAAAACGTACGCCCAATCTATTTCCATTGAACACCAGGGTGGACTTGGTGAAGGCTATACTATCATTGAGAAAAAAGATACCTTTACGTATTTGAAATACACACTCCTATTGTGAGTGTGGTACGTTCTATTTCCATTTCCCTTGTATGTTTTGAAGTATAAACACAGTTTTTACACATTGTGTTCTTTTCCTTTTTCCGCATATCGTCTCACGGGGACGGGAGAATTGAAGAGAACACACACAGACAGCGCTTGAATATATCCTTATCCCTGTTTTATTTATCATTGTTTTCACTTGTTTTGGTTGAACAAGTCTTAGGTTATATTGAGCTGCTCTTCTGTTTTCTTTTGCGCCTTGGAAACCTCCAGTATTTTATACTACATTATATTGGACACCTGCCTGCCTGCCAGCCTGCCTGCCTAGCTCCTACTTCAAATATATTTACAAAGAAACACCCAACAAAATAGATATATATATGTGATAATAAATATTACATCTACAAATAAAATAATCACCCCCACATCCCACACATACATGGTGAAAAAAGTATGAAATTCACTCTACTCACCAGACAAGGATGATAAGGTCAGCTACAATAATGGAAACATAAAATACATATTCAAATCTATGTACAAGGTATAAGTGTGACGTGCAATATTGGTCTTAAACCAATACACCTCAAACATAATACGTAGTGCTATTGATATTGGCATTAAGAGGCCATGCTGGCTACTGTTTAATTAGGAGGACACAAAAATAACATCAATTTCAACCTTGATGGGTGTAATTGATCTTAAATTGGGTTGGTCTGTGCAACATTCAAAAATGTACCTGAAGAATCTCTGGGCCACAGAGTCCCGCAGCTTGTATCCACGTCGGCTTTCCGGGGAGCGGGATGGGCGCAGGGGCGGATCTTGCAGCTCAGATGGAACCTCCCACTCATCAAAGGGTATCTCACACCACACAGCTATGTTATGAAAGCATACACACAAGCCCACAATCCTCGACACCATTTCAGGCGCATACTGTAAGTCACCACCAGTCCGGTGGAGCACTCTAAATTGACCCTTTAACAGGCCAATTGAGCGCTCCACCACTTGCCTGGTGGCAACATGCGCCCTATTGAATGCCTCCTGTGGGCCTGGTGCTGGGGAGCTGTACGGCGTAAGTAGCCAGGGCGTACATGGGTAACCGGAGTCACCCAGAACCCACGCATCACGGCCTTCAAGCTCTTGGAGTCTCTGCCAAAACCCGGTTTGTCGGATAACATGAGAGTCATGGGCACTTCCGGGAAACCTCGAGTTGAAGGCGAGAATTTCCATGGATGGGCCACATACCACCATCACATTGAGTGAGTGGAACAATTTTCGGTACCGATAGATCTTCTCACTTCGTGATGGAGGCACAAATGGTACATGGGTGCCATCCACAGCCCCTATCACATTAGGGAAGCCAGCAATTTGATGGAATGCCTGTTGGCTTCAGTGAAGGGTCTCTTGGGCAAAATACATGGCCATGAAGTGCCCCTTGCGCCTAAACATGGCTGATGTCACACGCCTCAGGATTCTGCTGAAAGCCGGCTGAGATATTCCAGCAAGTTCTGCCACTACTTGTTGGAATGATCCTGAGGCGCAGAAATGCAAGACCGCCAGCAGCTGAGTGTGAGGCGAAATTGCTGTCGTGAGCCCATGAAGAGGTTCTAGATCACTCTCAATTAAAGAGAGTATATCTAGAATTACATGTGGGGGTAACCGGTACCTAGTAAGTACCTCATCATCGGGCATCCCAAAGAGTGTCACCCGTGTGCGAAAGATTCTTGCACGTCCTGGCCTCCTTGGGTGACGAGTGGGGTGAGCCGCAAGTGCCCTTAGGCTATTAGCCATGAAGTCCATCATTGCTTCAGCAACCTACAATGAAATGATCATAAATAATGAAGCACCTATGCAAAGAATGGTCATGCCAAAAAATTAGTCTCATTAGATGAATCCATACGTACAATAGACGGGCGCCCAGTGAAGTTCCGAATATCCATAATAATCTATAATGATGTAACAATACACCACACACCTTCTTAAACACAAATATCTCGAAAACATGTAACAACTAAACACTAATGAAGTATTATAGGTGTGATCAATTGATCAATAAATCATGTAGTCTGACACATGTATGTCAAATGAAAAGAATATGTTGGTTGCAAATGCATGGCACAGCAAAGTGTGTGCCTTCTGATGGTGTGAAAGGGAATGTTGTAACCAGAAAAACCTCCATTGTGAATTGTAACAGTATTTCACATTGAAGTATGACACATTTCAACTATTGCTGGGACATGTAGTTCAACAATATATGGTGACACACAGGTTTAACACCTGTGAGTTAAATGGTGGCCAGGTAACATGATTCATTAATGCTAACAAGCCTTTGCTGTCCCAACAATCTGTACTCAGTGAACCAATGGTGCATACATTAATACCCTTACATTGTTAATGTATATCTTATCTACAATGACCATGGGAGAGCTTACCTTAGACCAGGGGTGGGCAACAGGCGGCCCGCGGGCCGCAGGCGGCCCGCTGCCCTGACCTATATCACAATGACAAGCGGCCTGATTAGCGAAGCCGCTTGTCATTTAACCGGCAGGGCTAAATAGTGCGGTGCCGCTGCCGATGCCCCAACTGCGCAGCATTACTGGGAGACTAGTGACTGTGGGAGGGGACGCAGTCACGTGGCAGCCGCCTCCCTGTCATTGATTTGTGCGGCCGCCGCGTGACCGTGTCCCGCCCACACTCCCAGTAATGCTGTGCGCCCAGCATACTCGTAGTAGTCGGCGTAGTCGGGACCTCTGTCTTCCCTCCCGCTGGGCTTTAGCAGCTTTAGCTCCGTCCTCCCTCCCGGCTGCAGGCATGAAAGGGCAGAGGAAGTTCCCCTTGCTGGGGCCACATCAGCGCACAGCACTTGCTTCCCGGAGCCTCATATGCCCGCTCTCTGTGGCATTGTGCAGAAACTACAGCGCCTGCTCCGCAGCTACAGTATGTGCTTCCTGTCCGGCTCCCGGGGGTACCCTATGTGAAGCTGACCTTGATGCTGAGCGGCTGGGAAGAGACCATCAGATTGGGGCTGCTGCAGGAGATTGTGGAAGACTAAGGAGGTAACTACCCAGGTGCAGGCAGGTGTGTGGGGCGAAGAATTATCACCCACAAGCTGCTGTAAACACACTACTGTCATCCACACCCCACTATTGCCCACACACCGTAATTACCCACACACTGCCATCAACCTCCCTCTGCCATCACCCTCCCACTGCCGTCACCCATACACTGCTGTCACCCTGACTCAATCCGGGTGACATAACGTAAATTTGGGCTCAATCTGGGAAGCATAATGTGAATTTTGGCTTAATCCCATTTGCATTACATGCATTTTGGCTTATTCCGTGTGTCATAATGTAAATTTTGACTCCCTCCGTGTGAATTTTGGCTCATTTTGTGTGGCATAATGTGTAAGGGGCAAGTATAAAGGGGTCTAATATTGTGTTTCATAATGTGTATAAGGGGTATATGGGGTGGAACACTACACTCAAGGACAACCGCCATTTGCATGACTACAATCCTTTTGCATGGCCACACCCACTTTTCCTGAGTACGGCCCTCTAACATTTACTGGAAGGGTTAAGTGGCCCCCAGCTGAAATTATTGCCCACCCCTGCCTTAGACCCTGGCACAATACAGATCTGGAGACAAATGAATCTAGCAGCATACCACTATTTATAGGCCTATCACATGTGTTGTGCATGACATCAGTGATGACTATTGCATGACTTGTGGCCTGGATTTCCAAATGGATTGGGTTACTTACATTTTTAGGACAATCTCAACAATAGCACAGTACTAATGAACATTCACAGATAGATTTTATGATTTCATAACGTTAGAGGTGTCCATTATAGCAAATCTTACAACAGTTCACCTAAATTAGACTTTGAAGGTACGCCAGGTTTTGCACAATCGAATTGCCGCTACTATGGGCGTGGCCTATGTGCCGCACAAACAGCACGGCGTACGCTGCCGTACGTAACGCTGCCGCACGGAACGCTGCCGCACGGAACGCAGGGTGTCGCTGATGTACGCCAATTACAGAAATACTATTTAAAGGTGTGCTAGAAAGGCTAAAAGTTGTTGCAAACATGGCTGGATCTCAATCTGAGGGAGACCAGGAGTGCCAGGAACTGTTTGCCCGCATGGACTCCAGCATCTCCTATGTGCCCCTCCTATGTGGGAGAAGAGCAGGCAGCTGGGCCATCCACTTCAGGCCAATCTGCATCTGGGCCATCTTCTGCCTCAGCAGAATCATTGGGAACACAACAGGTGGCTTCCCAACAGAGTAGCCTGGCCAGCATTCAAGTACAGCGACAGGTGACCGTGGCCGTGGGCATGGCCGAAAGAGGCCAACAGAGGAACCAAGCAGCAGAAACATGGCATTCGAAGCGCAGGAGCTTGCCATCCTGGTACCCCGTGCACGGGATTGGATCGAGTGCCCACAGGACAGGTTGACACACACAAGGAGATGGAAGATTTGGGAGGACATAACTGCGGAGATTAATGCGGTAGCTCCACAAGCTCGTGAGGCGGAGCACGTTAAGAAGAGGCAAGTTCATGTGTGTTACATTTGAGCAGTACAAGACCAGTAATGTTTACATTAGATGTTAGATGGAGTTGGTAAATGGCCGGTCACGTTGCTTGGAGCCACAGACATGATTGCCATGTCATTTAGTCGATAGTTATTGTAGGGTGAGTGTGAGTGTGTCTTCTAAGGGTTGGTTTTCGATTTTAATATAATGTAAGTTTGGTGTAATGAAGCACATGTTGTAATCTGATGCAGATTGCAATGGGTGCTACAGCAAACATGAGGAGTGACATGTAGTAATATGTAAAGTTTGATTGCAGGTGGCACGACTTCAAAACCAACCTCAAGAAGAAACTGACCAAATGGTGGGAACACAGCCACACCTCTGGGGCTGGACCCATGCCAGGCCGGCTGAAGCTCACCCCCCTGGAGGAGATGGGCGAGTGCTGCATTGCAGTAGAGGAGGTCCGGGGGGTGAGCAACATGGATAGCGAGGCCCCAGCGGAAGTCTTTGCTGCTTTTGTTGAAGGTAATTATTTGGCATGGCATAAGTAGCTGGTACTAATTTTCTTGGAATGTGTTGTAATTGTAATTTTGGCTTTCACCAGCATCCAAACCGCTTGGTCAAGAATATCTTGAGGAGGTTGAGGAGTCTGTGCCACCTGCCACCAGTGGCATCCATGTGCAGCAGCAGCAGCCACCGGCCGAACCGGAGTACCACAGGTGGGTGCAGGTGCTTGGGCAGATTCACCAGCAGGGAGACTTAGCATCAGAGCGGATGCGAAGGACCGAGGAGGTCATGCAGGGTTTGGTCAGCACCCAGCAGACAATAGCTGGGAGCCTGCAGGCTATGGCTGAGGCCCAGCAAGCCATGGCTGCCAGCCAGCAGTCAATAGCTGCAAGCCTGCAGGTGCTGGCAGATCAAGCCCTGCGCCAAAATGACCTCCTCCTCCACCATAATGAGCTTATGGTGGAGCTAGTTTCCAGCAATAGGGCCCTATTGTCATCCGTTTCTGGTGCATTCCCACCAGCAACACTCCCTGCTGGCAGAGGAGGAACACCACCCCCCCCCCCCCACCAGCATCTGCTCCACCTGGGCCACCATCCCAACGTGGCCGTGGCCGAAGAGCTGCTGCATGTGGCAAGGAGCCTACCAGGGCCAAACGTGCCCGCAAATGAACTTGTGTCCGCATTAATCTCCACCCTTATGTCTTCCCAAATCTTTCATTGAGCTGTGTGTGTCAGCTTCCTGTGTCCAATCCCGTGCAGAGGGTACCCACATTTGCCCTCGTTTCGAATGTCTTGTTTGGTTCCCCTGTTGGCCTCTTTCGGCTACCATTACTGTCTGCTGTACTTGAAGTGTTGGTGCTATACTTTTGTTGTGAAGCCACCTGATGTGTTCCTAATGATTCTGCTGTGGCTATGTATGTCAATAATACATTGTTTTTTTTTTATTTATTTTTCGACATTCCTGGTATGGTACCTTTAATTTGTTGCATGTGTCCAAAAACATGCTTTTTCCATTTTCTGTTTGACGTTATTGTAATAAATTTATATTTTTATCCCCAAATGTGTGGTTTAATTGATACATGTAGAAGTGACATGTATATTTATATTAGTCATAGTAAGTTCTGTCCATTGGTTGCAGTGTAAATGTGTGTGAAAACTGCAGCATATATGTGTGTGTTTAGTAATGGTCCATTTAAGCTGCAATGGTTCCAATTGAAGCACTGACAAGCGTGTAATTAATGAGTAATGAGTAAAGGAGTGGATTGTATTGTGTTCAGCTGACATTGGTTGTACTGATTGGTCGTTCCGATTGCCTAGCGCATGACCGAGTGGTGTCCGCAAAGCAATACTTGCTTATGAACACCGCATATTTGTAGCTTTTGGTTCGCGTGCATTCGGTGTGCTGTCCGAATGCACGCCTACCAGAATGAGTGCACTCCCTCGTGTACGCCCATGTTTACGCCCAGTTTAGCCCACTTTGAAACTACGCCCCTGTGTAGTTCCGAATGACGCCCATAATACGCCCATATTTCCCGAGTGATTGCGGTGCACATTTCTGTACGGTATTAGTGCGAACAAGTACGGAGACCATGCGTGGCACATGCGCATAGCGTTGCCCACGCATGCGCAGACGGCTAAAAAACGCCATCCGTAAGAATTCGGGAAAGTACGCACAGACCAGAATAAGGCCCCATGTGCCCCAGTATTTACCCTGCACAGAAACAAAATAACTCACCCAAATCTAATTCTCTCTGCACATTTTACATCTGCCCCCTGCAGTGCACATGGTTTTATCCATCTAAGAAGGATTTTGTCAAAAAGAGTGAACTAGAATAACCCCCTAAAATTCTGTCACCACCTGTGTGGACTTCTCCACCAACCTTTCTGTAACCCCACTCCCTTTTGATTTACTTTTACCCTTCCCCTTAGACAGCATAGACTAATATTTTCCTGTACAAATGGATTTTTTTTTGTATTTATTCCTTTTTTTAAATAGTCTTTAGTATTACTACATGACCTGAAAATACAGCTTGAGTAGCCATGGAAGCTACAATTCCTAACATGCATACCTGGAGATATAGCCTACATAGAGTGGGTTGCATTCTAGTTGACGTGCATGTTAAAGGGGCCTTATTCTTTTTTTTACATTGAGTGATTTTTATTTAAATTTTTCGATACACAGAATAACATAGCAAACATAAACAACTTTATCGACTGAATTTGAGGGAAAATAAATAAAAAAATAAAAAAATAAAAATAAAATAAAAAATAAAATAAATAAAGTAAAAAACACATATCAATACAGTAATAAATTATATGTTACATCAGTAGTAGTATCTTTCCAATCGAACAGGGGCCTTATTCTACAGAGAATCGAGGTATAGGGCACCACATAGACCAGTGTCGGAACTTCTGAGTGGTTGGCCCAGGTGCAAAACGACATTTTTGGGCCCTCCTCTTCCACTCCAAACCAAGTTCACAATATGCCACACAGCAGTGGGTGCCAGAAGTGGGCCCCTTAATCTTCAGGGGCCCCGGTGCAATGCATCTGTTGCACCAATGGTAGTTCCGCCTCTGACATAGACAGAGGTAAAGTGTGTGTATCACAAACACATACACACAAAGGGCTGAGGGGTGTACACTGTGTAATACAGGGTGCCACACACACAGGGGTAGAAGAAGGGGGTATATGGGTGTACAGGGTGTCACACACACACACACACACACACACACACACACACACACACTTGATAAACTGCTATACAATGTATTGTGTGTCATGATGAAGCATGCTATAGTGAATTTGTTTACAGTGATGAACAATTCCCAGCAGCCTCTGCAACTGTTTAAGAGGTCAGGAGGAGTTGGTCACATGACCTGTGTCAGAAGGAGGGTAAGCAGTTGGGCAGTGCAGTCTGTGAGGAGAAGTCCAGGTAGACAGAGTGTGGCAGACAGAGGGAGCATGGAGGATGCTTAAACTTACTGGGGGTATGCGGAGATGGCTCATCAGTTGCTGGGATTCCCTCTCGAGTTATTGCTGTTACCTGTCAGACTGTAAATGATAAAAGGAGTGGTGTGGTGAGTCCAGCCCCAAAATACATACATACCTGTACCAGCCCAGGAAAGGGGGTTTCTCATATTTACCTACACAGCTGTATACAGTTTAAAGACTTTTTACCTCAGAAAAGGACATTTTACCTCAGAAAAGGACATTTTACCTCAGAAAGGCTGTAATAAGTTCTTCTCTCGCCTAGATGTATATATTGAATGAAATATTATCCCAGGAAGGAAATAAGCTAATAACCTAAGGCAGGGATAACAAAGAGACTATGTTTACCTCAGATGATAACTGTACAACAGGCAGACATTCATACCCTCCAACATTTGAAGGGCAGAAATCGGTACACCCCAGAAAGGGGCGTGGCTACATGCAAAGGGGGTGTGGCCACTGGGAAAATGGGGCGTGTCCATCCCTTTCCGATCGTGAGCATTATAATATATATTATTATCTGGCAGGTATAAACAAGGGTGGGGGGGAGCCAGATATCGACAATGGCTGAGTCCCATCCAACTACAGCCCCAGACCTCAAAGCAGTATAACAGCCCACCACCAAATGATACAGGAGGCAGAGGAGGGAGCCAGGCACACAGAAGATATAAACCTCCCATGATCCCCCATGGCCAGAACACAGGCAGAGCCTGCACACTCACCGCTCAGGAAGCTGTGGGGGACACTTCATCAGTACAAAGTGATTTTGCCGGTAGAGACTGTTAAAAAACGGTACTGTACCGGCAAAATCGGTACAGTTGGAGAGTATGCAGTGGCGTAAGTTTGTCCCAGTTGCCCGGAGGCAAGATAATTAGTGTTTCCCCCTACACACACACACACACACACACCCACCCACACACACACACACACACACACACACACACACACACACACACACATACACACACACACACACACACACACACACACACACACACACACACCACCTTAAATAAATACATGTTATGTATAATATGTTTAAAATTAAGAGTGTAACATTTATGGTCCTGCTAGGAGGTGGAGTCAGCTACTTAACCGTTATCGATGACTTTCAATTAACTGATTCATATGTGCAGGGGAAGAGAGGTACCCCCTTGGGAGCAGGAGCCCGGCGGCAGATGACTCCAATGCCTCCCAGAGTTCTGCCTCTGAGAGTATGGACATTTATTTGATTCCTCATCAGGAGGACAAAATAAGAATCTTTCCCTGACTAATATTATTTGATGGAGAAATAGTGACTGCAACAAGCAATAAGGTGTAAAGACTTTTATACAGTGAGTTACACGTTTAGGCAAAGGATATGAAGAATAGTGCAGAGAGGATATATACAGTGTTGTTACAAAGGGCCTTATTCTAGTTCCCTCTTTATGACAAAATCCTTCTTAGATGGACAAAACCATGTTCACTGCAGGTGGGACAGATGTTACTTGTGCAGAGAGAGTTAGAGTTGGATGGGGTTTACTTCAAAGTGAGATCTATATTGCAGTGTAAAAATAAAGCAGCCAGTATTTACCCTGCACAGAAACAATATAACTCACCCAAATCTAATTCTCTGCACATGTTACATCTGCCCCCCCTGCAGTGCACATGGTTTTGTCCATCTAAGAAGAATTTTGTCAGAAAGAGTGAACAAGAATTAGGCCCAAAGTGAGAACGCCAGCAATTATTACCTGATTTACTTTCACTTGTGGATTACAAATAAGCCCACTGTCAGGATACTCAGTGCGGAACTCCAATCTACAAAACAAATATAGCCGCTTTGGTTATAAGTGACTTCCTAATAGAAAGAGACTAAGGCTGCCCATAGACGGTCCGTTCCCGGACCGTCCGCTCTGTACTATGAGATGCGCGCTCCCGCGCATCTCATCGTACGGTACAAAACGTATGTGCTGCACATACTTTTTGTACTAGCTGGTTATTGCATCGCATTGCATGCGCACTGCATGCACAAGGCATGCAATTCGATGCGATGTGTACTATATAAGTCCCAAACGGATCCGTTAAACGGACCGTGTATGGGCAGCTTAAGTAATAGTTTACAGCTGCAGCAGGTATATTATTGTGCAATAATAATGTAGTATTTTAGCATAAAATACTGATAATATTGTCATTTTGATGTCATGTGAAAATGGTAACAGTAGATCTTTGTTGAATATATATAAATATCTTGTTCGGTATTAGATAAGCTACAAGTTTGCAAGTAAATTCAGATGTGTTACAGGCAGCCTGAAGAAAGAAACTCTCTTTTGGATGAGTTGTTTCATTCCAGTGCCTGTAAAATAAAACACGAAATGTAGTGATCCATTTATTCACACAGTGTTTTGTGTGTGATGAATTTAATTATATGATTTTTATGCAAATAAATTGTTAAACTTATATATTGAACAACTGAATTATATACCCACTGTGAGTAGGGAAAGGTACCTGTAAAGAAAGTATACTTACATACTGAACCTAGTGTAGTAACACACACACACACACACACACACACACACACACACACACACACACACACACACACACTGGGGTTCCAAGGTACAGTATGGGGCAGCCCACGCACCACTCTGTGCTCCAATATACCTTTGGATGAGTTGTAGGAGAGATATGCCGGTGGATCCAAGTACAGTGCCCCACAGTTCTCCTTGACACTGGAGCTCCATTCCCTGTCGGGTGGTAGAGGGCAATGGAGAGGCCAGCATTGGCGGACATCCAGCTGTCCAATTAGCTATGCAGCTCCATTCAGGGGGCGTATGGCAAAATCATCAAAAGACTTTGCCCAGGAGGCATAGATCTGCTTCCTCCCCTATCCCCAACCCTTCTGAGAAAAGGGCAGCACATATCTCCAGCATCACCCGCTCTGTCTGTGGATAGATACTGTAGACCCTTGTGGCAGCTCACTGAACTAGCGACAAGAGAGGGCTCCTGTGGACCTGGGCAGCATGCAGCAGAATCCCTCTGTAGATGCAGTTCAGTGTGACTGGGTGTAATGGGTACGCCAGGCCCTGGAGGCAGTTGGGACCCTATAGCACAGGGGTGGGCAATAAGCGGCCCTCCAGCTGTTGATGAACTACACATCCCAGCATGCCTTGCCTTAATTTGCTATTTGGCCATGCTAAATCTGATGCAAGGCATGCTGGGATGAGTAGTTCATCAACAGTACATAATCAACCTGCTATAGCACCTGCATCCTGTGTAGCAAAGGTAGTTACGCCACTGCTCTTATTTTTTTCAGGGGTTTTTCAACTCTATTCCACCCTGTTTTACTGCATAGTTGTAGTTAAAGCATAAGTTATTGTGTGAGATTTCAATCACACTGTAGATGACATACTGTATACTGTATATTAGTGCAATAACCAAGGTGTATTTGGTGATTCAGTTCTGTATTATCAATTATCATGCAACCTGCTATCTTTCTTTGTGTTTCAAAATCACCCTTGTCCTGTTAATCTTTGTCCAATATTAGAATATCACATTATGATTCATTGAAATTACTACAGAACAACACTCCATTACGACAGTACAAAAATGATATCAATTAAACAAACAGAGGAATTCACAGTGGTAGTGTTGAAACTCCCACATGGAAATCTTGGATGCTGACCCGTACGGTGGCATTTGTGGATGATACCCAGAACAGAGACACAGGGTGAGATTTAATAGGATGAGATATACAGAACGTGAGAGATTTGGGAAGAAATCTCCAGGTTTTTTAAAGTGGCAATCATTTACACTGCAAAAGCTGTTTGAATTTGCAGTGTAAATGATTGCCGCTTTAAAAACTGGAGATTTCTTGACAAATCTCTCACTTTCTGAATCTCTCATCCTATTAAATCTCACCCAGAGTCTAACATGCTGGTGGTTTTCATCAGGGACCCCTGCAAGGAGGCTTGTGCTTCTCTGAGCCCTGCACATAGATCGCCGCCCTCCGTCTGGGTTATTAAGTAATGGGGTATTATAAATTGGAGTTAAAATAGATGTTCACCAAGAGGTGAGCTCTAAATAGTCATCAGACAATGTGGTGAACTCAGGTTCAGGAACAGGCAGAAAGGGATCAGCACACAGGAGAACTCAGAAGGAGATTGGAATAAAGAGAGAAGCACAATGACTACACACTGTACTATATATATATATATATATATATATATATATATATATATATATAGAGTTGGTCACGGCTGCTGGCGGCACTCAATGAGGGACTTGACAACACTCAGAAATGAAACTGGAGCCGTGTACAGTTTGGTCTAGACCAAACTGTACACGGCTCCAGTTTCATTTCTGAGTGTTGTCAAGTCCCTCATTGAGTGCCGCCAGCAGCCGTGACCAACTCTTTATACCCTCCTTTGGAAGGCACCGGGGGCAATTGTTGTATGCTGTTTGGAGTGCCGGATACCAACATTTGTTATATATATATACATAAGCCTATACTCTGGCAATGTTTAGTGACCAGAGACTTTCTTATACCTGTATACAGATGTGTCCATTTACAATGCATATACAAAGCTGCAAGCAAACCAGTGATTTCACGTTTGGCAATATTGGCCCTGCAAACCAGAACTCCATGGCCACCGGATCCGGTAAGTAAAGTCCGGGCTTTGACAGGTAGATAACCAGTTGTGTCCTATCCTTCTGATGTTAGTATTTTTTTGATAATACTAACAAAAATAAGCAGCTGGGGGTGGACGGCTATAGAAAGCCATCTGTCCCCCCGCTACCAGCGCCGGGCAGGGGAAAAGTCGCTCAGTGTGTATGCACTGAGTGACTTTCCTCCCAGTGATGATCGCGAAAAATCACCCAGTGTGTATGGACCTTTAGTGTTAATGGCGGAAAAGTGAGTATTGAGGGACTTTTGAAACAATGGTTATTAGAGGAGGGTATAATAGAATGAGAGAGCATTCCATAGATTATGGGCAGCATGAGGAAGTCTTGGAGGTGGGTGAGTTGAGTGTCATCAACATTAAGCTGGTACTGAAGACAGAAAGAGCTGAAACTTCAGCAATTGAAGATGTGCAAAGAGTAGAGGCCTAGGACTGAGCCTTGAGGTACTCCTAGGAGTAGCTTTAGTAAAGCTTCTAGTATTCAACCAATTAACATTTGGTTATAATTTGTATATTGCATGATTTTTAATCTGATTTGATCTGATCTGGGCATTACCACGACTTGCCTTTTTAGATTTTTGAGTTAATCTACCCCCTAGAGCAGGGGTGTCCAAACTTTTTGCAACGAGGGCCAGATTTGGGGCCTTATTCTGATCGGTGCGGATTTCTCCGCATGCGGTCGCCCCGCCGATGGTTATCGTCTGCGCATGTGCAGAGGTCACTCTGCGCATGTAAAGTACGGAAGTACGCCTCAAGTGAGAGTATGGAGGTGTGGTCTTAGAATTGCCACAGCCACCACCTGCATTAAGTACAAGGATCCCCATAGACATATTTCATTCTTTGATAGGCAGACTTGGTGGCGCCCCCTTAGAACCTAGCATCCTAGACAGCTGCGTGGGGCGTATGCATGGTAATGAAGCCGTGACGCGTGTGTAGGGGGCGGGCAGCTGACATCGCCGGATGTCAGCTGCCCGCCCCCATACATGATTTCACACGGACAAGTGTCCGTGTGGTCTTGGGTGGCGGGACCTAGTGGAGCGTGCGGCCCTGCATTCGATGTTCGGCGACCATCGAATGCAGGGGCTGCTCCCAAGACGGAGGAGGCGTATCCCCGTCCACTTTCATGCGGATCGCCACATATCCGCGTACGGACGTGGCGATCCGTATGGAAGGCGGGGATTCGCCTGCGCGGTCGTGGCCGCATATTCTGATCGGGCCGCACCGATCAGAATAAGGCCCTTGGTGAGGTGAAAATGTGTGGGGGCCGACCATTCAGCCTGACATTCTTTGAATCCTTAATCACATCAGAATGGTCCCCCACTCTGCCCCATTCACTTTATGTACCCCAGCCTGCCCCTTCACTGTATATTCCCCTGCCTGCCCCCCTTCGCTGTATGTCCTCCACTCTGCCACCTTCACATTATATTCCCTTAACTGACCATCCTTCTCTGTATGTCCCCCAGCCTGCCCCTCCTTCACTGTATGCCCCCCATTCACTGTATGTTCCCCACTTTGCACCCATTCACTCTGTCCCGTAGCTTGCCCCCCTTCTCTGAATGCCAGGGGTTGGATGCACACTCACCCGAAAGCCGCCAAACACATCTGACTGTGGCGGCCGGCACCTCCTCACTGCTGCAGACAGCAAGGTAAAGGTGCGCTCGCCGGGACACCACCTTTAGTGTCCTGTACTGTGCATCCTGCATCTGATGCTCCACCCGCTTCTGGCTGGAGGCTGCGGGCCACTTGAAATGATGGCACGGGCCGCAATTGGCCCCTGAGCCTGACTTTGGACATGCCTGCCTTACAGGGTTGGAAAATGGTTATTGGTGGCAGTATGGGGGGGGGGGGGGATGCAGTGGATTTTGCCTAGGGTGCTAAGAAGCCTTAAATCTGCCCTGCATTTATCCTTTCAGTTAAAGCCTAGTGTCACTTCTCTGTCCTCCACCTTGACCTTTCCACAGTCTTTGACACATTTGCCCATCCATTTCTCTGCTCGATTAACCTCATTCTTTGTGACTACATTCTTTGTGACACAGTTTTCTCTTGGTTTTCTTCTTTATATCTCAATATCAATACTGTCTATGTCACAGCCTTGACCTCCTACCTCCCATTTTCTCCTCCCACCTCCTGCTCCCTCTAGGGCAGGCATGTCCAAAGTCAGGCCCAGGGGCCAATTGCGGCCCGTGCCATCATTTCAAGTGGCCCGCAGCCTCCAGCCAGAAGCGGGTGGAGCATCAGATGCAGGATGCACAGCACAGGACACTAAAGGTGGTGTCCCGGCGAGCACGCCTTTACCTTGCTGTCTGCTGTCTGCAGCAGTGAGGAGGTGCCGGCCACCACAGTGAGATGTGTTTGGCGGCTTTCAGGTTAGTGTGCGTCCAACCCCTGTCATTCAGAGAAGGGGGGGGGGGGGCAAGCTACGGGACTGAGTGAAGGGGTGCAAAGTGGGGAACATACAGTGAATGGGGGGCATACAGTGAAGGAGGGGCAGGCTGGGGGACATACAGAGAAGGATGGTCAGTTAAGGGAATATAATGTGAAGGTGGCAGAGTGGAGGACATACAGCGAAGGGGGGCAGGCAGGGGAATATACAGTGAAGGGGCAGGCTGGGGGACATAAAGTGAATGGGGCAGAGTGGGGGACCATTCTGATGTGATTAAGGATTCAAAGAATGTCAGGCTGAATGGTCGGCCCCCACACATTTTCACCTCACCAAATCTGGCCCTCATTGCAAAAAGTTTGGACACCCCTGCTGTAAGGCATACTTGCCTAACATTACGGAATGGCAGGGAGGCTCCTAAAAACCAGTACAAGGAAGAGGGGGCAGCAAAGTACGGAAGTACGCCTCAAGTGAGAGTATGGAGGTGTGGTCTTAGAATTGCCACAGCCACCACCTGCATTAAGTACAAGGATCCCCATAGACATATTTCATTCTTTGATAGGCAGACTTGGTGGCGCCCCCTTAGAACCTAGCACCCTAGACAGCTGCCTAAAGCTGCCTAATGGTAGAGCCGGTCCTGGATAAATGATTGATACATTTACAGTAGGTCTGTTTAGAAAGATTGAAGAAATGAAAGCTGGATTTGAAGGGGTCAAGGAAAGAGTTTGCTGAAAATTAGGTGTAGACAAGCCCCTCAAAGCAGTGAGCATTTAATTATGTCTGCGCACCAAAACTACAAACCTAAAATTGCATGTTTGTTACATTTAGTCATCTAAACTGCATTTGGAATTGACAGAACGATGTCAGTTTTGGATGGGTTAGAAATTATTTGAAGGTACTCAACAACCCCCTGCTGTGTGGCAAGTCAAACGTTCTTCAGCGTTCTGTTGCTGTCATTATTTGTAGCCATTTAATTCAAATTAACATTATTGGCCCATAGAGTAGAATAATTTATGGGATTCTTAATACATTTGGATACCGCTGACAAAGTCAATCACATTATAACCGCTGTTGCCCTTTAGTGGAATGTGAAGGCGTTCAAACACGCTTCCACTAGGAGGTACAAAATGTTCGCAGGCAGTGTTTCCCCTGAAGGCGCAGATAATGCTAATTTTCCTACCACACGCAAGGCAGGAGAACTCCCTCACCTTTGATTCATTTGTAACAATCACATCAACAGGAATAATAAAATGGGAGAAGTGCATGTAAGGAGGTGTTTTCTGTTTGTCAGCCTAACTTTTAGCAACAATAAAACATGGTAATGTTCTGAATCCACCCACGCAGGTCAATTCTGTTCAACAGAATGCTAAAGCTCTGATAAAATGTCACATGTTCACCATTAAATGGTCACAGAACTTGTTACATATAGAATTTTGTAAGATGGATAAAGCTGGTAACAAGAATACAGCAGCAGGGATTTCCCTGTCCTGGTTTAATGCTAACACTAAGGCAGTAATATGATTATGTGCTATAAAACCTTCAGGGAAGTTTAACACCTGGAAAACAATAATTTTTATATTTATGTATTCAATGTTGACCTTTTTTTATTATATATTGTGGATTCACTTGTCATCATGCCAAATATAATTAAATTTATATCATTATACAGTTTGAAAAAGAAGAATCAACATGTGACACAGCAGTCAATGACCAATACATCATTTCTGGGGGAGGGGGCAAACGAGCAGGAAGAAATCTGTACCGCATATGTGCAATGCAGATCTCGTCCTAAAATGCTGGGGTGGGCAGAGGAGTGCATGGTCGCAAAGTCCTGCCAGGGCGTATACTGCGGTATGAAATACCACCACTTCCCTTGGCTCCCCCACATAAACCTATGTCTGCTCTGCTGCAATGATCAGCATGGCGAAGGCAAGTATGGAGTCTGGGAAGCACTGTTTTCCCCTTCTTCCTGGTGCCAACCTTCAAGGAGTACCATCCTTTAAATCAGTGGTTCTCAACCTCGGTCTTCAAGTACCCCCAACAGTGCACGCTTTTCAGGTCTCCACATCACAAGAGAAATAATTAGCTCCAACTGTGGATCTTTTAATATGTGTCAGATAGTAGTGAGTGCACCCGTGCACCTGCTGGGTGACCTGGAAAGCATGCACTGTTGGGGGGTACTTGAGGACCGAGGTTGAGAACCACTGCTTTAAATGTATTTATTTATTATTTACAGTTTCTTCTATAGCGCAGCAGATTCCCTTGCACTTTACGATTGAATGTGCTAAGTACACAATTTTGAGTATATGGGAAAAGGGGATCTTAGACTGCCCACCCTAATTGCACACACAGCAAGAGGTGCAATCATGCTGGGACTTGTATTTCTACAATAATAGAAAAATATAGTGCTGACGCACATTCTGCAATAATTATAATACACTCCCCCTCCTCACACAAATATAAAAAATTAGACCCCGGGTTTAGAAATAAATAAATATTGGGGTCCCATTCCTTTATCCAGTGATTTGCGGTCAGTACTCTGATTGGTGTATAGCTGTGGCCATCCACCAATTATCATGCTGATGGCCATTCCCTGTCTAGTTTCAGGCTTGGAGGCAGGTAGTGAATGCTACACATGGATTAGTATACACCTCCAGCCATCCACCAAATAGCATGTCGCCAGCCAGTAATTATCTGACTGCAGTCTGGGAGGCAGATAGACCATGCTGTATGGCCCTTCTGATTGTGTGTAATTTGAGGATTTATTAATAAGAAGAGTTTATGTTTTTCAGTGTCATGATGTTGTTTACTCTTCCTGTATGCGACTTACATTTTACCGTATTTTCAGAAATACAGATGGGTCCACACACATCTATCCTCCTTTCATGTTAAATAGCCCTTCTAGTTGTGTCGGGGGACATTTACCAAAATGGATTCGTAGAAAAAAGGTGTATTCGTAGGGAGAAATACACCTTTTTTTTACGAATTTGTATTTTCGGGATTTACAATCCCAAAAATACAACAATTCGTAGTCCTAAAGATGGAACATTCGTATTTGTAGTTACAAATACGAATGCCCTACACCATCGATAGGATACGACAGAAATCACCGTTCAAAAGAATGGTGGTTTCTGATTTACTAAGCAGCCGTACTGATAATACGGCTGCTTAGTGGTGTAAAACACCCACGCAAATACGACAGGAAAATAGAACACCATTTTCCTGTTCTATTTGCGTTTTAGCCTGCACGGATCAGTCAGATCCGTGCAGGCTTCAGTGTAAAAAAAATAGAAAAATTAAATAAATAATAAAAAAAACGGCGTGGGGTCCCCCCCACAGCCGAATCCAGCACCAGGCTGACAGAGCCTGGAGCCGGTAATTAAAAATCAGGGAACCCGACAAATAGGAGCTCCCCGATTTTTAACAACCAGCCCCAGGCTCCAGGTCCGGGGCTGGTTCCCAAAATACGGGGGACAAAATGACTAGGGGTCCCCCGTATTTTAAGAACCAGCCCCAGGCAAAACCAGCCAGCAGGGTAATGCCACAGCCGGGGGGAGACTTTTTATGCAAGTCCCCCCGGCCAAAGCATTAACCCTACCGACCAGTCAGCCTGGCCAGGGGCCCTGGGGGAGTGGGGACCCCCCCAATAAAGGGGACCCCCCCTCCAGGACTTACCTGACCAGGCTGAAGCCTGGTGCTGACCTCGATGCCCCTGGGCGGTGGGCATCGAGCTGATAGCGGTGTAGAAAATAGAAAAACCATTGTTTTTTACTGTGGCACTACAAGTGCCAGCAAGCCTCCCCAGCAAGCTGGGACTTGGATAACCACAAGTCCCAGCCTGCTGGGCATTAAAGGGCCCGCTGGGTCTTGTAGTGCCACCGTAAAAAAAATAGTTAAATAAAACACACTGACACCCGTTTTAAATAAAAGTTTAATACACACATTACATACATACTGATACTTACCTTTCTTGATCCCGTAGGTAGCCCTGGTCCTGATGTCCTGTGTCGTCCTCCAGGTCCATGTCGGCTGTCTGCGTCGTCCTCCAGGTCCATGTCGACGGTCCGTGTCGTCCTCCAGGTCCATGGCGGTGTCCGGGTCCGAAGAAATCCATGTTGGAGCTGTGGAAGGAAATCCTACTCACCTGGTCTGCTAGGCAGCCAATAGAATTCAGTCTGAGAAGAGGCGCCGAATATGAAACTTCTCAGCATCTCTCCTCAGCGCGATGCACAGACAGCGGAGACAGCGGGGACCGGCGACAGCTTGAAGATTACCTGGATTACGTCGGATCAAGAGAAGACTTCTTCAGCGCAGGACCAGGTGAGTAGGATTTCCTTCCACAGCTCCAACATGGATTTCTTCGGACCCAGACACCGCCATGGACCTGGAGGACGACACGGACCGTCGACATGGACCTGGAGGACGATGCAGACAGCCGACATGGACCTGGAGGACGACACAGGACATCAGGACTAGGGCTACCTACGGGATCAAGAAAGGTAAGTATCAGTATGTATGTAATGTGTGTATTAAACTTTTATTTAAAACGGGTGTCAGTGTGTTTTATTTAACTATTTTTTTTACGGTGGCACTACAAGACCCAGCGGGCCCTTTAATGTCCAGCAGGCTGGGACTTGTGGTTATCCAAGTCCCAGCTTGCTGGGGAGGCTTGCTGGCACTTGTAGTGCCACAGTAAAAAACAATGGTTTTTCTATTTTTTACACCGCTATCAGCTCGATGCCCACCGCCCAGGGGCATCGAGGACAGCACCAGGCTTCAGCCTGGTCAGGTAAGTCCTGGAGGGGGGGGGGACCCCTTTATTGGGGGGGTCCCCACTCCCCCAGGGCCCCTGGCCAGGCTGACTGGTCGGTAGGGTTAATGCTTTGGCCGGGGGGACTTGCATAAAAAGTCTCCCCCCGGCTGTGGCATTACCCTGCTGGCTGGTTTTGCCTGGGGCTGGTTCTTAAAATACGGGGGACCCCTAGTCATTTTGTCCCCCGTATTTTGGGAACCAGCCCCGGACCTGGAGCCTGGGGCTGGTTGTTAAAAATCGGGGAGCCCCTATTTGTCGGGTTCCCTGATTTTTAATTACCGGCTCCAGGCTCTGTCAGCCTGGTGCTGGTTTCGGCTGTGGGGGGGACCCCACGCCGTTTTTTTTATTATTTATTTAATTTTTCTATTTTTTTTTACACACTGCAGCCTGCACGGATCTGACTGATCCGTGCAGACTGCTAGAAATAATTCGTATTAGCAGCCGTATATACGGCCGCTAATACGGATGGCTACACCATCGGAGGGTTACAAAGCAGTCGTATATGACTGCTTTGTAACTGATCCTCCGGAACACGAGGTTGCATACGACTTAAACAGTCGTATGCAACCGTAGGGAAAAAAACAATACGAAAAACTAGGTTTTTCATGTTGGTAAATTTCCCCCGTCATGTCATGAGTCGATAGTGTTGGGCAGTGGCTGCTCTTACCCTTTTTGGAGGAGGGGGCTGCCGCAATGCAGACCCCCCCCTCTTCTGCCGCCCCCGCGCTACCCGCACTTGCCGGTCCTGGCCACCCGTCCCCTGCAAGGGGCTATAGATTGTAAGCTTGCAGCAGGGCTCTACTACCTCCAAGTCTGTCTGTTGTTACCCAGTTTGTTTTATTACTGTCTACTTTTGTAAAGCGCAACGAAATCTGCTGCGCTATATAAGAAACTGTAAATAAATAAAATAAATAACTAAGGGGCTACCACATGCGCAGTAACTTCATACATACTGCACATGCCCTGGCCCAAGCCTGCATGGGCTGCCTTTGCAGAAGCCCCCGGAGGCTTAATCAGGTTCCCGGGTCTGGCGCATATGCAGTATCATCTACAGTACTGCGCGTGCCAAAACCCATTTTGGGGGCTGCACCGCATTTAGGCAGAGACAGTGGCAGATTTTAACTGGAGCCCATAGGTAAAAACTGCCACTGGTGTTGAGCATCCTTTTTGCAACTCTTCCCATTAAAATATAGTCTATTTGCAAAACCAAGTGAACATGACACAACTTCTGCTGATAACAAATGAGATGCAGCATGCCTATATTCAGTGGTTGACCACAGCTGCAATTGCATACAAATACTTTGTTACGATAGAGTTGCCGTCAGTATTGCAGAGTGATCACCAGATCCCCCTAGCTGGTGAGCGCTGGTGAAGGGCATCCCACTCAACAAGGTGTGTGTGTGTGGGGGCAGGGCTTCTGACAGAATGGGGCACAGCGATGTGTAAGGGTTAAATAGCGCCCACCGTTCGCAATGCCACCCACCCCCCACTGATGTGAATGGATGTTTTGCATAAACATCCATTCGCAGCCTAGGTGGCAAGGACCACATCATTCGATGGTCTCAAACCATCGAATGATGTGGTGCGTACAAACAAAACTAAGACACTTTCGCTTTGCGTGCGTCTTGTATGAGGACAGGGCGGGCTGCTGACATCCGGTGATGTCAGCTGCCAGCACCTTGAAGCCACGTCACTGCCTCATTACCATGGAAATGCTCAGCATTTTCATGGGAACACCCATGAAACGCTAGGCGTTTCCATGGGCACGACTACCCGACGCCCGACGCCCCCTCACGCAATGGTGGGTACGAATGCCATGATTGTTCGCACATGGCACCTGCACATGCGCAGATGCCGAACATCGCTCCCCCATGCAAATTTGCGGGGGAGCAAACAGACCAGAATAAGGTCCTACGTGTAATGCGTTTTGTAGCACATGGAGGATAGATATATTTGGACACATCTGTACATACTGTATATAGAAATCTTATTGCAGGCACACTGAAAACCACAAATTTAAGTATGTACTTCAGCAAATGCAGCACTCTGTTTTCCCATTATTAATTAATGGAATTAGATTTGTTCACATTAAAAAAAATCCATAGAGTTTATGTTTTCTCTGTAGCTTAAAAATAATTGAAAGTGAAACTAGTTATATTATAAATCAGCTTTTACAATTTAGGGACTTCTTTGGGTCAAATGTTATCTTCCTCATAAACTCTGGAACGATCATATCCAACACTTATACTTTCCTCCCATGCTCATTCAGAGAATGACTCACACGTCTACCTTTTACTTCGAAACCATCCATGTCACTGGTATATCTATAATGGGTGCAAGGTGTGCAGTGCACACCCTGTACATCCATTTATAGAATACAGAGGTGGAAGTTCTACCATTGGTGCAGTGCACAAGGGCCCCTGAGGACTAAGGGGCCCACTGCTACCCCTGTTACCCTCTTCCTGTCAGCTATTATTTTCCAAGTCACACTCTACCTCCCCCGTCGCCCTCTGCCTCTTCCCTTTGCCCACTGCCTTGTTGCATATTGTGAACTTGGGATGGGGTGGAGGAGGGGGGCCCAAATTATATTTTTATATCTAGGCTCACCACCCACAAGTTCCGCCACTGATATAAAGATGTAGCGCATCTCATCTTGCCAGGGGCTGTCGATGGTATCGCCAACCACCAGCCCCCCGCCAGCTGCCGGAAGGGGCTGTGCACGCACGAGACATTCACATGTCCCCTTCTGACGGAGCTCTCCGCCGCCTCCCCGCTGTTCCAAAGTCACTGTCCACACCCCCCCCCTAACCCTGCCCGTCTACCTGAAGTGGAGATGGGCAGTTTTTCCGCTCCCTACCGCCGAGTGACTGTGACGCATGTGCGTGTGAGACGCTCGCGCATCCCAGTCGGATGGAGCACCTCTGCCCCTGAGATGCGCTCCATCTGAAATAGAACCAAGTATCCTTATCCGGATAAGGCTGCAAAATGGACAAAGCACCAGCAGCCGGGAAAGTACTGTGAGAGGTGAGACTGACACCCTGGAAGGCCGTTTTATGCACTGTGGCCACTATTATCCAACCAGAGACAAAGGGGGTTATTGTGGTCCGCACGGACCATTCGTTAGCATGGGGACCGATGCTTGGCATATGCATTTTTGTGCATGCCGTGTGAGTGTGGCCACGGCGAACAGACTGTTCACATGGCACCCAAGATAGGGGGTGGGGGTGGCGGTGGTTAGGCATGCTCATGGGAATGCTGGGTGTTCCCATGGTAATAGCCGGTGCTGTAAATGCCAGGGGTGGCCAGCTGACATCACCGGATGTCAGCTGCCCGCCCACTTCCTTCCGAATGTGCACGTATATATGAGTGACCTGAGAGTCACTTTAGATATGCGTGCACTCGCCACATCATTCGATGGTCGGCGACCATGGAAAGATGTGGGAGTTTCCCCTTGGCCTGCAAATGGATGTTTATGTTAAACATCCATTCTGCTAACGAGCACGGCGTGTGAGGGGGGGCGGGTGACCCGACATTCGCAGTGCACTGTCTGGTGGATTGACAAGGCTGCGAATTCGCAGCCTTGCGAAACAACCAGGATAAGGTCCTAAGTAAGAAGTACACACGGGGGAGATATATTGCTCAGTGTCTCCTTTTCATCAGCTACTAGAGATGGTCGCTGATGAAAGGGAACCTCTGCCAGCGGTAGTGATTGAGTATATACTGATATACATTAAAAGGCCACCTAGCATATAAAGGAAGGAGTTGGGGCTGTATATTATAGTTTATTTTTAAGATATAATGTATGTCCATATCTGATACAAGACTATAGGGGAGATCTACGACCATGAGGTAACTGTCAAATGTGCAATAACTATCACTATTTAACACTTACATTGAATCTCAGTGTATTTGAAAGCAGAAGGCTTAGAAAACAATTTACTTTCTTCTATGTTATCTGCAAACATCTAACAATTAAGCTGTCACCATACTGTTGTCTGCTGGTTACTGAAAATAATTGATATTTTGTTAAAAAAAGGATTAGAGCACTTTTGTGGCTCATTGTTTTATTTACATCTCATCAGGATTAACTAATGTGTGCTAACTTCCAGCGATTTCTGTGGAGGTCTGTCTATGCGCAAAATCTCGCGCATACCCAATGGTTTGTAAGTTTGTAAGACGTAAATACCTAGAGGCCTAATTCATGTTTGTACTCAATGCCGATGTACAAGCAACTGCGTAATTATCACTCACCACTCGCCACTTTCCCATTTGCAGAGTGATTGATAGGAAGGGACTGTTTGGGAGAGGTAACAGCGAATGTCATGGTTGTGTTTGAAGCATGGGCGTGATTCAGGGCTGTTCTCATGGCTGCAAATTCGTAGCTCTGGCAATTATTGAAAGACTGTTTATGCACACGGTGCACATTCACAAGCCCTCCGTGCGATGAATGCCAGCAACTGATAATCTTCTCAGCCCATAAGCTGGCTGATTGACAGGTGGATGACGTTTGAAGGAGGGTCTCATGCGTTTTCATGGAGGACGAGGAAAACTGCAGAAGGATCCCAGGCCTTTTCAGAGAGGGCATCTGCCGTCAGGGTAGGGTTAGGAATAAGCTGCAGGGGGATTAGACACTAACCAGGATGTATGGTTAGAGTTTGGCACTATGGGGGATGTTAGGGTTAAGCTGCAGGGAGGGTTAGGAGGTACAATTGGAATATTTTCACCCTGGTGTCTAGAATCTGAGCACTGGGATGCTGCTGTCAGTCTTCTGACTGCTGGAATCCCAGACACTGTGATGCTGATACCATCCCTGCCTCACCCATAAACAACTGGAGCAAAGTGCATCACACTTCGTGATATTGCATACAATTTACTCCTAGTACCAGGGAGTTCAGACTTGCAATGTAGACCAAGTAATTACTGTGTTAGAATGTTCCAGCAGAATTAGGACAAATGTTAAACTGTCATGTTCTTCCTTACTTGAATACTCTAGGTTTCCCTCATCCATGCAGAAGTGGGGGAACTCATTTGTCTATGCCACCTAATTACACCCCCTTTCCACCCCCCATTAGGCAGAGACAGGGCCAGGGGTAGGGTTTTTGGCATCCCGCTACAAACTAGAATGCTTTTCAGTGAGAATAACTATGCAGGGCCAATGAGGAGGTTAAAATGTTCCACCTTACCATTAGAGGTGGGGGAACTCAGTTCCACCCAGTTCCCCCTCACTTTAACCCCTGGACACGTCACAATAGAGGAAGGCCCAAACCTGGTACCCAATTACTAAAGGCAATAGATGGTGGCGTGTATAGTGACAGTGAGAGGCCACTGACCTTGTTCCTCCCCTGGCATCTTATTTCACATGGTTGGCCTTAAAAGGTCTTTTCTCCAATTTGGAACTAGCAACTACCACACCACAACCTCCCAATAATCAGAGCTAGGGGGAGCAGTAGCACCATAACCCTCTATAGATATATCTGACAGCGCAACCCTCTTAGAACATATTGCAGGGACCAGGGCTGATTAATGCATACCTCCCAACTTGAGCAGCGATGAAAGAGGGATAGGGGGATGCGCGCCACAGGCGCGCCAAACAAATTCGGGGTGTGGTCTATTTAAAGGGGGCGTGGTCTATAATCACGACTAGGCCACGCCCCCATTTTGTCGCTATGGGGGCATGACCCAGAGGCTCTGTGAGCCTCTAGCCATGCCCCCAGCCCCCTAGCTGCGGGAATAGACGCTGTGTGTGCGACAGCGTCCGACAGGGGGGACTCCCAACAGCCCCCCCCCTCGCCGCAGGACACTGCCGGCCGCGGGAGGGATGCGGGAATGTACCCGAAAACCGGGACATTCCCACGGTAATCGAGACTGTTGGGAGGTATGTTAATGGTTCCAGATGCCCTAGGCTAATATGTATGTAGCTCCCCGTGTAATGCTGCTAAACACACATGTATACGTGTTCAGGGACTCGCCATTCAAACTGCCAAGGTGAACAGTGCTTGATTGACCAATAGGCTGATTAGGCTGCAGCCTAGGGCACTGGGACTGGGAGGCGCCTTGCAGGTGGCAGCCGAGAAATAAAATGAAGGCCTAATTTATTCCATGCTTTCTAACTATCACCTGTCCCTATGTAGTGTGGGGAGTAAAGTGCCAGCTGGACTGCCTACAGCCAAAGTCTCCTTCACAGGCCACAAGCATTAGATTGTACAAGGCAATTGTATAACCCTCACTGAAACCTGACATTAGAGCAGAAGGTGATGCCATAAGGAAATAGGGCCCACACCACAGCAAAAATAATTTGCTGTCTCATGTACAAAATAAATAACTTACTAGAACACACACTCATCAGTGTAAGTGGTATATTCACAATCAGCTAATCACTGGTGATTTGCTAATACTGGCAGCCTTTGTAATCAGTGTATTTCAAATTAAATTGACTCTTAAACAATACCGCCTTTTCATAGTACAGTACATATAAGGCTTGCCTACCCTCCCGGAATGGCCGGGACTCTGATGGGAAATCTAGTTAGTTTTGGTGACTAGTTCATTATGATCTAGTTCACCCAAAAGATTAGATCAGAAGATTAGTTCATCTAGTTCATTTAGTTCATTATTCCAGCACTGACTCAGAGACTGAGAGGAGTGCATGGATCTAGATGAACTAGACTAGATTATGACACACAGAGCAGGCATGTGTAATACTAGCTCATTGTAGGAGTTATAGTCTTGGTAGAATGATCATATACTGTATGTTTAATAAATCAGATTATTTTCTATTTTAGCAAAGCAATGTTATACAGCACCCTTCTAGTGACATGTTTATTGTTTAGCTCTGCAATATTAATCCCATTGTGGTTATTATTTTACCTTCCATAATATGCAAGTAAAATACCCAAATTCAGAGTAATTTAATAAGTAATTTCTTTTCTGCTTTTAAAATACAGTAATTAGAAAAAAAAGGGGGCAACTGCTCCACTGTATGTATCATGAAGGTTCATACATATCCATCTCTGACTGTAATGTGGCGTAAACAGAGCTACTACAGTATATAACATGCAGCAGCCAGCACTGTGTCTGTGGCTGCATACACACAATACATGCATACCTCCCAACTTTGGCAGCTACATTTTTCGGGGGGCGTGGCCTAATTTGGGGGCGTGACCTATACTCGTGGCTCTCCCGCGAGGCCACGCCCCCATTTTGCCGCTATGGGGGCATGACCCAGAGGCTCTGTGAGCCTCTAGCCATGCCCCCAGCCCCCCTGGCTTAGCAGCTGACAGGGGGGACTCCCAACAGCCCCCCACACCGCGGGACACTGCCGCCCGCGGGTGGGACAGCGGGACAGGCCCTGATAATCGGGACTGTCCCGCTAAAATCGGGACTGTTGGGAGGTATGTACATGTGCTTGAGCACAGCAGTGCCACACATGGTAGCTCACAGGTACTGTACAGTCTCATTATGGCTGTATAGTCAGAGACTAGTTCAGGGATATGTATGATCAGTGAACTAATTGAACTACTGAACTATTTGCAGGACTCATAAGTCATCAGGACAATGTAGATCCGCAGAGTCCAGACCATGTTTGAGCTCAGCACTGCCACCTGTGGCAGCTAACATGTACTGCCTCCTGAGTATTGCATGAGAGCTGAATAACATGGCTGCTGCAGCAGCAGCAGCAGCAGCAGCAGCAAGTGTTTGGACATCTGAACTAATCATATAATGATAGTATCACATAAAGGTGAGCAGCATGAGCACACATTCTCACTCACAGACACACCACACATAGGGTGAGATTTAATAGGATGAGATATTCAGAAAGTGAGAGATTTGGGAAGAAATCTCCAGGTTTTTTAAAGTGGCAATCATTTACACTGCAAAAGCTGTTTGAATTTGCAGTGTAAATGATTGCCGCTTTAAAAAAACTGGAGATTTCTTCCCAAATCTCTCACTTTCTGAATCTCTCATCCTATTAAATCTCACCCATAGACTTTTGCTAGGCAGTGCATATTTTTCCTTTATTAGATTTGTATTTGCTGGGCTTTGTTGTACTTTTAACCCCTTCCCGACATTTGACGTACATTTACGTCATGGTCGGGATGTACTTCCCGACACATGGCATAAATGTACGTCATGCCTTTGAATTGTCACCGCGTCTACAGACGCGGTGACAGAGGGACAATGTCTGCTGTCCCTGACAGCAGACATCCTCCCTCATTGCCCAGGGGGGGCAGCGATGCCCCCCGTCATGGGCGATCGCTGCGATTGGCTGTTCAAACGTGAACAGCCAAAAGCAGCGTTAAACTGTGTGATGTGTAAAATTTAGACTCTGCTGCCCCCTAGTGTCCAAAAAAATTAAAGGAGGTTGAAATAATGATGTAATAATAAAGTTTAGATATGGTTTATGTTAGTTATTAACTATTTTGAGTGGTATGATTATTTGTCTCACAAGCAGAAAATTTTACATTTTGCAAGTAGCAAAATGTTCCATTTTTTTTACGACATTTTGGTATTTTTCACAAAAAAAAAAAAACTGTATCGACCAAAATTTACCACTAATTTAAAGTACAATGTGTCACGGGAAAACAATCTCAAAATCACTGGGATAAGTAAAAGCAAAAAAAAGTTATCCCCACTTAAGTGATACCTGTCAGATTTGAAAAAAAGGCCTCTGTCAGGAAGGCAAAAACAGGCTGTGTCGGGAAGGGGTTAACTTTAGATTCAGGAAGTAAAGATCCAGTAAATGAGCCTTGGATCTGCTGGGCTCTGTCTGTCTGTGTGTTACACTGGGCTCTGTCTGTCTGTGTGTTACACTGGGCTCTGTCTGTCTGTGTGTTACACCTCCCACTTGCTTTACTTCCTGGTGAACTAAATGAACTAATCTTTGCCAGAGCAGTGATCTGAACGATTTAGTTCACTTTGAAGATTAGATCATTTTGAACTAATCATTCAAGAACTACCCATCACTAGCCGGGAGCCTCCCAGAAATCGGGTTATTCTCCCGGTCCCCCAGGAAGGTGGGCAAGTCTCCCGCATTCTGGATATAGCGCCCCGCTCCCCCCTCGCCCGCTGGTTTAATTACCTGAAATTGCGGGTCCGCAGAGAGGGGGCGGGGCTAAAATGAGGCAATAGCGTCATTTCGCGGCATTTAAGCCCCACCCCCTCTCCACGGCCCGCGAATCACAGAATTTTCCGTCATGGGGGCGGGGCCAAGTGATGTCAGCCTTGCTCCTGCCCCCCTGACGTGTTGCCTCTCCTGGCTTCTCCCGAAGAGGTGAAATGGAAAGTAGGCAAGTATGGTACATAGGCCTGTGTTGCACGCAATCCTAATGAAATTATTTGCAACTGCACATGCACAAAAAAGTTTATTATACCCCAATTGTGCATGCATTTCACAGAGGTGCTCTTGTATTAAGGTCAGATGGTATCTGAAATGGCGCAGAAAAGTTATGGGCATTCCTTGGCAGTGGCTTGGAGGTGGCTAGAAATGATTGCAAAACAGGTTAGTTGTCTGAGATGTCTGTGCAAGTGGCTCCTTTCACTGATGCACAGTCAAAGCTGGTACACGTTTCCATGGTGAATCATCTAAGGATATACGATTTAATGTGCCACATGCTGTACTTGCAGTTCTCCAAATACCAGCATACGGGGGAGGCTTGCTGGGACCTGTAGTTCTACAGGTAAAACAATATACTAATTCAAATTTTTACACTCAAAATATATCAACTAGGCACATACCACCCAGGAGTACTGAGGGTAGCTCTGTGTTTCAGCCCTAGCAAATGGGTGCCCTGGGGAAGGAAACCCTTAATTGGGAGTCCCCACTCACCTGACTAGTTGGTGAGTTAATGCCACAGCCACAGGGGTCAATATAAATGCATCCCCTACATCTCTCCCCCCCCCCCCCTTCCTATATTTTTAAAATCAAGACTGGCCCATGAGCTCAGTGCTGGAACTTTAAATTGATAATACGTGCATATGTCTAATTACTTTATAACCCTTAAATATAAGGCAAAGCTGAAATAATTGCACACCAACACATACTTGTTGACAATGCTTTACTTGAAAGATAGCTTGATTACAGGTATTTGCAAATGCAGGCTAACACAAGAAACATAAAATTGATTGGCTTATACTTAAACAATAATTCTAGATCAAATCAAAATGTAAACATAACAAGGACATTGATCAGCCATTAAACCCATTCATAGTTACAGTAGGAGCAAGTTTCATCTTTGCTCCTTTGGCCATGGCTAGCCATGGCTATTCTATTGTTCTCAGCTGCAATACGAATTGTATTGCAGCTGAGAACAATAGAATAGCCATGGCTAGCCATGACCAAAGGAGCAAAGATGAAACTTGCTCCTACTGTACCTCCAGCCCACGTGCTTGCCTCCTCAACTGCCTCCCCCTCCTTCTCTATCGCCAATAGTTATACTTTACCTAAATGAATTAATTATTCAAAAGCAATGAGTCTTATTGGCAAGTTTTGCTTTCAATCATTATGTCATAATTCACCCATCACCTAACTTCTTTGTTACTAGTTAAAGATTCAGTGGCCTTGAGGTCTACGCAAGCGTGGCCCTGTTATCTGGTAGTTGCCATTATGTTAACAAACACGTGCAGACTAGCAGTCTGCCATCATCCCTTGTACTGTCAATATTGCATTCTTAAACTTAAAATCAAAACAATTTTCTACAAGAAATCACTTTTCCAGCAGTGTATTCAATCTTCATGCCATTTTGTAATATTTTTTTATGCAAGTCATAGTTGAAAAAATGGTTGCTGCTTCTGACAAACACTGGCTGATTATGGTAAAGAAAAGGCTTTATATGCCGCAGCAATGTCTTCTGCAGGATTAGGACATTTAAGTAATAAATATAATAAAACATAGATTTATTACTGAGTTGCTGGAGAAATATGCATGTTGATATATTTCTGTACTAATATCCGCCACCCATCTCTCCCGGCTACCGCATTCTTACTAATCGCATATGCCCTAACATATGCAATTAGTAATGCAAGGGACAGCTCTTGCGATAAGAGCTGTCCCTTGCGATGTGGCACCATCTCTGGACTTCCAGGTCTGAGACCCGGGAGTCCCTCTGCACATGCGAAGAGGGACTCCCGGGACTAAACATGCCCCCACTGTACTCAACCTAAAGTATAACGCCATTTCCTTATCAAATGTGCCAGAATCAATTCTGCACAGGCAATTATTATGCGCCCTCTGTAAGGGCATGTACAGAGTCGGGTCCATAACTAGGTGAGTGAGCAGTTCCCCCATCCAGGGTGTATAGCCTAAGGTGTGGCAACGTTGCTCACCCATGACATTGGCACCACAATTTATAGGGATATACCTTTACCCATATACCCTATATATAGATTTACTGACTATAACTATGTATTTATATCATTATATGTATAATCTGCTATATAAAGTGAAAGAAAAAAAAACATGCAATGAGTAACAACGCATAAATGTATAAATGGTTATTGTTGTAAAAACATAAAATGACTATAAAACAACTACAATGAGGAATTTCCCTTAATAGACTTTCCCTATGTACAGTATATTCAATTTTGAATTAACCCTTTCATATCGCGAAACAGTGTCTTAAATGATTTAATCCAGAAAGACTCAAATTCCACTTGGGCTGATTTATCACAATCCGCATCATAGGGGTTTGTTTACTAAAATGGGAGTTCTATTTAAGATAGACTGTTGCTATGGGCAACCAGTCAGATTATACAGTATCTATTATATTCTATAAGGTGTTAAATAAATACAAAGTAGATTCTGATTGGTTGGCCATAGCAACATCCCATCTGAAATAGAACTCCTATCTGTAACCAGTGATCAGCCTGTTGTCTGCATATACACATATAGCTAATCACAGGAATGGGCTACCAACACTCCTCTTATTATCCTTTACTTATATGGCGCCACAAGGGATCTGCAGTGCCAAATTACAAAGGACATAAATGAATACACCAAAAAGTGACTTACAGTACATCGACGACAAATACAGGGTACGTAAACATTCCTGTGTACACTGGAATGTGTCACACTCAGCCGCGGCGGTGCGCGGCGGGCATATTACTCACCCGTCCGCGTCCGCCGTCGGCTAGCGTGTAGTGGTCTCCGGGTCAGCGGCAGCGGGCAGCGGCAGTCTGGTGGGCAGCAGGCAGCGTGGGACGTCGACAGGTGTAGCAGTGTGTGCTGTAATGGTGCCGGGAGGCCGGCGCCGCCATCTTGGTTAAGGGCAAAATAGCAGATTGGCCCAGGTCTGAGGTTTCCTCCCATACTGACCTGACAGCCAATGGCAGCCGCCCTCTTGGGATATAGGGGATCTGCCTAGGGCTGTTCAGTGTCAGTGCAAAGAGTCTCCAGAGGCGTTCACAGCTCCCAGCTGACTCCGGCTCTCTGACTCACCTCTCCTGACCTTGGTGCCTTGCTCGTGCTCTGTGTTGGTCTAGGTTGCTGCTTAACCCCATCGCTGCCAGTTCTCTCCACAGTCTGGTCTCTGCCTGTATCCCTGAGCTTCCTGGCCTAGCCCTTCAAGTCTCCTGCTTCCAAGCAATTCTTCAATCTTCATTCATCATTCATCTTCTTCCAGTCTTCAAGGATCCTTCATTTACCATCAAGTACATTCTCTTTCCGGATCCTCTTATTCTTCAAGTCCCCAGCCTGCCGTCCTATGCTATTTGAACTGTCATTATTCAAATGAACTTTCTTCTTCTAAAGTGCCTTACTGGCTCAAGTATTGTTTATCACTAACTGCCACTTTAAGAAAGTATTCAAGTGTGTATTGTTTCCATTTATGAATTCTATTATTAAACCTGCACGATTTAATCCTTCATCCTCTGGTCCGTCTCCAGTCGCTACACACCACACGACTTCATCCAGCCCTTCAGTCGTGACAGTTTGCACTGACCCGATGGAGTCGGGTGAAGTACAGGCTTCCATGGCGGACGTCTTTCAAGGTATCGTGACTCGTCTTGAACAAGTGGAAACTACCCAACGCCAAGTGGCTCAATTTCTTCAGGCCTTGTCCCCGCCCCAGGCGGCTCCCTCAGTGTCGGTTGCTCCAGCACCAGAGATTCCAGTTCCTGTTTCCACACCAGGATCCGTAGTTCCTCATCACATGCAACTCCCTACTCCCAGCAAGTATGATGGTTCGCCAAGGGCATGCCGTGGGTTCCTGAACCAATGTGATGTCCACTTCACCTTGCAGTCATCTCACTTCCCAACCTCCAAGGCAAAGGTGGCCTATATTGTGTCTCTCCTGGCAGGGTCAGCTCTGGACTGGGTGTCCCCTCTCTGGGAACGCTCTGACCCCCTGCTCAATGACTATGAAGCTTTTATTACCTCTTTTCGTCGCATCTTTGATGACCCTGGCAGAGTGTCCTCTGCCGCCACTGAAATCCTGAGGATTCGCCAGGGTAGCCGATCGGTGGGACAGTATGTTGTGCAGTTCCAGACCCTGGCCTCAGAATTAAAATGGAACGAAGAGGCTCTCCTCTCCGCCTTCTGGAATGGGCTGGCAGGTCGTATCAAGGATGAATTAGCTACTCGTGACTTCCCGGCTACCTTGATCGAGCTCATCTCTCTGTGCAACAAAGTAGATCTACGGATGCAGGAACGCCAACTAGAGAGAAATCGCTCTGATCGTCTTCGCCCTCGCTTCACCCCAAATGCTGTTCCCGTTCCTAGACCAAGTCCTTCCACAACTACACCACCTGATGAACCTATGCAGATCAATCGTTCTCGGCTCTCACAGGAAGAAAAGTCCCGTAGACAACGGGAGAATCTCTGCATGTACTGCGGGTGTGCTGCCCATTTGCTGTCCTCCTGTCCATTGCGTCCGGGAAACGGCCGCTCCTAACCTCCCCGAGGGAGGCCCGGTTAGGAGTCTTGTTTTCATCTCCCTCCTCAACTGTTTCCACCATTCCAATTACCATTGTGTGCCCTCAAGGGGAAAATAAAGTCCAGGCCCTATTGGATTCCGGAGCGGCAGGAAACTTTCTTTCTTCATCTTTCGTCTTTCAACACTCCCTGGCAGTACAACCCTTGACCCATCCCCTGGTTCTCACTGCAGTGGATGGGAGTCGTATCTGTAGTGGGCAAATCACCCTTCAAACCAATCCAGTGACAGTGCTAGTGGGTGCTCTACATCAAGAGACTCTAGAGTTCTTAGTTCTTCCTCAGTCATCACACCAGGTGGTCCTGGGTCTACCATGGCTCGCTAAACACAATCCTCATATTGATTGGACCAGCATGGAGATCAAGGCCTGGGGTACGAACTGTTTAACCACTTGCATGACTCGTATCATTCCACTCAATCAAATGAATCCTCAAGAAGAGGGAGGTTCCAGTCTTCCGTCTTCACCAGCTTCACCCTTGTCTATACCCACACCATACCATTCTTTTTCTGATGTCTTCAGCAAGGGAGGTGCCGATTCTCTGCCCCCTCATCGTCCTTGGGACTGTCCGATAGAGTTGGTACCCGGGAAATTTCCACCGCGGGGTCGTATCTACCCCTTATCTCTACCCGAGACCAAGGCTATGTCTGACTACATTCGTGAAAACTTGAATAAAGGCTTCATTCGTCCATCCACCTCGCCAGCCGGAGCGGGGTTTTTCTTCGTTAAAAAAAAAGATGGGACTCTCCGGCCATGTATCGACTATAGGGGTCTCAACGATATCACAATCAAGAACCGCTACCCATTACCCCTCATCACCGAACTCTTCGATAAGATCAGAGGGGCGTCTATTTTTACCAAACTGGATCTGAGAGGGGCGTACAACTTGATCCGAATCCGTTCCGGTGACGAGTGGAAGACGGCTTTCAACACCCGGGATGGCCACTACGAATACCTGGTGATGCCATTTGGCCTTTGCAATGCCCCGGCCGTCTTCCAACAGTTTGTAAACGACATATTTCGGGACTTACTGTATCATTCTGTCGTGGTGTATCTCGATGACATCCTCATATTCTCTCCTAACCTTCATCTCCATCGTCAAACCGTATCTGAAGTCCTGCGCCGTCTACGCCAAAATCAATTGTTCTGCAAGCTAGACAAATGCGTCTTCGAGGTCACTTCCATTCCATTTCTTGGCCACATCCTCACCAGCACTGGGATAGAGATGGACCCAGAGAAAGTAAGAGCCATCCAAGACTGGACAGCGCCTACCACGCTCAAAGGTATCCAGAGGTTCCTGGGTTTTTCAAATTATTATCGTCGCTTCATCCGGGACTTCTCCACCCTTGCTGCACCCCTTACAGCTCTAACCCGCAAGGGAGTAGATCCTAGTCAGTGGCCACCCGAAGCCTCGCTAGCTTTCCAACAACTAAAGAATGCATTCGTCTCTGCTCCAATTCTTCTTCAGCCGAACCTCGACAAACCCTTCATTATCGAGGTGGACGCATCCTCAGAGGGAGTCGGGGCAATCTTGTCACAGAAAGGAGAGGACCAGGAACTTCACCCCTGTGCTTTCTACTCTAAGAAGTTTCTTCCAGCAGAGAAAAATTACCCCATTGGGGAGCAAGAGTTACTAGCAGTCAAGTTAGCGTTGGAGGAGTGGCGGTACCTCCTGGAGGGGGCACGACATAAGATCACGGTATACTCTGACCATAAGAATCTCTCATTTCTCAAGCATGCCCAATGTCTTACTGCTCGTCAAGCCCGCTGGGCCATGTTCTTCGAACGATTTGATTTCCAGATCAGATTCAGACCCGGGTCGATGAATGCCAAGGCCGATGCCCTTTCACGCTCCTTCGAGACTCCGGCCGACCTAGAGACTCCTCCTCGACCAATCCTCGACCCTCTGGTTTTTGCTCAAGTTACGGTCCAACCTTCACCTCCTCCGGGCAAAACCTTTGTTCCCCTCAATCTTCGCAAAAGAGTGCTGTCCTGGGCACACGCTTCCCGTTTTGCAGGACATACTGGTGCACAGAAGACCCTAATGTTCCTGTTACGTTCATATTGGTGGCCCACCATTCGTCAAGATGTAACCAGCTTTGTCGCTTCCTGTGTAAAGTGCGCCCAGCATAAGTCCCCCAGAACATCTCCTGCCGGTCCTCTTCTACCTCTAGCCATTCCTACAGAACCATGGTCCCACTTGTCTATGGACTTTATCTGTGAACTTCCTCCCTCCAAAGGGCATACGGTAATCTGGGTGGTGGTTGACCGGTTCTCAAAAATGGCGCACTTCTTCCCATTGAAAGGTCTTCCATCCGCTCCAGTTCTGGCTCAGCTCTTCATCTCCACAATCTTCAAACTTCATGGGTTGCCCAAAGAGATTATATCTGACCGTGGAGTGCAATTCGTTGCAAAGTTCTGGAGGGCTCTCTGTTCCGCTGTACAAGTCAAACTCAAGTTCTCCACTGCATTCCACCCACAAACCAACGGGCAGACGGAACGGGTCAACCAAGACTTGGAAGCCTTCATTCGTTTATTCATCTCTTCTTCTCAAGACGACTGGGTCGATCTTCTGCCTTGGGCGGAATATGCGCACAATAATTCTTATCATTCATCCTCCGGCACCACTCCCTTTTTTACTGTTTTTGGCAAACATCCCAGATCTCCAGATTTCTCAGACTTATCTTCATCCGATGTTCCTGCAGCTGCTGCTTCTTTACAACGGTTTGCGAAAATCTGGTCAGATGTTCATACCGCTCTCCTCAAAGCATCCGCTCGATACAAAAGGATGGCGGACAGGAAAAGAAGAGCGGCTCCCAAATTGAAGGTTGGAGATCGAGTGTGGCTGTCTACCCGCCACATACGCCTTCGGTTACCATCCATGAAGCTGGCTCCCCGATTCATCGGACCGTTCCCAATCACGCAAGTTATTAATCCTGTTGCATACAGACTACAGCTTCCTTCTTCCCTGAAGATCTCAAATTCTTTTCATGTGTCTCTTCTAAAGCCCTTGAGATTGAACTTATATCAAAAGAAGGTGCCCAAACCGCCCAAGATTGGTTCTGAAAGAGAGATTGAGTTCGAAGTGAGACGCATCATCGACTCACGTTGTCGCAATGCCCATCTGCAGTATCTGGTGGAGTGGCTTGGATTCGGTCCTGAGGAGAACTCCTGGGTTGATGCTGCAGATCTCCATGCTCCCCGTCTGGTGAGGCAATTCTTTCAAAGGAACCCACATAAGGTGCGTAGGTGCCCTGGGGTCACCCAGAAAAGGGGGGGTACTGTCACACTCAGCCGCGGCGGTGCGCGGCGGGCATATTACTCACCCGTCCGCGTCCGCCGTCGGCTAGCGTGTAGTGGTCTCCGGGTCAGCGGCAGCGGGCAGCGGCAGTCTGGTGGGCAGCAGGCAGCGTGGGACGTCGACAGGTGTAGCAGTGTGTGCTGTAATGGTGCCGGGAGGCCGGCGCCGCCATCTTGGTTAAGGGCAAAATAGCAGATTGGCCCAGGTCTGAGGTTTCCTCCCATACTGACCTGACAGCCAATGGCAGCCGCCCTCTTGGGATATAGGGGATCTGCCTAGGGCTGTTCAGTGTCAGTGCAAAGAGTCTCCAGAGGCGTTCACAGCTCCCAGCTGACTCCGGCTCTCTGACTCACCTCTCCTGACCTTGGTGCCTTGCTCGTGCTCTGTGTTGGTCTAGGTTGCTGCTTAACCCCATCGCTGCCAGTTCTCTCCACAGTCTGGTCTCTGCCTGTATCCCTGAGCTTCCTGGCCTAGCCCTTCAAGTCTCCTGCTTCCAAGCAATTCTTCAATCTTCATTCATCATTCATCTTCTTCCAGTCTTCAAGGATCCTTCATTTACCATCAAGTACATTCTCTTTCCGGATCCTCTTATTCTTCAAGTCCCCAGCCTGCCGTCCTATGCTATTTGAACTGTCATTATTCAAATGAACTTTCTTCTTCTAAAGTGCCTTACTGGCTCAAGTATTGTTTATCACTAACTGCCACTTTAAGAAAGTATTCAAGTGTGTATTGTTTCCATTTATGAATTCTATTATTAAACCTGCACGATTTAATCCTTCATCCTCTGGTCCGTCTCCAGTCGCTACACACCACACGA
Source organism: Crinia signifera (assembly GCF_055691185.1). NCBI lineage: Eukaryota > Metazoa > Chordata > Amphibia > Anura > Myobatrachidae > Crinia > Crinia signifera. The sequence continues at coordinate 227,654,679 of NC_139219.1, forward strand.
CTTCATCCAGCCCTTCAGTCGTGACAGAATGATTATTAGCATGGCAGAAAATTGCAGGATTAGGTGCCATCGAGAGAGGTGAAAATCCAGAGGCAGGGAGCATCACGTCAAAGGGCTTGGATGTAGGAGTGGGAGGAAGTAATCAGCAGGCAGAAGTGGTGGCACGTGTTAGCGGAGTGAAGAGAATGGGCAGGAGTGTCAAGGGAGATGTAAATGGGAGAGGAGAGAGTGAGGCATTGTAAGTGAGTGTGATATGCTTAAATTGGAATCTGAAAGGGAAGTCAGTGAAGAGCTTGTATAAGAGGGGAGGTGGATGTAATGCATTTGGAAAGGAAGATGAGCCAGGCTGCAGTATTGAGGATAGAAGGGAGTGGAGAGACATTTGTCAGAGATTCAACATAGGAGAAGATTACAGTAGTCAAGTCTGGAGATAACCATTTAGTGGGTAAGGGACTTGGTAGAGTGCAGAGTGAGAAAGGGACTGATCCTGTAAATGTATTTGAGATGAAAATGGCGGGTTTGTGAGAAGTGCTGAATGTGTGATTTGAAGTAGAGGGAGGAGTCAAGGATTGCTACAAGACAGCACACTTGGGGGCTAGAGGAAATAGTAGGGCTATTAATAGATAATAAGATTGTGGGAGGTGAGATTGTGCGGGACGGTGGAAAAATGATCAGCTCAATCTTAAGGAGCCCATACACGGTCCGTTGTGTATGGCTCCGTTCTGTACTATGCGATGCGTGCTCCCGCGCATCACATAGTACGGTACAAAAAGTATGTGCTGCACATACTTTTTGTACTAGCTATACATCGGATCGGATCGCAGTGCATGCACACTGCATGCACTAGGGATGCGATCCGATCCGATGTGTGCATCCGATGTTTAAGCACACAACGGATCCGATTAACGGACCATGTATGGGGGGGCTTTAGACATTTTAAATTTAAGAAAGCGCTGGAAAAATTCAAGAAGAGCTAGCAGAGACTAGAGACATGAGCAGGGGTGGGTTAGGAACTAAAAGTGTCCCTGGAAAAAAAGTCAAAATCAATTGTACGCAGAACCAACACCAAATTAGGTGGAATTAATACATCACTACACCTGTTTGGAAACTTCCACATTATTTGTAATTTGATCATGTTTTATGATTGTTTTTAAAATAAAATGCTTTTTATATATTCATGAAAAAGACACCTGTAGCAAAGTTTATATAGTGCAGTTATACCCTTGATTTAACATTTCAGGGTGAGTGACATCCCACATCATTTAACTTCAGCTTCGTACAGCTACCCACCTTTAGGCGCCCTCTTTGGGATACACAGTATCCTAATTCTCTTGATTTGCTCTGTGAACAGGAAAATGTTTGTGTGGGAGACAGGAGGAGGCCACATCATAAAAAAGTCACTCATTGACAGGTGGCATATTAAACAGCTTGGAGAAGCTTTTTATGAAAACTGCATTTAAGTGAAACTAAAATAATGTGAAAATAATGTAAAAAGCCCTTTTAATATTATTTTAGTAAAAATAATATGCAATAGATCTATACTGTGCAAAACCTCAGTGGTTTCAGCCTGTGGTAATACAAATAGAGACTTAACCAAACTCCAAAACAAGCACATATACACAATAAAAATTGTGATACCACCAATAATAAAATCCTTTATTGTAAATTTATTTCACATGAATATATCTTACACAAAAGAAAATAGTATTTTGTAATATTCTTTCTACAATAAATTCCAAAAGTAAGAAGACATATAGGGGGAAATTTACTAAAGGAAATTTGTAAAAAATAGGTGTATTTGTATTCAGAAATACACATATTTTTGACATTTACTATCCCGAAAATACGGCAATTCGTATTCGTATTAATAGCACATCAATACGACTACGAATTGCCGTATTTTCGGGATAGTAAATGTCAAAGATAAGTGTATTTCTGGATACAAATACACCTATTTTTTTTACAAATTTCCTTTAGTAAATTTCCCCCAAATTAGCTATATTCATGTGAATTTACACAAAAGTGGTTACTTATTATTGGTGGTATTGTCAGTTTGAAACCTTATTTTGATGTGTATGTTTCTTGGGTACAGACGTATCAAGCTTCAAAAAGTGATAATGTGGAGAGTGATAAATAACCAGCCAATCAGCTCCAACCTTTCATTATTACAGGCTGGGTTTGAGAAGTAAAAGGTAGGAGCTGATTGGCTGGTTGTTTATCGCTATCCACTTTATCACTTTTTGAAGCTTGATACATCTGGCTCTTAGTAAAGATAATGTTGATGAATCCATAATAAAAAAATTCAAATTTATCTAAACGTTGAACAAGGAATCTCACATGGTGAGATTCCGTTGCTATTCGACAAAGATTTGATTGCTATAACTCTTTGCTATTTACATACAATTCACATTATCTACATTCAATCTACACTATCTAGTCTGTCACATCCACCATGGCGTTTACCTAAAACCCCTGTGCTGTACTCAGCCCTAGGCTCTCTAGCCGCACTTATAAAACCATGGCGCTCACCTCTGCTTGTGTCCCTGGCTCCGGTGGGGTACATGTGGCCGCATTGTCATCGCGTGGTGACACTGGTGCTATGTGCTCCGCTCCTATGCAGGGTATGAGTGGCGTGCCGCCATGTGTGTTTGTGCCTGGTTAGCTTTCTGACTGAATGCCGGCGTTGTGCAGCTGCGTACATCCGGGCCAGCTGAAATCTGTCGCCCTCACTGGCGGGCGCCATCTTGTTGGTTACCTCTGCCTCTCCTGTGCGGCTCCGCCTCCCCTGTCAGATTGCCTGACCAATCACTGCACAGTCCACCTGTTAAGAACTGACTGACCAGGCTAGTCCGGCAGTCAGTACAATGATGTCGATCCCTCAGCATCATTGCTCCAGCCTGGCTCTGTAGCTATCCGCTACCATCCTGAGCGTCTTACTGAAGCTTCCCTGCTGGTCGTCTACTGCTCCAAGCACCAAGGACTCACTACCGCCAAAAAGGATCCAGCAAGGTTAGCCCTTCCAAGGGGTCTCACCTTGCCCTAATTCCCGACGGTTACTTCCATGGTCACCTCTGTCTGCAGCCACGACCATACTCAGCAAGGACAAGTCTTCTTCATTTTATTTCGTCATCCATTTACCTTCAATCTTCATTCGCTCATCCAATCCTCCATCCAATCATCCAGTTCTCAATCTAATCATCCAATCCTCAAACCAATCATCCAATTCTCAATCCAATCCTCAAACCAATCATCCAATTCTCAATCCAATCATCCAATCCTCCATCCAATCATCCAATTCTCAATCCAATCATCCAATCCTCAAACCAATCATCCAATCATCAATCCAATCATCCAATTCTCAATCCAATCATCCAATCCTCAAACCAATCATCCAATCACCAAATCCAATCATCCAATTCTCAATCCAATTATCCAATCTTCAATCAATCCTTCATTCTTCAAATCCGATTCTTTATTATTCCTACAACTCTTCAAACAATATTGCAATATTCTTTCAAGACCAAGCATCATCATCCTCTGCAATAATATATTGGACTATTGACTTTATATTTTCATATCTGTTATATATCTTTTATGCCATCAGTATCATTGTCTTGCAATACCTTTATTAAATCAATTTCATTTTATATTACTTGTTTCACTCCATTCTGTCGTGGATGCAACCCCCATGCCTTTTTAGCAGCATTTATGAATGGACTCTCAGATAAAATCAAAGATGAGCTTGCTGCTAGAGATCTACCCCCCAAGCTAAAAGATCTAATTTCATTATGCACAAAAGTTGATCTGAGGCTCAGAGAAAGGAATCAAGAGAGAAACCGGTCTGATCCTAAAACTATTTTTCTTCCTACTAAACCATCCTCTTTATCAGCGGAAGAACCTATGCAGGTTAACCATTCTTAACTGACTCCAGCTGAGCGTAAACGTCGCCAAGTTGAACGCCTTTGTCTGTATTGTGCTGATCCCCAGCACTCCGTCGATTCCTGTCCTAATAATCCGGGAAACGCCAGAACCTAACCTGTAAAGGAGAGGGTAGGTTAGGGGTTGTTATTACCTCTCTAAATAACAAAGATTGTCGGTACCTGAAACACAGGCCATGTCAGAATACATTGAGGAAAACTTGGCCAAAGGTTTCATACGCCCCTCGTCATCTCCTGCAGGGGCAGGCTTCTTTTTTGTAAAGAAAAAGGATGGAGGATTGCGTCCCTGTATTGACTATAGGGGGTTAAACGAAATCACTATCAAAAATCGATATCCACTACCACTCATCACTGAACTTTTTGACAGAATTAAAGGAGCCACCATCTTTATTAAATTGGAACTTCGCAGTGCATATAATCTCATTCGCATCCATGAAGGAGATGAGTGGAAAACCGCATTTAACACAAGAGATGGACATTATGAATATCTTGTCATGCCCTTTGGGTTAAGTAATGCTCCAGCAGTTTTTCAGTCTTATATGAACGACCTGTTTCGCAATCTGCTTTACAAGCATGTGGTGGTCTATCTCGATGATATATTAGTATTCGCCAACAGTTTACAAAAACATCGAGAGATTGTCAGGGAAGTGCTTTCCCGCCTAAGGGAAAATTTTCTATACTGTAAGTTGGAGAAATGTACCTTTGAAGTATCATCCATACCTTTTCTAGGTTATATCGTATCTGGGTCCGGTCTGGAAATGGATCCAGCAAAAGTAGAGGCCATTCAGTCCTGGCCTCGTTCTCACACTCTCCGGGGTATCCAAAGATTCCTTGGTTTCACAAATTACTACAGGAAATTTATTAAAGACTTTTCCACCATTGTTGCCCCAATAACGGCTCTCACTTGCAAAAATGCCAAACCTGCTAAACGGGATACGGAAGCCGCTGATGCCTTTTTGCTGCTCAAAAAGAAATTCATCTCTGCTCCAGTGTTGACTCAACCAGATGTCTCCTTGCCTTTTACTCTTGAGGTTGATGCCTCTGCCATTGGTGTGGGTGCAGTCCTGTCCCAGGTGAGAGCTGATGGACAGTTGCATCCATGTGTTTTTTTTCTCCAAAAAATTCTCCCCGGCTGAACAGAATTATAGGGGATCAAGAATTATTAGCGATTAAAATGGCCTTGGAGGAGTGGCGGTATCTCTTAGAAGGGGCAGTTCATGTTATCAATATCATTACTGATCATAAGAATTTGCTATATTTGAAAAATGCTCAATGTCTTAATCCCCGTCATGCCAGATGGGCTTGTGAACTTGAACTGAATGAACTTGTGAATTTGAACTGCCATTGATATATTGCTGCAAGAGGGAGTGTGGGAGTGGTTATCTGCTCAGGTGGGTAGCTGATTAGTAGCAGCAGTATAAAAACAGCAGGGGACAAGTGAATGTAATGAACTTGGGAATTTGAACTGCCATTGAGTAAGTGCCATTTTAATAAGTGTAGAGTTATATCCAAGAAGAAGTGGTGTGTTTAGAAGGTGAATTGTGGGATTAATCTGAGGGGATTGTATATTTTGTGTGTTTAAACTGTGTATTTTTTTTTTTTTGCTCAGTATATTGCTTCAGGAGGGAGTGTGGGAGTGGTTATCTGCTCAGGTGGGTAGCTGATTAGTAGCAGCAGTATAAAAACAGCAGGGGACAAGTGAATGTAATGAACTTATGGATTTGAACTGCCATTGAGTAAGTGCCATTTTAATAAGTGTAGAGTTATATTCAAGAAGGAGTGGCATCCAGGAAGGGGTTAAACCAGGTTGCAAGAGGTTTCTGTCCTTTTTGTTTCTGTTTTTTTTTTTCTCTCTCTTTGCTTGAAGCCCAGGTGCCTGACCTGTTAAAGGGTCCACAAAGTGCAGGTACAGTGTGCTGCATGATCTGAGAGTGGGCCACTGAGGAAAACGTGCAACTGGAAGAAATTACAGAGGAAGCGGACAGATAGAGTGGTGTGTCAGCAGACTGCAAGACAGCCAGTATCAGCAGGAGACCAGGACTGAGATAAAAGCCCTACTGTCGCTGCTGCAGACTCATCAGGTGTGAGGACACCAGGAGTGTGACACAGCTGCAGGAACAGATAAGTATCAACTTTATTATATTTTGATAGAAATTAACTTGTATTGTGTAATTGCATTGTAATTTAACTTTCTATTGTATACTAGGGGGTTAGTCGCAGGGAGGTAGATAAAATGGGTGGGGCCCAGATTGAGAATCTCACTCAGTGCATGTCGTGCAAGATGTATGCGCACCTGAAGCAAGAGTCCCAGTGCGAATACATCTGCACGAGATGTGAGCGAACGTCCGCCCTGGTAGCCCAGGTCACTGATCTAGAGCGGGCCTTCAGCGACTGAGAGACATTAACAATCTTGAGCAAAGCCTAGATAGAACGGTGGAGGAGTTGCAGTTGGGGTCACTGGTAGAGGGGGAGGCTCAGGCAGCCAGCTGGGTCAAGGTTAGAAGGGGAAACAAGAGGGTCAGGAGGGACAGGAACGACGTCTCGGATTTATCACACCCGAACAAATTTGCCCGGTTGGACGAAGTTTCGGGGGAGGATAGAGACGAAATAACGGAGCTGGGGCAGACTGCTCCCTCTAGCAACCAGAGGAGCGGTCCCTCTAGCTCAAACGGGATGACAGTTAGTGAGGTACCAAGGCAGATAGTGGTGGTAGGGGATTCCATCATTAGGAGAACAGACAGGGCAATCCGCTATCGGGACCACGATCACCGCACGGTCTGTTGCCTCCCGGGTGCTCGGGTACGGCACATCGCGGACCGAGTCGACAGATTGTTGGGAGGGGCTGGGAGCAACCTGGCGGTCTTGGTGCACATCGGCACCAACGACAAAGTCAATGGTAGTTGGGATGTCCTCAAGAAAGAGTATAGGGAATTAGGTAAGAAATTAAAGGCGAGGACATCTAGGGTAATTTTCTCGGAAATATTACCAGTGCCACGCGCTAGCTCAGGGAGGCAGAGGGAGATCAGGGAGGTAAATGTGTGGCTTAAGGACTGGTGTAGGAAAGAGGGATTCGTGTTCATGGAACACTGGACGGACTTCTCGGTCAGGCGCCATGTTTTTTGCCGTGATGGATTGCACCTGAACGAGGAGGGGGCTGCGGTGTTGGGGGGAAGGATGGTCAGAGGGTTGGAGGAGATTTTAAACTAGGCGACGGGGGGGTGGGGGCAGCAAGACATTATGGGACCATCAGGGAGAGAGGCCGGACTGGGATCAGGAATCATATGGGGGAAGAAGATGGGGGGGGGGGGGGACAGAGACACAGACAAAGTCCTGTGACATAACAAGGGTATAATCGGGGGTAACTCTCAGGGTGCATCAGGAATGTCATGTAATAAAATGTTATGTTGTAACAGTCACGTTACCCCATTACAGTTCTTAGGTACAGATGATCTTAGTATAAGGGAAGGACAGAGGAAGAATTCCCAGAACTATAAATAGGGCAGGCAGTGTGCATGGTGGGGAGGGCTGCAGAGAGTCTATTGAAGGGGAGAGGGGAAAGAGGAAGCTAGTAAAGAATTCAAATGGGTCCTGGGGTGAAACTAATCACAATATTAGAGCCATATCTAAAAATAAACATACATTAAAATGCTTACTGGCTAATGCAAGAAGCTTAGTGAGTAAAATCGGGGAGCTAGAAACGGTGATCAGTAGGGACGACTACGACATCATTGGTATTACAGAAACATGGTGTAATGAGTCGCATGACTGGGCATTAAACATGGAGGGATATACACTCTACAGGAAAGACAGGGAAAATAGAAGGGGCGGGGGTGTGTGCCTATATGTAAATAATAACTTAACATCATGTGAGAAAAATATGAGCACGGACCTAGAAGAAGACAACTCGGAGACAGTGTGGGCAGAGATAACCGACAATAAAAAAAAAAAAAAAAAAAATTATAATAGGGGTATGCTATAGACCACCAAATATAAACGAAAGGGAAGAGTGTCTTCTTTTAAACCAAATCAAACAATCATCAAATCAGAGTCAGATATTAATTATGGTGGATTTTAATTTACTCGACATTGATTGGGAAAACGAAACAGGTAAATCAGCAAGAAGCAATGGGTTCTTAACCTTACTTAAAGACCAGTTTATTAAACAAACGGTAGAAACTCCAACTCGTGATGAGGCACTCTTGGACTTAGTATTAACAAATAACACAGACTTAGTTTCAAACACAAAAGTAATTGAACAATTAGGGAACAGTGATCACAATATGGTTTCACTGGAAATCAACTTCAGTATATTACATCAAAAAGGATCTGCAAAAATACTAAACTTCATAAAAGCGAACTTTGAATTATTCAGGGAAGCCCTAACAGGAATTGGGTGGGAAACGGTTATGGAGGGAAAAAATGCAGAGGAAATGTGGGATACTCTAAAAACGGTGCTTGATTCACTAACTATTGAATACATTCCTAAAGTAAATAAAGGTAAATTCAATAAAAAAAAGCCACCATGGTTGGACAAAAAAGTAAGGTCAGCTATCAACAATGGTACTGCTTTCCTAGCACGGCGCCCACGATCTAGATTGTATGTGTGGGGCTGATATCTCAAGCATCTCATGCATCTTATGTGTTTGTGCGGCATAAGATGCATGAGATGATGCAATCGACGCGATCGACGAGATTGACGAGATTTTTACATTGCAAGCATCTCATGCATCTTATGTGTTTGTGCGGCATAAGATGCATGAGATGATGCAATCGACGCAATCAACGAGATTTTTACATTGGAATCAATGTAAAAAGGCCCCAAAACCCCAATTTTAATTGCTAACCCCCCTCATGGGTGAAATGGCCCCCCCATTGTTTTCGCCACTCCACTATTGACGCCAAGCCGAAGCGTGGCGAGCGGAGCGAGCCCGAAAGGGGCGGCGGTACGCGTCCTCCGACCTTTTCATACCCCCACTATCCACGTCGGCGTGGAGTTGATTGTATATAGTGTGGCGAGCGTAGCGAGCCACATAGCCCGAAGCGTGGCGAGCGCAGCGAGCCCCGTGTGGGGCCGCGGAACACATGTAAAGTAGTCTTTGTCCGCTCGCCACGCTTCGGGCTCGGTGGCTCGCTGCGCTCGCCACACTATATAAAATCAACTCCACGCTGACGTGGATAGTGGGGGTATGAAAAGGTCGGAGGACACGTATCGCCGCCCCTCGCGGGCTCGCTGCGCTCGCCACGCTTCGGGTTGGCGTTGATAGTGCTGGTGGCGTTAACAATGGTTATTGGGGGCTCACGATTTTTTATCTCATGGATCTCATGCATCTAATGGATGCATAAGATCCATGAGATTAAAAAATTGGGTCCATCGCGTTGATTGTATGCCTTAAGTACCTTAAACTTAAGGCATACAATCAATGAGACGGGCACCGTGCTAGGAAAGCAGTACCTCAACAATAAAACAAGAGCATTTAAATTCTATAAAAATAACTTGAATGAGGAGGCGTTCGCAAAATACAAAGAATCAAACAAAACTTGTAAAGGGGCAATCAAAGCAGCTAAAAGATTATATGAAGAGCGCATAGCCACTGAAAGCAAAACCAACCCAAAGAAGTTTTTTAAATACATAAATAGTAAATGTTTAATTAAGGAAAACATAGGCCCACTAACCGATACTATTGGAAAAATTGTTACTGAGGACTTAAATGAGTTCTTCTCATCAGTATTTACTAAGGGAGAGCAGACTGTGGAACGAACATTTACCACAAACGGGACAAATAAGCCAGATCTCATTGTGGATTTCACGCCGAAGGAAATAGTACTGAGGCTAAGCAAACTCAAAACAAATAAATCACCAGGGCCAGATGGGATTCATCCGAGGGTATTAATGGAATTAAGGGATGAACTAGCTACCCCCCTACATTATATCTTTAGCAAGTCACTATCGTCAGGTATAGTACCAAAAGCTTGGAGAATAGCAGAGGTAGTGCCAGTATTCAAAAAAGGAAAAAAGGAAGATCCCGCTAATTACAGACCTGTTAGTTTAACATCAATTGTGGGTAAACTATTTGAAGGATTTTTAAGGAATGGTATCCTTGAATATTTAGACCATCACCGTCTACTCAGTACTAACCAACATGGGTTCGTGAAAAATCGTTCATGCCAAACTAATCTACTAGGGTTCTATGAAGAGGTTAGCAAAAACCTCGATAATGGAAATGCTGTAGATGTGATTTTCCTAGATTTCGCTAAAGCATTTGATACTGTCCCACACAAGAGATTGGTTAATAAAATGGAGAACCTAGGATTGGGTGAAAATATCTGCAGATGGATAGGGAATTGGCTATGTAATAGAGACCAAAGAGTGGTTGTGAATGGTGCCGTATCAGATACGATACCGGTACTAAGTGGAGTGCCCCAGGGTTCGGTTTTGGGCCCCATTCTGTTTTACATTTTTATTAACGATATTGGGAAAGGGTTACTCAGCAATGTATCCATCTTTGCGGACGATACAAAACTTAGCAAAGTCATCAAATCATCAGAAGGTGTCACCATGCTTCAAAATGATCTTGCAATTCTAGATGAGTGGGCAAAAAAATGGAAGATGAGGTTCAATGTAGATAAATGTAAGGTTATGCACCTTGGGAGACACAACCAGTGTGCAAGTTACAACCTTGGATCTAGGAGTCCAAATAGACAGCAAACTGGGATGTAGTGCCCATTGTAATGTAGCTACAAAAAAGGCCAACAAAATTCTGGCATGTATTAAGAGGGGAATGGAAACTAGGGACTCAAGGGTAATTATGCCACTGTATAAAGCATTGGTGAGACCTCACCTCGAGTACGGAGTGCAGTTCTGGGCCCCACACTATAAAAAGGACATCATAGAATTAGAAAAAATCCAAAGGCGAGCAACAAAGCTTATTAGGGGAATGGAGAATTTAAGCTACGGGGAGAGATTAAGCAATTTGGGACTATTTACATTGGAAAAGAGATGTTTAAAGGGGGACATGCTCAACATGTACAAGTATATCAAGGGCCAATATAAGGAACTGTCACACACCCTCTTTTCTACTAGAAAGGATTCTAGGACACGAGGGCATGAGTATAGATTAGAAGAAAAAAGATTTCATTCAGCTAGTAGAAAGAATTTCTTTACAGTCAGAACAGTCAAACTCTGGAACGCTCTTCCCAGAGAGGTGGTAACAGCTGGCTCATTAAATGCATTCAAGGCAAAGTTGGACAAACATTTACTGGATAAAAACATCCATGGGTACAAATAAGAAATATAATCTGTCTGTAAAATATCAGAACCTACCAAATCAGCAATGGATATCTATACCAGGTTGAACTAGATGGACGCAAGTCTTTTTTTCAGCCTTACCTAGTATGTAACTATGTAACTATGCATTATTCTTTTCAAGATTTAATTTTAAATTGTCTTTCTCTCCTGGAGCAAAAAATCGAAAGGTGGATGCCTTGTCTACTGAGGAGGAAGCGAGATCCTATAAAAGGAAGTCCTATTGTCGATCCACTGGCTTTTGCTATAACAACGGTGCAAGTTCCAGTACCACCAGGTAAAACTTTTGTCAAATCTAATTTAAGACAACAGATTCTTTGTTGGGCCCATGACTCTAAGTTTTCTGGCCATCCAGGGGTTCAGAAAACCTATGAATTCCTGTCACGTCAGTATTGGTGGCCGGGTCTGAAAAAAAGAGAAGGGTGACCCTAGGGTCGCACAGGAGCGCTAGTGTATCTACACAATTTCGGATTCCCTTAAAAGGGTATTTACTAAACCACTAAATTTAAAAATGATTAGTCCCAATGGACTTTATCACTGATCTTCCACCATCAGAGGGTTATACCACCATTTGGGTCTTCATAGACAGATTCTCCAAGATAGCTCATTTCATACCTCTCCGAGGTCTACCATCAGCTCCCAAACTAGCTGAACTGTTCCTTAAAGAAATTTTTAGGATCCATGGGTTACCTGAGGAAATTGTGTCCGATCGGGGTGTACAATTTGTGGCAAAATTTTGGCGAGCTCTGTGTAAAGTTCTCAAAATACAGCTTAATTTCAGTACAGCATACCACCCACAGTCCAATGGTCAGACGGAGAGGGTCAATCAAGACGTAGAGACTTTCCTTCGTTTACATGTCTCCTCCTCTCAAGATGACTGGGTGGAAATATTGCCGTGGGCCGAATTTGGGCATAATAACCAATACCATTTGTCTTCTTCTTCTACTCCTTTCTTTGTTAATTGTGGCTTCCATCCTAGGGTTCCTGATTTCCAGCAAGTACCTGTGACATCTGTACCAGCCGTAACTTTGTCTCTCCATCAGCTTCGACAGCATTAGAGAAAAGTCAGGAAATCTCTAACAAAAGCCTCACAAAGGTATAAAAGGTTTGCAGATCAGAAAAGAAGAGCTGCTCCTACTTGGAGAGTAGGAGACAAGGTATGGCTTTCCACTCAAAATCTTCGTCTACGTGTTCCATCGATGAAGTTTGCACCTCGTTTCATTGGGCCATTCCCGATAATACAAATTCTCAACCCAGTTGCCTGCAAATTAAAATTACCAAGTTATTTAAGGATTCCTAATTCTTTTCATGTGTCATTGCTAAACCCATTAATATTGAACAAATTTCATCATGCTTTGCCTAAATCTCCTAAAGTTTTTACCCATGGGGCATCGAGTATGAGGTGGCTCACATCCTGGACTCTCGCATCCGGTACAAGAGGTTACAGTATCTTATTGACTGGAAAGGCTACGGGCCGGAGGAGAGGTCCTGGACTAACGCCTCGGAAGTACATGCTCCCAGGATGGTAAATAACTTTCACAGGAAATTCCCAAGCAAGCCTAGAGACTGTCCTGGGGCCATTCGTAAAAAGGGGGGGTACTGTCACATCCACCATGGCGTTTACCCAAATCCCCTGTGCTGTACTCAGCCCTAGGCTCTCTAGCCGCACTTATAAAACCATGGTGCTCACCTCTGCTTGTGTCCCTGGCTCCGGTGGGGTACATGTGGCCGCATTGTCATCATGACACTGGTGCTATGTGCTTCGCTCCTATGCAGGGTATGAGTGGCGTGCCACCATGTGTGTTTGTGCCTGGTTAGCTCTCTGACTGAATGCCGGCGTTGCGCAGCTGCGTACATCCAGGCCGGCTGAAATCTGTCGCCCTCACTGGCGGGCGCCATCTTGTTGGTTACCTCTGCCTCTCCTGTGCGGCTCTGCCTCCCCTGTCAGATTGCCTGAACAATCACCGCGCAGTCCACCTGTTAAGAACTGACTGACCAGGCTAGTCCGGCAGTCAGTACAATGATGTCGATCCCTCAGCAACATTGCTCCAGCCTGGCTCTGTAGCTATCCGCTACCATCCTGACCATCTTACTGAAGCTTCCCTGCTGGTCGTCTACTGCTCCAAGCACCAAGGACTCGCTACCGCCAAAGAGGATCCAGCAAGGTTAGCCCTTACAAGGGGTCTCACCTTGCCCTAATTCCCGACGGTTACTTCCACTGTCACCTCTGTCTGCAGCCACGACCATACTCAGCAAGGACAAGTCTTCTTCATTTTATTTCGTCATCCATTTACCTTCAATCTTCATTTGCTCATCCAATCCTCCATCCAATCATCCAATCCTCAAACCAATCATCCAATCCTCAAACCAATCATCCAATACTCAAACCAATCATCCAATCCTCAAACCAATCATCCAATCCTCGAACCAATCGTCCAATTCTCAATCCAATCATCCAATTCTCAATCCAATCATCCAATCCTCCATCCAATCATCCAATTCTCAATCCAATCATCCAATCCTCAAACCAATCATCAATCCAATTCTCAATCCAATCATCCAATCATCCAATCCTCAATCCAATCATCCAATCCTCAAACCAATCATCCAATCATCAATCCAATCATCCAATTCTCAATCCAATCATCCAATCCTCAAACCAAACATCAATCCAATCATCCAATTCTCAATCCAATTATCCAATCTTCAATACAATCATCCAATCTTCAATCAATCCTTCATTCTTCAAATCAGATTCTTTATTATTCCTACAACTCTTCAAACAATATTGCAATATTCTTTCAAGACCAAGCATCATCATCCTCTGCAATAATATATTGGACTATTGTCTTTATATTTTCATATCTGCCATATATCTTTTATGCCATCAGTATCATTGTCTTGCAATACCTTTATTAAATCAATTTCATTTTATATTACTTGTTTCACTCCATTCTGTCGTGGATGCAACCCCCATACGTTAAAGCACCCAGCCTACGTTACTCTGCAGTTGGTGCTTCTAAAAGCTTGACATAGTCATTGTTGCATTGTCTAGTTGGCTTTTCTATTTCAGCTGAACGTGAGCGCACATCGGCATTGAATTGGGATAGAAAGCTTAAAAACATTCGCTCTCCATTCCATGTCTATGTGATCCTGATTCGATATTGACTGTATAGTCAAAATCGAATGTCAAATTGTACCTTGTGTACACAGCATAAGATTTATATATAAGACAGATTACTCAGTGAGTGAACCAGAATGACAGAATAAAATCAAATCTCATGGATATCTGAAGTCACACCTGGCTGTAGCCCAACCTGTGCAGCAAATTGTTTTCTAAGGATAATAAACTACAGTGTAACATGCTATTTAAAATAAAGGGTGAACTGTTGATCTAGTCCATCCTTCACATAAGAAATATCCTATAAATGTTATACAATATGTATGCACATATTTATTGCATCTTAAACAAGGTTCCATTACTAAGATACACACATATAAACAAGGTTCCATTTGTTACTAAGGTAGGCTCATGTACATGGCATATTTCAGGGAAGTTTGGAATTCACCATATATAGTGACGTTTAGTTAACTAGATCCTATATTAAATGATAAAATACCCCGTACATACATGCTGCCACTGGAGAATAAATTAGACCCATAGGGCAATGGGCCTAATTCAGACCCGCTCACTAAGCAGCATACACTTGCTGCCTAGCAAGTAGTTAAGCACTGCCTGCCACCACTACGACATAACCATATTTTAAAATTAGGCTAAAAAGAGGCACTGTCACTGAGGTAAACTGTATCACATCATGGGCAAGACTACAAACCATAGTGTGTGGGGCCATGACCACACAGTAGTGGCTCCTCCCTCTGATGTGTGGAGCAGGAGACTGATGGCCCTGATTCTGGTTTTCTCGGTCAGTTGTGAACACCGCATACCCATGGAAATGCCTAGTGTTTTTATGGGGATGCCCATAAAATGCATTCCTATGGGCGATCCCCATCCTCACCGCCATCTGCCCCTGGCCTGCCCTGATTCTTGCGAACAGCTCAGTGACTATGCAAGTTGGAGGCTGGGCATGCGCAGTCCCCAAAACATCAGGATGGGGCCGAACTCCCATGATTGCGATTGAACCAGAATCACTCCTAAATCTCAACAAGGGCCAGATGTATCAAGCTTCAAAAAGTGATAAAATGGTGAGTGTTAATCATCTAGTCAATCAGCTCCTACCTGTCATGTAACAGGCTGATTTTGAAAAATTGGCTCGCTTTTTATCACTATCCATTTTATCACTTTTGAAGCTTAATACATATGGCCCCAAACCTGGAAACTGGGACAAATGTCAGGCAGACTCTAGTACATAACCTGCTCCTCCACATGATTATACAATACTCCACAAAAACTATTAAAATAAGAGAATTGTGTTTTCTTGTTACCCTCAGATTGGTGGACACAGTAGCACTACAGTTTTCCCCAGTTGCTTCTGATCGCCAGCCATAGAGGCAGATTAAGACCTCATGCTTCCTGAATAGTTTTGACCAATCATTCTCTCCTTTGTTAGAATCATGTGATAGTGTATAGCCAATTAGGAACTTCTAACACAGTCTTATCTATTATGATTTCTATGAAATCCTCTATATAAACCATGAATTGTAAGTAAAAACTCCGGGCAGCAAAGTGCTCAAATGAGTGCTCAAATGAGTGAGTGCTTTCTAGACTCTAAGTTTGAGTAATTTATTGAAGAAGATAGCCACCCCGCCTCAGTGCCAGATTAAGCCTTCAGGGGGGCCCTGGGTACTTTAGACAGGGGGGCCCCCTTGCACTTGTCATTACTGGCCGCAAACTGCATGGGACTGTCAAAACACAGAGTAAAGGCAGAATAAACTTGGTCAATGGGTAACTGCAGGGGATATACAGTATATATATATATATATATATATATATATATATATATATATACACACACAGTATATATATATATATATATATATATATACACACACACACACACACACACACACACACATACTTACCACATGAAAAGCCTGTGTTTGTCCCTCTGCACCTTACTCTGTAGGAGACCTCACAGTCCTAGTGCTGCCTCTGATTTAAAACCCTCCCATGACTAAGCTGCTGCTGCTGTTCTCCATGGGCCTGAGAAGCATGTAATGAGCTCCACCAATCAGAGCTCAGTACAAACCTCTCAGCCTCTGTCCTCTGGTGCAAAGTGTCATGACTCTTAGTCAACTCCCAGTAATGCACAGCACACTCATGCAATCAGTGTGCCTTGGCTCCCGATGCTCAGCACCATTAATCATTGTCACATTGACAGATAGGTGAAGCTGCAGCACTACCCCACTCCCATGCACAAAACCTTTAGCTAAAAAAAAAAAAAAAAAAAATGTTTTAACAAAAAATACATGCCAACCACAGGGGGCCCCTAGCTAGAGGGGGGCCCAGGGGCACTGACCCCTTGTGCCTCCATTATAATCCGGCCCTGCCCCGCCTCCACTGCATTCCAGTCTTGGGTTGTGTATGACAGAAAAGTTTGTTGGGACTGCAGATTCCAATCATTTTCATCTAGCCAAGTCTCTGTAATACAGGCTAGATCTGAAGAGTCAATAACAAGGTTTGGGGCTTTTCTAGGTTACTGTATGCATATCAATATGCAGCTGTCAACTTATAAATGCAGCAGGTCAGAAGTATATATCAGAAATATGAGTATTATCTATATGAGTGCCATAAAACACAAGGATAAAGCACTGCAGATATGAGTGGTTTTATTACTATGTATTTATGTAAGAAAAGCCATCAGGGTGTGCGCTCAGAGTTGCTCTGATTTTCAGAGGTAACTGGGGGAAAATAGATAATTGATTAGGATTAAATGACCTCCAGGTTATTTTTCAAGGACATTGAACAACAATGATCTTCAAGTTAACATTGCTATAGGCATAACTCTTTTGTGGTTTTGTTGCAAACCAAAAGGGTGGATTGGGAACTTCAAGTGGTTTGATAATAAAGAAAGCAGACTCAAGTATATAGCAGGGTTGAAACACGTTTTCGATTTCAGTGTAAAATAATAATACAAAATGAAATACCCTCAACTTATCAACAAACACAACTTTTAGTTTCTTAGATCTTAGAATCTATCCACATTGTTTTTTCGGGAAACGATCTCTCCTAATCGGCAAGGGAGAGGCCAGATTGGGAGTGTTAGCCACTTCTCCCACCAACACTGAATCGAACATCTTAGTCACCCTCACAACTCCTCAAGGCTCTATACAAGTGAGAGCATTACTGGATTCTGGGGCAGCCCGCAATTTCCTCTCTGCTTAGTTCTGTGCTCAACACTCCCTCCTCCCCAGTCCGTTAAACCAATCTCTTTACCTAACTGCAGTTGATGGCAGCAGAATCCCCGATGCCCAAGGTACGTGCCAGACCCCTCCACTCCTACTTCAAGTAGGAGCTCTACATCAAGAGATGATAGACTTTCTCGTGATTCCAAAATCGTCTCACGATTTAGTTCTGGGAATGCCATGGTTAACCAAACATAATCCCCATGTCGATGGAGTTCGATGGAAATTAAGGCTTGGGGCCAGCACTGCTTTTCCTCTTGCCTTTCTCAAGTAATAACACTTCAACAAACGCTTTCGGCGAGCCCAGAACCATCTTTACCTCCTCAATATGCTGCATTTAAAGATGTCTTTAGTAAAGGAGGTGCCGACACACTTCTACCCCATCGCCCGTGGGACTATCCCATTGAACTAATCCTCGGGAAGACTCCCCCCCAAGGTCGAATCTGCCCACTGTCCATTCCGGAGACAGAAGCCATGTCCAACTATATTCGTGAAAACTTGTAGAAAGGGTTCATTCGACCTTCCACGTCTCCAGCTGGCACCAGTTTCTTCCTCGTGAAAAAGAAAGATGGCAGTTTGAGGCCCTGTATCGATTATCGAGGCCTGAATGACATCACGAGTAAGAACCGCTATCCACTACCTCTAATTACTGAGTTGTTCGATAAAATCAAGGGGGCTGCTGTGTTTACGAAGTTGGATCTATGAGGCGCCTACAACTTAATCCGTATTAGACCTGGGGACAAGTGGAAAAGGGCCTTCAATACCCAAGATGGACATTACGAGTACTTGGTGATGCCATTTGGCTTGTGCAATGCTCCTGCCGTCTTCCAGCAATTTGTCATTGATATTTTCCGGGATATGCTCTATCACTCCATCGTTGTCTATCTAGATGATATTCTTATCTTCTCCACAGATCTCATCACTCATCGACAAACAGTGAAGGAGGTATAACTTCAACTCCGCAACAACCACCTCTTCTGTAAGCTTAAAAAATGCTTCTAAGTCACGTCAGTCCCTTTCCTTGGTCATGCTCTATCACAAACAAGCTTAGAAATGGATCCGCCCAAGGTCAAAGCCATTCAAGATTGGACAGCTCCAACGACTTTAAAAGAGATACAGCAATTATTAGGGTTTTCGAATGCTACCGCAGATTCATCCATTACTTTCTTCCTTAGCAGCACCATTCACTGCACTCACTCGTGAAGGAGCAGATCCGTCCACCTGGTCTCCTGAGGCATTCTCCGCTTTCCAGCAACAAAAACAGGCCTTTGTTTCAGCACCCATCCTCCTGCAACCAGACTGTAACAAACCATTTTACCTGGAGGTCAATGCTTCCTCCAAAGGTGTGGGGGCAATTCTTTTACAACCAGGTGAAAGAAAAAATTACAACTGTCAGGACCGTGGACGCCCGGCGCCTGGTGCCGGAGGGCTGCACACAGCACTTCCGCCCGGCACCTCCCAGCACCCGCGCGTCACTTCCGCCCGGCGGAGTGACGCTGCGTCTGCCCGACAGGGAGACGCTGAGAGAAGTCCTCGGCGTTCCCCTGCAGCCGCTAAGCGGTTGCCAGACAACAGGGGACGCGGAGGGACGCGCGCTCGGCCACCTGTTATTAATTAGGATCCGGGGGCCGGTTCATAGAGGTTCCTGGTCATTTGCTGCACCATCCCTTTTAAGGGATAGCTGCAAGCAAGATGGCGCCGGTTATAGCTTTCCAAATAGCTATCCTGGTCGCATCCTCCGTGTCCTGATCCTGTCTCCCAGAGTCTTTGATCAGCAGTCCTGGTGCCTTCTTGCCTCTGTTTTCCCAGCCTCCCCTTCAGGGGTCACGTGAGTGCTCCCCTGGAGCGTGGTGCTTTGTCCTTTTCTCATTGTAGGCAGATTGCCTTTATATTTCTGTTATTATTTCTCTGGCTGCCCAGCCATTCTTCTGTTTAGGGTTAGGTCCCGGTATTCTTTATTAGCCCTGCTGGTCTTCGCTAGCAGTGGGGCTGATTCAGGATTTCTTCTATGTATCCTCTCCCACTACGGGAGCTCTAGTTAGGCAGGGTATTATTCCTGTTACTCCTCAGTCGTTTTGGGGAATTCGTTGTATTTGTTTTCTGTCCAGTGTGGTGGTGATTCCCCGTGTCATTCCTCCTGTGTCTGCGACTGGGTCGCATCCCCGTCCTTGGCCTGGTGCCGGTAGAGAGGGTGTCATCTCCAGTTAGGCCCTGTAGTCAGATTACCTCTTGAGCATACCTCTGAGGATCGCTAGCCCTTTGTCCCTACCTAAGACCTAGCTGCATCGGGGTTGTAGCGGGCCTAACTCGCTCCTTCGGACGTGGCGGCCACAGGTGAACACTAGCATTAGCAGGGGCTTGACATCTGCCAGAGGTACTCAACAGAGTGTAGGGTTCGCTGTGGCCGTCCTAACCAGCGGTCCCGGCTACGAGCTCACCCCTGACATTCTACACCCAGCCTCCGACCATAACACAACCCTGTGCGTATTTCTCCAAGAAATTTCTCGATGCAGAAAGAAACTATCCAATCGGGGAACAAGAGTTATTGACGATCAAACTTGCCTTTGAAAAATGGCAGTACTTGCTGGAGGGTGCTCGACATAGAATTACTGTTTACTCTGACCACAAGAATCTGTAATTTATGTGTAATGAACAATGCCTTACTTCAGGTCAAGCTCGATGGACCACCTTCTACGAATGTTTTAGCTTCCAAATTCTCTACTGTCCCGGTTCGGAGAATAGTAAAGCTGATGTGCTTTCACGATCTTTTGATACCATTGCTAGTGAAACTGTTCAACCACAGTCGATCCTGAATCCTGTAGTTTTCACCCAAACCTCTTCACATCCTCTGACACCGGGGAAAACATTAATTCCAAAGAACCTGCGGTAGAAGATCTTAAAATGGGCTCATGCTTCACATTTCTCCGGTCACCCAGGTGTACAAAAAACTTTAGCCTTCCTTCAACAATCCTACTGTCGGCCTAATATGGGGGCAGGTGTAAAGAGGTTAATCTCTGCATGTGTTCCGTGTGCTCAACACAAGACGTCTCGCACTTCTCCGGCTGGTACCCTCCATCCTCTTCCAATATCAACTCGCCCATGGACACACCTATAGATGGACTTCATCACAGATCTTCCTGTGTCTAGAGGTAATACCGATATTTGGGTAGTCATCGACAGGTTCTCCAAAATGGCTCACTTCTTGCCTCTCAAAGGTCTTCCTACCGCCCCTGCTCTGGTAGAACTCTTTATCTCCACGATCTTTAAATTGCATGGCCTTCCCTCAGAGATTGTTTCGGATTGGGGAGTCCAATTCACTGCGAAATTTTGGAGATCCTTATGCTCTGCAATGCAAATCAAACTACAGTTCTCCTCTGCTTATCACCCCCAAACTAATGGCCAAACGGAATGTGTCAACCAGGATTTAGAAGGTTTCCTACAATTGTTTATTTCTTCCTCACTCTTCGTCCGGAAGTACTACATTCCTTACAGTCTATGGTAGACATCCTCGCTCTCCAGAATTTCCAGAGTTGCCTGTGCCAGATGTTCATGCTGTATCTTCTTCCCTACGTCACTTTTCCAAAGTATGGGCCAATGTGCGCAATGCATTACAGAAGTCCGCGGCCCGATACAAGAGGTTTGCAGACCGCAAGTGGAGAGCAGTGCCTCGTTTGAAAGTGGGAGATCGAGTGTGGTTGTCTACACATCATTTACGTCTACGGTTGCCTTCAATTAAATTGGCTCCCCGTTTGATTGGTCCCTATTCTATCATCCAAGTTATAAATCCAGTAGCCTACAAACTAAAGCTTCCATCATCCATGATAGTTTCAAATTCCTTTCACATTTCCCTTCTCAAACCTTTAAAATGTAGTCCGTTCCAGAAAAGAGTTCCAAGGGCTTCAGCTGTCCGTACTGAAAGGGATGCCGAATTCGAAGTTAAGAGAGTTATAGACTGTCGTTACATACAGTAATCAGTTGAAAACATCTATCAAAATGTTTTGGAGGTCAAAAGTTTGGTCGGGGTGGGATGTCTGAGTACAAGCTCTAAAAGGATACAGATGGTTCTAGCAGCTCCTTCGTTGGAGCCCTTCTATGAGGACAGAGTCCTTTGATGGGGCTATATATATTCAGTGGGAATGCTAGTGACCCATAAAGAAATGAGATGGGATGATCCATCCCCGGGTATGTTGTATATATTTAAAAATTAACTTTGATTAAATCTCAATAAAATAAGTGCTAGACAAATGTTTTCAGGCATTAACACACAAATATATAAACATATATTAGGTCACGGTGAGGGTTACTCTCAGAACTCGGCGACTTTTGTTATAAATTAGGACTATGAATAAATATATAATAATACAAAGAATTTATTCAATGAGGGGGTTTACACATTAAGAGGGATAACAAGTTCACAATGCATGTAATAAAATTCAGGGTTATAAGAAAAAAGTTAAGAAATCTGAATAAAAAAAATAAATAAAAATAAAAATATGTCAGGGGATTCTTTTTAAAAAACACAATGCATACGCTGAATAAAAGGCGTCTATTGGTCAAACATAAAGTAAGAAAGATAAAGTGCTTAGCTCATGTGCAGAAGGTGAGGTAGATTAGAAGCTTCCCAACATGTTTCGTCTGTGTGACTTTCTCAGTGACTTCCCACTTGTATATCTGTGCCCACTGGGCACTGTGTCCTCTTGTGTTACCTCCGCAGAGGTTGGTTTATACAGATTTAGAGAGTGAGGCCTCTTAGCCCTGCCCTCTGACACGTATGACTGACCCACTATTACTAAGGGGTCCCTGCTTATGAGGACGGGGGTCAGATGGTGTGCTGTTCTGACCTAAGCGTTCTTGTATCAGATAAACTGATTACTTAGGCTTAGTCATGCAATGCACACTTAGTTCCTGAATTTTTACAGAAACTGTATCTTAGGTACTGATTCCAGAAACTCATTGGACCGTATCGTGTGTATGTGTCCAAACTTATACCTTCAAAAATCTGGATGCTTAAGAATAGAGCATCAGTAATATAGTAGCATTTAAATCAGACTCTCAAATCGTGCTATTAGCAACGGGCAGGGTTCACACTTTCAATATGGTCATGCAATATATACAGTTTAGAAATGCGTGCTATTTTGTAACAAGCAGAGTTCATACTTCAAGCATGATCATACAATCGGTACCATAGGTTTCCATTCCCTGACAGGAAATATGCCAGAAAATACTGGTTATTCTTAAATTCGTGCTATTTGTAGCAGGCAGGGTTGACACTTAAAAAATGGTTTTACAATGTATACAGTTATGAGATGCGTGCTATTTTGTAACAAGCAGAGTTCACACTTCTAGCATGATCATATAATCTGTACAGTTATGCTGCTTTCAGACCGCATAACTGGCTTTGACCCTGTATTTGGAAACGTTTCCAAAAACGGGTCTGCCAGATAAAACCCCTTTCACACCGCAGCACTTAAACGGTATATTACCGTTTAAGTGCCGATTTGTTGACACTGGCAGACCCGTTTTTGGAAACTTTCCAAATACAGGGTCAAAGCCAGTGCAGCCTTCAGCCCTCCCCTCCGTGCAGCTCCCCCCCCCCTCGCGCGTGTCGACCGAGAGCATGTCGACGCCCCCCCCGCGCATGTCGACGCCCCCCGCGCATGTCGACGCCCCCCCACCCCCCCGCGTGTCGGCGCCCCCTCCCGTGTCGACTTACCCCGTGCCGGTACCTCCGTTGTGGACTGCAGCTCAGTATGCTCGGAAAGCACTTATGAAAAAAGTGTCTTCAAGAAAATGGCTGCCCCATAGGAAACCCTGTTTAAAAAAACTGTCTTTCGTATGGGGGCAGCCATTTTCTGAAAGACACTTTTTTCATAAGTGCTTTCCGAGCATACTGAGCTGCAGTGCCGGGAACCACAACGGAGATACCGGCACGGGGTAAGTCGACACGGGGGGGGGGGGGGGGGCGCCGACACGCGGGGGGAGGGGGGGGCGTCGACACGTGCGGGGGGCGTCGACACGCGCGCGGGGGGTGTCGACACGCGCGGGAGGGGCTCCAGTGCTGTGAATACTTAATGAGCGCTCATTAAGTATTCACTGTGCTGAATTTAGGACCCAGCTCATTGGCTGGGTCCTAAATACCGTTTCAGAACCGATTTTGAGCCTAAAATACCGGTTCTGAAACGGGTAGGACCCTGCATTTTAACCGGTTAGAAAAAACGGCATTTTCTAACCGGTTAAGTGGGACTGTACCTTTCAGACCGCACACATTACCGTTTTAAAACGGTAAAAAAACGGCAATATACCGTTTTAAAAGTGCGGTCTGAAAGGGGCATTAGTTTCAATTCCCTGACAGGAAATGTGCCAGTGAATACTGGCTATCTTCACTGTATTCACTGGCACATTTCCTGTCAGGGAATTGAAACTAACTGTACAGATTATATGATCATACTTGAAGTGTGAACTCTGCTTGTTACAAAATAGGAGGCATCTAATTTTAGATAATATTGCCTAGAAGGCAAAATAATAAGGAAGAAAAGTAAAGAGAAGGACTGAGAACAGTTATCCAACAAATCTCCTAGGTGACGGTTCACCAACTTTATATACCTAAAGTCTGGCAAGAGAGATGATTTTTCACAGTCAGGTCTCCCTGACTGCTACTGGTCATATTCCGCCATACCAGCTGCCACTCAATATGTTCAGTGGGCTTTTTGAGGTATTGTGGGTAGTCAACCACAATACCTCAAAAAGCCCACTGAACATATTGAGAACATATTAAATTCCCTGAACACATCAATAGTGTACCACTAACTCCAAGGGCTCATGCATAATTGATTAACCTATTCAGTCACCTCGAAACTTATTAGCTATAACTTTTTCTGACAACTGTACAAATTACTGTATAAGAGTGCCCAGACAAAAAGAGAGTCTTTCCCTTCTTTTTACAAATACCCTAGTTAAAATTATGTCATGATGTCTTGGTTTAGTAATATACTTTAGCTTAGTAAAAGAGAGTATGAGCTTGTCCTAGTGCAAAGTGACTGACTTTGGCGGATAAATTACCCATTTTCATGGTTTCAATTGTGAACATGGTGTTTTCTCCGTAATGTGTGTTTTTTTTTTGGGAGGGGGGGGATGGGGGAGGATGCTCTGTAATTGATGTGATCAAGAAAAGAAACTTAGTGGGAAAAAAAACAGTGTAAGTCCCTTTTGTTTGTCTTTAATAGAATAGTGCACCTACAGAAGAAACCGGGCTCCCTCTTGCTGGCGAATCGCCAGAACGTCACCGCTAGCGATCCACCAGTAGCCCGGCTCTCATCTGACTGAGACGCGCGTGCGTCTCACGCGCGTCTCAGTTTCCGGGCGGCGGGGCGACGGGAACCCTGTCCGTCTCCACTTCAGGGAGACGGACAGGGTTAGGGGGGGTGCGGGGAGGCGGCGGGGACCCGGGGGAACCGTGCGAAAGGGGACACGTGCACATCTCGTGCGCGCGCGTCCCGTTTCGCAGATACAGATGGCGGGTGGTGGGGGATGGCAGCTGGCATCGCCATCGCCATCCCCTGCAAAGAAGAGACCCGCGCCATCTGTATGTGTCTTCTAATGTCCAACAAACTCTTTACTGAATGCTCCAGTAAGTTCAGTAACAATGCATTAGGTGCAAGATTTAAAACATCCTTAGGTGCAGGATTTAAAACACTTCTGTTTATTGTCTTTACTTGTGGCAGTTTATTTTAAACATGATTTGGTCTGAAAAACTGTTTTGCATCCCCTATGCTGGGAACATGAAAGGGCTGCATTACGGCATATAGGGCCTTATTTTGGTTCATTCTTTCTGACAAAATCCTTCTTAGATGGGCAAAACCATGTGCACTGCAGGTGGGGCAGGTGTTACTTGTGCAGAGAGAATTAGATTTGGGTGGGGTTTTACTTCAAAGTGAGATCTATATTGCAGTGTAAAAATAAAGCAGTCAGTATTTTCCCTGCACAGAAACAAAATTACTCACCTAAATCTAATTCTCTCTGCACATGTTACATCTGCCCCCCCCCCTGCAGTGCACATGGTTTTGTCCATCTAAGAAGGATTTTGTCAGAAAGAATGAACCAAATTAAGGCCCATAGTTATGCCAAAGATAAGCCAATATATTAACAGGTAAATATGATGAAGTGTATTATGAGGTAATAAACAAATACATCTTATGTTTAGTGATATTTAAAATGATACATTAAACAGTTGACACTATTACTTGTAACAGTTAGGGCGGTATTCAATGTGAATACCTGCGAGGTGCAGCGAATCCTTTTTTGGATTCGCTGCACATTCGCCACGTTCCGGAGCCGGCGGGCTCCGGTATTCAACGAGTCAGGGGCAGCGAGCCCCTGACTGGCGAATATGAGCTCCTGCGGCGATTGCCGCAGGAAGCCTGAGGACGGTGCCAGGCAGAGAGATGGTAGTCTCTCTGCCTAGCCCAGACCTTTGTGGGGGGTTAGGTGGGCTCCCCGGGTGCCAGGCAGCACAGGCTGCCCCCCCGGGGGTGCCAGCAGGGGGGCGTATATTCACTACACACGATCGTAATGATCGTGCAGTGAATATATGAATATGTAATGAGCGGCTCGGCTCCGGCGCCCCCTGCTGGCTGCTGTGTAAAAAAAAAAAATATTATTTTTAAAATTAAATATATATTCATGTGCTTACAGCACATGAATAAAAATAGCATGCCCCTCCTCAGAATAAAATTCCTGATTTTTTGACACCAAATGTAAAAAACAAAACACTTTATTTTAAAAGTTCACATTACACTTCACCATAAAAAGATAGCGATTGCTACTCGGTGAATCATGGCGAAAAAAATTGTCATTGAATAGGGTGATTCACCGTTTTTGTCAGAAATTCGCCAAACAGCACAAATTTGCCATAAAAACCTGGCGAATCAGGCTCATTGAATACCGCCCTTAGTGTTTTTCAATATCAGACAACAGTTATTTCTTATTAGCAAGATCTGACAACCAGACACTCTTATTGATAAGACAAAATATACCACACTCACAGTACTCCAAACAATGCTAAATAGTATGTTTTTTTTTTTTTTTTAATTTACAGATTTAAAAAACAGTGGAGGGTTTTGTTTTTATACTTGATTGATATTACTATCACAAAACATTCCTAAATTCATATAAGGTTGTGAAAAACATCATCAGCTTTACTCCATATGTGCTAATGTCCTGTTATATAGAAGGTTGGTAGGACATTACTAGTGAAAAGGTAATGAGGCTTTTCTGTGAACTGTTGTATCACTGCCTTTTGGCCCTTGTTCAAACCTGATTGCAGTAAAAAGTTGTTCTCGAAATGGGCAAAAAAATTCTGCACTGCGTGTGTGTGTCTGTGTGTGTGTGTGTGTGTGTGTGTGGGGGGGGCAGATGTAACATGCGCAGAGTGAGTTGGGTGATCAAATTAACTTTATCATTTAGCTCTTCTGAGCGATATTGCTAATTTTATCTCCCAGTGTGTATGCTGTACATGACAGCATTAACAACCCCCTTCCTAGTCTGTGCATGCATGGGCAATGGAGCCAGGGCTGTTTCTAGAGGCTTGTCCACCACACGGACTGCAGGGATGGATACAGAGGGTGTCAATTGCCTCGCTCCCCTGCCAGCACAAACAACAATCCTTCTGCATCATTCTGGGGTCAGTCTGTGTAACGGACGATTAACACCATCTCCATGCAGGAGACAGGAGGATGATACCACTATAGAGATTTCTTGGAGCATGCACATAGTTGGCTCCCAAGAATCGGAGTATTGCGGTACTGGTAATGAGTGCTGACAGGGTGACAGAATGTGCATATGAGTGCTGGGAGGGTGAAATGACTAATAAAGAGGTTAATCAATGCTGGGCAGGTGAAAGTCATTAGGTACTCAGAGTGGGTGCAAATTGGTGAACAGGTTGATGGGAATCAATTTGTAGGAGCTGTTAGATTAGATAAATGGGGAGGGTAAAATGATGGAATGGAGAGGAATAGATGGGTTATTGAGGTAATGGTTTAATAGGGGGTAAATTGATTTAAGGGGGCATATGCAGGGGCGGATCCAGGATAAAATTACAGGGGGGGCACCATGATAACGCTTCATAAATAGAGACATTGTCTGCCAAAGGCTTGCATAAACATTGACACCATAATGTCCATTACACGTTAAGTTACACGCCATTATGTCCATTATGTATTATGCCAAACACCATAATGCCTATTAAAAATGATGCTACATACAGTATGTGCTGTTTATCTACATGCTCATTGCCAAGGGTTCCATGCTCATTTCGAGTGGTTCCATGCTCATTGCCATGTGGGATAACATGCTCATTGCCAAGGGGGAATACATGCTCGCGGTAAATGGGGGACAGCCGCCACCAGGCAGAAGTGATAGCCAAAACAAGCACCATGAGTCTGCTATCGCTGGGGTGTGATATATTTAGACACACAGCGCGACAGCAGAGAAGTGAAGTGAAGAAGTGATAGCCACTGATAGTGGCAGAGCCTGGCTGTATTCAGGTCCCGGCTATTTCAAATAATACCCCTTTCACACCAGAAAATGCATTCCCAGGTTGGCACCTTTTACACCAGCCTAGACCCTGCATTTTCTGGTGTGAGGGGGAGAGAAAACCACCCCCTCCCCCCCCATTAACCAGTTATCTCATTTAACCGGTTATATCTTCTGAACCAACTGACCC
Source organism: Crinia signifera (assembly GCF_055691185.1). Taxonomy (NCBI): domain Eukaryota; kingdom Metazoa; phylum Chordata; class Amphibia; order Anura; family Myobatrachidae; genus Crinia; species Crinia signifera. The sequence goes on from NC_139219.1 coordinate 227,683,003, forward strand.
ATTTACATGAGACAAGTATCATATTGAAGAACTTTTGAGTGGGCTTTGAATGATTTTAGTCCAGTGAAACTGAAACGTTTGGTTCCAGAGTAATCTGCCCTCAAAGAACATGAACAGCTATGAAATTTACATTTCAAAAATAAAAAATTGGTTAATCCGCAATATCTCTGGAACCGATTGACCGATACGGACCAGCCTGGTATCATATTGAAGGTCCAGCGATTTGGAATTGGATGAGATCATTTGGAAGAACTGGCAGCCGTCGGAACTGGGTGGTGGTCGGAATTAACGGGATGCAGTCAAAATCCCGACAGGGTCAAAATCCCGAATGGGTCATAATACAGACAAGGACAAAATTACGACATGGACAAAATCCCGATATTTAAAATACAGACAAGGACAAAATCCTGACATGGACAAAACCCCGACAAGGTAAAAATACCAAAATATAGAATGTGCAGGTGAAACTGTCAACATGACTTTGGGTCGACAGGTCGCGGGGTCGACATGGGTTTTTACACTGTTTTTTGACCCGACATGTGCCGACAGGCGGTATTTCATGCCCTACCATCCACTAGGGCAGGGCTGGGCAACACCGGCCCTCCAGATGTTGATGAACTACACATCCCAGGATGCTTTGCATTAGTTTTGCTAGGTGCCCATGCTGAAACTGATGCAAGGCATGCTGGGATGTGTAGTTCATCAACATCTGGAGGGCCGGTGTTGCCCAGCCCTGCACTAGGGCGTGGTGGGAGAATAAAATAGTGTGCCAAGCGGGGCACCGTGCCTAAAGCATTGTGAGCGAAGCGAGCGATGCGAGGGGCTGCGGTTCACCTCCAACTGTGTCCATGTCGACTGTGTCGACATTCGGGAAAAAAAACAGTAAAAAAAACCATGTCTACCTCGCGACCTGTCGACCCAAAGTCATGTTGACAGTTTCACCTGCACATTCTATATGTCGGTATTTTGACCATGTCGGGATTTTAAATGTCGTGATTTTGTCCTTGTCGGTATTTTAAATGTCGGTATTTTGTCCTTGTCGGGATTTTGTTCTTGTCGGTATTATGACCCATTCGGGATTTTGACCCTGTCGGGATTTTGACTGTCGGGATTTCATACCGAATCCGAATGAACGGGTCCCATATTATCCTATGGGGAAAAACGTTACAGCTTTGCCAGGAGATATCTCCGGTTCCCAGGTGCCCCGGTGCCCCCCCCTGAATCCGCCAATGGGCATATGTAATAGCATCTGAGAGAGAATCATGGGGATATTCAGGGCCGGCGCCACCACTAGGCAGGTCTAGGCATTTGCCTAGGGCGCCAGCCAATGTAGGGTGGAAGTTCGCCCCCCGTGCAAAGGGGGTACCTGCTGCGCTGTCTGGGGAGCGGGCAGGGGGGTCCATGCCGGCTTCTGACAGGAGCCTGCAGTGGTGTCCTTGCCGTGCGGGTACCTGCGGCGCTGTGTATAAAGCTGGCAGCGGTGGGGGGTCCCTGCAGTGAATAAGAAATAACTAGCGCTATCCCCCGGGCTATTCTGCGGCGCGGGAAGCGCTGCCGGATTTGAAAACACTGGCCGCACGCTGATTAGCTGAGATTCAGCCAATCAGCGTGCGGCCAGTGTTTTCAAAACAGAAGCGCTTCCCGCGCCGCTGCATAGCGCTAGTTATTTCTTATTCACTGCAGGGACCCCCCGCCGCCTCCAGCTTTATACACAGTGCCTGCGTGGCAAGGACTGCTCCCCAGATGGTGCAACAGGTACCCCGGGCACCGGGGCGCTTCCACCCCGACTCGCCTGGGGCGCTCCAATGCTTTACACCGGCCCTGGGGATATTGGGTGCATTGGCATGTCTAACTACTAAGTGTAACTAATGCATGTCTAACTTTTGGTGTCGATTGACTGTCTGACCAGCTGCCTGGAACCCCAACTAAACACCATTAATTAGGAGAATTAGGACACCTCTCTATCAAATGTTCTTTCAAGGGATTAACCTACAGTAGTAGATACTTTGAGTTCATAAACGCTATCTGATACCACACTAATTACCCTCTATAATTACACAATCTGTTTGTGCATAAAACAAACTATTGATGCTTCATTTTTTATGGACTTTGATCAACAAATCACTGAAAATACTGGTGTATTGATTATTGGAAGATTTTATTTATTCTTATTATTTATTAAATATGCATACTGTAAGTCTTCTTTTATCATATTATAATTTTTTTGTATCATTTGATACCACGATAACGGTCGGCAGGCACATGAAAATATAATCGACATACAAAATGTTGACATGGACAAAAGGCCAACATGGACATGGTCGACATGAAACTAGGCAGTGCTCCAAGTGGAATAGAAATTAACACAAACAGCTAAAATAATGTCATTTGGAATTGTTTACATGTAATCCAAAACTAAAACACCCAGTTCTAAACTGACAACAGATCTGCCCTGCTAGGATCAGGGCAGGGTAGGGCGCAGAAGTACGGGCAGGGCCAGCAACAGAATTCTTGGGGCCCCATACACTGATATCTCTGCGGGCCCCCACCCCCTATGCTGGAACATAAACTGGAAGCGCCCTGTGCCCATTACTGGATTGCTGCGGAGCAGGGAGGGAGGGTTAGATTGGGATTGAAAACTAGCCTGGGAAATTTCTCGAAGCAGCCCTATTTCTGCAGCCTGCGCTCAAACAAACTGCCATGCTCCTCACGCTCTAACACACTGACGCTCTACCTCACCCCACGGCCTACACTCTAGAACATTGATGAAATCCCTCAAAGCGAGGCCTGAGCAATCCCTCAACCTGCGCTCGATCACACTGTTGCACTCCCTCACCCTGCGGCCTGCCCTCTATCACACTGATGCCCTCCCTCATCCTGCGATCTGCCCTCTATCACACTGACACCCTCCCTCACCCCATGGCCTGCTCTGTATCTCGCTGACTCGCTTCTTAACCCTGAGGCCTGCCCTCTATCACACTAATGCCCTCCCTCACCAGGGCCTGTTCTCTATAAAATTGACACGCTTCCTATCCCCTGCAGCCTAATCCTGACCAATCTTGCTAGTGTCTAACACTCGTACCCTGTGGATAAACCCTCCAACCCCCCTCCCATCAGCCTAACCCACTATACAGTACATGTATATATATTATGAAAGGAGAGACGTCACTCCGCGTACTTGAAAGTGCAGTAATTTTACTGGATGCCTATGGCGTTTCGGGCCGAGGGACAAATCCTGAAGATGGGCCCCTTAGCCCAAAACGCCGTAGGCATCCAGTAAAATTACTGCACTTTCAAGTACCTGGAGTGACGTCTTTCCTTTCATTATACATTCACCAGTAGATGTCTCCCTGTGTGGAAAGGCACGCGGGCCAAGTAACCATAATATTGCCAGGTGGGAGTGAGTAGTGCAGACTTTGGTTCAGTTTATTTATAAATATATATATATATACACACGCGCGCGCGCACGTGCGCACACACACACACACATCACTCTTACCTTTGAAATAGCAGTGCAGTGTGGCTGGGTGGGCTAGGAAATACAGAAGCCTCACCTCTCACTTTGTTTGCAGACAGCAGCAGCTGCCTGAGCCACCTCTAGCTCCGCCCCTGAGCCCCATGTAGCTCTTCCCCTGCCAAGTCCCATGAATCTCCGCCCCCATGCAGCCCTGTGTAGCATCTCCTTCCTCGGCTCACCCAGCATGGTATTCCGGGCGGACGTGACTTAGAGGGGAGTCAGGGACTCGGGGAGGGAGGGGAATGAAGGCACCGTGCACATTGAGGTACTGAGCAGCAGGCAGCAGCAGGGGGGCATGCTTTGGGCCCCTCAGATCGGCTGTCCTCCTTGACCTTCCCTGTCGCTGGGCCTGAGTTCGGGGATACTAATGTGGGTGGGATGGCTAAAACAGACTAGTGTGAACACTAATTTGGTTCCAATGGAACCCCATATCCTATCTGGGATTTGATTGTACTCATAACTCATATGCGCATAACAGTCCATGCATTCAACTTCACACTGGCTGGCGCCGTTTTACCTTGTATACACCCAAATTATTTTTTCTGTCACCTATGCAAAGTCTCCTTTATTGTTCTATAATTAATTGCTGTTGTACACCTTTTCCTACCTTTACCAGTCTGGTTTTGTAGTGACCAATTCAGGCCTGATCGATAGGATGTGAATCTTCAGAGCCCAGTGATTAGGTAGACACTGACACACACACACACGCCCCCGAACATGCAAATTCCTGCCCATGTGTACGGCTATGCATTTATTCGCAGACGTGCACATGAGGGGAAAACTATACGCAATCACTCACCATCTACTGGTTTTCTCCTCTGTTCGCAGCGCCGAGTAAGCCAGGACTTACTCGACACTGCAATGGCATCAGCGGCCTTGCCTCCCAACGGCAGGGGAATGATTGCAGAAAATGCAGGGTTACTGCTCCCAAAGGGGTTAAGGGTGACAATCACCCTGGACGCAGCCAACCTTCGCTGGCTGCCTTCGCACAGATGGCTCACCCATGAGCACTGCTTACAGTGCGCATGCGTGATTGTCCACTAATTGTGAGGGCTGCAAAGTTGAAGCCCTGGGTTCTGTTCTGAATTGGGTCCTGAGTCTCCTTATACCTTGTCTTCGCATTTGTTCACAACTGTAGCCTTGTACACTTAATAGTATTATTTTATCATCAATGATTTTTATTGATTATAAAATTATATACGGGGTACAGAACAAAGAGAAGGGAATAAAGTAAAAAAGAAAAAAGGGGGTTATGGGGGACTGTGGAGGCATCTGGATAACATCTGGTATACAATTGAGAATACATATTTAACTTCTACATCATTGTCGGGTGGGTCAGCAAAATACATGGAGAACACATTAGATCTAATGTGTTAATACACATTAGAGGTAGCAATATACAAAGATATCTTATCAACATAAGAGCAGCGATTACAAGGGTATAAACGGTCAGGGTAAATCAGTACCATCGTCGGTTTTCTCATTGAGGCTAAATTGGAGGAGGTCACAACTGGTAGACGTAGAGGCATGTTGCTTTCCTTCTCCCTCCGTCATGTATAAATGCCAAGCGTTCCAGCGAACAAGTGGCGATGAGAGGGAATATGAAATTGGCATATATTCTGTTTCCATAAGAAAGTGGAAATTGGTTTTCTGGACAACCTTAATTACAGAAGGAGAGTTGGGTTGTTTCCATTGTTGGGCCAGAGCTGCTCGGGCTGCAATGAGTATATAGTTCAGAACATATCTAGCATGTGCGGGGGTGGTATCTTTCATTATGTGAAGTAGCGCCAATGCAGGATCAGGGGAGAGGGAGATATGTAGCACTGTTTGAATCAGGGAGAATACCTCTATCCAATATTGTTGTATAGTAGGGCAAGACCAGAAAATATGAAACAAGTGTCCCACTTCCCCACAGTTTATCCTGCACATTCTAGAACACGATGGCCAAAAACTGTGTAACCGATCAGGTGTCAAATATAATCTATAGAGCAGTTTAATATGAATCTCAGTGTGGTTGAGACACCTGGACATCGAGTGAGAAGTAAGGAAGATTTTCCTCCATTGGTCGGGGGATAATGTTATGTTTAGGTCCGATTCCCATTTATTCTGGGCGCCTGATTTAGGGACAACAACAGAGTCTAAGAGAGTTTTATACCAGAATGATATATCCCCTGTGGAGTTAGGTAATAGTAATCTGGTGTATATTATTTTGGAGGATGTATCTGAGGGTGTGGATAGTGTGGGGAGTGACTTCCACCAGTGTTGGATCTGGAGGTAATGGAGGAGTTCATGTTACGGTAAGGAGAATTTTCGTTGGATATCTGCAAAAGGCAACAATTGGCTGCCCTCCGTGATATCTCCTATAGTCTCAGCACTAGATGCGATCCATTTTGTTAAATGTAGATTAGGTATCAGTTTCGCCAGGGATCGCAAGAAGATACCGGTTAAGCCTAGAGCAGGAGAGGACATCCCGGCGGAGAGCCCGTCCCACACTTGTAATGATGCCTGGGTAGACGGTAGAAGATTAGGAGCTTTTGGTCGGAGATATTTTGGGATTCTAAACAGGTCAGATACAGGGAGCGGTGTGGTAGCTGATGTTTCAAGGGGAACCCAACATGGTGTGTAATCAGAGTTTGTGTAGTGTTTAATTTGAGCTAATAAGCATGCTTTCTGGTACATAGTTAAATCTGGTAGACCAAGGCCTCCTCTATCCCCTGGCATAATCAATCTTGAGCGGGCTAGTTTCGGGGGTTTCCCTGCCCAGATATATTTAATCATTGTAGCAGTGCAGGTAGCTAGTTCTTTTTTGGGAAAAACGTAAGGGATTGTGAGAAATAGGTACATTAGTTTAGGGAGGAGGGTCATCTTAAAGGAGGCCATACGACCCATCCAGGAGATGTCAAATGCAAGCCAAGAGTTTGTTAAGTTGGAAAGTGAAGTAATGATAGGGGGAGATTCACTTTAAATACTTTAGAAGTTCTGTCGGGAATATTACGGCCCAGATAGCGGATCGAGGTTGTCTGCCAATTGTAGGGGTATCTAGTGCGGAGTGTGTGAAGTGAGTCGGATAGATTGATAGGTAAGGCATCAGTTTTAGTAGTATTTAACTTGTAGTACGATGCCGCACTATATGCATCTAGTATCGAGTGGAGATAGGGAAGTGATGTAATAGGATTTGTGACGAAAAGCAAAACGTCATCTGCAAAGAGGCTGAGCGTGTGGTGGGAGGGACCAATGGTCAGTCCCGGAAAGTTGGTGTCCTTCCGGATGGTGGCCGCGAGGGGTTCGATGGACAGGACGAAAATCAATGGGGATAAGGGGCATCCCTGTCGTGTACCGTTGGAGATGGGGAATGGATTGGAGAGAAAGCCATTGCTGAGGACCCGGGCGGTAGGGGAACTATATAGTGCTAATATAGAAGTAAGTATGCGATCCCTGAAACCGAAGCGGAGCAGAACTTCCCGCATATATGACCAATTTAGGCGGTCAAAGGCCTCCGCATCAAGGGATAACAAGAGGAGGTCTTGGTCTGGGGCTAGGGTATCAATCAAATTAAATACTCTGCGGGTGTTATCTGATGTTTGTCTACCGGGGACAAACCCCGTTTGGTCCGGGTGCACCAGCCGCAGCAAAAATGAGTTTATACACGTAGCTATCATTTTAGCGTACAATTTAATATCGCTATTAAGTAAGGCTATGGCACGGTAATTATTACAATAGGCTGGGTCTTTTCCAGGTTTGGGCAGAGTTATTATACGTGCCTATAGAAATTCCTGTGGGAGGGTACCCAGGGAAGATATTGTGTTAAACAGCTCTGATCGGTGTGGTGTCAAGGTGTCTCGAAAAACTGAATAAAATTTGTTTATAAAGCCGTCAGGCACAGGGGGAGTTGAAAGCCGCCGTGATCTCTAGGGGAGTCCATGGGGCATTTAATGTTGATAGCTGGTCAGGGGTCAGAGTGGGTAACTGGATCTTATCGAGGAATGAGGATATGGAGGGGATGGAGGGCTGGACCGTGGAAGGATCAAGGGATAGATTATATAAGTGTGAATAATATTCGGCGAATTGGTTTGTGATGTCCCGGGGGTTCAATAATTTAGTCTTAGTCGGGGTAAAGATATGTTTGGTCTGGTTTCTAGTCTGTTGCAATCCTAATTTACGCGCAAGCATTTTGCCAGATTTATTACCAAATAGATAAAAATTTTGGCGGAGCCCATTTAACGCGGATTGGGTCTGAGCCATGAATAATTTTTGCAATTGGCTTCGCGTTTCAGAGATTTGTTTTTTAAGGGTGTTGGAGGGAGATAGTCCATTTCTAAATTCAAGGTCTTTGAGTTTGCTTTCTAAATCTTTCTGTCTTTGTATGGATTGCCTCTTGAGTGTGGCCCTTGCCTGAATGGCTGCGCCTCTAGTAACTGCCTTGAAAGCACACAAGTGATTCATTTGGGATGTATCCAGCGGTGAGTTGGTGGAGAAATATGACTCTACAGCATCTGATGATTTTATTTGTCATTGGGTCTTTCAGGAGGTGTAGCGATAAGCGCCATGGGCGGGCCGGGCAATGAGGTGTACTAGATCTCCACTTCCACATCACTGGTGCATGGTCAGACCATGTGATTGGGAGTATATCTATATCCGTGGTTTGTTGCAAGGTTCATTTATCGCATAAAATTATGTCGATTCTGGAGTATGAATTGTGGACAGGAGAGTAGAATGTATATTCACGACTAGAAGAGTTTTGATTTCTCCAGATATCGTATAAGTCAAATTCTGTCAGTAGGTTTCGAAATGCCAATGAGGGGCCGGGTGGGGTGTGGATTTATGAGGAATGGTTTTAGTTGATTTGTCAAGTTTAGGGTCTAACACTAGATTGAAATCTCCCAACACTACTAGAGAGCCTTTAGAAGATTTACGGATTAGGAGACATAATTTGCGCAGAAACGGTATCTGATTGGTGTTTGGGGAATACACACAAACTAAAGTAACTAGTTTGTCATCCAATAGTCCAGTCAAAATGATGTATCTCCCATTTTTATCTGCAATACAAGATTGGAGCACAAAGGTAACATCCTTACTAAATAAAATTGCGACCCCATTGCGTTTGAATGGACCATTGGCAAAGTAACCCACCGGGAACCTGTGATCTTTAAGCAGAGGGGGTTTTAAGGAGGTGAAATGGGTTTCTTGCAGAGCCACTATATGGGCTCCTTGTTTGTGGAAATACGACAGGGCCATTCTACGCTTGTTGGGGGAATTCAGACCTTTACATTTAAGGTAAGAACTTTAGGCATTAGCAATCAGTAGTGAAATATGATGCATAAGAGGGTCTCTATCAATAAGTGTATGTATACAAGGCTGACCGATGACCAATGTATGAGAAAATAAAATACAATATCCAGATGACATAGCGGGAAACTGAACAGAATGTGGGATAATATGTGAGAATGGGGGGTGAGGGGAGAGGAAAAATAACAAAAACAAGGGAATAGAAAAACAAAAGGGTCTTGTATATCGGACCCGCATGACTACTGCAGGGAAAAGGAAAATTTATGCAGTAGTATGAGAAAAAGTGGGGGCGTACCTAAGCAGTCTAACACCGCCACCTGCAAATTCTAAACAAATGCATCATATATGCATGCAACCTACAAAGGGTAAATCTGAACAGGGTACACATATTTGAGTATGAAAGGTTAGGAACAAACAACCAAAGTATTAATACAGAACACACGCTAAGTATTCTGTAGACTGGACCACATGGTCAACACTACGTGAATTTGGTAAAGGGACAACATTCCTGGTAACTTATTATAAACTTAAAGGCACTGTATCGTTTGAAAACACATATTATCATAACTACTAGTACCCACTACAGTAGTGGGAACCCAGTGTCCTGGAAGTCATAGTTACCAATATCGTGGGCCAGGTGGAAAGGAAGTCCATCAGGCCTTCAAGTAGTCACCCACTCAGTGCTGGGGGTCAACTTGGGCTTTGGGTCTGGAGGCCGCTTAACCGAAATGTCCCAATCCAGTAGTAGCTTGACCCCGGCGTCCAAAGATGAAATGCTATATGAAGAAACCTCGTAGGAGACGATGAGCTTCATTGGGAATCCCCAACGATATGGGATCTCATGGGCTCTGAGCGCTGTTGTGATGGGTGCAAACGCTCTTCTTTTGGCTATCGTCACAGCAGAGAAATCCTGGAAAATTTGTGTGCCTCCCATGTTTTCAGAGGCTTTCGGCTCTCTCGCAGCTCGTAGGATGCATTCTTTAGTAGTGTAAAAGTGAACTCGCAGGAGGGTATCCCTTGGGAGCGCCGATGAATGTGATCTATCAGAAGATCTCTATCCTCTGTGTTGGGCAGAAGCCTGCGGAACAGAGTGAGGGCATAGGAATCCAGCTCTGAGTTGGAGACGGATTCTGGGATTCCCCTGATCTTAATGTTGTTCCTACGAGACCTGTCCTCCATGTCTGCAAGTTTAGATCTGAGCGCGTCTAGGTCAGCTTGTTGGCTGTCGAATTATGATATTAAGTCATTGTGGGATGTAACTAGTTCTTCTATTTTCCGCTCCAGATGGTCGGTGCGGTCTCCGATTGCGACAAGTTCTATCTTAACCTCACGGATGGCGGTTGTTAGATCTTTGGTCAATTCAGATTTGAGGGACGCCAGGATCTGACACATTGACTATTCCCGTCACCTGGAGCGGTGGTAGAGAGCTTGGTCTTGGAGTGTCGCCAGGCGTGGCGCGGTCCAGCCGGCCAGCCGGTGTGTTGTTGTGGTTTCTTAGAGGGGAGTGAAACCCTAGACGGCCCGGTCTCTTTGGCTCTACTAGAAGGCATCGCCGAAGGTGTGGAGGTCACGCTGTTAAGGCGATAAGTGTGGCGAGGTCGTTCTTCAGAGGACTTTAGAGGCCGAGACCTATTGTACGAGGTTGCATGCAGGTGACAGATACGGGTGGCGGTATCTAGGAGCGCATAATTACATCAGTGCCGATCTGGTGGGTTGGGAGTGAGTAGCCGGAGAGATGGTGAAACCTCTTGTTTCAGGAGTAGTGGAGGGTATCAGAGGTCTAATGGTAGTAGCCTGGGGTCCACATCACAAATAGCTCTATAATGGGATTACATCCACCAAAAAGATGGCCGCCGCTATAGTGGGGACAGGTTTGATACCTGTATCTTATTAATTCACTGTAGGGGTAGTAGAATGGGGCAGTAGGTAGCAGGGGTCAGGATATAGTAGTGATGGTGTGTTGATGTAGACAGAGGGTGTATAACAAGCCCCAGATATGCAGAGATTGTATCTGTAGGATCAAGCAGGCAGGCTGGATCCAAGATGGCCGCCGCTAAGGAGAAGGGAGAGTAGCCTCCTGGAGCTCCCCGCTGGTCCCCTGGAGCTCTGGTCAGGAGGTGAGGGGATTATGGGGGGCAAAAGGGGTGCACAGCTCACCTTTTGGGGCTGGTGGTGTGCGTTCCAGCGGTCGCGGCGGTCCGTGCGCGGCCGCGATTCGGGTCTGGAGCTCGCCTCCCGGGCAGTCTCATAAATTTAGGCCGTGGCTCCGTCTGTAGCCTAGGCCACAACCCACAGGACGCGATTGTACACGTCCCCGGCTCCGCGGCTTGCACACACTCTGTCCGGGTGGACTGTGGGGAGAGATGGGGCACAGATATGGTGCAATTTGGTGTTTGGCACCAGTATTTGGGGCTAGTTGGCAGGAGCTACGATAGATGCGTCTAGCTCCGTTCCCCGCCAGGCCACACCCCCAATAGTATTATTTTATATCGCTTTTTGGGTGACCAATCAATTCTTTGCAATATTTATTTTCTTTCATTTTATTACATTTTACAACCAACTCTAATAGCAATCATATAACACACTGACAAATGCATAGGGTCCAACATGACCCATTCCATTAGGTACAAAATGCTCTGTTTCTGGACTTCCTTACCAGTGGCAGCTGCAGATGTGAGCCTGCAGCACAGTCCAATATTCAAAAAGGGGAGCCAGACCTACTGCCACCCCAAACATCACTGTCCTGGACTCACTGGCAGTTGATGTGACCACCCCTCTTTGGACTGTGCTGGAGTCCAACCTCTGTAACTGCCACTGGCAGGGAAGTCCAGGAACAGAGCATTTTGTACCTAATGGAATGGGTCATGTTGGAGGGTATGCAAATGTCCTACTCTCAGCTCCAACACATGACAACAACGGCTGAAGCCTACTACACAAAGGTGTAACTACCATAGGTGCATGAGGTGCAGCTGCTATGGGGCCCAGAGCTGAGAGGGGTCCACATTGCCTGTCAAAGTATCATGTGCTGTATACATTTTTCAGCATTAAGTGATTAATAGAGGCCCTTACAGACTTTTGCTATGGGGCCCACAGGTATCTAATTACGCCACTGCTACTACAACCTGAAAACAAGATGACACCTGGGGTGAAATGTAATAGGATGAGAGATTCAGAAAGGGAGAGATTTGGTAAGAAATCTCCAGTTTTTTTAAAGTGGCAATCATTGACACAGCAAAATCACACTGGTTTTGCTGTGTAAATGATTGCCACTTTAAAAAAAGTGGAGATTTCTTACCAAATCTCTCACTTTCTGAATCTCTCATCCTATTACATTTCACCCCTGATTGGCTCTCTAACACTTTCAGTGTGCTCATTTTCTGCATTTAAATGAAGAAAAGCTAAGTAATATTAACCTACTGTAAGCAAGTTGTGTTTCGTTTTTTTTTTTTGGTTATTTGGCAATAACATTTGATATAATACAGATAAATTATGTATTACATTCTTGATTTTATTATTTTCTCATTGATATATCATGATATACTACTTTAAAGTGGTGTTATGAGTCATCGATATTCAAAAATACACCTTTTTGAAAAGGTTTCCACAAATGTAGATTTTTTAAATTGAAACCCTAACAGTATTTTAAATTGAATAATGAAGTGTGTGTAACTGACAATAACTTCTATTTTCCTCTGACTCGCATTAATCTCCAAGTTGCTGCAGCATTGCACTAAGCCAGGGGTTCCCAATCTTTTTCTAATCACGGCACCCTAGAGTATCAGAATTTTTCCAAGGCACCCCTCGGCCCCAAAAAATATATGTCAAACGAAGTAGATTGTGTTTATATGTGCTTCTTAGGTTCAGTTATGTGGTAAAGGGCAGGATTTGGTTCTGATTGTATACATTTTATGATTGGCAGCCACCAGCACTGGTTTTGTCCAGAAATAATTGATCATAAATAATTTGAATTGGTCCTGGACGACCAACCCGAGGCACCCCTGCAAGTGTCCCGAGGCACCCCAGGGAGCCTAGGCGCACAGTTTGGGAACCACTGCACTAAGCTGTCCTTACCTTTTTTATCTTTGTCCAGTAACTAACCTCATGTGAGTTACTTCTGGTGAGTCGTGTGCTGTGAGGGCTCAAGAGGAGTATGAGGCAGCAGCTAAGTCCTGGTATAGGTAGTCCGGGCCATTTCCCATTTCCCTGTGGGCCGGCCCAAAACTCTGTAAAAACGGGCCGGCTGCGCCCCCCCCCCCTGACTGTCTGGGCACTTTGCCCACATCCGAAATGGCGATAGCGCACAGCACCTCCCATGGACCTTCATGTGCTGCGTCAGCGGGTTCCCAGCTCCCGTTCCCCTGGAGGCAGCAGAAAGGACTGGAGCAGGTGAGCCCCCCGCCCCGCATTACAAGCACTGCCGCCGCCCAGCTCCCCCCTTGGCATTACATCAGCGGCCGCCCCCCCCCGCATCCCCGATTACATATCCCCCGCCACCAGAAACCCCCCCCAGGCCTCTGCCCCCGCCGCCAGCACCCCCCGCAGACCTGCCGCCAGCACCTCCCCCCTCCCCGGGCTGCCGCTGCCGGCACCCCCCCCCCCCCCAGACCTGCTGCCACCACCATTTTTTTAACAATTGATTACTACACATTGTGTTTTTTTTTTTTTTTCTAAAATGGGAGTTCTATTGAAGATCGGATGTTTCTATGGGCCAATCAGATTCTACCTATTATCTTCTAGAAGGTGCTGAATAAATAAAAAGTAGATTCTGATAGAGACAACATACCATCTTAAATAGAACTCCCATCTAAGTAAATAAACCCCTGTGACTCTAAGCACTTACATTATTAACATGGTGGCATGGCCAGGCATTGTCACACACAACTTTATTTATAAATAATTAACTTTTTTTCCTGTTATTTAACAATTGAAAACATTACTTATATTATTAATGCAGTGTTAGAGCTTGGGGCCAGATACACTAAGCTGCAACCAATCAGTTCCTGTCTGACATTTTGGAACATGAATCATAACTAACTTTGTGGCACATGTATTAAGTGTGGTAAAGTGGTAATGAAATGGTGATAACATGGAAAGTGATTTTCTCTTTCAAGTAGCAAGTGTACTGTAAATCCTCAATTGGCTACACTTATTATCAGTCACAATACCATTATCAAGCTGTACCTTTGGGACTTCCTTATTACTAAATAATCTATATGTATCCTTGAAATTGATACCATATACAATAAGAATGCAATTCAAAGATTGTTACTGCTTTTCACTTTCCAGTTCTGTGTCATTCAGCCAGTACAATTCATCATTGCATATTCCTTCTGAAAGACTTTGATTCCCTTTTGCGAGCACATGCCATAACATTGCCTTGCTTTGTGGGCTTCATAATGTGAACAAGTTGCTTTCAAGACTAGGTTCATATAACAGATTATTTACTAAAATGAATTTGGTGAATGTATATCAGACTTGGAAATAAAGGTAATTTCCCCCTATTCATAGGTCATATGCAGTGATGTTACAATAGAGAGTGCAGAGCTTCTATGGGGACCAACAGCTTAGGGGGGCCCCAAAAGCAATCCTACTACACCAGGGGTGGCCAACCGGTCAGAGGTAAAGAGCCGAAAAATATCAGTCGTCAAGCCAAAGAGCCAACATCATGCTGAAGGCGCGCGCGCCAAAAAGGGGCGTGATCGGGGGAGTGGTCAGGGGCGTGGTCATATGACACAAGGAGAGTGGCCACATGACAAATCTTTATGCCCCCAGTGCCAGATATGCCAACCAGTGCCAAACATCATATGCCCCCCACAGTGCCAAACATCACATGCCCCCCACAGTGCCAAACATCACATGCCCCCCACAGTGCCAAACATCACATGCCCCCCACAGTGCCAAACATCACATGCCCCCCACAGTGCCAAACATCATATGCCCCCCACAGTGCCAAACATCACATGCCCCTCAAAGTGCCAATCATCACATGCCCCCCACAGTGCCAAACATCACATGCCCCTCAAAGTGCCAAACATATGCCCCCCACAGTGCCAAACATATGCCCCCCACAGTGCCAAACGTCATATGACCCCACAGTTAGGAAGCTGGGCCCTCCAGCACAGGTGTTGCCCACAGTGCAACACCTATGCTGGAGGGCCCAGCTTCATAACTAAAGGGCCCACCTAGAGGGCCAGGAGGGCCCAACAAACAAATGAGCCACGGGCCAAGAGGGCCCGACTAATGCGCACACAGGCCAGAAGGGCCTGAATTTGCCCACGGGCCTAGTGCCCGACACCCGGTGGTCTAGGGTGGATGGAGGGTAGGAGGCCAAAGGCCCCTACCTGGTGTTGGGAGAGGCCGCTGGGGGGAGCTTCGTCAGCTCTTTTGCTTCCCACCCCCGCTGGCCTCTCCGGGAGCCATCTTCTTTTTTCTTGCAGAAGGCGCCGGAGATCTTCTGTCTTGATCCCGGTGTCTTCTGCGGCGCCGGAACTCTTCTCCCCGCCGCCGTCTTCTGCGCCATCCTCCGGTGGCTTCTCGCGTCTTCAGGAGCGCTCCTGCGCTCCGCCGGCGTGTAGAAGACTTTTCGCCCTCCCGCTGGCGTCTGATGTCAGACGCCGGGGGCAGGGTGGAAACGGCGCGGCGAGCGCTGATTGGATCGCCGCGGTCGTTTCCTAATGGCCGCCAATGCGGCGTTTTGAATTTGGCAGCCGAATTGGCGCCAAATTCAAAACCCCGCTTTGCAGACGGGAGGCTGGAGCCGCAAGTTACAGCGCGGCGAGCCGCATGCGGCTCGCGAGCCGCGGGTTGGCCACCGCTGTACTACACCCTCTAAAAATTGTATTTTATTTTTTATAATGCCAGCTTCTGTGAAGGATCCGTGGCATGGCAGTAACAGTGTACTTACTGGGAGGGAGGGGGAAGCCACTTGTTCTAAAAAATCTGGAATAATAGAAACGCCTGCAGTAGCAGCAAGAGGGGTGCGTGGCTGACAGAAGTACAATACGTGCACGTCCATCAGCCATGCAGCCCCAGCGCAACTATATACTTTTCCTATCAGGTCATGGCCTGAAGTCATTAAAAATAAAAAAAATGTCAATAATATTTTTTAGAGGTTTCAGTGAGATTGCTTTTGCCCCAAGTCTGTTGTTCATGCCCCCATATGGTGCTCTGGCTGTTTATCTGTCCATATATGTCCCCTCCTGTCCATCCACCCCCCTCCCATATGTTCCTCTATGCCTCTACCGTTTATGCCCTCTCACTTCTGTCCACTCATTTCCTCTCATTTATAATAATCTGATAACCATCAGCTCATTAAACTTGAGTAGGTCAAATTTTGTTGTGACAAACTGAAGCATTGGGATGATTCCCTCATCCCAATGCTTCATGAGTTCATGAGTTGTGCTCTATTCCCCCTATGCTGCCATTTGCAGATATATATATATATATATATACAGAGGGGTCGGGTTGGTACTCACCACGACTGGTCAGCTTCGCTGCGTGCCTTTGGTAAAATAGCATATAGACAATGTTCCCAGGTAGGTAAACAGAACTTCCCCAGAAACGAGCATGTCACTGCAGCTTTGATCCAAATAGCATGTTTATTACCTCAACATTTCAGGGCTACAACCCTGTTTTCAAGAGGAACACAAAACACAATACACAACTCTCAACTTATAATAGAGTCTCCTCCAATCAGAACTCCCGGTCTTAGACCGCACACCTGATGCTAAGTTAGCCGCTGGAGCTGACAGTGGAATCCACCCACCAAACGGCTACGCTAGCAACCAGCGTAGCGTCCTGCCGGTGTGTGGGGTGGGGTGTGTGTGTTTTTGTGTGTGGGGGGGTGTTCTGAGTACCCAGAAACCCACCTAAAGCTACATAGGAGTTAGCAGTGTGTCTTCAGAGTAGTGTTGGGCATGTAGCTGGAAAAATTGGCAGCGTTGTGGGAGTGGGGGAGTAGAGGTGAGGGACTGCTATATCTCCCGCAGTCTCTCCATTACTGTCTGCATGCCACAGTGATCGGTAATGGAATACACTATCATACCTACAGCCGGATTAAGGAGGCGGTCCAGTGCTGTCACCCGTCTTCAGCCTTTCCTGGCAGAAGCGGCAGCTGTATAGTGCCTGAGAAGGGAGAGACAGAGGTACCGCACAGCTGCAGGACATCACAAAGCCGTCAGCATGGAACTCACTACACATCCTCCCGCGGTAGCATGCAACACTCCCTCTTAATCCAGCCCTGAGTGACTGCCCTGCTTACAGATGCCAGCCAGATTTCCAGAAAGCGGGGAGAATGCCTAGGACCCCTAGTCATTTTGTCCCCCGTATTTTGGGAACCAGCCCCGGACCTGGAGCCTGGGGCTGGTTGTTAAAAATCGGGGAACCCCTATTTGTCGGGTTCCCTGATTTTTAATTACTGGCCCCGGCTCCTTCAGCCTGGTGCTGGTTATAGCTGTGGGGGGGACCCCACGCCGTTTTTTTTTAAAATGTATTTAATTTTTCTATTTTTTTACACACTGCAGCCTGCACGGATCTGACTGATCCGTGCAGACTGCCAGAAACATTCGTATTAGCGGCCGTATATATGTGCCGCTAATACGAATGGTTACACCATCGGAGGGTTACAAAGCAGTCGTATATGACTGCTTTGTAATTTCCCCTCCGGAACACGACTCTGCATACGACTAAAACAGTCCTATGCAGCCGTAGGGGAAATACCAATACGAAAACTAGGTTTTTCATATTGGTAAATTTCCCCCACTATTGCTAGAGGTTATGTTACCAAACCTCCTTTAAGTAGCTGTTAAGTTGTTACTGTGTACAATTGATTTGTATCAGATAAGCATATCAGAGGTGAAGAAGGATCCTCTGTGTTTTAATGGGGTGATGTGGCCGCCACTGATTACCTGATGTCAAGGACCTGTGGTTTTGTAATCTCTGTGAGCTTCCGTGATGTGCCGGGGCGGCGCAGTGTATCGGCAACAGTGATGCCGGCACTGCCATGTTGTGTACAGTGTCCTCATCCTGCAAATTATGTCCCGTGTGATGTAGGGGATGTGCGGCACGATGTAGAGGACATAATATAGACATTGAAATTGAAATTCTGAGGTAATTAGATGCTTAGGCATTGACATGGATAAGTAAGGAGTGCGGGGGAAAGATGAACATATTTTTTTTAAACAACATTTTATATAAAATGGATATATAACATAGATACCTGCCTCTGGGACATATGTACTAAGGCTTTTAGAGAGAAAGAGGGGTGAGAGTGCCAACCATGATTGATTGTTAGTTTATCGCTATCAAAATTTTAGTACATTTATCACTTTATTTAAAGAAAAACTGTTATTAGGTATGCTTCATATATTATTTGGGTATTATAGTACATAAAAACATTTTTTTCACATAATGTAACATGTATTTGATAACCAAAAGATGTAATCTCAGGCTGGATCACCACTACCCTGATGCAAAGGGTCTCTCCCTCCATCTATTTCTGTGTAAGGCACACTAAAGCCACCTGACTACCTACAGTATACTACACAGTGGCGTAACTAAAGGGCCGCAGCCCCCGCGTTGGCGGGGAGGCGCCGGGGGTCTGCGGGCGCTGTTGTTTCTTCGCCAGCTCCCCACTGCTTGTGGGTGCAGCGGGGAGCTGGCAGGGGGGTCCGTGCGGCGCGGGGGTACCTGTGGTCAGGGACTCGGGAGAGCCTGGAGGTCCCTGTGGCGCTGATTATGAGTTGCCGGGGTCCCTGCAGCGAAGTGGAAATACTGCGCTACCGCCATGCGGCGGCGCGGGAAGCACTTCTAACTGGGCCGCGGCCGCACACTGATTGGCTGAGATTCAGCCAATCAGCATGCGCCCAGTGTTTTCAGAGTCAGAAGTGCTTCCCGCGCCGCCGCACGGCGGTAGCGCAGTATTTTTTCCCACTTCGCTGCAGGGACCCCGGCAACTCATAATCAGCGCCGCAGGGACCTCGAGGCTCTCCCGAGTCCCTGACCACAGGTACCCCCGCGTCGCAATGTACGAACTGAGAACAGTCTTTTAATAATTGTTTAAAGATTATAGTGGATCAGGAATTACCTCATTAGATCAGTGTGTTTATTACAGGCTTGCTCTATCATAAAAGCATGCAAGTTGTACTGATTTCAGAACCATGAGTCATGAACTTGTTCAATTACCATGACCAAAGTAACAAAGACAAAAACATTTTTTTTTCAAATAGATGCCCTATGAAAAGGGGCGTAACGTAAACTTTATGGATCCTATAGCAACAACATAAGCCCCCCTGACCCAATCAGCCTTTGTCACTACAATGCCCCTTAGGGGAGTGAGATAGAAAGATGGTGTCAAGGAGAGAGATAGGGAGAGGGAAAAAAGAGAGGGTGAAAGAGATAGAGGGTGTTCATGGAAAAAGAGAGAATGAGAGAAAGAGAAGACAGTGTCAGGGAGAAAGAGCTGAGTGAGTGTGAGAGAGAGAGAGTGTTTGGGGGAGAGGGTGAAGAGAGATGGAGAAGGAGTATGCAGAAGAGACACTAAACTACAGCACAGGATGGGGGTGAAGGCATAGATGGGCAGCATGGATGGGTACACAGGGGCATAAATGGACAGATGGATGGAAATAAAGGGGGCACAGGTGAATTGAAGGGAGAGGACATAATCGGTAAGTAGTAAATAATGTGTTATATGAACCTAGTCTTGAAAGCAACTTGTTGCCATTATGAAATCCACAAACCAAGGCAATGTTATGGCATATAGAGGATACGAACTACAGTATGGCCATTATTGTAGTTGTCTCGCAAGGCTGCAAGTCCACCAGACGCCGCCCGCACAGCCACCCGCTCCCCCCCCCCCCCTCGCACGCTGCATTCCCCTGCAGGTATGTGAATGGATGTTTTGCATTAACATCCATTCGCAGCCTTTCGTGCCGGGACAAATATCATTCGATGGTCGCCGACCAGCGAATGATTTTGCAAGCGCTCGCAGATCTGAGACACCTCTGTGGTATCTTAGACCTCCTGGCACCCTGTGGGGGAAGTGGGCGGGCAGCTGACATCTGCTGACATCAACTGCCCATCCCCTGCACCCGGGTCATCTGCGAATTACCATGAGAATACCCAGCATTTTCATGGGAATGCCCATGAACACATGGCCGTGGCCGCTTGCACAGTGGCATAACTGTAGAGGGTGCAGGGGATGCAGCTGCTATGAGGCCCGGGAGCTTGGGGGGCCCAAAAGCCCAGCAGGTAATACCCTGCACCCTCTTCAAGTTGTTAAAAGAAACATTTGTTTAACTTTTCAACTTTGTCAGTGGCTGTAGTCTCCTCCCCACCTTACCGCTGCTGTGTGCAGAGATCCATTAGCTGGAGAGCAGGAGACCCGACACTAGTCCGACCCGGCAACAGTGCGCGAGACTCGGTGTGGAGAGGTGACCCGGCAAAGATGTGGCCACGGTGCATGGGGGGATCCGGCGGCGGTGACTGAACCAGCATAGCTGCGGAGCGGCAATGTGGCCGCAGTGTGGGCGGGATGTACTAAGGGGAAAATGGGGTAAAACCCCAGTTTTAACCCATTTTCCTATGTATTAAAACCCTGCCGCCATGATACCGCATAGTAGGGTATCGCCACCTTTGGATGGCGATACCCTATGGAAGCCTATGGGCTTCTTTTCGCCGCCCGACACATCCGCCACAAACTTGCCGACCCTCCTCTCCCCCTCCCTTTAGATTACCTTAGTCCAGGCCCTTCCTCCCCCTAGTAAAGCAGCCGGATGTCCTTCCGGCTGCAGGGCGGAGGAGGAGGCGCCGGGGACAGCTAAGAAGGCTGAGGTACAGCTATCGCGGGGGCCTCCGTCACCGCACTGCGATGCCAGCCGCATATGTTAGTACATATGCGCTGGCATTGCGGCGGGCAGGTGGCGATGTATATTAATACATTCCGCCCTGTGGGAGAGACCCAGGGGCAGTGTGTGGGACCCTGCAAAGGTGCAGATGTGCAACACGACCAAGGTGCGGGAGAGACCCAGCGGCAGTGGATAAGACCCGGCAGAGATGTTTGCAGAGGGGCAACGTTGCGACAGAGTGGGAGAGACTCAGCGGCAGTGGGTCCCAAAAGTGGAGGGAGATCAGCTGTGAGCAGGTAGCTAATGAAAAATCCCGATGCTGGTTTCACTAGAGGAAGAGGGGGGGGGGGGATAGGGGCTCGAGAGAGGTACATAGTGTCACAGCCTGGCTCTCCTTCTATTTTGCACTATCTTCTCTCCTCCTGCCTCTCCGCTTTCCCCCCAACTCTCTCTCTCCCTCCCAACTACCTACCCCCTCACTCTCTATCTTCCAGTCTCTTTCTCTATCTCCCTCTCATCACCTTCCCTCACTCTCACCCCCATTCTCTTTCACCCCCATCTCCCTTACTCCCCCCCTTTCCATCTCTCTACCTTCCTGTCTCTCTTTCCTCTCCCCGTCTCTCTACCCAACCCATCTTGCTCCCACCTACCCCTGTCACTCTCATCCTTTTCACTTTCCTATACTCTCTCTCACCCCTCTATCTTCTGTCTTCTATCTCCCTCTGCTCTCTCTCTCTCTCTCTCTCTCTCTCTCTCTCTCTCTCTCTCTCACTGTACCCTCTTTCTCTCAATACCTCTCTGACTTCCCCTCCATCTCTCTCTCTCACCTCAATTAATCCCTCTCACTGGCCCTAGTCTTTTTCACCTTTATATCTCTGCCCCTGACCTCTATCACAATGCTTTACCCTCTTCTATCTTCCCTCTCCCTCCTCTGTCTCTCTTCTTTACCCATTCTCTTTTATCCAAGAATCCCTCTCTCTCCTGACCACCCCTCTCTATTTCTCATGCCGCTCTCTTTTCCAGACACCATATTTGTATGCTCACTCCCTCGCTATTTCTTCTGCCTTCTTAATGGGCAGAGGTGGGGGGGCCCCTTTCAAGATTTTGCTATGGGGCCCACAAACTTCTAGTTATGCCCCTGTGCTCACACGCAGCAGCTGCACATGCCCATAAATGACTATACGCATGCACGGTCGCAAAAAATCGCTACCCTACGAGTACACACAGGGGAATGTGTAAATCAGAATATGGGCCTATGTCATCGCAAAAGGGAATCAAAGTCTTTCAGAAGGAAAATTCAATGATGAATTGTACTGACTTTATGACACGGAACTGGCCAAAAGTGCAAAGCAGTAATGATGTTTGAATTGCATTCCTATTGTATATGATACCAATTTCAAGGATAAATGGTGATTATTTTGTAATAAGGAAATAGCTAAGGTACAGCTTGACAATGGTATTGATAGGTTGAACTCGATGGACTAACGTCTTTTTTCAGCCTTAATTACTATGTTACTATGTATTGTAACTGATAACTAGTGTAGACAATTCAGGATATACACTTGCTACTTGAAAGAGGAAATGAGGAAATAAATTCCAAAATCCAGCAGGGAAAGAGATCAATCCACTTGTGTTGATCAAGGTGAAAAATTAGCATTGAGAACTCAGAGAGTATCCAGAACAGAAAAGTAATAACTCCCCTCTCTGGCGATCTCCCCTCCTGGAGTTTATACTGATGCGCAATCTCCTTCCCCACATCCGGCTGGACTGGGCATGCGCAGGACCTCGCTACTCACGCAAGATCCCCAGCTCAGCCCAGAGCTAACAGCAGGGACAGTGCTGTCCCTGCTGTTGGGATAGGGCTTTGCCAGCCTGCTGCTGGTGAAGCCAAAAGCAGCAGCTTGTGTAATGGTCAGCAATGCTGACCTTTCATACATTTGGCCTGCTATCTTTTAGATAGCACCGCCGATATGGACAGTGGCGCATAGCACCCCTGTCCTTTACTGCATCCCTTCTCCTTCATACATGGGGGAGAAGCGGTATCAGTGCACATAGCATGCGCTTATACCCCTTCTCCCCCATAACGATCTTTCATACATCTGCCCCATTATCTGTTAAAAATGCCAGCATCGCTCACAGTGACTGTTCTTCTTTTTGATGCAATATTTAAGTAAACTTCAATTAATTGACTTTGCTGTATTTGTGTTTATTTATATAAAAGAACAGTCGCTGTCAGCAATGCTGGCATTTTTAGTATATATTTTAAAGGATCGCTCACAGCAATGTTGTCACTCAAAGGGATAAGCATGGTAAAGTGATAAATTGGAGATAAAACAGTGATAAAGTGGAAGGTGATAACCCATCAACCAATCAACTTTGTTTAAAAAATAACAGTTAGGAGTTGATTAACTGTTGAATATATGTAACCAATAGCTCTAAATTCTATTATCATGTAGTGTTTAAGACTGGTTACTAATGCCAATATCACCCCTCCAGGACCGGCGCCACCACTAGGCAAATCTAGGCATTTGCCTAGGGCGCCGGCCACTGGAGGGCGGCATTTTGCCCCCCCCCCGTGCCGCCCGGGTACCTGTCCTGCGGCGCTGTGTATTTAAAGCTGGCGGCGGAGGCAGCGGGGGTCCCTGCAGTCCATTAGAAATAATGAGCGCTGAGCGCCGGGTATGTTTTGGCATTTACTATGGGAATGCGATGTGGTAAAGGAGTTTTGGTACAAAGTATTGCAAACTCTGGTGCAAACCGGTATTCCGGAAACCTTTCTGAATTCAAAAAGCTGTATCCTGTCCATCTGTACGGACAGTGCCCTGAATAAATATGATAAACTATACGTATACAATATCTGTGCACTGGCCAAAATGATGATAGCAAGAACATGGCTATCTAAGGATGGTCCTGACCTTGCTGCATGGTTCGCACTAGTTAACTATACGAGCACACAAGAGAGATATATATATATCTAGGCAGAAAAAAGTTAAGCACATATCTTAACATATGGCACAGATGGTTGGAGTCAACCTTTGTAAAACTTTAACACATTAGTAAGCTAAATTAAACACGATATAAAAACTGGGGGACTTTGATTCCCTCTCATCCTCACCTCCCCTTTTTTTTTTTCCTCTTCTTTTCTTCACTCCCTACCCCTCTCCTTCACTCACTACTCCCCCACTTTCTCCTCCCTCATAATAAACCTTTTTTTTTTTTTTTCTTCTCTTTTTTTTCCTTCCCTTTCCTTTGCTTAAATAGCTGTATCACGTAACTTAAGCAAATTTCACCGACTGTGCCGTGCCATACAGCAAGGTATAACACCTATATTACCAGATATATGCGCCACTAATCTAAAAACTACCCTGTCTAAGCCATGTCTCCTCATTGGCTAAAGGGTAAATATATGTTGTAAAAGTAAATCCATAGCAGTGTCTTCCTTTTTTCGTTGTTTTGTTCTGTAATGTATTGTAATGTTCTTAGTAATGTCTGTACTGTTAATGTATATTACTCAGTCATATAACTACAGTCAAATGTAATCAACATCAATAATGTAAACCTGTTATATGCTGATGTACTTTTTAATTGTGCATTTAAAAAATAAAAAAATAAAAAGTAAAAAAAAAGAATGGCACAAAAAGTACAGTTGTTACCAAGTCTTTTTTTTTACTTTTTTATTGAAAAAAAAAAAAAAGAAAAAAAAAAGAAATAACGAGCGCTATCCGCCAGGCTATGCGGAAGCGCTTCTGTTGTGAAAACACTGGCAGCACGCTGATTGGCTGAGATCAGCGTGCGCCGTGCTGCCAGTGTTTTCACAACAGAAGCGCTTCCACATAGCCCGGCGGATAGCGCTTGTTATTTCTAATGGACTGCAGGGACCCCCTCTGCCTCCGCCGCCAGCTTTAAAAACACAGCGCTGCAGGACAGGTACCCCCCCCTCCCCCGGCACCGGGGCGCCCCCACCCCGACTCGCCTGGGGCGCTCCGGTGCCTTGCACCGGCCCTGCACCCCTCCCTTTCATGCATCTGAGTGTTATTACTAAACTAATCAAGCATCTACCACTATATATATATATATATATATATATATATATATAGACTCAGTACAGTGAGATAATCATGGACACCCATCAGGCAGATACAACAAGGCAATACTTTACACGTCTCCTCGACGGCCGTTTCGGCGCACACAGCGCCTTCATCAAGAGGGGTCATCAAGACACTGAGCCAGAGACCTAGAATATAAGAGGTGTACAGAGCCATACTCACCTGCGCATCGTCAGCTCAATCACGGGGATCCGGCGCTCACATCCAATCACCCACTCGCGCGTCACCGCAGTAAGCACCAGCCGCACGCATGAACAGGAAGTCCATACGGCGGTGTGGAACTAAAGTGCAGCGTCCGTCGCGGGGGGAAGGCAATGTGGTTCCTGGTCCCAGGAAGTGAGCCGGGTCGCAGGTTGTTGCCATGGAAATCCGACGCCAATATATGTATCACGTATAAGCCAAGATGTAGCCATAGTAACAGCAGAAAAATGCTAATACAAAGAACTTGTGTGCCAGAGGAGACATGCAAAAAAAATTGACATAGCAATAAGTCAATAAGCGAATAACACCTATATGACGCATAACACACTAAATAGAACACTAAATATAATGGAGGACATCGGAAGCGGTAAATAACAAATAAAGCAATTAAACACTGTAATTACTTAATAAAAGGGGAAAAAGAGAACTCTTCATTTAAGCCAACCGGTCTCATGCAATTGAGCTCATAGATCCAGTAGCATTCTTTTTTCATTAAAAGACCATGTCTGTCACCACCTCGCCTCAACGGAGGCACATGTTCGATGGGCATAAAGGCAAAGTCTTTAATGGAATGGCCCATTTCGACAAAATGCCTTGCTACCGGAGGGGTGCTGGCATCAATCTTCTGATAGGCCTTCTTAATTGAGGACCTATGTACTCCAATTCTCTCCTTTAACATTCTCATTGTTTTGCCGACGTACAATTTGTTGCACGGGCACTGAATTAAGTACACAACGTACTTTGTATCACAGTCCATAGCATGCCTCAAGTTGTATCTTTTGCCTGTTATGGGGTGTATAAAGACAACGGTTTTGATTATGTGTCGGCAATTGACACATCCGGTGCATTTCTGTGAGCCAACTGGCCTGGAAAGCCAACTTCTCTGATCGATTTTAGGACTAATGTCCGAGTAGGTCAACTGTTGTCTAAGATTTTGGCTTCTCTTGAAGCAGAACATTGGAGGGCTCTGACACACCTTCCCCATGATTGGGTCTGTGCGTAAAATGTGCCAATGTTGCAGAAAGGCTTCCTTCATGGCCTTAGACGCTGTAGAATAGGTGGTCACAAAATGTAGCCTCTGTTCTTTTTCTTCTTTGACTTTAGGAATCAACAAGTCAGACCTGGATAAACTCAGGCATTTGGATTTTGCTTCGTCCACTTCTCTGTGGTCATATTGGCGATCAGTGAATTGCTTACACATATCAGTCAACACACCGTCTAGTGCTGCTCTATCAGACGTGATGCGTACTGCTCTTAATAATTGAGAAAACGGTAATCCGCGTTTATGCGGCTGGGGATGAAAACTGGATGCAAGTAAAAGAGTATTTTTATCGGTTGGCTTTTTGAAGAGTGACGTGACAAAAGTCCCATTTTTGATGGAAATCAAAACATCAAGAAAATGTAGGGATGTAGGACTATAGCTCGAAGTAAATCGAATTTTCCCTGGAATGGAATTAAAAAAAAATACAAAATCGTTGAGAAGCGTCTCAGTGCCAGTCCAAACAAAAAACAAATCATCAATATAACGAACGTAACAACTAATGAATTTGGAAAAAATGGAATGGGAAAGCAAATACCGTTTTTCATATTGAAACATAAAAAGATTGGCGTACGATGGGGCCATGTTAGACCCATTATATTTAGTGTTCTATTTAGTGTGTTATGCGTCATATAGGTGTTATTCGCTTATTGACTTATTGCTATGTCAATTTTTTTTGCATGTCTCCTCTGGCACACAAGTTCTTTGTATTAGCATTTTTCTGCTGTTACTATGGCTACATCTTGGCTTATACGTGATACATATATTGGCGTCGGATTTCCATGGCAACAACCTGCGACCCGGCTCACTTCCTGGGACCAGGAACCACATTGCCTTCCCCCCGCGACGGACGCTGCACTTTAGTTCCACACCGCCGTATGGACTTCCTGTTCATGCGTGCGGCTGGTGCTTACTGCGGTGACGCGCGAGTGGGTGATTGGATGTGAGCGCCGGATCCCCGTGATTGAGCTGACGATGCGCAGGTGAGTATGGCTCTGTACACCTCTTATATTCTAGGTCTCTGGCTCAGTGTCTTGATGACCCCTCTTGATGAAGGCGCTGTGTGCGCCGAAACGGCCGTCGAGGAGACGTGTAAAGTATTGCCTTGTTGTATCTGCCTGATGGGTGTCCATGATTATCTCACTGTACTGAGTCTGGATATTTTTCATTAAATGAATATACATTGAATTTCATTCCTATGACTGGTGCCAGTTGTTTTGTGTGCTCTGCAGCATCTTAACAGGACTATTCTCTATTCAAGTGTGACCTGGCACGGTCCATTCATTCAAGTCAGCGGGTGCGACTGCTCTTTGGACTATATATATATATATATATATATATATATATATATAGTGGTCTCGAATGCCCGGCACTCCTGCAAATGTCACTTCTTATGACCCGGTGCCCTCCTAGTGGACTTGGTGGGTCCTTGTAGAGTCAAGGATGGAGGTAGGCGGCACTCTCGGATTTTCAGTGAAGCAAAAAACTTTTATTGTGACTCCAACATGTTTCGGGCATAGCCCGTCCTCAGGGAACAATTCACACAGTGTAATGTGATCAAATAAATACCAAACGCTATACAGGAAAACCCGCCCCCGCCTCATTAGCCCCTTACATCACTCACCTGTGGGCTCCCCTGCTGGCTGTCTCACCCGTCCGCCATCACCACGCTTTGCTGGCTCAGACACCATAGTTGGAGCTCCGTCGCCTCTCAGGCTTCTGGCTTCTCTCTCTGATGTCATCAGCCCTTGCCTCGCGCTGTGGAATGCACAGGGAGTCCAAGCCTCGTTCTGGGTGCCGCTTCAGGGATGTGTTGTCTAGGCAACTGGGCGCTTCTGTAAAACAAAAACAAAACTCGCATAAAACAGTGCATTAAAAACGTGAAATAAGAGACCTGTGAAGGTCAATTTAAGAGACACCTATCTGGCATCATGTACTTGCTGCAGTTTTTTTTACTGCAGCTGTGCAATAAAAGGTGTAAAAAGGTTACAGCACATATAACATACAATTAAAATGGCACAGCAGATATGAGGCAGGTCAGGTTTAACTTGTTATAATAATCTTCTTCACAAAAGGACCTAACCTGTCTCTAGCAACACTTAAAATGTACTCAACTTTTAAATAACTTATTAAATAAAATGTTGTAACCGTGTTGCTCATTCAGGCCCTTGGGGGCCAGTGTGTCAAGCAGGTAAATCCACCTAGCTTCTGCCTGTAATAATTTCTTTTTTTCTGTTACCTCCTCTGGCTGTGGCAGGGACTTGATCTATAATTTTTGATCTAATGCTCGCCAAACTGTGTTTGTGTTCTACACAGTGGCGGGCTACTGGTTGGTCACTTCGTCCTGTGTCAATGGCCTGTCGTATGGCCAATCGGTGGTTGGCCATACGTTCTTTGAACTGGCATTCTGTCTTGCCCACGTAGTATAAACCACATGGGCAAGACAGAATGTATACCACGAACCTTGATGAGCATGTCACAGAGTGTCGTATTTTAAATTTTTTCCCTGTGTGGGAATGACTCACGGTGTCTCCAGATAGCATTGAACTGCAGGTTATGCAGCCAATGCATCTGTAGCATCCCTTAGGTCTAGATAAGAAGTGGGATGGTGCGCTTTTTTTCACTAATGTAGAAACATCAGTCTTTACCAGAAGATCTGCCAAATTAGGCCCTCTCTTGTAGGCCGGCATAATTTTGGTATTGTGCAGGCTTTTTAACTCACGGTCTGTGACTACTATGGGCCATAGTGCTTTAACCTGTTTAGTGGTATCTCCACTTTCAGCACTAAACTTGGTGACCCAAGGGATTCTTTTACCTAATGATTTTTCTTTAGTGGCCCCTAACTCTCATTCTGACGTGCAACCACTTTCTCTATAATCACAAATACTACATCCAGTCAGCCGGAACAGCTATGGGCTCCAATTGAGCCCCATCTTACGCCTGCCTGTATATGAACGAATATGAAAATAAATATATTCTACCCCGATACGGCGAATACATAAAAATGTACAGGCATTATATCGATGATGTCTTCATCCTATGGACTGGTACTAGAGAGAGACTTACAGAGATGATCGACCACCTCAATACTTTGGCATCCCCCATTCGCTTTACACATACAATTGAAAATAAGTCAATCCATTTCCTGGACATCAGTATCCAATTCAATGGGGCCACACTAAACACCAGCCTATTCCGCAAGAGCACCGATAGGAATACCTTGTTGACCACCAGTAGACAACCCCCCCCTGCGCTCAAAGAACATTTGCCTATATCACAATTTATGCGAGTGATTCGCAATAATACGCTACCAGAGGTAATGGAAGAGCAATTATGTGAGATGTCAAGTAGATTCATTGAACGTGGATATCAACCCCCTGTCCTCAAAAGGTGCTTATCCAAAGCAAAGCATAATATCGCTATCCAAGACCAGAAACTCTCTACCACAACGGGGGCACCACGTATAATATATGTAAATACCTACAACCATACATCCGCGAAAATACAGAAGAGTCTGAAGCACCACTGGCCGATCGTATCATCAGATAAGGCTCTTAAATTACAACACCACAGCCCACCAATGATGGCGTATAGAAAAGAGCAAAATCTCAAACAGATCCTGATGCGACCCACTCTGAGTCCCAATCCTGACCCCAAGACCACATGGCTGTTCTCCAAAAGACCCGAGTGCTTCCGTTGCACAGGATGCCCCACTTGTAACGGGATGCTCACTGGAGCAACCTTCCCGCACCCCCTTTCGGGTAAACCGATAAAAATAAAATTCAGACTACATTGCCTCATTGACCACGTCATATAACTTTTGACGTGTCCATGCGGCCTTGCATATACAGGGATGACTACTCGGAAGTTCCGTGAGCGCATGGCAAATCACCGTAACTCCATTCGTGCAGCGGTCGAGTCTGGTAAAGCAGAACTCCCCATTCCACGCCACTTTCTTACAGCT
The DNA here is from genome assembly GCF_055691185.1 of Crinia signifera. NCBI lineage: Eukaryota > Metazoa > Chordata > Amphibia > Anura > Myobatrachidae > Crinia > Crinia signifera. Next base: position 227,712,959 of record NC_139219.1, read on the forward strand.
GGCCATCAAATTGCTAGCCTTAGATGTCGGCTCATTGATTGGGTTCCTCCGATGTTAAGGGGCGGTGATAGAGCACTCCCTTTTGAGAAAAAAAGAAAGCCGCTGGATCTTCGAATTGGGAACTCTGGCCCCCAAAGGGCTGAATGAAAACAATCCGCTCAATATGTTCCTGAAATAACTACTTGTTCTATCATCAAACTTTATTGGGACTATGGACACTCACTGTTCCCCTCCTCAGGATAGGTGACCGTCACTGTTCTGTGCATGGGGCCTCCCATTAATTGACACTATCCATCTATACGATTGTTAATTTGCTGTATGCCTTGTGTCTACACTCAACACCGTTCCATATATATTTGCTGTTTATTGATTGTGAGTTCATTCGGATGCATAACCGTGCTCCCAGGGTGGCAGGCACATGGTGAACACCAGACCTCTCCCCCCTATACTGTTCAATTAACATCTGCTTCCACAGGGCACACTGTGCTATAGCATGATGGACATAGCGGACGCATGCCTTGCGACCAATTACATACATTACTCATGATGCTGTCTGGCATATATATAATAAAATTATATTATATTATAGTATAATATAAAATTATACTTATATTCATAGGCAATCCCGCTCTATTTATACTCTAATGCTGCCCACCTCCCGGGACGCATTATAAATTATAAAATATATATACACTATCACGCCCTTTGGACATAGCTTCGCATGTCCTACATTTGATGCCCAATAGAGCTCACCTTGTACTTACCCTGGGTCTGCATATTTTAACTAATATTTGTGTCAACTTATATGTGATAAATCTGATGGTGCGATCCAGTCGATCAGACCACCATACTTGGCTTCAATCTAATATGCACGGCTATCTTGCGGCCCAATCATCCCCAATGACATGTCAACATAATTGCATGTGGTTCATTTAATTTCTCCTCACATGTGTATGTATGTTTAAAACATATGTCACTTAGGTACGCTCTGCGGGCTCCCGGCTTATACCTAGCGTACATCACGTCTTTAAAACCCCTCACAGTATCTTTAGCTGCGTAGCGTACGCAGTGTACCCAATCAGAGTGAGCGCATCTTGGCGTGCGCTCCACGTGCGTGTCACAGCGCACCACGGCATCCGTAGTTTACTGACGTTGGTATGTTACCCCCTATCACCCTATCACAGGGAGCGCGCCTAGACTTGCGCTCCAGTTGCGGGTCACAGCGCATCACGAGACCGGACATCCGGCTAGCGCATACACGCCCGTAGGATAATCACAGCCGGCACCCCGAACTCATTGGCTGTTTGTTTACATACGCAACTTGCGGCGCGAATCGGCCGCCCATGTGACTTCCGCTATTCAGGTATTTAAGCCGGGCCCGGGCAGTCTGGGATATAGTCATGGTACCTGCACCAAGCTGATCCGTATTACCCAGCTGTACTTTTTGTTGACCTGACATTACTTCAGATACGTAAGTGCTATGGATTTATGACTTGCACGATTTGTTTGTTACACTGATGTTTGAATATGTAAGTGACTAGCATACCTGTTATGTTATATTGCTTGCAGGCTCCTTGATAAAGGTCCTGCTGTTGGACCGAAACGTCGGGGCTTTTTCTGTTGATACACTACTATGATGAACTTATAAAAAATAAATATCCCAAATTGGATTTTATCAAAAGTTCACTGACTTTGATTATTGTGGAGAGTGCGCATTTCTCTGACAAGAGAACCCTGGATACATTTGGAGCTACGGACATTGTTTGGACCTCCCTTTGTGCACCCCACCCATACCCCTACTATAGTGTGAGTGCGATCATCTTCCAACCTATATATAGATATATATATGTCTGTTGTGAGAGGCAGAAATAATCCTGCATTAGGAGGATGTGCAGGTCCTTATATGCCACATGGAGCATTAAAGGGTTGCTCCAAGGTAGGTAGCTCTTAATTTGGATATATTTAGGTAAGGAGCCATTATCATGTGGCTCTTTTCTGGTTAATCGTAGACCCAGATTGGGGTAATGGATGTTTTGAGTGCGGTGTCCCTGGATTGGTTGGGCTTGATGGCTCTAGTGTGGCATACCATTTAATTCTATTAACACTTACTGTAACACTTTAATTTCTTCACTATCTTTAATATTTTAATTACATTTCATTATCCTTGTTTCACTTTCTGTATATAGCTTCGACTTTCTAACACTAATATTTATTAACACTATAGTATTTTCAGTGGTGTGCTGCTCTTGTATTGATTTTTTTGAGTGCCGTACCCTGCACCTAGATATAGCGCTAGAGACCCCGATATACAGAAAAGCCTTGACGATGCCTTGGGGGCTTGAAATCTTACATTTGCGCAAATATATGTAACCAAAAACTTTGAATTCTATTATGTAGTGTTCAAGACTGGTTACTAATGCCATTCAGTTTGCTGGAAGGAAACAATACTGTATATTTTTTTTTCTTACTATTAAGTATCTATCTTACTCAGGGCCTGATTCAGACCAGAATGTAGGGCTGCGAATTTGCAGCCCTGCCGATTATCGAATGATCTAGCATGTGGTTAGCAGTGCGAGCCATCTGTGCGAAGGACGCTGCTCTCAGAGTTATTGACACCCTGCAGCCATTTGGGGGTGCCAACCTTGCATTTTTTTGCGAGTGCTCCAGAAAATACAGGCATCCCCTGGCCATTTGGAGGGAGGGCCACTAACATCAGCAGCGGCCTTCTTCTCCCCGCGGCCATCGCATCACTAATTAAGCCTTGGCTTACTCTGATATGGTGATTGATTGCGTATGGTTTTCCCCTCATGTGCACGTCTGCAAACAAATTAGTAGCCGTGCACATGGGCAGGATTTTGCATGTGTGGGGTGGCGTCTGTCAGTGTTTACCTGATCGTTGAGCTCTAAAGATTCTTATCCCATCGATCAGGCCTGAATTGGGCCCTCTGTCACTACAAAACCAGACTGGTAAAGGTAGGAAAAGGCGCACAACAGCAAGTGATGATAGAAGAATTGAGATACTGTGCATAGGTGACAGAAGAAAACAATTTGGTGATATACAAGATGAAATGTTGCAAGCCAGTGTGAATGCAAGTAATGTTCAGCGCAAACTGTAGAGATTTGGTCTAAATGCTAGAAGACATTTTTATCTGTTAAACAAAGGCAGAAAAACCCATGTTAACTGAACAATAGGACAGTGATACTCGGTTTGACAGGACCAAAATCTCCCTATTTGGCAGTGATGGCATAAAATACATAAGGATAAGAATCACAGAAGTCCTGCATTCCGTTTGCACTACACGTGCCATGAAACACCCAGCTAAGCCCTGAACACACGGGATTATGCCAGCATGAATCACCGGTGTCCTGTATTCATTGCTGGCCACTGACCAAAATAGGACACTGGGCGATATGCCCGCTGAGCGATATTTCATGTGTATGGGGCTTTAGTGTTAAGGTGTAAGCAAAATTTGCGTGATTGATGAGAATATGAATGCCCTTAAATACTTAAGTAATAATACTTTAGCCCAAACTGAAGCCTTCCACACATGATCTTTTCCAAGATATTGAAGCATTTCAACAGGATTCAGCTCCATTGCATGTCACTAAAGTGTTCAAAAAGTGGTTTTGAGATAATCATATTCCAGTGCTGGAAAGGCCTGGGAATAGCCTAGACCTTAACCCAATTAAAAAATCATGGATTAAACTAAAGAAACTTGTTACACAGAAGCAACCCAGCAATATAACCCACTAATAGAAGCCTTGGTTTCATATTATAACAGCTGCCGATCTAAAAGACTTGGTTCACTCCATGGGAAGGTGTTGTAAGGCCGTTATTAAGAGTAAAGGTTACCCAACTAAGTAATAACTAACTAATGTTGATCATTTTTGTCTATATAATTTTTTTCTACATGTTTCAATTTTCTTCTTTATTACTGCATTATGTTCTTGACTAAATTAACTTTCCATTGATATATAATTTTATGGTATTTAAAAAATTGGTGTTATGAGCCATCAAACATCAAAAATATACCTTTTACGAAAAGGTTTCCATAATTTTGGCCACTACTGTATATATACAGGGAGATTCAAAAGTTGCATTACAGTACATACTTTTGTTTGAAAAACTGTGCAGGAAATGGGAAAACTTGAATTTTCCAGTAAGGAATGAGTGAGCTGGGCTATCTTTTAGAGTATATACCAAACATTGGCGCCATATTGAATCTAAGTCCATTTTCCCATTTCCTGCAAAAGGGTGTACTACGATCTTTGAATCACCCTGTATTTCTGTATACATGTACAGTATGTAGTAAGTATGTTTGTTTTTGATAGGCTCCTAAATGGCTTGAGGGATCTGGACCAAATTTAGTACACATACCCATCATAGTTAAAAAATTGTCTGGGTTTCATGTGAAATAAAAAAACACCCCTTTCGGGGCCAGCACCATATACAAGGTATACCTGCAAGTGGCAGCATAGGGTTAATAGTTTTATTGTGTTGGGAAATGTAAGCAATAATATGACCACACATCATGAACTTTCATACCTCCCAAACAAGGAGGGGATCATCCCAATGCTCAAGGTTGTCACCACAAAATTCTGCCTACTCAAATGTAATGAACTGTTGATTTTCAGAATACTACGCTCCCCATCAGCCCTGGACCAGAGATTTAATGCAAAGAGTACATTTTGACAAAGATTCCTCTTAAGGTTTCATAAAAATTTGAACCCCTTTGGTGGTATGCCGTGGAACTTTCCCGGCTGAGCTGCGCTGCCAGTGCATGCCACTGACATGTAGGTGTGCACCGTTATCGCTCCCCACCATTCATTGCTCATCCCATCGACCACACGCCACCACCCTCTGCCACTGCTGCTACCATCGATCACTTGGAAGCCTGAACACCCAAACACTTGAGTGCCCGAACATGTCTGAGCGCCCTAACACCGGAGAGCTTGAGCGTGCCAGAATACCCAAGCTCTGAATACCTGAGCACCCGAACAGCCGAGCACATCTGAACAGCTGAGCATCCGAACGCGTCTGAACACCTAAGTGCCGAACATGCCCGAATGCACCCAATTGCCTGAATACCTAAGCATTTGAATGCACCTGAAAGCAATTGAATACCCGAGCGCCCAAACTTGCCCGAGCACCCAAGCACACCCAAACTCACTGGAACGCGACCAAAGGCATTCGAGCACCCAAACTCCCAAATACCCAAATGCGCCCAAACGCCCGAACTCTACTGAGCATACATACACGCCCACACACTCGAGTGCATGAACACGCTGAACACCTGAATCCATGAGCGGCCAAACCCGCCTGAGCGCATGAACGCGCACGACCGCATCTGAGTGCACCAACTTCCAAATACTCAACCATATGAACGTGCCCAAGTGCCAGAATATCCAAACAATGGAATGCCCCCGAACCAGTGGGAGGTGGAAGGCCATACTCCTTTGTGGGCATGAATAGAAGCGGGTGTCAGTAAGAAATGAAAGTACTGGATTAAGGCGCTGTCGCTGCTGTGTGTGTGTGTGTGTGTGTGTGTGTGGGGGGGGGGGGGGTAAAGCTCCCCTATTTGAAATAAACAAACAAAGAAAGGTAGAGAAGCACATGGCTTTAATGAATACTAGAATTTCATAATAATAAAAATGCATTACAATAAAATAGGATCGCTATCCTTATGATGAAAACAATGAATTTACACACACAAAAAAAATCACATTAAAAACAGTATATAACTCCTTGGTACTGGTATTATCAATATGTTACCACTAATTTTCTGATGTGCGAGTAAGCATAGTCCAAACCAATCACCTGGGGCTAGGGGGAATGTGGTGTTTGGTGAATAAACTCAATAGGGTATTGTTCTAGTCTGTTTCCCAGCTGGAAGCTATAATTTACACACAAATGATGGGAGAGTCCGTATGATGAGCAAGGCATCCTCGCAATAGGCTGGAATGGCACGGAGATGGTGATGGAATTAGCCTATGGTTGCAGTCAATGGTCCGGAACTCATGTGCAAAAAGCTGCTCAATGCGTTTCGTTGTTGCTCAAGCAATATACTTCAAAATAATATTAGATATATAGGAGTGCACAGGAGACAGTCAAAATATGACATAACTTTATATAAAAGATAAAAATAAATTGTTAATGTAACAAAAAAAAAAAATTCTATAATATGATTCTGATCATGTGACATTGTTGATGTTGCTTGGACACGTGACCTGGAAGTAAGAAGGATGTATGGATGAAAATGTACTATGAAACTACAATGACAAGGCAAGTTCATAAAGGTCTTCTGGCCTGTGTCTGTATTTCATTCTGTTACTGAAAGACGTCAGATAATGTATGCATTTCAGGCTAGGTGGATATGTGTCATTGGGAGAATATATCTCTTGTTAGTAGTGGTTGGCGGAAGTCCGTGCATCCGTAGGTCTGCATGGCCTAAATGCAGGCCGGTTTTTAACAATCAGATAAACTCTTTAGTATATATTACATAGAGCACTTAACTTTTCAAAATGATGTATATCAAACTTCATAAGTACGTATAGCTCTGAAGTTCACATAAGTAGAATATTTCAGGAGGGATATGAATCACTCAGTCATATACAGATGTAGCGGCTCTCATTCAGGCAGGGGCTGGCGAAACTATCGCAAGCCCCCTCCAGTCACCAGCTCCCGCCAGGGGGCGTGCGTGCACGAGACGCCTGCACGCCCTGTGGCAACAGAGCTCTCCCCAGGTCCCCGCCGCCTAACTCCCCACCACCAAAGGGTCCCCCTCGCCGCCCCAACCCCCCCCCCCAACCCTTCCCGCCGTTGAGAGACTGGGTACAGGAGGACCTCTAGCGTGTCTTACCTGTGGTGGCGATTGGGGCTCAGGGTCCCTGTAAACAGGCAGTCAGCATCTGACTTGCCCTACGCTGGCTCCACCCTTGCTACGCCCCTGGTGTTCTCTATGGTTTTAAAGCATATATATTGTATGACAGTATGTACACAATATTGTACAAATATAATTTCTTAATGGTTTTATATCAGTACCATAAAATCACTTTTACTTCCTTTTCTATAAATAAAACATACAGTACATGGGAATTTTTGTCTAACTCATTTTAGGAAAATCCCCTGAATAAAGCTGTATTTAGTGGAAACCTGCAAAAATTCAGAACCTCATAGATGTAAGAAATAGGTAGCTGATATCTCTATTTTCATTCACAAAAGCAGCCACATACGTTTTTTCTGTATGGGGTAGCTAAATTGTAATATTCACGAAATTCCACTGCTTGGCCTCAGTAGCTAACTCCCTCTCTATATATGATAGTATATCCTGTGGGCTACATTACCCAATTAGCACATGTACAGTGAGCACTTTACAGTGGCCAAGGTCCAAACTCCAAACCAGGAAGTAAAGTGGTCGCATTAGTGATCACCTCGCTTTTACACATAACAGGGACAGGCATGTATTTTTTGGTAGATGCAGGCAGTACTTAATTTTCATAGGGGGAGATTCTCTGTCACAGAAATGCGGTAAAAACCCCGATAACGGGGTTTTTACCGCATTTATGTGACAGAGAATCTCCCCCGTTATCGGGGTTTTTACCGCATTTCTGTATGCTGTACTGTCAAAAGCTGTCAAAAGCAAAAGCTGGCGATTCCCTGCAGAAGCCTATGGGCTTCTTACCGCAGCAGTGTTTGAGGGATCCGTCACGGATCCCTCCTAGCGTGTCCTGCGGCTGGCGCCGGGGTCTGCGCATGCACAGATGGACTTCCGGGTCACAGACCCGAAAGTCCAGTGCCGGCACCGCATCGCAAGGGACAGCTCTTATCGCAAGAGCTGTCCCTTGCGTTAATAACAGCATATGTTAGAGCATATGCCGTTATTAAAAATGCGATGCCCAGCGATACAGGGCTGCGGATGTTACAACATCCCGCCCATAATCTGTTATTATAAATTATTTATTGAGAATTAAATTAGGGTACTGGTAAATATGCTCCACAGTGACTTTCCTGCTATGGTAGGAGCAGCAGCTTCTAATACCTCTTTCACACCCAGAAAATGCAGGGACCCACCCGTTAATACGGCCCAGGGATCATACTGGGGCATTCCCAGGTTGGCCCCTTTCCCTGCATTCTCTGGTGTGGGAAGGAGGTGGAGAGGAGGCAGGCAGGTGGTGGGATGGTGGTGGAGGCAGGAGGGTTGGCGGGGGAGAGTACTCACCCCTCAGTGCAGGCCGGGGAACCACACAGGCGGTGGGCACAGATGACAGGTCAGATGGCAGGCGCAGATGATGCAGCTCACTGGCTGCAGTGAGGGCGCCGGAGAGCTGAGTCTTCTACATACACCGCCTGTCCTGTCATCTGCACCCGCCACCTGTGTGGATCCCCGGCCTGACAACACACACCGAGCCGCTCATTACATATTCATATATTCACTGCTCCCGATCATTACATATGCACGATCGGGAGCAGTGTTAGCGGCTCCTACCCGGTCCCCTGCTAGCTCTCCCGGGGGGGGGCAGCTTGTGCTGTCTGGGCCACGGGGAGCCCTCCTACCCCCCACACACATTCTGGGGCAGCCAGGGAGACTTCCATCTCCCTGCCTGCCACCGTCCCCCGGCTCCCTGCGGGGGTTAACATTCGCCGTCAGGGGCAGCGAACCCCTGCGGCATTAAATAGTGTGTTAGCGAGGGCTGGCAGCGAAGGCTCCAGCCCTCCGGAACACGGCGACTGTGCAGCGAATCCTAAACAGGATTTGCTGCACATCGCGATTATACTCATTGAATACTGTCCCAAGATTTCTTCCAGAGGTCATTATGAAGTCAGCTGGGCTTTAACACCAAATAAATATACACATATATATATATACAGGGAGATGCTCACAGGGGAGCGATGGCCGGCACTCACGGAGACTCTTCAAAGAAATCAGCAATCAACACAGCAGTGTTATGTCAACGTTTCTGAGGACTTTAATGTACCTCTTTCGTCAGGACAACAATAATCACAATAAAAGACAACATATAAATAGCTTACCCATTGAACCACATGATGCTCCTGCACGCTGCGCCCGGCGGGGAGTCGCGATGACGTCACAGAGGCGCGCCACGCACCGGCGTCACGACAGACAGCCCAGGGGGCGTGTACAGGGAGCCACAACAATACATCACCATGGGAACTGTAGGGAAACAGCGTAGGTACACAGTTACAATTGGCATTTAAAACTGAAACTGACATGTAGCGCAATCTGAAAAACGGGGAGGTTGCACAGATCAGAATAAGTAACACAGGAATCATACCAGTATAAACACAGAGGGTAGATTATACAAGTGCAGAACGGAAGGCAGAACGATAGGTTTATAAAAAGCAATAAAGACTTTGTTTTTCATTAAGCCCTAACGGGGCCACTGTTTGCAATTTATCTATCCAACGTGCCTCTCGTTGCAGCAATATCTTGCTGCGATCTCCACCTCTGGTAGATGGTGGAATCCAATCTATCATTTTACATTTAAGTGAAGCCAAAGAGTGATTCATAAGGATGCAATGCCTGGCTACAGGCTGTTCATTGCTTTTCCCCTCGATGGCCTTTCTAATGTTAGATCGGTGTAACGCCATCCGCTCTTTAAAAGTGCGGATGGTTTTTCCCACATACAGTTTGCCACACGGGCATTTGATGTAATACACCACGTGTGTACTAGAACAGGTAAGTGGGTAACGGATCCGATATTTTATCCCGGATCTGGGATGTGAGAAGCTGTCACCAGGCTCCAGGGCATTACACGTGGTGCAGCCTAAACATCTATAGTTACCGGGTTTCCTGGTTAAAAAATGAGGGGTGGGAGTACTCTTAAAGGATGAAATATCGTTATGGACTACCCACTGCTTGATATTTTTGCCTCTCCTATACCCTGGCATGATGGTCTTATTTTTAAGGGTGGTGAGGGAGGAGTCATTACTGACTATTGGCCACAAAGATTTGGCCTTTGATACAATATCAGTGGAGGTGGTGGAGTAATCCATGGGAAAGATCATCCTATCTGCAAGATTGTCCCTAGTACGAGGATGTAGAGTATTGGCTCTAGGAGTATTAAGAACCTTCTGTTTGGCTTCCAATAGATTGGCCCAACTGTATCCTCTTTTTAGGAATTTGCTCATCAAAGCATCCATCTCAGTTAGAGCATCACTTTCATTAGTGCATATCCGCCATATCCTGAGCAGTTGAGAAAAAGGCAAGCCTCTTTTTAGGGCCGGCGGATGATGGCTATGGGCCTGCAACAATGTATTTCTCTCAACTGCTTTGTGATATAAGGAAGTAACAATCTCATTTTGAACAATAGAAATGGAGACATCAAGAAAGTGAACATTCACATTGCTCATATCAAAGGTGAATTTAGTATCTACATCTTTCTCATTGATAACAGACAGGAATAAACGCAATGCTTCCTCAGGACCAGACCAAAATAGGCAAATATCGTCTATATAGCGACAGTATAAAGAAATACTGTTCGCTACTGCAGGTTCAGAAAAAAATATCTCCTGCTCCACGCTGTACATGTAGGCATTTGCGTAGCTCGGAGCTACGCAAGATCCCATAGCACACCCGCGTTTTTGATTGTAAATAGCACCATCAAACAAAAAATAATTGCGGGTGAGGGTCAGCTGTAAAAGTTGTAAAAATAAATCGATGTTAGGGCCTTTGTAGTGTGGGCTAGAGGAAAGCAATTTGCGTGTAGCATGGATGCCCCTGTTATGGGGAATGGTGGTATATAGGCTCACTACATCTATAGTGGCCATCCAATGTTCACCTCTTAAAGGGGACAAGTCCTGTAGTTTGAGTAATAAAGAGGTAGTGTCTTTAAGGTAAGTGGGCAAATGCTGGATGACAGGCTGTAAATAAAAGTCCAAAAATTCAGAGATTACATAGTAAAGTGAGTCATTAGCAGCGATTATCGGCCTACCAGGCGGTTTCAGGGAATTTTTATGGAGTTTGGGGATGGTGTAGAACACCGGTATCCTAGGGTACTGCATCATCAAGGAATCACAAACCTTCTTAGAGATAAGGTTCCTGGCTACAGCCGCAAGCAGAATCGAATCTAACTCAGATTTAAAATCGATGGTAGGATCCCCACTCAATTTTTCATAAACCACAGGGTCATGTAGTTGACCATAAATTTCCTCCTTATAATCGCTGAGATTTTGCACCACTATCCCCCCGCCTTTATCAGCGGGGCGGATAGTGATGTCTTGATATTTACTCAGGTCACGTAATGCACTCATTTCGGATTTGGACAAATTGGGTCGACTCTGCAATGACTTATTAGGGGTATCCACAAATTTATCCATCTCTCGAGAGAAATATTTAATGGCTACATTTGTAGACATCGGGTCAAATGTCGATTTTACACGGATGGGACACTCTTCCCTAGGCATATCAGAGTCGCCAAAATGTTCTTTCAACCGCAGCTGTCGACAAAACTTAAATGTGTCCACCTTACTGTCAAAAGATTCACAAGAATGGGTAGGAATGAAAGTGAGGCCTTTATTGAGAACAGAAACTTCTATGTCAGTAAGAGTTCTGTCCGACAAATTAAACACCAGGTTGGATCCTAAGGCTTCTTCTTTCCTCCTTTGCCTTTGCCCTTGGCCTGCACGTCTGGTGTATTTTCTGCGGTGCCAGCTTTTCGGGCTCGGGTGGCCACCCCCGGAGGGGGCTTTTTGGAGGTGCCAGGTCTAGGATCTGTTCCCAGGTCATTTTCACTGGCTGATGACGCCGCTCCACTTGAAGATTCAGTGTCAAATCTTACTCTTCGGAATTTGCGCGCCCTTTGCTGTCTGGCCAATTGTACATTTCTGTTGTTCACCCAAGAATAGACTTTTTGTTCCGCATAATCTTTGGTGACTGTCTCCATCTTTGATTTCTTGAACTTAACCAGTTCCATTTTATAGCGCTCTATCTGCTGAGTGAGTTTTTCAAGCCAATTGGCCTCAACATCGTTTGATAATGTTGGCAGATGTGCGGCTTCAAAGACGTTGATTTGTTCAGTCACCACTGATTTTTCACGTTTAGATTCTTCAATTACTAACAGGAGTAAATCGAAGGAACATTTATTCAATATTCCTGCCCATTTTCGGCAGAACTCGGGGTTGTACCGCCCGATCGTGGGAATATTTTTGACCCGGAATCCTCTCGGGATCATTTTCATACGGAAATAGTCCGACAGGGTAACAGCATGCAAATGGAAGTCAATTTCTCGCTTTCTCATTTTGAGCAATTGACTGTACAGGTGCTCAGGTATTTCAGCCCCAGCAGTAGTGATTAAATTCTCCTTGCACAGGATGCCGTCCGCATCAGATTCAGAGAAAGTATAAAGCTCCCCTAATTGCAGGGCAATATTACTAAAGCCCGAGGGGGCAGTCTGTGTACCCTGTACAGGAATCTCCATAGTCCCAAAAACAACACCTCCAAGCGTGAAAAAATAAAGTCTGTATGCACCTTTAAGACAGGTGAAACAGCGGTGAAGACAAACAGTGAATAGTCCCAATACCTATCCACTGATAGGACAAACAATGGCCAGACATATATATATATATATAGATAGATAGATAGATAGATAAATATATATATATATATATATATCTGTATTAATAAAATCTCTGAGAGAGATTTATCAAAGCGTGGAGATGAAGTACAACTTTGCTGATTTATTTGCTCATCTACTGAAAGTATTCACATTTTCAGATACAGCTAAATATGAAAGCCAGTGTTAGAATCTTTTTAAATCACTTGGAAATAGTATCACAACAATGCAAAGCATTTCCTAATGCATGCTCGCTTTTCTACACCTTTTTCAAGTAAAATATTTTATTTCTCCTTGCTTACCTAGCAAAATACTGAAATAAAACAGAAGTACTGTACCCCAGATTGAGGCCAAGAGAAATGTAGGGTTAAGGCAGGAGCTAGCCTTATATAAATAATGGTAATGATAGGAGGGCTAGAGGGGAACTATACCATACCAGCCCAAAGAGGCTCCTGTTTCCCCATATTGGAAAAGGGGGCATACAGTAATATAGCAAAAGGCAAGGAGGCAGAGGAACCCAACATGTACCAGGAACTAGAAAATAATAAAGTTACTGAAAAATCTATTGGCATCTCCATATGGGTTTGTCTCAGTTTGCAATTACCTTAACACATACTTACTGACTTACTCATACTTAGTTTTCCTTTTTCCTCCTTCTGTTCCAGTAATATAATAATAGCAATAATTCAGTATGTGTTTATAATGAAACAATACATTACAAGTTTCCTTTTTAGCATACATTTATCATACTACTACGATACATACTATCGTTTTTTTTATAAAATACAATGGTCCTTATTCTCATTCACTCGGAAAGGCAAATTCCTTCTCAAATGGACAAAACCATGTGCACTGCAGGTGGGGCAGATGTAACGTGTGCAGAAAGAAATAGATATGGGTGGGGTTTTACTACAAAGTAAGATGAGATATATATATATATATATATATATATATATATATATATATATATAGGTATGGTGTGGCGGCACTCCGACAGATGTGCTGGCTGTATTGAGCAGTGCCCCCCCGTGTATAAATGGCCTGAGAGGAGCTCAGGGTATTTAGGGCTGGATCACGGCGGCACTCGTCTCAAATGATAAATAATGACCAGGAGACTGGATACGTTCCCAATGTTTCGAGGCGGTGTGCCTCTTTATCAAGGTGCACCTTGATAAAGAGGCACACCGCCTCGAAACGTTGGGAACGTATCCAGTCTCCTGGTCATTATTTGTCATTTGAGACGAGTGCCGCCGTGATCCAGCCATATATATATAGCAGTGTAAAAATAAAGCAGTCAGTATTTTCCCTGCACAGAAACAAATTAACCCACTGAAATCTAATTCTCTCCGCACAAGTTACATCTGCACCCCCTGCAGTGAACATGGCTTTGTCAATTTCAGAAGGAATTTGCCTTTGCAAGTGAACCAGAATAGGGCCAATGTGTATAGTTTCTTTGCCACCATTCTGACAGAGATAACAACTCATAAAGCATGTGATTTGTGGACTAGGAACAAGAAATCAGACCGTAATGAATCTGATGATTTCAGGCAGTGTGACATCTGCTTTTGGAAATGGCAGATTAATATTTCACATTTAAAAATGTGTTATGTGTGTGTAAACTAGGGTTACCACCTCATCCTTTTATTTGCGAACATAGGCGGGGCCAGAGCACCCACCGAAATTGTTCAGCACCCACGGGCCACCCAAACCCCACCCAGGGGTGTGGCAGCGGCACGCACCGCAAATAGTCCTGAGTCCGACCCCCAGAACTTACTGTGCTGTGCCTGCCAGTGTGCTGCCTGGTGGCACGGCACCTGCCCGCACGGCTGGTAGCCGCTGCCGCCCAAAAGTCTTTCACGTCCCCTCCGGCTCCATGCTTGGTCGGCTGTGATAAGCCACAGCCAGGCAGCACAGAATTTAGGACACTCCCCCTGTACTCGACCCTCCTCCCTCAGCATTGTTAGCACTCCCAAGCATATAGGAGGTTATTCTGATCGGTGCGGCCAAACGTGCGTACGTTCCATTTTAACGTACGCTCTCCGTACACGGCCGTTGAGGTTAAGTCCACCCACAATTCAGCCGCATACGTACGGCCAGAAACAACGTCTAAGGGGAGTGGCATACAATTGAGCGTACGCCAACGTACACGGACGGACCAGCCCTTAGACTCCGACAACTGGCGTACAACAGAGCGTACGCCACCGTTTACGGACGTCTCTCGTCCGTCTTCCCGCCGACTTCTTGCGGCTATCTGAGCGTACGCCAGCTTGCACGGACGGGTCCCTATTGTTTTCAATAGAAAACTCAGCTTATGTCACCGCTCGTGAGAGTGAGCGTACGTCCGTGCACGCTGGCATACCCTTCACATATAGGGACCTCCAAATCTTGCCTTTCAACTTGAATTCAGACAATTAATTAATTATTCTAATTGTTATTCATTTATTGTTTTCTATTAACTCAATTGTCTACCTTAATAAAGACCCTAATAAAAAATCATTTTAACCCTCATTACATGTATATTTATTATGTTCTAATGTTGCATTTTAATCACTATCTATGTGTCCCCACATTGCTGTTACTTTTAAATCAAGTTATGTTGGTGTTTGTGTATATGTACTAAATTATGTCCATAATTAGTTTGATCTGATTTTTTAACATGTATACCTACCCTGATGTTATGTGTGATGTTTTCATCTAACAACATTACACATTCATGCATTTTCACTATGTGTTATTTAACTCAAAAGCACACACATTCACACAGCAATCGTTGCCCCTCACATCAAAATACAAATATAACTTACATTACACATCTGTATGTACCTGCCCTTACCAGGGCCGTTTCTAGACAATTTAGCTCCCAGGGCAAAGAAATAAAAATGCGCCCCCCCCCCCCACCAATACATAACATGTTATAGAAGAAATTGCGCGCGCCGAAATAGGGGGCGTGGTTTATTTTAAAGGGGGCGTGGCTTAATATAAGGGCGTGGTCTATCAGGAAACAATTACCTTACATGTCACTTTTGCAACCTCCACGTCTAGACATTGTCCTCCCGCACTTAAGTTGGCGGGCTGAAGGCCACACAGTGACATAAAAATATAAAGGCCCACACAGTTACCTAGTACGCCTCACAGATCAAGGCCAAACAATGACTGGCTACTTAAATCATTATACACTTTTTACCCGTGATGCCAATTACACAGTACGCCGCACACTGTGATGACAATGACATATTACGCCGCACACCATGATGACAATTACACATTATGTCGCACACTGTGATGACAATTACACATTACGCCGCACACTGTGATGACAATTACATATTACGCCGCACACCATGATGGCAATTACACAATACTCCCCACAACGTAATGCCTATTACACATTATGCCCCACACGCCGCTGCCATACAACTGATGCTGTTTACTAATATGCCCCCACAGTGGCAGATATGCCCCCACAGTGCCATACATATATGCCCCCACAGTGACAGCTATGCCCCCACAGTGCCACACATATGCCCCCACAGTGCCATACATATATGCCCCCACAGTGACAGCTATGCCCCCACAGTGCCACATATATATGCCCCCACAGTGCCACATATATATGCCCCCACAATGCCATACATATATGACCCCACAGTGCCAAATATGTCCCCACAGTGCCACATATATGCCCACAGTGCCACATATATATGCCCCCACCGTGGCAGATATGCCCCCTCAGTGCCACACATATATGCCCCTACAGTGCCATACATATATGCCCCTACAGTGACAGCTATGCCCCCACAGTGCCACACATATATACCCCCACAGTGCCAAACATGCCCCCACAGTGACAGCTATGCCCCCACAGTGACAGCTATGCCCCCACAATGCCACACATATATGCCCCCACAGTGACAAATATGCCCCCACAGTGCCACATATATGCCCCCACAGTGCCACACATATGCCCCCACAGTGCCACACATATGCCCCCACAGTGCCACACATATGTCCCCACAGTGCCACACATATGCCCACACAGTGCTACACATATGCCCACACAGTGCCATATATGCCACCACAGTGCCACACATATGCCCCCCTCAGTGCAAGACCTATATGCCCCCACAGTGCTAGAATATTATATCCCAGCAGCAGGACAACTCACCGTTGCTGCTGCTGGGGAAAGCAGAGTCCGGGTCTCCGAGACCCCCTCCAGTCCCCCCGCCGCCTTCTAGCGCATCTCTCCTTCCCCTTCACTATGCCAATCATAACTCGCGGGCTGGCTCCTGATTGGCTGCCGGCCCGCGAGATGATTCGCTAACAGCCCAGTGACACAGCCAGGGGAAGGCAGAGACGCGCTATGCGCTCCTCTCCTCCCCTTTGAAACAAAATCATCTGTTGCTGGTGTGGCGGACGCCGAGGAGAGGCGGAGGAAGGGGGGGGCAGCGGCGTGGGGGGAGCTGCCGGGCGCCCCGGCTATTCAACAGTGGCGTTCGCCGGGGAGAGTCGGCGTGGGGGGAGCTGCCGGGCGCCCCAGCTTTACAACAATGGCGGACGCCGGGGAGAGGCGGCGTGAGGGGAGCTGCCGGGCGCCCCGGCTATTCAACAGAGGCGGACAAGCCGTGCGGCGCCCAGGGCGGCTGCACGGCTTGTCCGCCTCTAGAAACGGCCCTGGCCCTTACAAACCTTCAAACATATTTTTTAATCACAACACAGGCAACTTCTCTCTGAACAGAAATATTTATTATTGAAATATAAACTGAAAAACTTTGAAAATAAAATTATAAGCGGGCCTCGAGTTGGCAAAACAGGATGTGGAGGTACAGGAGAGTCAGGAATATCTCCTGTATGATGACTGCCACCTCCTCCTGGTGCTGTTCATTGTCTGTAGTGAAGGGATAAAAATATATATATATATATATATATATATATAATATACACAAATGTTTGTTGTATTTGTACATAATAAAAAGTTGTGAGTTATGTGTGAAGGCCACATACATTTTTAAACTACATTGAAGATGGGTCTGCTGTAAACACAGTACTAAAAAATAATATGTTAACACACACATACTGTACATAGTAAATAACATTAATTCAATTACTCCTTCTTGGATGAATGTATGCTGTATCCCAATTGGTAGTTTGGTTTTGGTGGACTCACCTCTAACCTCACAATTAGGCTGTGCTATTTAAGGGTTATGACATTGTTGCAGCTTAAGCACTCCTTACTATTTTAAATTTAGGACATTGCTGTACAAATTATAGGCCTAAAGCTATGTTTGTAAAGCATGCATCCGCATGGCCTCACACACTACGAACAAAACAATCTATAAATTAATGTTGCACATCATGCTGGGAAGTGGAGTTAACCAACACCTGGACCCACATAACTACAACACCACTAATGTCGGATATCTCATTGGATGTACTGTTATGTCAATTATTCAAGGGGTGAGGCATGGCCACACTCCAAAAAACCACCAAGGGGACCCTTGTTCCTGGAGAAGGACAGGCCACACCTCATGGTCGCCCTGCAGTGATATGTTGCAACTAATGTTGATGTTGGATACACATATGTGGTTGTTGTGATTGTTTATGTGTAGAAATGTGTAGGTAAACATTAGACACATTATTTACTTACGGCTAGTTGAGCCATCCTGCTCGCCGCTGGTTGGGTGTCCGGTGGTTGGGGGGGTCAGGAGCAAGGGGGATGGGATAGGACTTTGGATACTGGTAGTGGGTTGGAGTGGGGATTGGAGAGGTTTGGGGGTGGGTGGTGGAGACTTGTAGGGGGGTTGGAAATGGGGTGGGGAGGGGGTGGGGGTAGGGGGTGGGGGTAGGGGTGTGGGTGGGGGTAGGGGTGTGGGTGGGGGTAGGGGAGGGGGTGGGGGTAGGGGAGTGGCTGGTGGAAGGGGATGTCGAAATTTGGTGGTCACCAGCAGGACCCATAGTCTCCTCCTCTTCCTCTTCCTCTTCCTCCTCCTCTTCCTCCTCCTCTTCCTCCTCCTCTTCCTCCTCCTCTTCCTCTTCCTCCTCCTCTTCCTCCTCCTGGGCTGCCTGCTCCCGGGCTGCCTGCTCCCGGGCTTCAATGCGTGCCCTTGCCCGTGCTGAAATGTTCATGTTGATGGCATAGAAATCGAAGGTTGGGTTTCATAAAAATGGGGGAAAGAAAAATTCACATTAGTCATGCTCATAACCTTACAAATTATCATTGCTGTTATATTTCAGACATTTATCATGCGAACTAACTGCTATGCTACACCCAAAAACAGAGCGACTACTTATACCCCCCCTATACCCCCCCTATACACCCCCTATACACCCCCTATACACCCATATACACCCCCTATACACCCCATATACACCCCCTATACACCCCATATACACCCCCTATACACCCATATACACCCCCTATACACCCCATATACACCCCCTATACAGCCCATATACACCCCCTATACACCCATATACACCCCCTATACACCCCATATACACCCCCTATACACCCCCTATACACCCATATACACCCCATATACACCCCCTATACACCCCATATACACCCCCTATACACCCCCTATACACCCCATATACACCCCATATACACCCCCTATACACCCCATATACACCCCCTATACACCCCCTATACACCCCCTATACACCCACATACTCATGAACATATTTATAAAAATTACAGAAATCATTGAAAAAAAAACGCAGACATACTAGTAAATAAAAACTTACATGGGGCAATATGGCGGCGAAGTGTGGAAAGCATCACTGGCTGCCGCCGGCGCAGGTCAGACCAGCGCCGCTCAACTTGTGCCAGGCTTCTGCGGACGCCGGTCCGGGCGTAGATTAGCCGGCGGGCAGCATGGATAGAATTGCCAACCAGGAAGCCGGGTGCCAGTGCAAGGAGAAACCTTTGGGACAAGATCACAGAGGAAGTGAACCAGGTGTCACCAGTGGTCAGAGATTGGCTAGCGGTGAAGAAAAGGCAAGTGTGTTTGTCCCCCTGATAATGTCATATGTGTGTACATATGTTACATGTATGTTTTGAGAATAATAGAAAGGTGTGTTTGTAGATAGTGCTACACTTCAATGTCACATGTGAACACAACCATGTCTAATAACCCACATTTATATATGAAACATGCACCATTGGTGTGATGTGAGGTTATGGGCACAGTTCTGCTCATGTGAAGTATGTGAAGTATGTGATGGGACAAGAGAAAGTGTGTTTTTGAAAGAGTTGTTGTAACATGTTCCATATGATGCTACTGAAACAAGAATGACCAAACTGTGCACATGTAGCTGGTGAGAAACTACACATCCCAGTATGCCATCCCATAGTTAAATTACTCCATAATAACCACACTGTCAAGCTATGGTGGAATGTGTAGTTTCACAACAGGTGGAGGTGCATAATTTGGCCATGGATGATGTCATTTCTGCATAGTGATCTATGTATGTGCATTTAGTGGCCTAATGAATGAGATGAGACACTGAAATGCCTCCTAATGGAGACATTAATGTGTGTGTGGGACACATATGGCTAAAAAACATAAGATCACCCACACTAGGAAATGTCACGTAGTCATGATGTTCACTAGCACAGTGGTGCACATAACTCATGGTGATATTTGTATTTTTAAACTTGTAGGTGGACAGACTTCAAAACGACACTGAAGAGGAAGATGACTGACCGGTACAAACACAGCATGTCCACCGGGAGGGGGCCTATGCCAGATAATTTGGAATATACCCCCCTGGAGCAGGATGCTTTGGATGTCATTGATGTGGCCGAGGTCAGGGGGATATCCAATATGGATAGTGAGCTCCCGGTGGAGGTCTTTGCTGCTGCTTTTGATGGTAAGTCACAGTAATGCATTGTATTTTGTAAGATATTTTTTAGTGCGTGTGTGATGGTGACATTGTTTTCAATTATTATCCTAGAAGAAGCAGAAACCCAGGATGAACCGGCAGCATCTTCCTCTGCAGAGCCACAGGTGGAGCAAGTGGTCCAGCCTCCACCAAGACAACACCCCCAGACACAGGACACATGGGATGCCAGCTTGATGGTGACGCTGGAGAGGATCGAGAAGCAAGGGGAGGATGCTGCGGTCCGTCAGCAGCAGGTTGTGGAAATTCTGGCGGATTGGAAGGCCACAAACAGGCAGCAGTGTGAGGCCTTCAACCGCATGAATGACACTCTGGCGGCTGGCATGCAAAGCATTGGCCAACACCTCAGCCGCCAGAATGAAATTCTTGCGGAGCTGCTGACCACCGCCAGGTCCCTAAGGGACAATCCCCCATCTGCTGGCCCACACCAAGCTGCTCCCCAACCTTCCACCTCTGCTGACCCTCCTGTGTCCACTAGGGGAAGACGCCGCAAGCCATCTGAGCCAAAGGCCCCTGTCCCCAAGGCCCCATCTAAAAAGGGGAAAAAAGGGCCCAAATAATGAGACCTGGTTCATTTCCTCTGTGGTTGGACCCCAAATGTTTAAATTGCACTGGACATCCACTTCCTGAGTTGGCCATCGATCCATTTTCGTGCCATGGGCATTAAAGTTCTTATTTTGACCTCTACAAATGCAGGATAAATTTTTGGTGGTGTGTATCTTGCTTAGTATTCACCCTGGTTGTTGCAGTACGTATTCTGGTGTCCCCATTTCTTTCACCATTGCATTTGCAGGGTAACACATGTTTGGAGATATGCAACCTCTTGTTCTGGCTGTTTTTTTATTTTTGTGTATATTTTATTTGTTTATTTGATTTCTGACATTAAAGTGTCAAATAAGCTGTGATGCTGAACAGCAAATAAATTTATTTTACCAATTAAAACACAATTGTTGTATGTGTAATTTCTTGTGTGAAAAAAATACTACATTTATGTGTACTTACTGACCAGGGTATTTTTGAGCATTTGTTGAAGTGTGGTAGAAGTTTCCCATGTGTAACCCTCTCCATGGCCATTCCCATGTTCCTATCCAACTTTTCCCTGCTAATTAGTTTGTGTCAGCACATGTGCAGAGCAACTTAATAGGTGAGAAAGCAGTTTGTGTGCAGGTGAGGTAGCTCCTACATTAGTAGGTAAAAGCAGGTCCAGAACAATGCTTTCCTCATGGAGTGGGTGAGGTAGACAAACAAGGGTCAAAAGGTACATTTGTGTAGGAATGCATATGTGTCCTCTCTAAAAAAAGATGTGTGAATCGGCCAAACATGATAAAATTGCTTGTGGACAAACATGTTTAACTTTGTACATATATATGATTTTACAGTGTCATAAGCAGATGTAGGAATCCTTTGTTAGAGAGATGTGAGTGCAATAATGTGATTGGTGGCATCTTACATGCAGAGTGTAGTAAAATCCAATTCATAGCAGATCAGATAGTGGTACAGGTCTGTATTTTGGGTACTATACAAAGATTGTGTGCAAAATAGTGGGCATGGGCTTAAAACATTGCTGAAACATCCTTTGTAGGTGTTAGATGTGGTTTATGTTATTGTATCATAAATACAAAACCTATGTTTGTATTAGAGTGAACACGTTGACACATGTCGACTTGTGTAGATTGAGTGTGCTACTGTGTAAAGTCTATGAAAGCACGTAGTGAATGTGTATAACTGTTTAACAAATAGCTACCTTAGCATATATAAGCATATATAAGCAGGTCTTAAAAAGATTCCTACCTTAAATTAACCCCTTCCCGACGGGGCGTTTTTTGTTAACTTTTCTTTTTTTTTCCTCCTCGCGTTCAAATAAGCGTAACTTTTTTAATTTTCCGGCTATATAGACACATGAGGGCTTTTTTTTTGCGGGACAAGTTGTACTTTTTAATGGTACCATTTACTATACCGTATAATATTCTGGGGAATCAGGAAATAATTCAATGTGGGGTAAAAAGGAAAAAAAACGCAATTCCACAATTTTGCGCTGGTTACGGTTTTTTTGGAGTTCATAGTTCGTTTAAAATGATGGGTTATCTTTATTCTATGGGTCGTTACAATTCCAGTGATACCAAACTTATATAGTTTTTGTTAAGTTTTACCACTAAAAAAAAAATAATTTGCGTCGCGTCGCCATGTTCTGCGGCTTATAACTTTTTTATTTTTCCACCTACGGACCTGGGTGAGGGCTCATTTTTTGCGGGCTGAAGTGTACTTTTTAATTAATACCATTATGGGATATGTGTGACTTTCTGATCTCTTTTATTTACATTTTTGTGGGTAGGCGATGCGACCAAAAAACGTAGTTTTGGCGTTGGGAATTTTTTTCCATTTACGCCTTTAACCGTGCAGGATAACTAATGTTATATTTTAATAGATCAGACTTTTAGGAACGCGGCGATACAAAATATGTTTATTTTTTTTATTTTTTATTTATTTTTATTTGTGAAATGGGGAAAGGGGGGTGATTTGAACTTTTAATATTTTTTTTTTTTTTTTACTTTTTTTTTTTTTACTTTTACTACAAGGCCCCCTAGTGTACTTGACCACTAGGGGGCGCGATCGCCTGTACTAGGTTCAGCCATAGAGCTCTATGGCTGAACATAGTGATTTTCAGCACTTCCTATTACATCCTGCCTCAGGCAGGATGTAATAGGAATGCTGACATGGCCAGCACAGGGGTCTACATTAGACCCCTGGCTGCCATGGCAACCGATCGGCACCCTCCAATCTCGCCGCGGGGGGCCCCGATCGGCGCCGGAGGGGGGCGCCCCCCCTCCGATCAGCTATTTAAGCACTGCGGGCGCTTTGCCCGCGGTGCTTAAAGGGTTAAACGGCCACGATCAGCGAACTCGCCGCTCGTGGCCGTGAGAGCAGGTACCTGGCTGTAATATACAGCCATTACCTGCTCTCTTTCAAGCCAGCTCACTCCGTGAGCTGGCTTGATTCCCCCGCAACCGTCATATGACGTACATGTACGTCATATGTCGGGAAGGGGTTAAACAAACCTTTAAATGTCGAGAAGTATAGAAAGATAAGCTTCCAATGTGTTTGAGTGCTGTGTGTGGCTTGCAGGTAGTGAAATCATGGTTTGGACTTAATAGACTGCAGCATTGCTTATTACATTCAGGTGTATGTGTTTGAGTAGTAATCAGCGTAAATTAGCAAACCCAGGCGCACGCTGGCATGCGGTATCTGTAGGGGTGGTCTGAGGTGGCGGTTGGCGGCCGCCTGTTTTGTGTCCGAAATGAACGGTGCTTTAGCCGATCGTGCGGTAGTAGCACCGTTCATTTTTGGTGCACACCCCCGTGTACGCCCATATTTACGCCCATTTTCCCTCATTATTTCGGCCGCTCCCCTCATCACGCCCCTATGCCGCCCCCAATGCCCGTACTCTCGCGTACAGGTTTTTTCGCACGGAGAGACCCGTCCGTAAGCGTTGTGGACTGTTCGCGCCTGCGCATTGGCGATTGTACGCATGCGCAGATCATTAAAAACCCCGGAACGTACGCGTACGGCCCGGCCGCACCATCCAGAATAAGGCCCATAATGTGCTGTCACATGCTTGGAGGAGGCTGAGGAGAAAGAGGGAGCTACAGTACGTGATATATACACTACCTAGCTACAGTGCACAGGGCTGGCTGCCTGGGTATCCAGACTATAACAAGAAGATAGACAGCTATTAGGTCAACACCATTAGTTCGACAACTCAATAGGTTGACATGCTTTTAGGTCGACACATACCATTAGGTCGACATACCATTGGGTTGACATGCCATTAGGTCGACATGCCATTAGGTCGACACTGCCGAAGCATTGCAAGCGAAGCGAGCTATGCGAGGGGCTGCGGTTCACTTCAAACTGTGTCCATGTCGACGGTGTCGACATTTGGGTAAAAAAACAGTGAAAAAACCATGTCGACCTATTGGCTGTCGACCTAGACACTGTCGACCTAATGGCAGTGTCGACCTAATGGCATGTCGACCTAATGACATGTCGACCTAATGATATGTTGACCTAATGGTATGTCGACCTAAAAGCATGTCGACCTATTGAGTTGTCGAACTAATGGTGTCAACCTAATGGCTGTCTATCTTCTTGTTGTAGACAAATGGTCCCGCATCCGGCTGCCTGAGGCAAGGTGCGTTTTAAGGTGCGTACACACGGGGGGAGATATATTGCTAGCAATATATTGCTTGCAATATATTGCTGAGCAATATATTGCTCAGTGTCTCCTTTTCAACAAGCGACCAGAGATGGTCGCTGTTGAAAAGGCACCTCTGCTGGGGGTGCCGCAGAGGTAATTAGCTGGTCGCAGGAGCAAGCTCCTGCGACCAGCGATTACAATGGGGCAGAAAACGGGAGCGCGCACCCTGCGATTTATCGCCGGGGCACACTCCCAATCACTGGCAATATGGTCGCCTGCGACCATATTCCCAGCGATTACAGCCCATATCTCCCCCGTGTGTAAACAGCATTATAGTGTGAGACAGTGTAACACAAATCAACAGTAATCATTGATGGGGGGGTGTCTAACTAAATAAATCTAATATAATATGTAAAGGGATTATTTGGTGTCCACGCCCCTTCCCCATGAAGCCACTCCCCTATATTTTTGGTTTAAGCACCCACCAGCAAAAACATAAATCGGCACCCATGCTTCCGGACACATATTAATTACACAGTTTCTGTGGCAGTTTAAAACCAGGTGCATGGAGTCTTGAAGTCAGCCAGCCACAGAACATGTGTAATTAATGTGTGTCCGGAATTAAAGGGATGAGGCGGTAACCCTAAGTGTAACCCTTACCGGTTCCACCCACACTCACCTTCAGGACACTGGAAGTTTCACAGCCGGTCCTGGAATGCAAATTAGGCGACTCTGAACTCTGGTAAAGTTATTTTTAACTTTATAATTGGATGTTCACTATGTGGAAATAAGCAGCCAGTGATCCTCTATACCAGGGGTGGGGAACCTCAGGCTCGGGAGCCGTATGCGGCCCCCGTAGCCGGTCTGAGTGGCCCACCCACCTGCCCGGAGGCTTTGCCGGGAGTCGCGTACAGGGGAATTCTCACAAGAGATCAGTAGTTCTCGCGAGATTCCTCTTAATCAACAGCAGCCGGAGACTGTCAGTCCTATTCAGTGGCAGCCGCCGGAGCGTGGGACGGCTGCAGCAGGACAATTTGTAAGAGAAATTTTTACATATGGCCCCCGAAGGATTTTTCCCCATACAAACGGCCTTTGGCACAAAAAAGGTTCCCTACCCCTGCTCTATACCCTAACAAATGAACAACAAGAAAAAGCAACAGATCACTCACACCTTGCTTTTTATTTTTGTTTATTACTAATACCCCTTTTACACCACCGAAAAATCCGGGTCAGCTGCGGGTCAGACCCGGATCATCTGCGGTGTAAATGGGGCATATCCGTGTCCATTTAGACGGGTCCTCTACCCAGGTCCCAACCTGGGTAGAACCTGGATAGGACCCGTGTAAATAGCGGTGTAAATGGTCCCGCTGCGGGTGCAGGCACCCGCAGCGGGTCCACAGCGTGCAGCTGCTGCGGGAGGAGGGGGGTCCCTGCGGCTGCTGAGGGGAGGAGGGGTACCTGTCATGTCAGCCTGCGGTCGGAGCTCAGCGGAGGGGATGATGTGTGCCGCTGCTGTACCATCCCCCGGCAGCCGGTCCCTGCGGCGAATGGACAGTCAGGGGGGAATTTACTAAAGAAAATTTGTAAAAAATTAGGTGTATTTGTATCCAGAAATACACTTATTTTTGACATTTACTGTCCCAAAAATACATCAATTCGTAGTTGTATTGATGTGCTATCAATAAGAATACGAATTGCCGTATTTTCGGGATAGTAAATGTCAAAAATAAGTGTATTTCTGGATACAAATACACCTATTTTTTACAAATTTCCTTTAGTAAATTCCCCCCTCAGTGTCAGCGGTCCCTCCAGCATATAGGAACTAGTACTAGTTCCCATGCGCCAGAGGGACCCCTGCCACTGACTGTACATTCGCTGCAGGAACTTCGCGGCCTCGGGGAGTGGTACAGCAGCGGCGCACATCATCCCCTCCGCTGAGTGAGCTCCGACCTCAGGCTGACAGGTACCCCCCTCCCCTCAGCAGCCGTAACATGTGCAGATATAATTAGATTTGGGTGAGTTATTTTGTTTCTGTGCAGGGTAAATTATGACTGCTTTATTTTTACACTGCAATATAGATCTAACTATGAAGTAAAACCCCACCCAAATCTAACTCTCTCTGCGCACGTTACATCTGCCCTACCTGCAGTGCACATGGTTTTGTCCAGCTAAGAAGGAATTTGATTCTAAGAGTGAACTAGAATAAGGCCCTAAGTCAGCATATTTGTAACATAGCAAATTATATCAACATCCTACCTTTAATAAGGGCCTGGCTGCTGAAGACCAAATAGTTAATGTTTGAAGAGAGCAGGATGTATCACAATTACATTGTCAAAATTGATACCTCCTACCAGCGGCGTAACTATAATTTGGGAGCCCCCCCCCCACGGATAATAAATCACGCCCCCCCCCCTCCACCACCCCGGCCGCCCATGCCCCCCCCCGCATATTTACCTGTATTCGCTGCGCTGGTCCCGGCTCCCCTCCTGGCTTCATTCTGATGCTAAACACGGACCATCACAAAATGGCCGCCGCCATACAGCAGACAGTTTCATAGAACTGTTTGCTATATGGGGGCGGACATTTTATGATAGCCCGTCGAAATAGCAGCAGAATGAAGCCAGGGGAGCCGGGACCACCGCAGCGAACATAGGTAAAGCTGTGGGGGATGGGGCATTATAATAGCACCGCAGCCCCCCGGCGCCCGCACTTACCCAGCGCCTCCCCGCGACCGCGGGGGCTGCGGTGCTGTAGCTCCGCCACTGCCTCCTAGTCCTACACTCTTTCATCAACATCCAGGCATCTGTGATCAGCAGTTAGCAGGTACACTTTCCTACTGGGATAGCTATTCCAGCAAGTGTTCTCTCTTGGTAAGAAAATGTATCTGAGAATATGACCTGGGACTTATTGTGCACATTTCACTGCTGTAGCCACTTTTAATACATAGGTTTAGTCATATGAATTGCAATTTCACATCATTTGCAGGATTGCTACTGTACATTTCACAGGTTCATGGGTGAGGGCGCCCCTAGGCACAACAATAACATACGCCCCCCTCCTCCCCCCCGGCCTAACTGTATTATTTTTATTGATTACTGATAAGCCCTCATTTGATAATTTAATGGATTATTATATAGGCCACTAACTGTGATTTTTTTTATTATTTTTTATTATGTATCCATTACTACTAAGTAGGACAATGTACATGGGCAGGATCTGCATGTCGTATCCATTTACATTGAAGATGGAATATGGTACAGTACAGTGGATATTTTGCAGTTACTGATACATTTCAGGCTGACAGTACTATCACAAGCATCCAAGTGCCGCCCCTTGTTCCTGCCAACATTGTTCCTACCAACCAAAGGATGCAGAGTCTCAGCTAGTAAATGTTTTTACCAGAGCCCACTGCAAGTTAAGCTGGACTTTGCCACTTTACTGTCCAGGGTGCAGCTCCTATAAAAGTTTATTGGTGAGGAATAACATAGACAATGTAATATGTCAAATGCAATACAATGACAAAGTGCAAGGTGGCAAAATGAATCACTGAAGTGCGCACTAACAAACCCTCTCTAAACTGCCTAACAGAAGCCTGATAGAAACTAATCTAATCTAAGACTTATATACCTGAACCTAAACTACCTAACTGAAGAGAAACTGATATAAGACTTAAGGTGCCCATACACTATGCGATTTTGGGCCAATTTCGCCCGATTTCGCCACTTTGGCCTGATAAATTGGGTGAAATCGGGCCAAAATCGCAGGTGTGTGACATCTGGTCCAGTCCAATGCGCGGTCCCATGTGCATCGGACCAGATCAGGAAGTCGGACGTTCAGAATGTAAGATCATGATTGACCTCCCTGTTGACTCATGCCTGACCAGGGATTAGTTGAGAGCTCTTTCAGCCAATCAGCGGCTACCCAGAAGGGAGGTAGCTGATTGGCTGAGAGTGCTCAGAGTGCGATCCAACTACTTTGCGTAGTGATTCCTGAATCAATACTCTTTGTCAAAATGAATACATCTTCTTTTAACATCTACCTCAAATCGCCATAGTCACTTAGAAAGGAGACCCAGACAGGGAGCCTCGACTTATATGGTAATGTCGACACTTTCTTGTGGTAGTTCTTGGTGAATAAAACCTATGCTTTAGACTCCATGCCCCTGTACTGGGTCACGTCAACTCCTTCCTGAACTGTTTGGTGAATCTTTGCATGACCATTTAATCTTCAAGATTTCAACCACCTTCTATTGTCACCTCAGCTACTCAAGACCTATAGCAGGATTTACAAAACAACACAGCACTGACAACATACAGTCATAGGTGCCGATTCTGTGGGTGCTCAAGGGCTCAAGCACCCACAGGAATTAATGAGCACCCACGTGCTCATAACTTTAGAGTCCCAATGCCGGGCCACTGTATTTGCTTGTTGAGCCTTTCAACAGGCTTGAGCACCCACCAGCAAAAACATAAATCGGCACCTCTGCATACAGTAGGTTTCTGCCACATTTAAGCTAATAATCTAAATATACATTATTTGTCAGAAGCCAATAAACCTTACAATATGTTACTGGAGTGTCAGATGAAACTGCAACATCCGTAATAAATCTACTCAAACATGTTGAGAACGTACAGATTTAACACAGCTTCATACTGTACAATTTGGTATGTTGGTTTAGGTATTGTAAAAAAATAAATCCCTGCTGTTTCCTTTAAGAAGGTCAATAAGAAAAAAGTGAAACCCCCCAAGCCATATCTAGAACAGATTGCATTGACACATGATGCAGTATGTATTTACAAAATTATTTTGTAAGGAAGAGATATGAGACTTCACTTTATGGAAATGACCAAAACTGTATTGTTGTACAAAATAATCAAATTCACCTGGAAGCTTGAATCATTTCCCAAAACATTTTATTACTATACTATCAGTGTTTGCATTTCTTTGCTTCAATTAGAAAGAATGCATAGAAACTAATTGTGTTAGTTTTCACTGTGATTTTATATACACAACATTGTTTGAACATGTGAAATTACACATCAATAAATTGATAGTAAAGTATAGTTGTATGGTTGCACCTCATTGTTTTATAGGCAAGGTAAAAGTTGTAATAAAAACTAAGAAAAAGCAAACATTTTAAATCTATTTATAATATACTAAGGCAGGGGTGGGGAACCTTTTTTGTGCCAAGGGCCGTTTGTATGGGGAAAAAATCCTTCGGGGGCCATATGTAAAAATTTCTCTTACAAATTTTCCTGCTGCAGCCATCCCACACTCCAGTCTCCGGGGGCTGTTGATTAAGAATAATCTCGCGAGAACTACCGACCTATCGTGAGAATTCCCCTGTACTTGACTCCCGGGCAAAGCGGGTGGGAGGGCCACTCAGACCGGCTACGGGGGCCGCATACGGCTCCGGGCCTGAGGTTCCCCACCCCTGTACTAAGGGATGTCAACAGAATGCTTTTTTAAAAGTTTTAGTTATAGGTGCATCCATATACTTCTAACCTACATCTACACCATGCACCATGGGATATTTGAAGTGAAAGAGTCAGCAGTCCTCAGCCAACTAACGTCAGCTATATTTCTTTACAGAAAAATGCATCACTATGTAAATAAGATGTACAAACAGACCTTTCTGATCAAAATGACATGTGGCATGTCTATATTGTGTGTGTGTGTGACTATGGCTGTATCTGCATACAAAATGCTACACTACAGTATGTTCCAGGGAAACACCATAACATAGTATTTCATATGCAGATAGAGCTGTAATCACACACAGAATATAGGCATGCTGCATATAGGGCATGATTCAGAGTTGCTTGCTGATCTGCAAATTCAGAGATTGAGTGATCGCAGATCATCGGGAGAGTCAGTGGATAGCCCTCTGCGATAATTTCATAAATGCAATTTACATGGGGCAAGTTTTCTGTCTGGACTGCGGCTATCTAACAGCGGTCATCCGCAACTCTGCAGAACATTGATCAGGTCTGAATCAGGCCCCTTATTGTAATCAATAGAGTCTGCTTGTGCATCTCTTTCGCATAATGACGCAATTAAGACAAATTTTATTGGAAATAATAGAACAAAAAGATGCTCAGCACTACAGAGTCACGCCACGGAGGCTAGATTTTTGTGGATACATCTGTACTTTAATGTAAAAACTGATAGTTAAATAAAATGTAATGTAAAAGAGATGAAAACAGAATGGAGCTGAAAAGTTTTAAGCACATATTCGGCGGGATATACTAAAGCAAAAATTATGTAAAAACCCTGTTATCACTATTACCCGATTAGGCCACTTTTAGGATAACGTGTTTTAGGTCGGTATCTTTAGATCGGTATCTCCTGCAGAGTTTTGGATCTGGATCTGTTCCAAAACACTACCCTTCAGTGTTTCGTGTTTCAGATTTCTGTATTTTGAATTAAAAAAAACATACTGTAGAAATCTCAGAATTTTTGTTTTGTTTTTGCTCCTAGGTTATTATTAACCTCAATAACATAAATTTCCCCTCATTTCCAGTATATCTGGAATACCACACACCTCACAATGTTGTTTTTAGGCCAAATGATTGCACCAAGGTAGCTGGATGACTATGCTAAGTGGGCCCATCTAGGAGTGGCACTGCAGCAGCAGACAGGAAAGCAGTCTGAAAAACTAGCCCCAAAAAACAGGTAATGCCAAAAAACCTCAATAACATAAATTTCCCCTCATTTCCAGTATATCTGGAATACCACACACCTCACAATGTTGTTTTTAGGCCAAATGATTGCACCAAGGTAGCTGGATGACTATGCTAAGTGGGCCCATCTAGGAGTGGCACTGCAGCAGCAGACAGGAAAGCAGTCTGAAAAACTAGCCCCAAAAAACAGGTAATGCCAAAAAAAGAGGTACAAGATGGAATTGTCCTTGGGACCTCCAACACCCACCCACCCTTATGTTGCGTAAATAGGACATGCACACTTTAACAAACCAATCATTTCAGCCACACGACTGTGGCTGAAATGATTTGTTTGTTTGGGCCCCACCCCCATAAAAAATAAGCAAATCATCTCTCCCTGTACAAACTGGCTCTACAGAGGCGAGATGTCATCGTCATCCTCATCTTCATCCTCCAATTCCGATTCCTCACCCCCTTCAGTATGTACATCCTCATCCTCACAGATTATCAATTTGTCCCCGCTGGAATCCACCATTACAGGTCCCGCTTTAGTCTTTGGAGGAAATTGCTGGTCTTCGTTGAAGAATTGATGTGGGAGAGGTGTGGGAGAAAATTAAGGAGGAGCTGCCATGTCACAGTCCACTTCAGATGAAATTTCTCCTCAACAGCAGGTCTTTCCACCACTGTAGATTTGTGTCCGCCGTAAACAGAGACACAACATACACTTTAAACTGAGGATCGAGCACGATGGACAGAATGTATTCCTCTGACTTTAATAGACTGACAACCATTGTTTCCTAGCAAAGCATATGAAGGGCTTCATCCAGAAGAATAGCAACACCTTAGCTCCTCCTTCACTTTCTCCAGCTGCTTCTGCAACAGCCTGATCAGGGGAATGACCTGACTCGAGCTGGCAGTATCAGAACTGACTTCACATGTGGCAAATTGAAACAGCTGGAGAACATTGCACGGTACTGCTTTCCTAGCACGGCGCCCGTCTCATTGATTGTATGCCTTAAGTTTAAGGTACTTAAGGCATACAATCAATGCGATGGACCCGATTTTTTAATCTCATGGATCTTATGCATCCATAAGATGCATGAGATCCATGAGATCAAAAATCGTGAGCCCCCAATAACCATTGTTAACGCCACCAGCACTATCAACGCCAACCCGAAGCGTGGCGAGCGGCGGCGATACGCGTCCCCGACCTTTTCATACCCCCACTATCCACGTCGTCGTGGAGTTAATTTTATATAGTGTGGCAAGCGCAGCGAGCCACCGAGCCCGAAGCGTGGCGAGCGCAGCGAGCCCCGCAAAGGGGACACGGACTACTTTACATGTATTCCGCGTCCCCTTGCGGGGCTCGCTGCGCTTGCGAGCCCCACGAGGGCTCGGTGGCTCGCTACGCTCGCCACACTATATAGTATCAACGCCACGCCAATGTGGATAGTGGGGGTATGAAAAGGTCAGAGGACACGTACCGCTGCCCCTCGCGGGCTCGCTGAGCTCGCCACGCTTTGGGTTGGCGTCAATAGTGGGGTGGCGTTAACAATGGGGGGGCCATTTCACCCATGAGTGGGGGTTAGCAATTAAAATTGGGGTTTTGGGGTTTTGGGGCCTTGTCGATTGCGTCAACTGCATCATCTCATGCATCTTATGCCGCACAAACACATAAGATGCATGAGATGCGTGCAATGTAAAAATCTCGTCAATCTCGTCGATCGCGTCGATTGCATCATCTCATGCATCTTATGCCGCACAAACACAAGGGATGCATGAGATGCTTGAGATAACAGCCCCACACATACAATCTAGATCGTGGGCGCCGTGCTAGGAAAGCAGTACCCCTTGCACAACATGGAAATCAGACTCCACTGTGCTTGAGTCAGGTGCATCCCTGCTCATTTGCCTATGTCATAGGTTGCTGTGTAGGCTTGAATAGCCTTTTGCTGCTCCTCCATCCTCTGCAGCATATAGAGGGTGGAGTTCTAGCGTATCACAACCTCTTGTTTGAGGTGATGGCAGGGCAGGTTCAGGAGTTTTTGATGGCGCTCCAGTCTTTGGTAGGCAAAAGTTTACTACAATTTTGTGGGCCACCGCAAGCATCTCCTGCATACCCCTGTTACTTTTAAGAAAATTCTGCACCACCAAATTTATTGTGTGGGCAAAACATGGCACGTGTTGGAAATTGCCCAAATGTAATGCCCACACAATGTTTCTGGTGTTGTCTGATTCCAAAAATCCACAGGAGAGTCTAAGTGGGGTAAGAAACTGCGCGATGGTTTCCCTAAGTTTCTCATAGAGGCTGTTGGTATTGTGCATCTTACTAACACTAGTAATGCACAGCGT
The DNA here is from genome assembly GCF_055691185.1 of Crinia signifera. Taxonomy (NCBI): domain Eukaryota; kingdom Metazoa; phylum Chordata; class Amphibia; order Anura; family Myobatrachidae; genus Crinia; species Crinia signifera. The sequence goes on from NC_139219.1 coordinate 227,746,643, forward strand.
AGCTTGCCTTGGAAGGAGCTGTCATTACAGAGATGCTGCTGCTGCTGTTGAGGCAGAAGACGATGCATCTACCCAGTGGGCTGTCATATTTTCCTTAGTTTGCCATGTACCACTTGTCCACATGTCCATGGTTAAAAGGACAGTGGGTACAACCGCATTTTTTAGGGCACTGAGGACTCTGTTTTGGATGTCTCCATACATCCTGGGTATCGCCTGCCTAGTAAAGTGGAATCTAGATGGGTTACCTCCATATATCATCTAAATCCCACTCCACTAATGGCGGATATTGGACGCCACACCAACATAGCTGTAAAGGCCTTAGTTATCCAATTTGCCATAGGATGACCACTGTTTTACGTCGTCCTCATCGCAGACGACTGTTGGACGGTCAATTGTTTAGTGAAATACGTGTTTTGACCTTCCCTCTGGGATGATGAACGACTCCCAGCAGCAAAAACAGCAGTGGCAGCAGTAGGCGTAGCACTGCAGGATCCTCCTTAGGAATACCGGATAGAAGAGGAGTCCGTCATGCTGTTGACATGACCTGCAGGATTACCTCTGATCCAGATCAAGCAGGAACTTGATGAGGAGTGACTTGCTGGTGTGGTTTTCAGGAACTTGGATACAACAGGAACAAGGAATTTAGGTGTCCCTGGACTGCTCACAGTCCTAGCCACAGTTTATGAACTAAACAGTGACTTATGAACAAGCTTAAGGTGACGCATAAGTAAGGATTTCCCTAGGCAGCCAACAGCCTTACCCCTGCTTATTGCAGCTTTACATAAGCTACATAGCAAGACAGTTGTTGTCCAGATCTGGATAAAAATATTTCCAGACCAAAGGTGTGGACCAATGGTCTTCTGCCCAGGCATTGTGACAGCCTTTTGCATCCCACGGACAACAAGTGTTTAGCCTGGTGCCTCATTTAAGCAAACCACATCAGCAGCATCCTCCTGATCAAATTCCTCCTCAGCGCCAGCTACATCAATATCCTCCTCCTGGTGTACAAAATTTACACCTTCAATCTCAAAATCAGGAACTGGACTGTGGGTGATCTTCCAGCATATGCAGAGGGCGTGCAAATGGTGGAAGGAGCCACCTCTTCCCGTACAGTGATGGGAAGGTCAGGCATCCTAACCACCAACACCCTTGGACTTTCCTTGGGCATTTGTGATACCATGTCTTTAGACGGCACAGTTATTTGCTGTGTTTTTATTGACAGCTTAACTCTCTTAAATTTTCTAGTGGGGATAGAAGGAGGGTTTAAATTGTCATGTGAAGCTGGACCACTATTCATGATAAACATGATGAACATAGGCATAAATGGCATATTGGCAAGCTTACGTTTCTCCTTAAATGATTGACATTTTTTTTCTTCAAGTTACTCAACTTTGGCATTTTGGATTTTACATGCCCACTACGATGACATTGGACAACAGCCTTGGCAGATGACATTGATGGCATTTCATGTTCCATGTCACCATAACTAGTGTCAGTAGCTTCAGCACTAGGAGGTAGTGGTTTTTGTTCTTTCACTAGTTTATCCTCCAAATTTTGATTCACCATAATCTTTAAAGGCAGTGTCACTGTACTGATCTTATGCAGCAATATCACTGAACTTTAACGGAAGTATTACTGGACTTATGCAGCAGTACCAATGGACTTTAACGTCAGTGCCACTGGACTGGATTTATGTAGCAGTATCACTGGATTTATGTAGCAGTATCACTGGACTTTAATGGCAATATCACTGGACTTATGCAGCAGTAACAATGGACTTTAAGGTCAGTGCCACTGGATTGGATTTATGTGGTAATATCACTGGATTAAACAGCAGTATTACTGGATTTATGCAGCAGCACCAATGTACTTTATCGTCAGTGCCACTGGACTGGACTTATGCATCAATTTCACTAGACTGGACATATGTAGCAGTATCACTGGACTTTAATGGCAGTATCAGTGGACTTTAATGACAGTATCACTGGACTTCTGCAGCAGTACCAATGGACTTTAACATCAGTGCCACTGGACTGGACTTATGCAGTAATATCACTGGATTTAATGACAGTATTACTGGACTTATGCAGCAGTACCAATGGACTTTAACGTCAATGCCACTGGACTGGACTTATGCAGCAATATCACAAGACTGGAATTATGTAGCAGTATCACTGGACTTTAATGGCATTATTACTGGACTTATGCAGCAGTACCAATGGACTTTAATGTCAGTGCAACTGTACTGGAGTTATGCAGCAATATCACTAGACTGGACTTATGTAGCAGTATCACTGGACTTTAATGGCAGTATTACTAAACATATGTACTAGTACCAATGGACTTTAACATCAGTGCTACTGGACTGGACTTATGCAGCAATAACTATGGACTGGACTTATGTAGCAGTATCACTGAACTTTAACTGCAATATTACTGGACTTATGCAGCAGTACTAATGGACTTTAATGTCAGTGCCACTGGACTGGACTTATGTAGCAATATCACTGGACTTAAGTGGCAGTATTCCTGGACTTGTGCAGCAGTACCAATGGATTTTAACGTCAGTGCTACTGGACTGGACTTATGTAGCAATATCACTGGACTGGACTTATGTAGCAGTGTCACTGGACTTTAATGGCAGTATCACTGGACTTCTGCAGCAGTACCAATGGACTTTAATATCAGTGCCATTGGACTGGACTTATGCAGTAATATCACTGGATTTAATGGCAGTATTCCTGGACTTATGCAGCAATACTACCAATGGACTTTAACATCAGTGCCACTGGACTGGACTTATGCATCAATATCACTGGACTAGACATACAGTATGTAGCAGTATCATTGGACCTTAACAGCAGTATTACTGGACTTATGCAGTAGTACCAATGTACTTTAACATCAGTGCCATGGGACTGGACTTATACAGCAATATCACTGGACTTTAACGGCAGTACTACTGGTCTTATGAAGAAGTACCAATGGAATTTATATTCAGTGCCACTTAGTGGCGTGCAGTGGGGTGAGGCAGGTGAGGCAGAGCCTTTCCTGTCATACTAGCGTATATGCCAGAGTTTTAAATTTATAAAATATGTCAAATATACAAATAAAACATACAAAAATACTTATGTTTATTATTCTGATCATTTCTATAGTCAAAACTCAGCGAATCTCCAGCAGTGTATACTGCTGCACATGTGTATAATGCTGACATGTGCCCCTGGGCTCATATATTGTGTGCATATCTGGCTCTGGTACTTGCCAGGGACTCTTGAGCCATTTACCTCACCGCACGTCCCTGGTGCCACTGGACTGGACTTATGCAGTGGCCATTGGTACACTGGAATTGCTGCCACACTCAAACTTCTCCTTGATTGCTTCTCCAAGTGCCTCCCTTAGATTATCCCGGACTACAAGATCCATATACAGGCTCTGCCAACAGCTATGGAGGTATGCCACCTCTCTAAATTGCCTGCCTGAGATCAAGTGAACCCTCAACTTCAGATATTCCATCTTTGCGGAGGAATGCCACCCCCCCCCCCCCCCCACTTTGATTGGAGGAAATACTTTGAAGGGACATTATCCTATACTGTACATCGGGATGAATTGCACCTTTTTGGGCCCAGAAAGAAAGGGACACACAAGGAGATGAGGTCACTTTTAAAAAATCCTATACAAATGAGCACAATCTACTGCAGCTCTTCTGCTCAACATTTTATAATCACCTTTTAATCAGTCAATTTTTAGGCTATTCAGCTGATTTAAAAAAAAAAAGTGTTACTAAAAAATAAATGTTATCTTTTCCTAATTATTGCACAACCTGACTTTATTGTGTAGCGCAACTATCTATTCAGATATTTTTGTATCTGATTTTCACATACTGTATATTGTACTGAACCTACAATAGACAAAGTAAACAATTCGCACGATATAGAATAGGTGCAGGGTTTACACATAATAAAAGGTCAGTACAACTTAGTGGGTGGTTATGTTATTCATCACCAAGTACAGATAACAGAGCTATGACGTGCAAGAAGATCTCAGGGAATACCTTTAGTACAGTCATATAGTGGTTAAAGATTATTCATATCAATAAAGGCAATAAACGTGATACTTGGGTTAATTTCGTGACAAAGTACACACCTTAACAAAATGTGTGCAATAAACACCAGAAAGCCTCAATGTACACCATTTATAAAAGTTTGTCTCTTCCAGGTAATTATTTTTTTTTTTAGCTCTTTAACACTGTTTTAGAAGTGACATAAATTCTGCAATAGAAGATGCATAATTATGAGAAGATGACTAACTTTTATTTGTCATAGAAAAGAAACTAGCTATTTTCAGGAATTGGTATAGGGTGTTGGTGTACTGATTTGCGGAAGTCAGATACCGTATGCATAACTAGAACATTGGTAATGGGTGGTCCTAGTTCAGAATTTCCGAATTTTGAAAGAGATAAATTTGAATGCCAAAAAGTGTGGTGTGGTCTCACTACATGGGGCGTGACCTTGCTGCATGGGGCGTGGTCTTGCAGGAAAAGATGACCTTATACTTCCTAATTGTATGATGGTTGGCGTTCACATGCAGTGCACTGCAGTGGAAATTTTGATGTGGGTGTATGGAAAAGTGAAGGCCGTAATTATGCACACGCCAGCCAGAAAAGGGGATGTGATCACTCAAAAGGAGCGTGTTGTTAAGTGTAGTGTACGAGTTTCACATTATGAGCCAAAAATCACATTATGCCACTTGATTGATTGATTGAGAGAGAGAGAGAGAGAGAGAGACACAGTGGAAGGGGCAACATCTTTACACAAGAAAGTAATGTGGAAGATCAAATCCATTTTTGAGAGCAGCAGGAAGAAAACTGATATTTCTAGGGCAGAAGGTCATTCCTCTTGATGGTGGAATAGCTGCCCAAGTGATAAGCTGGGGTGTGGGCTATGGTAGGGACCAGGGTCATCTTAACAGCATTATGGCCCCCCAGGCAAAGCAGTGCAGTGGGGCCCTTGCCTAATATATATATGCAGTATCTATTATACCCACCACTACATTACTGACCCCTCTATACCCTACACTATATTACTGACCCCTCTACTACATTACTGACCCCTCTATTTCCTATACTACTGACCCTTCTATACCCTACACTACAATACTGACCCCTCTCTATACCCTACACTACTGACCCCTCTGTACCCTACACTATATTACTGACCAATTTATACCCTACACTACAGTACTGACCCATTTATACCCTCCACTATATTACTGACCCCTCTATACTCTACACTATATTACTGACCACTCTATACCCACCACTACACCTCTCTGTGTCCCCCTGGTCCCTTCCCACCACATGCCTCTCTGTGTACCCCCTCCTTCCTTCCCACTACATGCCTCTCAGGGGGCCAGATTCTCTAAACTTCAAAAGTGATAAAATGGAGAGTGATAAACAGCCAGCCAATCAGCTCCTGCCTGATATTTTTTAAACACAGTCTGTGACATGGCAGGTAGGAGCTGATTGGCTGGCTGTTTATCACACTCCATTTTATCACTTTTGAAGCTTAGAGAATCTGGCCCTGTGTCCCCCCTGGTCCGGAAGCCCAGCAGGTCAAGAGCCGAAGCAATTTCTCTATATACAGTACCACCAATAATTTGGATTTAACGAGCAGCAAAGTGGAAAGTTTAAATAAACTAGTTGGCCTGTGTACAATGCATTTATTTTGTCTCTGTTATGTCATTTGCTACTACATTGTGGCCTTACTATCTTACACCATGATAATATAACAAGCCATCGCTATGTTAGATATTGGTGTCTGACATGATTTACCATTAACTGAACATACTGTAAAAGCCCTATCTTATCTATGTGTTGCTAGTAACTGTAAACATACTGGATATGGCAAGACTGTAACTATAGTATTGAATCCATGGAGGATACCAGGTTGCCTGTTGGTTGGGAATGATTTCTGTTACCTATGTTGATATTCTCCTGATGACGATCCTTTGATCGAAACGTCACGTCACGTCGGATGTATTATCATTTCGTGAATAAATCTTTTTGCTGAATTTAAGACCTTGGTGAGTGCCCATTTCATATACCTCTATATATATATATATATATATATATATATATATATATATATACACACTGTCCACACACAAGCGGCACTCAGAGGCTGTATAAGGTGTCAAAAAATCTTACTGGTTTATTCGGACGACAATTCGGGGTCTGTACACTCACTTGTGTGTGGCTTGAGAAAGGGGCACAGACCCCGAAACGTCGTCCGAATAAACCACTAAGATTTTTTGACACCTTATACAGGAAGGCACCTAGGAAGGCACCTGTGCAAGTACTTTGAAAAAGCCAAGGAGGAGTGCCGGAATATTCACTTTGCCGGTGCCTTCACGGTAAATTGAAGATTAGTATCCAATGTGGGTGCGGCACTCATAGCAATAATAAGAAACACTATGCAGACGCCTTAGTGATCAAAGTTTCAATTTTTATCAAATTGTCATCAGGATGACCTGATGACAATTTGATAAAAATTGAAATATTGATCACTAAGGCGTCTGCATAGTGTTTCTTATTATTGCTACGAGTGCTGCACCCACGTTGGATACTATATATATATATATATATATATATATATATATATATATATATATATATATATATATATATATACATATATACAAAATATAATAATACCCGGAACAGGAGACTACAACTGAAAAAAACATTCAAATACAATCAGAAAAATCATTGCAAAATGTTCCATGCACATTGGCTTGTGACACGTTACATCGGTATGATGTCTTTCCATCTTTTAAGGCGGATACATTTCACATACTGTATCTTGGGTTTTAATAGATACATATTCGTTCCAACTGCTGGTGCATTTATTTTCAGAAAAATGAAATTTAGTGCAAAAAAAATAAATCTTATGTTAATACTTACTATGGGTGTCAGGAACTCGTAGCATATCATTAAATAATATTTATTTTGTAAAAAAATGTGAACACATGATATTGAAAGTTATGCTATCTGCATGCAAAATTAATAAATATAAAAATTGAACTAGCTAATTTCAACTAATCAACTTCTACCTTTTATTTTACAAACTGTCCGAGACATTTAGCAATAAGAAGCTGATTGGTTGTTATGAGCAACTTCTCTAAGATTTGCAGAATCTCCCCCCTGTAAACCTGTTGTACTGTAATAACCTTAACTGATTTATTGATCCATTGCCGTTTCACTGTAGTGGCTGTGTCTACTGAGACATGCAAGGTGTAATCTTCAAGACAAACATATGCTACTAGCAGGATGATATGTAGGTATCCTACACCTCGCCTGCACTCAAGATGATATGGTGCATTAAGGTGTGTACACACAGTGCAAATTTGACTATATAGCCAAATTCTATAGCAAGTTAGGTAAAATCACACTGTGTTTAGCCGCTCAGATGAAGGGCCCCATGGTTTGGCATAGCAAGTATATATAGACTGTGCAGGTATGGCCCCAGTACCCCCCCCTCCAACCAGGTCCCGTTCTTCAGTAATCATTTTTTAATGTATAAAATAAATATCTGTGATTGGCCTTTCTTATTGTTGTAAACATACATGTGATACAACAAGTGATATATATTACTAAAGCAGCGGTTCTCAAACTGTGGGTCCTGACCCCAAAGTCGGTCCCGACCAGAATTGGTCATGACTCTATGTTGCTGATCATTAGACTAATGTGTCTGTGGCGGGGGAAACAGGGTATAACTCATTAAGTAAACACCCACTGCTTCCCACTTCCATCCCCATGTCACCCTTTTCCACCCCACCCCCACCCACCCCCCCACCCCACCCCACCCATTACCCACTGCCTCCCTGTCACAAATGCGGCCACTAGTAACTTGCTGGGGTCCTGTAATAGATTTTATTGTCTGAAGGGGAGTTTTTTTTTAGTTTTGACAATGGTTTCTTAAGGACATTTATTGATCTGCTTTTTTATTGTTTATCTTTGTATGTTGATAAGAAGATAAGATATTGCTCACTTTCCTCATAAAAAACACCCGAAAGCCGTTCAAGTATTAAGGGTTAATAAAAACGATCACATAACATATTGATATTTTTGGTTACAGTAGAAGTTGTAGTGCCTACTTCAGTGAGCATGTCAACATTGATCATGTCAGTGTTCATTTATCGGCACTGATGAAATGTCAACACGATTAGAATGGTGACCAAACATTTCTGGATTTACAGTAGTAACTTACGTTCCGTGGCAGCCCCTGTGAGTCCAGTGGTGTGTTTTTTCAGGTTTGACAGTTATTTAACAGTGACTTCCCGCTGCTCTTGCATCACCTCCAGTATTGCAGATCCGTAACCCTAGCCCTAACAATTCCTCTATAGCCTAACCCTAGCCCCCCTTCCTGCATCCTACACCTTTCTCTCACCCTATAGCCTTACCATCTACTATTGCAGCCTAACACTTAAGGCCCCCATACATAGAGCCGACTTTTCCTGAGGACAAGTCGGACCCTATTCTCCTCCAAGCCGCCCGGCAGCTCCCCGGGAGGCTCACATACGATTAGGACTTTGATGTGCCATTTTTTACATGTGATAAATCGCATGCGATTTATCACATGTAAAAAAAATAACAGGGAGCTGCAGGGCGGTGAGGAGCAGTGGGGGCGGGCGGCTGGGAAGGAAGCAGTGGGGCGGGCGGCGGTGACCATCAGTCTCACTCTCCACTGTCCAGCGCGCAGGCGGGCAGCCGCGGCTATTACATCTTTAAAATAATGTGTCAAATGACTCTCCGGCTTTTGATTGGCTGAGATAGAGCACTCTCAGCCAATCAGCGGCCGTGGAGGGAGGCCACTGATTGGCTGAGAGTGCTCTATCTCAGCCCATCATTAGCCGGCAGACATTTGACATGTTATTTTAAAGATGTAATAGCCGCGGGCGGCTGCCCGCCCGCTAGCGCTGGACAGTGGAGAGTGAGAATGATGGTCACCGCCGCCCGCCCCAGCACTGATCTGGTAACGCGCTCCGGCCTACTGCTTGCTCCCCAGCCACCCGCCCACACTGCTCCTCAGGCTCCTTTGGGCCGATTAATCGCAACCGGCCAAAATCGGTCCAAATCGGGTTGATGTATGCCCACCTTAACTCTCAGTCTAGCACCTAAACCTAACCTTCCCTCATGCAGCCTACTCTAACCTCTTCTTAGGTGACAAACTATAACCCTCTGCACCTATAGCTTAAATTTCCTGTCCATGTAGCATGTTAACATTGAACAATGTCAACATTTTGCAGGTGTCAACTGTTCCATATCAACGTTCTTATAATGTTTATATGTAACATAATAACTGTTAACATTGCCGTGTCTGTAAAATGTTAGCCGACATGTAAATTTCAACATAAAAACTGCATCGCGTGGGAGGCCACATGTGTAGCTCAACCCACATTTTACGCCATCCAAAGAGCAAGTTCACCCCTTCACTGGTACTCCAGGGGATGTTTCGGGGTGGGCACCCGGCATTTCATGGGCGTGCCTACAAAAGTGGTGGGCGTGCACATAGAAATGATGGGCAGACCCCAGCAATCACAGGTTTGCCCCTGCCTGCTCTGGGGGTGCGAATTACGTCACTTGACGTCAACGCACACCTTCAATTCAGCCATAAGCGTTCAACTAAAAAATAAGTCCTGGCTTACTTTTTATAGTGAACAGAGGAAAAATCGTTCAATGGTGAGTAACCATTGCTGCTCGCAGCGTAGCGAGGAGATCCAGCCGGCAGGGTGACCTGCATATGTTAATGTGCTCATTTGTGTATATCTCTTAGTTTTAAGCACGCTGCCTCTGTAAGTTTTCTGAGGAATGGTACTCTGTGTGCCTATATTACAAAGCATATACATCTTAGCGTGTTTGTGCTCTATAAATCACATCAGTGGTTAGTCACTCGCTGTAAAGTGTTTGTGTGATAAAACTCTTTAATGCTGTAAACAAAGGATAAAATCCAATTGCAAGTCAAAAGTGTATCTCGTTTCTAGGCAATTAAATACAATCATTTCCAATCCAGTCTATGTCGGTAAGTTGCCTTCATGTGAAAGCATGAGAAAAGAAAGGTGCGCACACAATTCATGGGATTTATTTTATACCAGCGTTCTTTTCTGTTTAGTAAGGGCTACAAAGGCACAAAAGTATTTAAGAGTTTTTAGTTTTTGTGATTGGTTGAACTAGAACTAAGTTGCTAGGCAGATCAATCTCTGTAGGGGGTTGATAGTTAGGTTAGCCTATCAGGAAGTTTGTGGGAGGTTATCTTTGGGTAAATATATAAGGGTGATTTGAATATTTGCACTTCCTCTTGAGCTTTTAGAAAACCATCCATCCCTCCATTTCATTATTCGATGCTTAGAATTTGGGTCATTTCATTGAATTTGACATTCAAATTAGTATTCTATGGCGGGAAGATGCTGTTGATCAGTGGTCACATGGGGTATAAGTGGTCATTGTGTGGGAAAGATTACTAAGATGAGAGTTCTATTTCACACGGGATGTTGCTATGGGCAACTAATCAGAAGCTACTTCTTATTTAAGTAGCACCTTCTAGAAGATAATAGATAGTATCTGATTGGTTGCCCATAGCAACATCCCATCTGAAATATAACTCCTATCTTAGTAATTTTTTCCCTTACTCTTTCCAAGGATGGCTGGTGAGTTCTGCCTTTGTGGGGACGACAATGGGCACTTCTCTGCGGTAGTGTCCACACTTTGTCATAGTAAAGTATAGTGAGACCTTCTCAGTGCAGGTTATGCCTTTAGTCAGATGGGTGTTTCAGCCCACCATTTTATGGTTAGGGCAATCAGTTGCCGCCAATTTCAGTTGGGATGTTACAGTCACTGCCATTTTATACACCTGTTGACTAGAGCTGGTTATTATAGCACCTTCCTTGCCATCCCTGTACTAAAAGGGTCATTCCAATTAATAGTTTTTAATGACCTTTCAGTGGCAAACGCAGGATTTTCAGAAGGGGGTTTCCAGAGGGGCGGAGCAAAGCACAGAGATGGACACTTAGGTGACCCAGTATATGCCGGGTCAGTTAAAGTAGTATTATAGATAGACCAAATGTATATAAATAATAATAATAAAAAAATATATATATATACACACACACATATATATATATATATATATATATATATATACATATATATATATATATATACAGTATATATACATACAGGGGCGTCAACAGCAGTGTAGACCCCTGGGTATAGCATTGTATTGGGGCACCTACCGATCCTCCAGCGGTAGGGCTGGGGGAAGCTTTGATGTCCCCCGGGTGGAAGGGGTATCAAATCAACCGCTCATCATGTAGGGCCTGGATCAGTAATTTCCACTAATTGCCCCTTTACTGCACAGATGGTGGGAGGAGGGGGCATTGGGCTGAATGAAGGGGCCCTGATACATAACTTCCAGGGTGGTAGAGGATGTTTAATATGCAGAGGAGGGGTGTATAGTGGAATGGGCTTATTATTCATAATTTTCTGGTGGGAGGACAGCTTGCTTGACTGCAGATATCTCCAGTTCCCATAAATAGATTTCTTAGATTTTAATGGAATTAAACACTAGAGGATCCCACCTACCAAATGGTATTGGGGACTAGGGGATCAGAGTTCAAGAGGTAGAGCAATCTGCCAACGAGGATATAAAACTACATACCAGGTGTGAGGAGCTGGAGCAGTAATCAGCTGCTGGAAGGCTGATATCTCTGGTGCTGGGAACAGAAGAGACAAGCTTATAATGTCCCTTAAAGGGGGAGAGTCCCGGCTTTTGGAATATACCCTCAGAAAAACTCTAAGTCAGACAGAACCTGAAATATCTGACTGGGAAGAGCAATTAACAAGCTTGGATGGGGACCACTGCTTTGAAGTCAGATATCTCCGGTTCCCAAGGGCCGATTTGATAAATTCTTGTACCCATGGAAAGAGGGGACCCTCAGCTTTCAGCCTAGGGCCCTTAGACTCCTGGGGGGGTTTCTGGGTACTCAGAAACCCCCCCCTGCGTGCGCTACTGCCTTTAATCTTATGCAGTTGTGTCTGTGTCTTTATTTTAGTTGATTAGCTAGCTTAATAATTGGTGTCAAGGTGTAATTGAAATAAATGAAAAGATGCCTATCTGGACAGAAATACTGCATATTCTGTGAGCAAAAATGTCACTCGAGAAAACTTGCGTGTATGAGAGTCATGCGATGCACACAACATTGCAATAAAACTGTTACTGTAAATGTGTCATTACCTCTAAATATATTTCAGAATAACATTGCACAGGATATCAATAGTGACTGTTCTACAGATCAATTGACAATAATAATAATTATTGTATGCTATATCTGGTTTATGTTGCATAAACAATTTAGCTACTGATTCATTTGCTTGTGAAATGAGCATTTGCTGCTAGGTTTTAAAAGATCTAAAGAAAACCCATTAGTACTTCTGATATTCTACATTGAGTGTCTAGAAGAAAATTGCTACAGCATACAGATATCCGGTCGATAGGTCGACATATTAATGATCAACACAGGAAAAGGTTGACACAAGTTTCTTATGATTTTTTTTAAAACCAACTTGTTCTTACGTCATGATCCAAGTGGGCATAGAGGGAGAGTCCGAGAGCAACGAGCCATGAGAGTGGATGCAATACACTAATACTTTGCCCATGTTGACAAATGTCGACATAGACACCATAAACGTAAACAACCCGCTTCAACCCCTTCCCACGTCCACTAATTTGCTTGTGTAGGCATTTTGCTAAAGTCATCCTAGATTAGAGGTGGCCAAACAATCAGAGGCAATGAGCCAAATAATATGTTATGGTAAGACAAAGAGCCAATACAGGTGAAGCCGCTGTCATTATCTGGACATAGTATCGTGTCTGCCTGTCTCGGCGTATACATTGCCGAGAATAGGGCACTTGATTTGTGCTGTGTTGCGCCAAATGGCATGTCGAGAGACTCTTAGCAGCTCCATCTGTACCTTGCAAAAAAATGGCACCCACAAGACCACACACGTTTTATATTTATTCAATATAAAACCATCTTGTGACACCTCAGCTTCAAACTAGCAGCCCATTTAATGTGTTTATAACACCTTTTGACAATTATTTAAACTTACTGTAGCAACCCATTTAAGCACTACAAAACGTAAAAAATTAGACATTATTTTATTATTCTTGCAGGACTTAATTGCAGGCTAAGCATACTGCTGAGTCAGTATCACACCACTAGTGACAAAAATAACTTACAAGCCTAGGAAAGAACCTGGTCCAATAGGGTGAAGCCCTGGAGAGAGCAGCATAAGCACACCACTGAGGAGCTGAAATAAATATGGCTACTAAAAGGGTACTCCCTGGCATCTCCTTTGGGGGTAAGGGGTGTCTGCGGATGTGGTAGCAAGTCAAATGCAAAAGACTAAAGTCCTTTCACAGGAGCCAAGAGGGCCACATGATTTTGGTAGCCTCACAGTCATTATGGAAGAGTTGGTAAGTAGTAGTAATAATCATAATAATAATAATAATAATACCATAATCATCTCTTATTTCTATTGCTATCTTATTTCTAGCTATCTTATTTCTAAACTGGAGTGGAAGTTTATGGAATCCAGCAGTGCACACACTCTATTTTGAATCTATATAATTGACAGATATTTTGGTCACAGAATTACCTGAGCTAATTTGTGAGCCTTTGAGAAAAGAGCACTGGTGGTTTTCTTCATATAAAAAGGCTGTTCTCATTGGACCATCTTATCTTTTTTGATGATCTGTTTTGATGATCTACATGATCTACACCTCTGACAGCAAATTAGTGTAAATCTCTCCATTAAACTGATTTATTTCTGCCCCTGATGAAGTCATGCTATTGACAAAACGTGTCAGAATGCCTACACCAACTTGATGATCACCATTCTCAATATCCTGAAAGGATTCCTTATTACTGTACCCTTTTATTTTATTGAAAGTTGTATACACAATGTCACAGGTGGTGGATTAGATGGTATTGTGTGGTACACAGGAATAGATTGACCAGAAGATGTAAGTGTAAAACGAGCAGGTTTAATAAAATAACTCATATATAAATGACATGAACTTGAATCAAATACTTCTTTGATGAGCAGCCACAAATCATAAATAATAAGTATTTGCAATAATCTTGGAAAGAACTGAGAAACAAGTATTTGCAAAAATATTGGAATTGGTGTTTGAATATTGATTGGATGATTGAAAGATTGGACAATTGAATGATTGGACGATTGGATGATTGGATGATTGGACGATTGGATTATTGAATATTGGACAATTGTGTGATTGGACGATTGGATGATTGAAGATTGGACAATTTAAGATAGGGTGATTGGAAGATTGATCAATTGAAGATTGGATGATTAAAGATTGAAGGATCCGGATCAGGAGGGAGAACCGGAGGTTACCGTGATGGTCCAGTGGCTCCCCGTTAGTTGAGATGGATCAATGGACCGGATACCAGGAAGGCTGAGATGAGGTCAGACGCCAGCAGGGACTACTGACTGACAGTACACAGTGAGCAGAGGTACTAGCAGGAGTCAGGATCTTCCCAGAGCTGTGTACTGCTCAAGAGACTCTTTGCACTGACCCATAATAGCCTAGGCAGATCTCCTTTTTGGCAATTGGGTTGCTGCCATTGGCCACCTGGACAGAGGAGGAGGGAAAGACCCAGACTTGGCAAATCAAGATGGTGGCGCCGGCCTCCTACCAACACAGTCAGACTGCCACGCCTCCAACAAGCCTTTCAGAGCCAGCATCCTGAGCCGCCGTGACCTGCTGCCGCCAGCCTGGCGAGGACTCCACCAGACACATGCCAGCCGGCGGCGGACATGGACAGGTGAGTACTGTGCCCGCCGTGTCACCGCACGGCGGCGTGTGACACACAATTTGTTATTAAATACTTTTTACTACAGTTGTTTTTCCATTAACAACTCTCAGAGAGAGAGTCACATCAGTCAGTAGTGACTTACATTTTGTTGACAAGTGTCAAATGCACATCCCCATTCCTGTATACTAATAAGGAGTCTACCATATATACTCGAGTATAAGCCTACTTTTTCAGAACATTTTTTATGCTGAAAAATCCCCCCTCGGCTTATACTCGAGTGAGGGTCCCACTTGAGTCAATAAGTTTCCCCAGTTTTTTGTTGTAAAATTAGGTGCCTTGGCTTATATTCGGGTCGACTTATACTCGAGTACTTTTTATTTTTTTCTGGCTAGGTATCTAGTTGCAATTTGTGCTTTGGGATATATTTAAGTTTTCTAGGTAAATATGTTATGACTATGAATAACCATATTTGCCAATTTACTAGCTTTGCTCATGGTCCTAATGCAGTGACTTGTCCTAGTTTTAGTCATCAACTTGATGTTTTGATGAACAAAGTATATAGCCCATTTATTGAATGACTACTTCACTTTGAACCACAAGATTAGCAATATGATGTTATTGGGCTTTTGTAATGTAATCAAAAGATATCATCGGATGTCTCTCATGACAAACATTTTTGATCTGGCTAATCAACTTCATATAGTGGAAGTCTACACTGTCTAATTGAACCATTGATTAGAATTAAAGGAAATGGGATAAACTGTGTGATCTAAAATGGCTTAACCAGAGACTATTGAAAGGATGAAAATGCTGAGAAACTGTTAGGGGGTGCAATTATTTTGGGTACTGTCATAATGCCCACTTGTCACACTAAAACAGATGGGGTTTAGCCATGTATAGTGGCTAAAGTCCTAGTTATGGTGCCCAAACTCCTGCTACCTAAAACCACAAACTTTTTACATATCTCTTCTCACTACCACAGGAGACTGGGAGAAGAATTGTAATTCTCTTCCCCGGCACTGCACTCTTGCAGCCAAATGGAGCAACTATTCATTTGCTCTGTTGGGTGCCATGGGTTTAAAGAGACGGGGAACAGGGTAGAACTGATTTCAACCACCTCTAATGGTAGGGTGAACTGAGTTCCTCCTCTACCACAGCCCTGAACAGTAATTCCAACAGAAAATCCTCTCCCAGGGGCTTCTTCTTCTGGCACGTTGTATGTGATGTCATGCCATCACCGCTGCTGAAGTTGAGAATAACCACTAAGAGCAGCAGACTCTGTGCTTGCTGAAAACAGGGTGAGAGGGGGCTAGAGGGACTCAGAGGTGGGGAAGCTGCTGGAGGGTCACAGGGCACGGAGCTACTAAGGGACATGGACAGTGAGCTGCTGGAGTGACAGAGTCAGATGTGTATCAGCAGTACAACTGCAATATGTGTATAAGGGGCACTACTGTGTGATTTAATATGAATCAAGGGCACTACATACAGTGTAGTCATTTTTAATTGGAGTTACTATTGTGTGACTACACCCCTTCCTTGTAGGACTATTATTCCTTTATTGGAACTGGGGCACAAATTCCCTGGCAATGATCTAGGCTCTGCCTAATATGGGTGGGGGGGGGGGTTGGTGTAAGGGGAAAGGAGTTCCTCCGTCTCATTGATAATTAGAATTCTAGTTAAAGATAATTGGAACATTTAATTCTTGATCTTAAGAACACAAGTATCCTAAAGATGTTATAAAACTCTGTTTAATATTTCAAACAATGCCGAAAGAATCCATTTGGCAAAACCCATAAATTATTGTGTCTCAAGAAGATAACTGTGCAGGTAAAAGTTATGTTATTAGGTAAAGATATCACTGCAGAAGAAATCACTCAAGCTACAGTTTAAAAAGTCAAAAGTTAGGGGAAGTTCTCGAGACAAGTGACTTCTTTGAAAAATGTCACTATTTTACAGTATCTTAAGTATAAAATTACTCTAAAATTTCTCAAGAATGTTAGTCACCCAACTAAACCAAGTCCTTCCTTTGCTATTTCATAAATATCAAATGGATTTGTTCTGTTATAGCAACTATTCATAAAAATTAATAAAAACTAAGACCACACCTATCTCCTTTTCTTGGATCAAAGAATTATTTGACATCAGGCATATCCTTCTCTTATTTACAGTACAGTATGTAGGCAATAGTAATATGCAGCTTGGTCCATTATCCCCTCTTATCTGTACACTTCCTAGTGGTCCTTATTAAACACAAAATATTTATTAACGGGATAAAGGGGGGAAATAGAGATCATAAATTATTACATTACATAGATGACATTCATCTTACTGGTGCCTCTGCCACTTCCTCTTCCAAACCTGTAAGAGGTACCAAATAAACTTCTGATCTATAGTATATATAAAATTAGCAATTCTAATTTTGCCCTGCATATTCTTGTCAAAGATAAACTGACATTGATCAAAAACTATCATTTTTAATTTTAGTGAATGAAGAAGAACAAAAATGGTATTATTCCAATCCTATTTCTGAAGAAACAAAGGTTCTGTGCAATATGTGTGGAATGAGTTTATTATCTCCTGATTTCGATACATTGCTGTAATTAAAATGGATATCATCCCACAGTCTTTTCTTGTTTCAGACAATCCCAGTTCAACTTTCAGTGAATATTGTTACGCACATCCAGATTTATGCATGGATAATCAATTTTATACTCTTGTAAAGCCAAATGACGATGATGGTAGGGTGTTTCACTAAACATTTTTCTTCACTTTTTTAGCTAGTTTGTTGCCTGGCTCTCCCCTTTTATATGCACTGGTTCAAACTGAATCATCATATGTGGGCTTAATCTTACTTGCTTGCAGTAGACCAGTGGTTCTCAAACTTAGTCCCCAGGACCCCACACAGTTCACGTTTTTCAGGTCACCTGATAGGTATACTCATTACTGATTGACACATTTTTAAAAGATCCAAAGATAGAGCTAATTATTTCACTTGATTTGAGGGGGGGGGGGGGGGGCTGCAAAACATGCACTGTGTAGGGTCCTGAGGACTGACTTTGAGAACCTGTGCAGTAGACTAAAGTAGATAAAATATCCTTTGACTACCCCAGATAGAGAATCTGTGCCTTTCATTCCACAACCTAATACATTGGCAGGTATAGCCAAATACTGGAATTACCCACATTTTCTAACTCTCCAGTTTGCATGGAAGAAGATTTTATTTATTGCTTCTACAATAAATGTTTTTATTTCATCTATCCCCAAAGTAAATTAGTTGGTTCTCTATTGCCTCCCAATCTTGGTTCTACTAACCTCCCAGTGAAATTGTGCCCTTGTGCCATTTGGAAATTAAACAAAGTGCAGTAACATTTAACAACTAGGCTGTCACGGCCTGGACTATCTGTGTTCCCGGCACTGACCTGGGTGCGCCAGTGGGGGCGCGGGGAACTGGAAGCGAGGAGGCTTGAGGTAGCTGGAGCTCATGCACGGAGGCTGGAGGAAGATGACCTGCTGGGGACACAGAGGATTGGCTGAGACCTAAAGCAGAGGCGCGGGGTCTAAGCCGACAGTGGTATTCACCAGGGACCCCCGCAAGGGGATATGGACTTCGCTGCAACTGCCGACCAGGTCGCGGCCCTCTGCCCAGGTTCCCCTGTGGCTTTGGCAAGGTTTGAAACCCAAGAGTCTTTTGAGGTGTACTTCAACCATCGATGGTGATCGATGGCACTGAATGCTATACAGCAACACGGAGGACACTGAGGAATGTGAAATAGCAGGGAGTACACAGTATAGGAGAACTGAGTACTGTGAGATGCGGCCTGGAAGCCGGGGATGTCTCGAGGGTAACACAGGAAGACGCTGGAGACCACTGGGGATCGCTGGAGCGGCTAGGGAGCCGATACTGGAGATCACTGGGGATCGCTGGAGCGGCCTGAGAGCC
The DNA here is from genome assembly GCF_055691185.1 of Crinia signifera. Classification (NCBI taxonomy): domain Eukaryota; kingdom Metazoa; phylum Chordata; class Amphibia; order Anura; family Myobatrachidae; genus Crinia; species Crinia signifera. Next base: position 227,765,484 of record NC_139219.1, read on the forward strand.
GAAGGGAGACGGGCACGGAACCCACTGATATCCGGACGCTGAGCAGATAACCTGGACTGCACAAGAAGACAGGATCACACGGCAGATGAGAGACTTCTGGCAGGAGTGAAATAACCAGGACGCTGAGAATAACACAGGTGACAGCGGACTCAGGAAACCGGACCTCTGGAGCAAGTGGGGAGTCTTGACAGGAGCTGACGCTGGAGAACTCACAGGTAAACTGACGAGTTGTTCAAGACAAGGAGGAGACTGTGAGCCAGGCTTTTATCCCTCCAGGTGATTAGGGAATCAGACGCAGGTGATGGGATTATCCGCAGGAGCAGCACACAGACCAGGAAGTGAGTTGGAGTTTACCTGGATCATGTGACCCGCAATTTGACTAGGGAATACACCTGGAGTTCACAGTGACGCAGGGGCGACTTGGAAGCAAAAGACATCACGCCAGGGATTGCCGACTGTGCCGGCAGCTGATCTACGGAGAATATTACCCCAGCGTGCCGGTAAGGGGCGCATGCGAGCGGTGTGAGAACCGGGGTTCCTGACAGTACCCCCCCCTTTTAGGGTGGGCACCGAACACCCTTTGGGTTTCTTCGGATTGTCTTTATGAAAAGCTGCTATCAAAGGAGGAGCATGCACATCTGCAGCATTGATCCAGCTTCTTTCTTCCGGACCATAGCCTTTCCAATCGATGAGATATTGGATGCTTCCATATCTTCTGCGAGAATCCACCACCTTATCGACCTCAAATTCAACCCCTCGATGGGTATAAACTCTGGGGAGCTCGGGAGTAGCACTTTGGAATCGGTTGAGAACAAGAGGTCGTAATAAGGATATGTGGAAGGAATTTGGGATTTTCAGGTATGGTGGTAGCTTCAGTTTATAAGCTGCGGGATTGATCTTTTGGATCACAGGGAATGGCCCGATGAATCGTGGGGCGAACTTCATGGACGGAACTCTTAAGCAGAGATTTCGAGTAGAGAGCCATACTTTGTCACCGGGTTTTAACTGAGGAACTGCCCTCCTTTTACGGTCAGCAAAGAATTTATATCTTTTTGAGGCTTTCTTGAGAGAAACATGCACATTTTTCCAAACTTGTGAGAAATGCTTGAGTGTGGAAGATGCGGCAGGCACTTCCAAGGCTGGTAAAGGCTCAAAGACCGGTGGTCGAGGATGTTGACCGTACACTACGTAGAAAGGAGAGTAGCCGGTAGCTGTGTGGTATTTGAAATTGTGGGCAAATTCTGCCCAGGGCAGCAGACTAACCCAGTTATCCTGTGACGAGGAGACATACAGGCGGAGGAATGCTTCAAGATCTTGATTAACCCTCTCTGTTTGCCCAATAGACTGCGGGTGGTACGCTGTGGAAAAGTTCAATTTTACCTTCAGGGCAGAACAGAGAGCTCTCCAAAAGCGGGCTACAAATTGCACTCCACGATTGGAGACAATATCTGCAGGGAGTCCATGAATATGAAAGATGTGTTGGATGATGATCTGGGCGAGCTTGGGAGCAGAGGGCAGGCCAGTCAACGGGATGAAATGTGCCATTTTGGAGAACCGGTCTACCACCACCCAGATGGTATTACATTCTTGAGACTTTGGGAGCTCGGAAATAAAGTCCATGGAAATGTGCAGCCAGGGACGCATGGGAGTGGGCAACGGGAGGAGAGCACCGGCAGGGGATTGACGATGGGCTTTATGCTGGGCACAAGTAGGACATGAGGCCACGAAATCCTGGACATCCTTTTTCATGCGCGGCCACCAATATGACCGGCGAAGAATCTCCAGAGTTTTGAGAACTCCTGGATGGCCGGAGAAGGGCGAGGCATGAGCCCAGGATAAGATTTTGGGCTGGAGCTCTGGTCGAACCAGCATCTTTCCTCGAGGTGGCACAGGGGACACATGGGTAGCGGCAAAGGCCGTAGGACTGATGATAGGACGCTGTTCTTGCAGCACTGTGTCATTCTCCATAGAACGGGACAGTGCATCGGCTTTTGCATTCTGGGACCCAGGACGGTAGAAAATCTTAAAATTGAATCGTGAAAAAAATAAGGACCAACAAGCTTGACGGGAATTTAAGCACTGAGCTGTCTGGACGTACAGCAAATTCTTGTGATCTGTAAAGATGGACACGGGGAATTTGGCCCCTTCTAACAGATATCGCCATTCTTCCAGTGCAAGTTTAATTGCCAACAACTCTTGATCACCAATGGAGTAGTTTTTCTCGGCAGGGAGGAATTTCCGAGAGAAAAACCCACAGGGATGCTGTTTGCCATTGTCAGTGACTTGAGAGAGCACAGCACCAACACCCACATTAGAGGCATCGACTTCCAAGACGAAGGGTTTGTCTGTATCTGGCTGCTGGAGGATGGGAGCAGATATGAAGGCTTGCTTTAGCAGGTGAAATGCGGACAAGGCTTCTTCAGACCAGACGGCTGGATTGGCAGCTTTTTGGGTGAGAGCTGTGATGGGGGAGATGAGTGTAGAGAATCCTTTGACAAATTTCCTGTAATAGTTGGCAAAGCCAATAAAACGCTGGACTGCTTTGAGGGTGGTTGGTTGGGACCAACTATTGATGGCTTCAAGTTTTGCGGGATCCATTCGCAACTCTGAGCCAGACACGATATACCCTAGAAAGGGTATCTGGGGAACTTCGAACGTGCACTTAGAGAGTTTACCGTACAGTTTATTAGCACATAAACGGGATAGCACTTCTTTGACTTGAGAACGATGAGACTGGAGATCTGAAGAAAAAATCAAAATATCGTCGAGGTACACAACAAGATATTTATATAAGACATCTCTGAAAATTTCATTGACGAATTCTTGAAAGACGGCGGGTGCATTACTGAGACCGAAGGGCATCACCAGATACTCGTAATGCCCATCTCTGGTGTTGAAGGCAGTCTTCCATTCGTCGCCTTTGCGAATTCTGATTAGGTTGTACGCCCCTCTGAGGTCAAGCTTGGTAAAAAATTTTGCACCTTTGACACGATCAAATAACTCAGTGATCAAGGGAAGAGGATAACTGTTCTTGATGGTTATTTCATTGAGACCTCTATAGTCTATGCACGGGCGTAACCCTCTATCTTTCTTTTTTACGAAAAAGAATCCTGCACCAGCAGGGGAGGAAGAGGGCTGGATAAAACCTTTCTGGAGACTTTCTTGAATATACTCGGACATCGCTTTGGTCTCAGGGATTGACAGGGGATAGGTGCGCCCCTTAGGAGGGGACTTCCCAGGGATAAGATCGATGGGACAAGCCCATCGGCGGTGTGGAGGTAGCACATCAGCGGCTTGTTCACTGAAAACATCACTGAATTCGTGATACACTGAGGGAAGACCCGGAAGATTTTTAACTGCGGAGGATCGAACCGGAGTTACTTCAGTCAAGCAATGTTTCTGGCAATATTCGCTCCATTCCACAATTTGGAGAGATCTCCAATTGATACGGGGGTTGTGAAGTTGTAGCCACGGCAACCCTAACACAAGGTCATAGGAGGACTTAGGAATGACCAGGAAATTCATACATTCTTGATGAAGTACCCCTACATGGAACGAGACAGGTACTGTCCGATGCACAATATCGCTTCCGGGAATCCTACTTCCATCCACCGCTGTCAAGTAGTGAGGCTGGGATAGAGGCAGAACCGGAATCTTGCACTTCTTTACCAGCTCGGCTGAGATAAAGTTCCCTGCAGCCCCGGAATCTGCCAGGGCTGAGACATGCAGGGTACCCACTGGAGACACAAGGGCAACAGGTAGAATCAAGTCAGTGGTGGGAGGAGTTTTATTGAAACAACCTAACCTGACTCCCCCACTGCAGGTTAGGGCTTGGCATTTCCCGGACGCTCGGGACAGGACCCAATGAAGTGACCGGGGGCGGCACAGTAAATACATAGTTTTTCTCTTTGCCTCCTGGACCGTTCCTCTGTAGATAACCTAGATCTACCTATCTGCATAGGTTCTTCTGTAGCGGGTATCGCAGGACGGTGCTGAGGAGGAGGCGGAACTCGGGGAACTACTTTTTAAAATTTTTCTAGACCTCGCTCTCTTAGGCGCAGGTCTATTTTAACACACAAGGAGATTAATTCTTCAAGCTGCTCAGGGAGATCTCGGGTGGCCAGTTCATCTTTGATGCGTTCTGAGACGCCCAACCAGAAGGCGGCTGTTAACGCCTCATTGTTCCATTTAAGCTCGGAAGCAAGAGTCTGGAATTGGACCACGAATTGGCCCATGGGACGAGAACCCTGTTTAAGGCGGAGAATTTCTGTAGAGGCTGATGCAGGCCTTCCTGGCTCATCGAATATCCGTCGGAAGGTAGAGACGAATCTGTCATAATCGGTGAGAATTGGATCAGATCTTTCCCAGAGGGGTGATATCCAATCTAGGGCGGAACCAGTTAGCAAGGAAACAATATATGCTATCTTGGTCCTGGCTGTCGGAAAGTTCTGCGGCAAAAGTTCAAATTGGATGTCACACTGGTTGAGAAAGCCTCTACAGCCTTTGGGATTGCCATCATACTTATTAGGAGTAGGCAGCTGAGTGGGGGGCGCGGGGAATTGGGTGCGCCAGTGGGGGGCGCGGGGAATTGGAAGCGAGGAGGCTTGAGGTAGCTGGAGCTCATGCACGGAGGCTGGAGGAAGATGACCTGCCGGGGACACAGAGGATTGGCTGAGACCTAAAGCAGAGGCGCGGGGTCTAAGCCGACAGTGGTATTCACCAGGGACCCCCGCAAGGGGATATGGACTTCGCTGCAACTGCCGACCAGGTCGCGGCCCTCTGCCCAGGTTCCCCTGTGGCTTTGGTAGGGTTTGAAACACAAGAGTCTTTTGAGGGGTACTTAAACCATCGATGGTGATCGATGGCACTGAATGCTATACAGCAACACGGAGGACACTGAGGAATGTGAAATAGCAGGGAGTACACAGTATAGGAGAACTGAGTACCGTGAGATGCGGCCTGGAAGCCGGGGATGTCTCGAGGGTAACACAGGAAGACGCTGGAGACCACTGGGGATCGCTGGAGCGGCTAGGGAGCCGATACTGGAGATCACTGGGGATCGCTGGAGCGGCCTGAGAGCCGAAGGGAGACGGGCACGGAACCCACTGATATCCGGACGCTGAGCAGATAACCTGGACTGCACAAGAAGACAGGATCACACGGCAGATGGAACTCGTGGAGACTTCTGGCAGGAGTGGAATAACCAGGACGCTGAGAATAACACAGGTGACAGCGAACTCAGGAAACCGGACCTCTGGAGCAAGTGGGGAGTCTTGACAGGAGCTGACGCTGGAGAACTCACAGGTAAACTGACGAGTTGTTCAAAACAAGGAGGAGACTGTGAGCCAGGCTTTTATCCCTCCAGGTGATTAGGGAATCAGACGCAGGTGATGGGATTAGCCGCAGGAGCAGCACACAGACCAGGAAGTGAGTTGGAGTTTACCTGGATCATGTGACCCGCAATTTGACTAGGGAATACACCTGGAGTTCACAGTGACGCAGGGGCGACTTGGAAGCAAAAGACATCACGCCAGGGATTGCCGACTGTGCCGGCAGCTGATCTACGGAGAATATTACCCCAGCGTGCCGGTAAGGGGCGCATGCGAGCGGTGTGAGAACCGGGGTTCCTGACATAGGCTTATTTCTCCCCAACCAGCTGTGATATTACCTTATTAGTCTAACATTTATGACAGGCCCAACAGTGCATTAGTAGTAGCCAGTGCAAATATGGCGGCTTCAGAACTGAATTGATGGGTTAACTAATGTGTTTTAAAAGCACTAATACAATATTGTAGTATTCTTGTTGGGCAGTCCTAAATAATGAACTACTGTATTTATAAATAAGAGAATGTTCATTTCATATTGGTATCAGAAAATATATAGTGGTTTTATTAAAATAGTTTAAAAATATTTAATATACAGTAAGTGTCCTAGAGTATATTAACTAATATAATGGACACACAATAAATTTCATTTACTTCCCAATTTATAGTAAAAAAAAATAGAATGGCATAATATTCAGTCATAAACAAACAGTGTAGATGTACAGTATATATAAAAACATTAGGAACAGTCAATAAAAATAAAGCATAAAATAAATGTACAAAGTCTATGTGGTTGCAAAGGCAGTACACTTCACTAAACCAACACTATCAAACTTATATTACCTTTATTGCTAGCTAAGTAGATTGCATGTTGTGTAAGTGGGGAATACATAAGCTAACTCACCTTGCATGCTTATGATTGGCCTACCAGCAGTCTGGATTCTGACATCGGTATCTCCATCAATGCCTGTATTGCGGCTTTGGTCTTCCAGATTCTGTTAATGGTCACACAACTGGGTGTTAAGTGGGGGAGATTAAGTTCCCTGCTTCTGATCACTAACAATTACATTTGCAATCACCACCTGTGCCAGGGAGTGGAGGATTTGACTTACCAGTAAAGAATGGATAGACTATAAGGAGGATTGGTGCAGGTATAATCTGTGGATAGGAATACAAACCCAAGTCTCCAAATAAAAATAGGCCCATCATCATAAGAGCATGATGATGTCTACCAGCCTCTCAGCTCTCAATGCTGTTGGGCATAAATCATAAATCATAAAATATATATATATTTATCTTTTTTTGACACTGGAGCTGATGTATAGAAAGTCTACTGTAGATGCCAACATGGCACTGGTCACCCTACACAGCGCAGGTCATACCTCCTTTGCTTTTGGTACTTAATCAATTTCAGACTTAGGGCCTGAATCAGGGATATATACTAAAGCAGGGGTGGCCAAACCTGTCCTCTAGATCTACCAACGGTGCATGTTTTCCAGGCAACCTGTGGATCTATAGTAGGAATGAATGCAGCATATTTAAAACTAGGTGATTCATCGCGCCCTACGGGCGCTCTTCACACCGTCGTAAGGGGCTGCGCCCCCTTAATTTGTGAACGTTTGTATATGAGAAATATGGTTAGAATTGTTTAAAAGATGTCCTGTATTGCGGCGGGGGGGGGGGGGGGGGGGGACGCGAATCGCCACAAGAAAAAATAAATACAGAAAGGTCAACACATGTAAATGTTGACATAAGTGTGGCACTTCATTGGTTCAAAAAATGAAAAATAAATCTTCAAAAACTCATGTCAACCTTTTTCATTGTCGACCATAGCCATGTCAGTGTTTTGCTTGTGCCATTTAATCCTGGGGTTGCCGTGAATCGCGGGGGGGGGGGGGCGGTGGTGCACCAAGTTGCGGGAGGGGGGGTCGCGGGGGATGGGGGGGTGGGTGCCGCAAATCGCGCGGGGGGGGGTGTGTGTGTGTGTGTGTGTGCAGCGAATTGCGGGAGGGTGGGTTGCGGGGGGGGGGGGGTGCCACGAATTGCGGGGGGGGTGCGGGAGTTTGCAGCAAATCGCGGGAGGGGGGGCGCGGGGGTGTTTGGCTGCGAATCGTTGGAGGGGGTCACGGGGGCAGGGGTTGCCGCGAATCATGGGAGGGGGGTCGCGGGGGGTGCCGCAAATCACGGGAGTGGGGGTCGCAAATCGCGGGGGTCGCAGGGGGTGTGCCGCAAATCGCTGGAGGGGGGGTCGCTAGGGGGGGGGTGCCGCAAATCGCCACAAGAAAAAAACAACACAGAAAGGTCAACACATGTAAATATTGACATAAGTGTGGCACTTCATTGGTGTCCATGTCGACACATGTGGCGAATCGCCACAAGAAAAAATAAACAAAGAAAGTGTCCGCAAATCACGGGAGAGGGGTTCGAGAGGGGGGGGGGGGGTTGCCGCGAATTGCAGGAGGGTGGTTGCGGTGGGTGGGTGCTGCGAATCGCGGGAGGTTGCGGGGGCGGGGTTGCTGCGAATGGCGGGAGGGGGCGTGGGAGGGGGGGCGGGGAGTGTTTTGCCGCGAATCGCGCTGGGGGGGGGCTCGGGGGTGTTTTGCCGCGAATCGTGGGAGGGGTTGCAGGGGGGTTGCGTTTTGCCGCGAATCGCGGGGGGGGTCGCGGGGAATGCCGCGAATTGCGAAAGGGGGGGTCGCGGGGGGGTGGTTTGCCGCGAATCGCGGGAGGCGGGGCAGCGGGGGGTGCTCATCTGGTGGCTGTGGAGTAGTTTCTGGGCAGCATGGGGAGGCAAAGGGTGTCTGGCACTGTGGTTTCACTGGGCTGGTTCTCTGTCATGTGAGTCAGAGGCTCCACCCAGCGTTACAGACACACTCACACACTTTGAGTGACAGATGTAGCCAAATATATAAGAGATGTGACAGTTAGTAATGACTACAGCTGTGCACCAGCTAGGTAACCTGGAAAACGTGGACCGTTGGTAGATCTCGAGGACCGGTTTGGCCACCTCTGTACTAAAGCATTTGGAGCTGTGATTCCGTATGCAGCAGATGTGTGAAAATATGCTATTGCTGCAGTGCTTGGGCGTGTATTGAAACACCCTCTAGCGGCAAAGTGGTCAAGGATCCTTTAGATCAGCAGTTTTCAAACTGTGGGTCCTGACCCCAAAGTGGGTCCTGACCTGCTCAGCATGGGTTACGGCTCCATGTTGTTGACCAAAAGGCTGATGACTTTTCTAATCTCAGTGATTCAAGGAGTCTGAAAAATCTGTTGAATTGTCTGTTATTTTAGACTCCCGTCATGTTGTGCCTCCACAATGCTGCCATGTATGTGCTGTCTGCTGACCACACATGTGATGTGATGACCTTCTGTAGTATCTTGGTGGGGTCGTGTCATTATTTTTGGCACCACGGAGAGGGAGTAGGTGAGTAGACCACTCTGTCGGCAGGTGGCTAATCAGCGCCAACCGCTTCCCGCCTCCCTGTCAGAGGAACCACGCTGAACCAAACCGGAGTGACATACAGCGCAGCAGCCTGGACGGCGAACTGCGCTGACTTGTCACCCTGAAGAGGAACAGCATAAGGTTCCTTCGGATCAGTCACTGCCAACCCCCGACCCTCCAGTGCACCAGTACCACCCGCAGACCATCTCCTGACGCCAGGAAGCCGATCGTCACAAGCCACCCACGACCAGGGAACACCAGCACTCCCTTAACGAGCACGGAGAACCTAAAGGCGCAAAACCACTGGTGTGAACAGCAACATCCCCGCCAGACAGCCTACCTCCGTTCCAAGACGCCCCCCATCCATCTCCCTGCCCACCCCCTGTGCACCCCCACCCGCACCGCCCAAGTACCCCCAACACCATGATCTATAGAGTATTACATCTGTATTTATGTGTCCGCACTTGTAATCTGTATGTATATATCTCCTATCCCCATTGCATTGTTTTATCTTGTGGCAATATACGTGGTGACATACATTGTGTAAACATATCTGTAACAACGTTTGGAATGCTTACGATGTTTATGTTTATTCATAAGTAAAGTCACATTATTTTTCACAACAGACCAGTTTCCATTCATCATTTGTCCCTGCACACCACACCAGCAAAAGGGACTATAGGGGCAGAGCGCGGCACCACTACCCTCTTGTATACTTATCAAAACTAGCCGCACCAGGTCAAACGGCTGGTGCCGCCGCTAGCACCGAACAAAGCACAGTGCGCAGGTTACCCCCAAGTATCTACTGTCATTATTTTTATTGTCTGATGTGGTCCCAGTGCAAAATAGTTTGAGGTCCCCTGCTTTAGATAATGGACTCTCTAAGTAAACATATGGTCATGCAGAATGACTGCGGGATTTAAGAGGCTGGTTCCATGGTTTGAGCGTATGGGATCATTGTAGGTTGAGATGAAAAATATCAGTATTAAAAGTTTAAGTAAAATTAAAAAAGCAAATACTGAATTCAAGCAAAATCACTGTCACCATGATAACCAAAGTATTTCAAATACTGATATGCATTCTCTGTAGTTTCATGAGATAATAAGCTCCATAAACAGTTTTATGACTACCCCCACCCAGTTATAATATCTCTTAAGTCAGTGTGGACCTTAGCTGCTTTTCTTTCCTGCCAGTGTAGGCTGTGAATCAAATCACCATGCTGCATGTATGACAGTGGAGTTAACAGCAAAATGCAGAACTTTTTAAAGTTCATATTGTTCGTGGTTCATTTATTTATTCTTCAAACTGAAGGGTGAGTACCATTGCTGACAGATGATACATTCTAACTGTCTCACTGTTTGTCTTCCCTTGGTTTGAATACAGTGGAGATGACTTGTTGGTGATACGTTAATGCCCTCCATAGAAAGAGCTGCTGTGTATGATAATTAAAATGTGTTACAATATATAAATTTATAATTTATTGATTATAATTGTGTTGAATTGACACTAAACTATCCCAATTGAGTGTTTGTTTAAGGAAATGGTCTGATATTAGTTATAACACTTTTCAATGACTGCAGTATTGATAAATACCATATTTGTTATCAACTGATCATTATAATTTGTGGCCACTGTATTTAGTGGTTTGTTCCACAACTACATCAAAGCAGCATACATAAAAAGCAATATGAGTGATATACTGTATAAAAAAAAAAAGAAAAAACCCAGACTGGAAAATCTAATATATTACTTCACATTACTTATGAATGTGAAGTATAGATTTTACAGTGTTTAACAAAATATGATTTCAGTTATTACATTGCTTCAATACTTTTTTTTAACTTGTTCATAATATTTAACCCAAGTGATTTTTTCAAAATAGATGGAAAAAATTGGCAAGCCAACATTTTTATTCATCATAATGACCAGTAATGATTACCTTATACAGGAAATATAATCTTTTTTGCACAACATTTTGTATTTGAATTTATATAACAAATGTGAGCGACGCTGGCATTTTTAGTGGCTATTTTGCACATCTCACACGAAGATAATGGAGCTCAAAGGGTAAAGGTACACAAACTACAGATCTGTAGGTCACTTGAGACTTGGGATTTATTGTTAGGGGATTTCTACATAAGCTTACCATACCATACATTTAAAATAAGACACTCATGAATTGCACAGGTTCTGTGGCTGATTAATACAGGCAAAATGCAGGCATGAATTAATCCAGACCCAGAACATGTATAATTCATAGGTGTCCCGGTTTAAAGGAATTTTTATGGGCTGGTCACTAGTTCATTAATAAATTGCACAAGGTTGGGTACGATATCCCAGTGCTTAATGGTCAGAATCCCAAAGGGGGGATTCCGTTGTTCAAAAAACTGAAGAATCCTGTTGAGCATTCTAACCCTAACTAACCCCTCCGTCACCTAACTCTAACAGTCCCCTTCAACAGAATTAAACTAACTGTCCCCTGCAGGAGCCTGCCCCTATCTCTCCTGCTTGTGCCCAATCCTTATATTTACCACTAGGATCCAATAGGTCTTTGAGTGTTGGGATTCTGGTACTGGGGTTTAAACTGTGTTTGTGTCTTGCCGATTGCGGGGATATTGACGACATCATGTCACCATTTCAAAATAATACCATACTACCGTATAAACACTCATTACAGTCCTACACTTAACATTATTTAACATTATAATGACATCCAGTTCATTTTATACCACATTACAATGAACAGCTTCAGGGGCATAGATATATTGCATGCCTCAATGCAACATTTTGTAAGGACCTCTATGGTCAAAAATGTATATAACACATGTAACTGTGACAGCTCTGGGCCACATACTGTATAGCAGCTGCCCCTGTTGTAGCTATGCACTTGTATTCATGATTGTATAGAAAGAATAATGTCATCTTGTCTGACACACTGTGTGGGTAATGCAAAGTTGAATACAAGTTAGTTTTGCCAATGATTCTTACTGTATGTATCTTTACACTGGGCATGCTCAAGAGCCAAATGTACGCAACTGCGACTTATCTACAGTGGTTTGCCATCCATTCACATCTCTAGAAGGTGTATGACTTAGTGAAAAGGGGGAATTAGCAAGTATGTAACATTTAGTCAGGAATTGTAAAGGGTTATAGAGAATTGTGCATGTGCAGAAGGAATTACTCCTGTTTTTAGATGGCCCTTTTACACAACGTATAGGGCTGGTGCAACCAAAGGAAATACAATTAGAAAAAAGACTCTTCTGATGCTGCTAGAAGATAATCAATAAATTGTGTAGACAATATAAGAGTAGAATAAATTGTGTAGAATATATATATATATATATATATATATATATATATATATATATATACACACAAAGGTGTTGCTGTCACATAAAGATAGCTGTTTGTATGCAGTATGAAACTGTAGAGAACAATGGTACTCAGTACTAAGCTTTGGAGTGTGATAAAGTGGTACCAGCCAATTAGCTCCTAACTGTCACCTTACAGACTAGGGGAAAGATTTATCAAAGAGTGATATTCCTTTTATCATTTGATACAAATGAAAAATTATGTTCCAGCCAATCAGCTCCTGTTATTTTTCAAACACATGATAGTTAGGAGCTTATTGGCTGGAGCACCATTGATCATTTTGTAACAAGTGATAACAAGAATATCACTCGTTGAAAAATAAATTGGAATACAATTTTTTTAATATATCACATCCACTATATCCATTCTATGCTGGTGTTAACATTGGAAGACAGCTTTGCATTGAGAAGCTATCGTATAAGAATCTACAGTATGTGATAAAACCCGTGTATATTTGCATCCAGAGCCGGCCCTAGGTATAGGCAAACTAGGCAAATGCCTAGGGCACTTGGAATGCCTAGGGGCACCAGCAGCTTCTGCTGATTAAAATGATATGCAGCATGCCTATATTCTGTGTGTGAGTGAGGCTGTATCTGCATATGAAATAGTGTATTCATGGAAATCACTGTAACATAGCATTCCGTATTCAGGTACAGCCACAGTTGGACACAGAATATAGGCGTGCCGCATATCATTTTAATCATTGGAAGCTCCTTGTGTGTGCTGGTCATAACGATGCAAATAAGACACATTTTCAGCAAAAAAGGCCCCCAACATTAGCAGAACTGGCCAGGAGCTGCATGGCCTCTTGAGGCAAGATGTATGAGGAAACATCTGTATCCAAGCAGAGGCAGAGGTCACAGTGTTAGCGGCTTCGCGAGTACTGTCTGCGGGTGGGTTGATTGTGCAATAGTGTTCGGCATATGTGTAAGGGGCATTATGTGTGTCATGTATAAATGCATTTATTATGTGCGACATATGAGTAACAGGCATTATGTGTGTCATGTGTATAAGGGCATTAATAATGTGCAACATATGTGTGAGGGGCATTATATGTGTCATGTGTATAAGGGTATTAATAATGTGGGTACTTGTGTATTATCACGGCGCCCCCGATATGTCATTGCGCGATTTTTCATCGCATCGCACACCCGATGCACTGCGATGCGATTTTAGCCCCCTATGTGATGAAAAATTGTATAAGCACAATAATGGGTGCTTTTAAGCACCCTAATATGTGCTTACAATGTTAAATGCACCCCCACGCCACCCCCCAAGTATAAACGTGAACCCGAAGCGTGGCGAGCGCAGCGAGCCCGCGAGGGGCGGCGGTACACGTCCTACGACCTTTTCATACCCCCACTATCGTCGTCGGCGTGGAGTTGACTTTATAAAGTGTGGCGAGCGCAGCGAGCCCCGCGAGAGGACGCGTATACCTGTGAAGTTATGCGCGTCCCCTCGCGGGCTCGCTGCGCTTGCCGCGCTTCAGGCTCGGTGGCTTGCTGCGCTCGCCACACTTTATAAAATGAACTCACTGCGCTCGCCACGCTTCGGGTTCACGTTTATACTGGGGGGGTGGCGTGGGGGTGCATTAAGCACCCATTAGGGTATTGCACTACTGTGTGGCATAATGTGAATTGGGGGTACTATTGTGTGGCCATGCCCCTTCCCAGCAAGAACACACCCCTGTTTGGGCCGCGCACCGAATGTGTGCACTGTTTCTATTTAAAATATTGTGGGTAGGAGCACCAAAATGACGACTGCTATGATGACGGTTGATGGTGCTGGGAAAGGGGAGCAGGGTCAGAGGTGGAACTAGTGGCGGTGCTAGTGGCACCAGCCAAAATCTTGCCTAGGGCGTCATTTAGGCTAGGGCCGGCTCTGTTTGTATCCATTGATGAAAAAAGAGAGAGTTCAGACATAGTAGTTTTTTGTTATGGACTGAAATGATACTAGATCCTTTTAGAGGATCTCATACTCAGTTCCCCCACCTTGTTTTACCATCATATTTACAGGGTATATCATATTATTGAATCCACCAATAATACTTCAACCCAGACTGATTCAGTAATTCTACTTTAGTATCTCTTCTCTGAGCAGTATAAGCTAACATATAATAAGGTACATTTAGAGATAGGATTATAGATATTTTAATATACCCACCAATGTTAAAGTGAGATTGGATTTTATTTTAGTACATATTTAATAAGAATGACATTTGACTATCTACATTTAAGTCCAAAACACATTTGATTCAAAAGTGTGCCACCAAAGAGTCTTCTACCCTTGTTGTCTATTGTAGCTGACCGGTATCAACGATTATCAACATTGGTTTGCAGTTTAAAAGACAGAATTTAGTTTGCATTGGTTCTGGGTGTCATTTAAAAGTAGACATTGACCCCAATGAAATTTCAAACTCCAATACTGCTGGATTCCGACTGCCGACAGTCATCCGGCACCCATAGCATGAGCCCCCCCATCTGGTTCAGCTTGGTGTTGGTTGTTGAAATCTAGGGCAGTGCTTCACCCGAACTTGCCTGGAATATATATATTATTTGGGTGGGTTTGCCATTTTTTAGGGTCAAATTATGACCCTTATTGATTCCTATTATTACTAAATCTGTATATTCCATATCTGTCCATGTGAAAATTACAATACTTTAGGTGCTCAGACGTTCTAAAGTCTGTTTTTTTTTTTATAATTTTTCTGTCAGTTTGCAAAGCAGACAGGAAAACAACCAAAAAACACAAAATCTAGCTTCAGTAAATTTAATAAAGAGTAGCAGATGTAAATGGCAAAGGTCCCAGTTGCATGTAGGTTAAGGTCCTTGCTAAAAACAGAGTTGGTGTCCAGGGCAGGAAAACCAATCAAAGTAATGATGAGTGAAGGAACTCTGTAAATTTTGTATGAAAAGAAGAAAATCCCTTTAACTGTGTTATAAAATGTTAATCACTTTATTGCCACTATATCATTGCCACCCTATGATAAAACAAGGAAAGTAAAAGATAATTTGTCATGCAATCAAATCAAGCCCATGAAAGTGAAGAAATAGGTTAGCCAAGGTTTGGAAATTACTTATCAGAAACAAATTTACACATTATTCACCTGCAGTGGACCTCACATAACTAATGATATGAGTAAGTGGAGGTTTCCCATCTACAAGTTCAACAGCTGCCAAGTGTTCAACTATCACTCTTTCTAATGGAATTCCGGATGTCAACCTCAGTACAACAACCAGGAATTAGTCAACAAATGTATAGCAATGTGATGCTAAGTCATTCATCTGATTATCTATGCATTACTGTATGTATATTTTAGTCATATCATTTGAAAACACTTGGGGGAAAGAGCAAGTACAGATTTAGCTGTGTTCATCTATCCATGTGTGACTCCGGTGACAATTGGCGCAACCCAATAACCATGCGGGTGGTTCTCATTGACACCTTTAAAAAAAAAAAAAAGTGCTGTAACATCCTGGCCATATATGTTAATGCTGTATTACTTGTAGTTATTTTTTATATCTCTTCACAGCAAAAATAGAATTTTTATAAATGTTTTCTATAATTCCACAAAAAACACTCCACTCTACCTGGTTCAGTGAGTCTTTTTGAGTAAAAGGCCCTTATTCAGATCAACTAGAAAGGGGCCAAATTCAGATCCCCTGTGCGAACGCCTTCGGTGAGTATCACACTTGCCGAGGTGTTCGCACGGGTAGGAGCTGGAGGGTTGACGGACAGGGAGCGGCTGCAGGGAAATGGCCAGGACATTCCCCTGGAAACGCAGGTGGGCCGATGCCTGCCTGGGGTGGGCGACTGACATCACATGATGTTACCACCCACCCCCTTTTCAGCGAATAGCGGCTGCAATAAAAGTCATTTTAGACTGACTTTTATTACTGTAGGCGGGGAAATCCTTTGATGGTGAGCAACCAGGGAACGACTTCTCCAGCTAGCGGCCACATTCGCTAAGCAGCAAATGTACCCTGCCTAGCGAGCGGGCCTGAATCAGGCAGATAGTTTGCTAATTACCAAATGACAAATGATGCCATATTGGATATCAATGCTGACATAATAATTAGCCAAAACAGATGCATTGTCACTAAAGTACTTTCTACACATGATTCTCATGGTTAAGTTTAATGCATAGATCTCTATAAATTACTCTTTTAACTTACAGAGAAAATATATATGCAGCATTGTGTAATTCAAATGATGTCATCATTTGTTATTTATCAGCCAATATAATCACTAGTCATAATGACAGCCAAAGTTCATTGCAGTTGTCATAGGACATTGCCCTTAGCAATCTTACAGAGCATAAGCTTTCAGTGAATCCAGTATGCATATTTTATTGGTGAGGAAATGTGCTGCATTTTGACCCATGAGTTGATTGGCAGATTGGCATCAATGATTTCTAAATATTCAATTAGATCATCTGAGTCATCAGTAATACCCCGCAGACTATACAGGATGTGTGTGTGTTATATCACTGATGACATAACAATGACAAGAACAGCAAAACATATGAACCCAATAAAAGTGCTCTGTATTTGCAAATCATTCATAAAAAAAATACCAAAAAAAATAATAATAATGATAATAATAATAATAATAATAATAATAATAATAATAATAATAATAATAATAATAATAATAATGTTTAATTTATAAACTTTGCTTCACCTAAAAATGAGTAAGCTACAACATACCTGTATCCAGGGCTATTTTTCAGCAGGCTTCAGCAGGAACTGAGGCCCTTATTCTAGTTCACTCTTTCTGACAAAATATTTCTTAGATGGACAAAACCATGTGCACTGCAGGTGTGGCAGGTGTAAAAACCCCACCCAAATCTAATTATCTCTGCACAAGTAACACCGGCCTCACCTGCAGTGCATATGGTTTTGTCCATCTAAGAAATATTTTGCCAGAAAGAGTGAACTAGAATAAGGGCCTCAGTTCCTGCTGGAGCCTGCTGAAAAATAGCCCTGCCTGTATCTTTGTGACCTGGGCCAGTGTAAGGCTTCTTGGCACCCTAGGCAAAACTTAAATCTTCTGCCCTTCCCCCCCACCCAAACCCACACTGCCACCAATACCCACTTTTCATGAAAGCATTGAGGTGGCGTATTAGCAGTTCCACACCAATCACCAATATTAAGTACAACAATGATTTTGTCCTAATAGATATCCTTCATTTTGTGATAGGCAGACCCAGTGGTGTCCCCAGATCCTGGTGCCCTAGGCAACTGCCTAAAGCTGCCTCATGATAGAGCCGGTCCTGTCTGACCATTTTAGAAACAATGGGGGTTATTCATGATCGCTGCTGTGCTAATTTGCAGAGCCCTGTGATCAGATAGCCGCCGCCTCACTAGAGTGAACTCCTGTCACATGCAAGGCTGCGAATGGCTTGTAAAAATATTGCAGATTGGTGATTATCTGCTCACTGTCCATAAAATGATTTTTCCAGTACTGTACAGTATGAGCAGTCTGTGCGTACCCCAGGACCCACTCGGCCAATGCTACAGATACAGGCTTATCGGAGCCTGTGTTGACATCACACGCCATCCCAGACACTCCCAGTAGATGGCCGGATGACACCAAAAAACACCGGCTTCCTGTCAATCAACTCGCGAAGAGCTTATGCTTAGAAACGATGCTGGATTTTATTTGTTATGATCCGCACGCATGCGCAGTCATCTGATAATTGTCCGGCCTGCAATTCGCAGCCAGGAGAGATCTAAAACCCCCCCATGCTTAATTTAAATATCTAGATGGATGATAGACAATATCTAGGTTGACATTCAATAGGTTGACACCATATGGTGGATATACATATAGTTGACAAAGCCAATTATACGAGGGGTAACAGTACACTAATTGCATGGCCACATGCTCAAGTGTCGATTTTGGTACCAAACACGGTGGAAAACACATGTCGACTTTTTCATTTGTTGACCTTTTTCTGTGTCAATCTTTTGCTTTTGTCAACCTTTTTCCTGTGTTAACCTTGTGCATGTCAACTTTCGGGGCGATATAGAGAGTGTCTATCTGCTATTCCCAAATAATACATACTGTAGTATATTATTTTTGTTGACTACCTCCTTAGATATCAGAAGAAATAGTAGGATTGCGACAGTATATTTACCATCATGCTACTTCTTAAATACACGGAAGCTATCTCAGGAGGAAGCTGGCAAATGCTACTGATGGCGATACCTGGTGATGGCTTTTGCTGGACCTGGGACTTGTTTAATAAGGAAAACAGATATCCGTAGTGAAAACAACCATGCTCTCTGTAGTTAGTGATTCTTTAATAAATATACTGTACCTCGTAAGACAGATGTATGTACAGTTAGCAGTGCAACTTCAAGCTTTATAAAATGATATATATTTGTGGAAAGACATGCAATTAATACAAATACAATCTTGGTTAATCTGCATCACATGCCATGGATTAATCAGAAAACTATTGTACACCAGGCTACCAGGACATGTATTCTAATATACAGTAAAGCAATCAGCTCACAACTGTTCAAAACTAGCTTCCAGAGAGGAATAAGAGAGGGCATTTCTAATATCCTTATTTGCAGCTGCTCATGTCACTAATAGTTATGGGAGAGCAACAATGCTCTGGTTGCTGAACCTTACTTACCTACTTTTTCTTTCTCTGCTCTGGGAAAAGCCTGGAGAGGAGACTGTCAGGTATAATCAAATGCCTTGATGCTTGGCCTTACAAGGAGGGGCTCAGGCTAAAAGTACGCTATTTGCATCAAATTATGCCCCGCCCCTCCCTGAATTGCAGTAGTTGAACGCAGAGTGGGGGAGATCGGGGGTGGGGTTGGGGCGGGGTCATGCAGGATACTTGACCACCTTCCCAGGTGACCTGATTTTGAAGACCCTCTCGGCCATTCGAGAAGGGTAGGCAGGTATGTTCTGACCACCCTTATGTGGGTGAGAACTAATGAGCAATATTGTGGCTGCCATGTCCTGTTGTTATAAGCAACCCCATCCCATTACATATCACCAGCAAATTGCCAGCCCTGACGATGACTGAATTGCTCACATAGATACTTAGAAAATGATGATACCAAATTGCCAATTTCAGTGACTAGGGTTCTTCTCAAGAACTGAGAGGGTGGATATTTTATTTGTAAGTGTTTGATTCATAACCGAAGGTTGACAGATGCTGTATTTGAAACAAAGAATTTACCATTAAAAATGTAAATATATTTCTTTCAGGGTGAATCAAAAGAATGAGGCGAGTGTCTGGAACCCGAATGCTGGTAACTATTGCTTCTTATGAATTTCATGTTTTTTGTACTTTAATAATGTTTTATTGCATCCTAATGCCACCAGCTCCCCTTTTGTAAGGTCATGCTCTCACTTACGACTATCTGCACTATGGGGGTGATTCAGATCGGATCGCTCTGGTCCATATTTGCTCCCCTGGCCGATGGTGTGGGTTTGCACATGAGCATACATGAACATGTGCAAACCCCAGGAGCCAATGCTTTCTGTGAGTTTCACACTCGCCAGGGGAATTCCTCACAGGATGAGCAGGAAGGGGGTGGCATGGACAGATGCAGGGGACCCACCATCATTTTATGAGCGTGCCCACAAAAACGGTGGCCACGCCCATGGAAATGCTGGGCGTACCCCTGCAAACACAGGTGTGCCCATGGATCCTCTGGGCGGGTGGCTGACATTAAATGACATTAGCGCCCGCCCCCAATTTGGTGGATAGCGGGCACCTGAAATGTAAGTATAGACTTACTTGTCAGAGTGAAGTCTGGAGAAATCATTTGATGATGAGCAACCATCAAATGATTTTTCCTCTGTGCGTCCGCATGTGAACAAATGTGTAAGCATGTTAGTGCGGGGATTTACCCGGCGGGGGAGCATGACTTTGGGGGGGGGGGGGGGTGGCTGGGTTTACCTGCTCGTTAGGCAGCAGATATGCACTGCTTAGCAAGCAGGCCCTATATATCATTTCTCATACGCTACCACCTTTGCAAATTTCAGCCTGTAATAAGATTCCATTATGGAGAACACACACAGACACACACACATACATATAACAAGAACTGATTTGATTATATATGGCTCCAATGTACTGTACTCTGCGATCCTTAACACACGGAACAAACACAGTAATAAAGACTTATTGCATAACTCCATCAACTCTTGTTAGCGCTGAGCGACGTGATGACTTTCTCACGAGATAGGCAACATTGTGTTCCGTTGGGATCATTGGACTTCAGTTGCTAATAATCTAAGCTGAATTCCAATCAACAACAAACTTTGCCCTTAGATAGTAAATATATAACTGTCTCTACCATAATGTTTTCCTCCCTTTTTCAACTTTAATTGTAGTTTTTACGTCACAGGTTAAACAATACAGTAAGTATATTCATAAATTAACAGACTTCCTGATAGCACAATGATACTAGATAGTGAATCAGATAATAAATAATTAGCCATTTAAAATCAAAGCAAATGAACAAATAATTTTAGCATATACAGTAGAGGCAGATATATTAAGCCTGGTAAAGTGATCATAAAGTGGTGATAAAGCGGTCATAAAGTGGAAGAGGATAACTCACCAGCCAATCATCTGTGTTTGAAAAATGCAAGTTAGGAGTTGATTGGGTGGTGTGTTATCACTTTCCACTTTATCACTGCTTTATTACCACTTTATAACTTTACCACGCTTAATACATCTGCCCCGTAATTTTTAATATGTGTTTTTTCTTACATTGTGCTATGTCAATTTTATTTTATTTCTACCATGGGAGTACTTCTGCTGGATTATTGCATTCATGGCTACATGTAGATTCAACAAGATATTAAGTACTGAGGGGGAGATTTATTAACTGACGATCAGGGGAATATGCGCTATCCCCATGCCTTATGGCAGGGGATAGCGCTTCCCCTGATCTATGACACCCACTGAGCCATGTACCATGCCTTCTGTTGGTAAAACCCATCATGAATTCAACAGTGCATTGTTCAAATATGTATTTTATTATTACAGCAAATTAATAAGCAAGAGTTGGAGAACAAAAATTTGCCAAGCTCTGATTTTGGTGAAAACTCATCTCGGGATAGATTGGTTATACTTATGCATATTGTATGTATCCTACCTGTTGAATACTGGACTGAGATTCTAGCTTTCTTTCAGTATATGCACCATAGTTTTAAATGTGTATTTTGGGAAGAAGAGAAAGTGCCTAAATGTTACGAACAGGCTGACAGTATCTAATTTGCATTGTAAACTAATACTTTTTCCTAATCTTCTATTTCCAGACTACTTAATCTACTGTAACTTCAATGACAACTCCAGACCACTGTGCAACTGGAAACAAAGCTATGGAGAAGATGATAAAGGAGATTGGATCAGAGCCAAAGGCAGGACTCCGACAAAAGGAACAGGTCCAGGAGGGGATTATCCTGATGAATGTAAGAATATCTCATAATTTCTCTAATATTATCTTTCTATTGTTTAACTACAGCCACTTAAATGGAACTGATTTGTCTTGATAGGTAGCTAAAGGTGGCCAACACATGGTACAAGTTTGGTGACAGTTCAATATAACATATTTACATTAACATTTTTGTGGCCAAATTGGTCAAACTTGGGCAAATCAATGATTAGGTTGAACAACCAAATCTCTTCCAGCCTGAATATTGAAGAGGGAGAAAATATAGCAAATCATTTCACAAATAGAAAAAGTGTTATGTATAGCCTCAATGAGCCTCAATGGTTTTTCAAATAAGACATTTCTAGAATTTTTTAATGGAAAAAGTGAGTACTGTGTATGTGTACTGTATGTGTCTCAGGGCCAGATGTATCGAGCTATGAAAAGGTACAAAGTGGAGAGTGATACACAACCAGCCAATCAGCTTCTACCTTTCATTTTTCAAACCTAGCCTTTAACATGACAGTTAGGTGCTGATTGGTTGGTCATCACTCTCCATTTTATCACTTTTTGAAGCTTGATATGTTGAGCGTTCAATGTTTAGTACACACAACTCATAGTACAGTATATTTGCAAGAATCATTACACTATAGTAGCTTAAATTAATTTAATGAATGATAATGTATACTGGAATATGATTGTTCTTTTCTTACTGATACATTATTATTATTATTATTATTATTATTATTATTATAAGTTGTTCTTCTATTTTATTCTGTTTGTATAGTATTCATTCATTCTGTCTGTCTGTATAGATGGATATTATCTTTACCAAGAAGCAGACAACCTAATACCGGATGACAATATTAGGCTTGACAGCATACTCCTAGCCATTGATGATGATGTTTGCATTGATTTCTGGTATCACATGCGTGGTTCAGAAACTGAGAATCAGCTGAAGGTTATAGTTAAAGATGACACTTCTTCATATGATGTTTGGCAAACATATGGAAATCAAAGTTTGGACTGGTTATATGGTGCAGTTACTTTTTCTACATCAAGGCTGAATAATATTCAGGTAAAACCTTTGTTTTATTGTAGTGTAAAATTAAAATTGAATGAAATTGAAGATGAACATGAGCGCTATACTATACATACAACATTAACAAGGCATAAAAGACATCTACAAACTACTTGAATAATTCAATATAAAGAAATGTAATAACAATAGGAACAATATACGGGTGAAAAAGATGGAATACAAACAGTATGAGTGTGACATTTAAGTGCATTTATATTTTAGTTTGCATAAATTACATTAGGGCACACTGAACGTTATGCACTGAAACATAATAAACATTCAGATATTGTGCCATCAATTGCAAAGTAGTCTTAATTATGCAGGACATATTTATCTTTTCAAAAATTGTATCTGTGAAATTAGAACCTACTCAGATCAGAGATTAGAACAAAAATAATCCTCTTGCTCACTAGTGGCCTCATTTATGGGAAGTCTCAATTAGTTATGGGTTCAGTGTCCTGTGATCATGGGATAATATGTTTTGCAGGATATTTTTATAAAGGTATTCCGTGATACCCACCCATTTTAAAAAGGCACAGATAACGTACAATCATTTGGCAGTATCTTAACTATTTGATGCACAAAAGAAAGTGCCAAATCAGATAACAGGACAGTGTATAAAGCTGTTAAGCTAGTAAAGTTTTGGAAGCAGTTATATGATGTCAAATGATTAGTTATATTTTTATGAACCTTGGAGATAGCCAGCAAGTGTTTATAGACAAATGTCTTTACAATATTATGGGTTACAATAATATATATATATATATATATATATATATATATATATATATATATATATATATATATATATATATATATATATATATATATATATTCAAATTGGTAACATATGGGAAAAAACACTTGCAACACTCATCTGTAAATTCCATAAATACAACATAAATACAACATAAATACAACACCTCTGCATACAGTACATGCTCCACTTTATTGAATTCAGATTTTTCTGCTTTTTAGGGAACATGACATAAAAATTACTTATTTTCCTATTTAAAATCCTCTAAATACATTATTGTTTATAGGGAGGGTTGTCCCAGGGGCAATTTGGATTTTAATCGCTCTTAATACCCAATTAGTTTTATATTACATTCATGCAGATTATTAATTGCATAGCAAAAAGTTGTAGCTGTGAGTTTCTAACTAGCATCACAAATTTTTGGTCCTACTCATCACCAATTAAATCTAATCCAATCTTCTCCTTTGTTTTCTTTTACTGTGCAAAATGCAAATTGTGTCCATGGTGCACTGATATTTACAATTACACATAAGAAGCACTTGTTGCCTCTTATACTTTAAGAGGTGGAATGGAGGCTTTAACATGGAAGCTCAGTACACTAAGGACACATTAAACATGCCTATTGAAGATGCATCTTAAAGTATGTTCTAGACTCAACATACCGTATGTATCAGGTCAATGCAAATGTGAAGACACTTTTTACATGTACATTCTCGAAGCATCATATCCACTTTATAAATCAGACCTATATGCTTTATTTGGAGTCGAAACTTGGAACTATATGTTCTGATACAGATTACTTTATTAAAGAATAATAACACTAAAATAAAATAAATTTGATGAAGAGGTAATCTAACAATCTAACACAATACGGAGAGAGTGTAATTTTTTCCCCTGAAAAATATTGATAGATAATAAAAATAAACAATTATAAAAAACGGACAATTATTGTTGTCTGCATTTAATTTGAAAACAGCGTTCTCTGTATATCCTCAGAAATGCTAGGACGCATGTTAGCTGTACAATCTGAACTGCCCACTGCTGGGTGCAAGATATTGTATCTCAAGTCCTAAAGTCCAAGCGATAGGCAAACTGCACCATGTCAAGGGGAGATTAACCTTGATAAACCTATATAATTAATTTGTAGCTAAGATTAGCTATCATTATGTTGCCTACTACTGTAGTAGGGATAGAGGTTTTTAATAGCAGTAAACATACTTGTGTAACTTTCCATTTCCATATATCTATTCATGCCCATTATGTGTACTTGGCCACATAATACTTTTCTGTACATGTTTTTCTTTTTCTGCCTATCGATTGCTAACTCTTGCATAACACACACAGTCCAGGCTAAATTGACCATGATAAGTTCAGGATAACATAGGCATGTGGAATCTTACAGTGAATAAGTATGTTAGTCCATATGATTCCATACCCAGGCTCAGCATGAGCTCTCACGCTGTCAGTGAGATGCTCATGCTGAGCTGGCTGTCAGCACACCACATGCTGTAGAGGGATAGAGAGGGGGAAGGGGGGTCCAGACCAGGGCCCCTGCCGGGCCCCTTCAGCAAGAATGGGCCTTGGTAATTAGTACCAGCCCCCCCCCCCCCCCCCCTTGGTGGCCCTCCATATCCATATTTTGACAATCACAAAATGACATCTGCGGGGTTGTTAGGATTGGTCTGGGTAAGTGTGATTTGTGAGGCACGGGCCTAGGGGTGGCACCTGTCAAGAGAGGCAGCTGCCAGGCATTTCGTCACTCAGTTTGTCAGTCTGACACTGACTTTTACAGAGCGGCCGCTCGCCGCCGCTCCTCAGTGCAGGGAGGAGCTCGCTAGCCTCCCTGCATCCCCACAGCTGTGCCTGTGTGCTCTGCGCTGCTGTCGGCTGCCACTGTCCCTGTCCCTCTCTGGGCAGCAGTGCTGGCAGCCTGAAGTCCCGTCCGTCCCTCCCTCCCTCCTTACGAGCAGAGCATACAGGCAGTATGCCTGCCCTGCTCACACAATGACAGAAACCCAAGGCCGTCCACACAAGCTGTCAAACACTACTGTTACCTACTAGTAGTGTTACTTTCTGTTCCTTGCAAGGGGCAAGGAACTATTATACCCTGCGGTGCACTCAGGTTACAGAGAGCCCTCTCTCTTCTCATCATGCTGCTGCTACACATGGAGCTAACGGAATGTGTCTGAAGCACTTTAACTGTTTGCATCCCTGCTATTAAACAGTAAAGCTGCCCATACACGCTGCTTTGTTAGCGTGCTTTCCGTGCTGTACTAGCACGGATCAAATCGCATTGCATTGCATGTGCACACGTTGTGCATGCAATGCGATGCAATTTGATGAGAACTAGGTACAAAACGTATGTGCAAGCACATACTTTTTGTACGGTGCGATGAGGTGCGCGGGAGCGCGCACCTCAAAGCACACATCGGGTCAGCTCTCATAGCAGCGTGTATGGGCTGCTTAAGTGCTAATAAATTGTCATGTTAAAAGTGTGTGCCTCCAAGTGTGTACCAAAGCTAATTATCATGTTTACAGTGATATATACTGTATATATATACATAACATATATATATATATATATATATATATATATATATATATACTTCCCAAATGTGGTTCAGCGCCCTTTACTCAATTGATAGTCCATACGTTATTTCACCAAGATAACAATTTATTAAAATCTTCAAAGTTTGATTGACCGTCTGGCCGTACAACAGAATCTGTTGTACGGCCAGACGGTCAATAAAACTTTGAAGATTTTAATAAATTGTTATCTTGGAGAAATGACGTATGGACTATCAATTGAGTGAAGGGCGCTGAACCACATTTGGGAAGTGTATGTTGTATGTAAGTTAACCGGCCCTCGGGTAACATTGTGGTATAGCAGACTCAGTATATATTGTTAAAATAAAGTTCTTCTGTTTGATATTGTTAAGTGCGTCGTGGAGTATTGTGTATATATATATGTTTATGTGGGTGCACATATACATACAGATGGATGGGGGGGGGTGGCAAAAATTGTGCCTAGGGGGGACCTGACCCCTAAATTCACCCCCGGGTAAGACCATAAAAAGCTGCAGCTGGTGGTGAGTTCATTAAAGTCCCAGAGGTAGATACGGAAGAGCACTTTAGAAAATGTATGTGTACATGAATGTGTACAGTATCTTAATTTCTGTTTGGATTATTACTCCAAATTACCTGCACCATTACCTCTCTCCACTTTCTTTCTTTCCTACATTTGATAGACCACCGTAGTGTCAGGAATTAGAACAACCATGTTTTTTATTAGATTTCTTTGCATTGATTTTTACAAATCTGATACATCATTGCAAAGAACAAATATTAATAATTATTATAATTTTTTCTATATAGCACCACAAGGGGCCTGCAGCGCCCAGTTACAGAGTTCATAAACAAGTAAACAAAACAAGAATACAGTAGGCTAATATATTCAGAATTCACAAGAAGTGGTACAGAAAGAAAAGGAAAAACAAAGATAGAACCTATTTTCTATAAATATTTAAAAAGCTCACTTTATGTAGCAAATTAAATCACCAATTTGTACATTAATGTGTGTGTGTGTGTGTGTGGGGGGGGGGGGGGGATGATAGGAAGCAAATCCATCGTTCAATAAACAAGAGAAAATGCTTAGGATGTAGCACCACCTTGTGGCTTGTCTGCTGTACTATTACTGTGTGGTTTCTGCAAATGGTGAATGAACACTGCTTATACAGTAGAGACAGCGATTCACTAGCCATCTCTAGTACAGGTTGAGTATCCCTTATCTAGATGTCCATTATCCAAATTAAATTAAAACCATAGTTTTCATAACCATATAATTAAAAAAAAATCTTATAGTGTGTACACATCTTAAGTCAACAGTTCTGTTTGTTACAGGGCAGTTCCATGTACTGTAGGTAATACTTGACCATTGAACTACAAACTATACACAAATACATGATGTGCTGGTTTTAGATGCATCTTTTGCACTAGTGATAGCGGTGCGGCATCTGCATATTGATAATGATGATTGAGTTAAAATCAAGTGTATAGATAACTCTACAATAAGACTAAATTAAAAAAAATGTGCATATGTGTAGTAATGTCGGGGCAATTCATCTGTATCAGTGCTAATAGATTACATTTTTCAGCTTGTTTTATAGGGATACGGTCATTGGGTCAACACCAAGTAGGTCGACAAGCATTTGGTTGACACCACTAGGTCGACATGAGTATAGGTCAACATGGCTTGAGGTTGACATGCATTAAGGTCAAAAATACTTTAGGTCGACATGGGTTAGGCTGACAGGGTTATTAGGTCGACATAGGTTAGGTCGACAGGGTCATTAGGTCGACATGGTTTTTTTTTACAGTTTTTTTGAGCCGACATGTACTGACGGTCGGTATTTCATGCCCTACCATCCACTAGTACGTGGTGGGAGAATAAAATAGTGTGCCCGAAGCACGGCAAGCGCAGCGAGCCATGTGAAGGGACGTAGTGGTACGTTTTGGTGTCCATGTCAACACAACATGTGCCGACAGGCGGTATTTCATGCCTCACCATCCACTAGGACAAAGGGTAAAAAAAACAAAAACATGTCAACCTTTTCACTGTCGACTGTACCCATGTCAACCTAATGACCCTGTTGACCTTTCCCATGTTGACCTAATGACCCTGTCGACCTTACCCCTGTCCACCTAATGGCTCTGTTGACCATGTGACCCAGTGAACCTAACCATGTCGACCTATACTCATGTTGATCTTCCTGCATGTCGACCTAGACATATGTCGACCTAAATGCATGTTGACCTCATGACTCTCTAACAACTTGCTGGTGACCAAATGATCCACACCTCCTACATAATGAACGTGATTTTTTTTAGAAGTCATATTAAAAGGTTTTCCAGTAAAGGTTTGCATTAGTAGTTTGCCAAATGTGTATTTTCAATTGTAGCAGAACATAAAGTGATTGAAGTAGATTGTCACCTGTGCTGACAGATGTTTTGATGATTCTTGGTGATTTTAGGTCACCTTTGAAGCTATTCGTGGACTGACAGAATATGGAGACACAGCAATTGATAATATTGGAGTAAAGAGAGGACCATGTGGTAAGTGTTTTTGTTATTTAATGATAAAAAAGAATGTAGAGCAGTCATCAAGGGGGGACGGTAGGGACTCTAGTCCCAGCCCAGACAGAAAGGGGGCAAGTTTATTAAGTATAATTCACATGTCCCTTGAAGCAATGTAGACGTTGAGTAGTGTGACCAGTGCTGCAGCCTGCAGGAAGCACACCAATCCAGAGGTGGATTTTCCACAAGGCAACCTAGATGCCTGCCTAGGGCCAAGAAGGTCCCAAGGGGCCCCAAAAAGATATTTTCTCAAAGTCCCTTTGATGTTCTTTGACAGGAGAAAAAAAATGTGGTCATTCAAACTGTATGTGGGCAGTCATTTTACTTTAAATGTGACACGGGTATTAAGGCTACTTCCAAAAGACCTTGAGCCTGATTTAGATTTGTATGCAATGCCGATGTTCACGCAGCTGAGCATTTATCGGTAGACTGTGCTTGTACCAAGGTACTCTAGCAATGCCACCTGCAATCGGGAACAAAAATATAGTTCTATGGATTATTTGATGAAGAAGGGCCACAATCTAGTACCTTACCTAGGGACCCGTGAGGTCTAAATCCACCTCTGTACCAAAACCAGTGTTTAGCTGCTATTATAAGTCCAGGAGTCAAAGAACAAGGACTTGAGTCCCTTATCTTCCCCTTCCTAGTTTCAAAACACTACAGGCAAGCTGGAAATATAGATGCTAAACAAAGTAAACACTTATATGAAAGTGTATGTGTAAGGTTATATTCACTTACATTATTATTTCATTAGCATTAATGTACATGAGCATGCATTGAATGTATAAAATGAACACCCATCTGCACAATCCCTATCCAATATTATCATTTTATAATTGATATATTTATGAACCAGATAAAAGCAACTCATTTATAATTTACAGGAAGAAAAACAGCTTTTATGTTGCTATTCCACATAAATACAGTATGAATCAAAGATAGTTAACATAGTTTGTCTCATTAAATGCATACAACCCCTCCTGTGTATAGCGCATCCTTCTTTATTCAGTGAAAGGAATCATTATTAACAATTAATGTTGCATAATTATTTATAAAGGGTTAGTATATTCTACCGGGCTGTATAATGAGATACATTTTCCTACTAGCTACCTACAGATCTATATATTTCCTTGTACATACCCATTTACCATCTCAATTCTAGTGTAACTGTCATTTTAAATAATTAATCAGTCGCTGTAATATGCTTTTGTTTTAGAAACACCAGCAACTGAATCTCCCATTTCTACTGTAACAAAAATTCCAACTTCTCCATCAACAACAACATTGACGTCTGCACCAGATATATCAGGTATATATTTACAAATCAGTGACAATCTTCATATACAGTCATACTTGCCTACATGTACAGTCATACTTTCCTACTTTTGAAAACTAGTTTCAGGGAGATTCTAGTTGGTAACATAGTTGGTAATAGAATTTTGCAAGGCGAAATTGAGAGGGCGTGTCATGCTCCACCCAAAGTGCGTGTCTAGTTCCATATATGGAGAGATTGTGAAAAGAATTTGTGAACATGGTACCTAGAAGCGTTTTTCCCCAAAAAATGTTACAGTGTAATGAGGGCTAGGTGAAATGAGGGAGATTGTTAGACTAATGAGGGAGAGAGGAAGATTGCTGCTATTTCAGGGAGTCTCCTGCAGAATGCAGGAGGATAGGCAGCTATGTGTACAGTATGCTTATTTTGTATCTAGGTTTCTTACAGTGCCCATTTCATTATTTGCAGGAGGGACTTGCAGTGGCTATGGTGATCCCCATTACTTCACGTTTGATGGTTACAGCCATACATTCATGGGAAACTGCACTTACACACTGACAAAACTTTGTGACACTAATAGCAGTTTGCCATACTTTAATGTGGAAGTCGAACATGAGTACAGAGATGGTAACACACGTGTATCCTATGTAAAACAAGTAACAGTGTATGTCCACAATTACAAAATCAGTCTAGAAAAACAAAAGGTTGTGAAGGTAAGTTACAAGTTGGGTTTACTTTTTATGCTTCCAATGTGAATATTTTTGTATGACCAATAGTCAGTGCAATGCTTCAAATGGTCTAAGCACTTACCCAGCCTTTCTTGAACCTATAAACAAATGATTGTAATACATAAATATGTATATTTATAAAGCTGTATTAAGTTTATCTCTCTCTCGAATTATCAAAAAGTTTACAGTGACAAAGGGGGAGATTCTCTAAGCTAAAAATGCGTTAAAAACCCTGTTATCAGGGTTTTTACCGCATTTTGGGATGCACTAAGCATCCCCCTCCGGGTTACCGCGGCGGGGGGGTATCGCCAGAAAAATCTGGCGATGCCCCATAGAAGCCTATGGGCTTCTACCCCAACCCTCTGCCACCCCGTACCGCCCCACCCGCTGCCCTGCACCGCCCCCCACCACCCCGCATTGCCCCACTCACCTGTGTCTGGGCAGCACAGAGCTGTGCTGCCCGGAATTGTGACCTCCTCCTCCCTGTACTGATCTTCTTCCGGGTGCAGGGAGGATGAGAGCCCGGCGCAGCAGTGCTGGGTAAGGGAGGGAGGGGAGAGCCGCCGGGTCCCCATGGGACTCGCTGACTCTCACCGCAAAGGACAGCTCTTAACGCAAGAGCTGTCCATTGCCATAATTATCACATATGTTAGTGCATATTCGATAATTATGAATAGGATGTGCCGCGATAGGGGGTGGAGCTGGGGTGCGGATGTTAGAACATCCCCCCCAATAAAACTCTGGGATGTGTCTGGTTATATAACTTTATTTGCATCTATTTATAGACCTTGATGGGGATAACAGCCTGGGTTTATTTGTCTGTCTCAGGATGGTATAAGCCAGGGGTGGCCAAATCTGTCCTCAAGATCTACCAACGGTGCATTTTTTCCAGGCAACCTGTGGATCTATAGTAGGAATGAATGCAGCAGGTTTTAAAATGGGGCAGTTAGTAATGACTACAGCTGTGCACCAGCTAGGTAACCTGGAAAACGTGGACCATGGGTAGATCTCGAGGACCGGTTTGGCCACCCCTGGTATAAGCCATACCCAGCGATAGGGTGAAACAACAAAGCTGGAAACGTTTTGGGCCCAATTCCGACCTACACACAGGGCTGTGAATTTGCAGCCCTGCCGATAATCTGTACGAATGGAACTATTGAAGGCTAGCCTTCACTGTCCGTATGCAGGATGGGTGATACTCTGCGGCCATTTGTGGGTTGTATCCCAGTGTTTTCTCCTATGTAAGGGAGGTCTGCAGACATCATCAGCGGCCTCCTTCTTTTCACGGCCTTCGCAGTGCTGTTACTCAGCATTTGCGAACTGGGGAAATCCACTTGATGGTGATTGATTTCGAATGGATTTCCCCCACTGTGTGCACATCTGTGAATGTATTCGCAGCTGTGCCCATGGGCGGTATTTCACTTGTGCGGGACAGTGACGGCCTTGCTTGTTGGGCTCCAAACATTTTCAGCCCAGCAAGCATGTCTGAATTGGGCCCTTTTTTGGCATGGCCTACAATGAAATCTCTATGCACATGTATGGCACATACCACTCATGTGCATGTTACTAGAGCGAGTACTAGAAGCTCTGAAAAAATGCAGTATATGAATAATTGCATTATGTCATATGCAGCCACTAAGTCATGAATTATATATACAGCTCTTAATTCTCTCTCATGAAATATGTTGTCAAACAATAATGCAACACTATGGGAGAAATGCAATGCAAATGTTAAAAGTTAAAATATTTTTCATAAACCTGTGAAAATGAAACAACTGCCTAGGATGAGAAGGAAGCACCTAACCGATGTACATACATAGGACCTTATTCAGGTCCCTTCGCTCCCCCGTGCTTTCGCATATCTGAACATGTGCAGACACTGGGTGTGTGGGGCCATAATAAACAGGGTGCTCTCCAGGCGCATGCACCCAGGATTGCGGGCGGGGGTTGGGGGCGTGCAGCGGCAGTCCTGGCAATTTCCCTATGGGAACGCCCAGCGTTTCATGGGCATTCACATGAGAACGCCAGGTGTTTTCATGCAATTTGTCTGGTGATGTGGGTGGAGGGGGGTGGGCAGCTGACATCACTGATGTCAGCTGCCTGTCTACTTTCTCCCGAGAGTCACTTAGATATGCATGCACCTTTGCCATCATTCGATGGTCGGCAACCATCGAGTGATGTTGGTTCCTCCTAGTCTGCGAATGGATGTTTATGTTAAACATCCATTCACAGCCAGTGCAGGCATGGCAGGGACGGGACGGGACGGGGGGGGGGGGGGGGGGTGGCCGGCATTCGCCAGGCAGGGTTTGGTGGACTCGCAAGGCTGCAAATTCGCAGCTTTGCGAGTCCACCAGAATAACCCCCATAGTATGTGCAAAACTCATTGTTTAAACCATCACTTGTAGCACTAGCATGCAAATTGCACCTGTTTCCTCTTTTCATTAATTCATACACTATTCCTAGGTGAATGGCTTCATCCAACAACTTCCTCTAAGATTATCACCTGATATACACCTTGGACTCAGAGGCCAGTATGTTGATGTTACAGTTGCATTTGGTCTACGAGTGAAGTATGATGGAGACCACAGAGTCGAAGTGACTCTTTCCAAAACCTTTGAAAACAAAGTGTGTGGAATTTGTGCCAATTACAATGGGAATCCACGTGATGATAATCTCAATCCTGATGGAGAGAAGGAAGCAGATTCTGTGAGCTATGGAAACAGCTGGCAGGTGGACAATAGCACCAGGTAAGATAATTCTTTTTTAACATCGTGACATTTCTTTTCAAGCCAAAGCATTAGTAACTCCTCAAACTGTACTAAAAAGCCAATTAGGTTAGTTCTTCTTATGATAATCAAAGCAACAACATGAATAGTTTCTACTTATCATTTGTGCGTTAATTCTATAAACCAGTGGTCGCCAACCTAAACTGGGGTGTGAGCTACGAAATTAAACTTTTGAAGAGCCACTAAAATAAAAACAATTTAAAAATATCTGGTCTGCGCATCTATCTGACCAACTTCCAGCCCTTGGCCCACCATGTTGATCTGACCACTGCCTGCAGTGTGGAGGCTCTTCTGTAGATCCCCTCTCCATCCCGCAGTAATTCCCATTTACCTTCCCGCTTACCTCCACCGTGGAGTGTCAGCTGTGCTATTGCCTCCCACTGGTGGTGTTAATATTTGTGGGTCTCCGAAGCAGCCACCTGTCTGTTCTAGGACATTGACACTGGATCACTTCATCCTATCTGTCTCAGCAGTACTGAAGGTAGGTGAGCTATGCAAATTATGTCGTTGAGCATAGCTTGCGAACTACAGGTTGGAGACCGCTGCTATAAACTGATAAGAAGTTATTAGTGCCAAACGATAAATTATTCACCAGTTTATATTACAGTATGTGATAAAAACTGCTTGTGTCAAAACATTGTAAAAGGAGCATTGTCAGAATGAGAGCAATATATCAAAACAAGAAAGTTGGATATGAACCTTTATAAGACAGGCCCTGATTCAGGTCCGCTCGCTAAACAGCAGTTGTTCGGGTGTCGTTTGATGTCAGCCGCCCAACATGTGCAGGCATCGGCATGCTTGTGTTCCCAAAGGGACACCCATAAAATGCTAGGCGTTCCCCTAGTCTGGCTGATGTCTGCCCCCGCCTTCCACCTCCCACCCCTACCCAAATTCCTTGGCGAGTGTGATCATCACTGAAGGCATTCACACAAAGGGCAATGCACGGGTGCATAATCAGGCATGTACATGTACATGCGCACAAAAAGATGGAAACAGGGATAAATTTGGCCCATTCTGAGTGTTCATTAATCACCTCCTCAGTATGTAGACTTTAGACCAGGGTTGGATAATAAGCAGCCCTCCAGCTGTTGATTAACTACATATCCCAGCATGCATTGCCTTAGCTTTGCAATTTGTCAATGCTGAAACTCGTGCAAGGCATGCTGGGATGTATAGTTCACCAACATCTGGTGAACTATACTTATTGCCCACCCCTGCTTTAGACCATCAGATGCCCACTGAATATGTAATGCCTTCAATGAAAAATGGTAACATTTGAAGTTAAGAATTTTCCTAATACTAAATATAATTAATAAATATTAGTAAGTTAATTAATTAATTAATTTGATAATGGTCATCTAACTGCAGATTTGACACTAATACAGTTTTTAAACATTTATTATGTTAAATACTGTACAAAACATCATCATGCAAGGGAAGAGTGTAAAACAGGCATCCAAACTTTTTGTCTTGGAGTGCTGCATTAAGAAAATGACTTTGGATGGAGGACCACAATTGTTTTCTCCTTCATTGTTAGCTTCCCTTCAATAAAATAATGATTCTTTGCTGAGGAAATCTAATTTTAAGAAACTCTAAAACTAATAATATCTTGAAATAAATGTATATTGAATGTCTTTAGATTTTACTGTGGTCAGTTGCATAATATGTAACAAAGTAATTCCCGAACTTAAAATACAGCTCATGGCAATATCACCAATTGATAATATGCCAAACTATAAAACCTCAAATGATAATATTCCACACTGTAGTTCCCCAATTGATAATGTCACACAGTAATGCCCAAGCAATATTTCATAGCAATATTTCCAATTCATAATATTCCACACATTACTACCTCAAATGATAAAATACCACACCATAATGCCCCATTTATAATATATCCCACAGTAATGCCAAACAAACTACAATTATTAATTTGTGGGAAAAATGTCAACATAATGTCTAGTACACTTTAAGAAGTGTTTCAATACATCTATAATGACACAAGAAAACTACAGTATACTACTCATTTTGGAGTGTCTCATTCGAGGAGGGTGTCTCACTCCATATGGTGTATAAACAGTAGCATCTGAGGACACATCTGCTAACCCAGGGCCTCCCTTATGACCTTGGCCTACTTTTACCACTGAAGATCTCTTCTTAACTGAAGATTTCTTCTCAACTGGCTGGCTTCAAGTCTGTCCATGGCTGCCCCATGCTAATAACATCAGCCGAGTACTCAGAGGAAGCAGACTGTAGGTAGAGCAGCAGATAAGTTTATCCAAGTAGTGAAGTCAGCTGGCCACACCAAGTTGCATAAGCCTCCAGCTGTCTGCGGCACTAGGTGGGGTTCTTTTACTTACACTCATTGCCATTTTATGTTATACCTTTTTTGAGTACTTAAACTTCAACACTATTAGGAATGTAGATACTTATGTATTATCTGGACTCCCATGTTATATGCACCCCATTTTTTCATACCCCTACTATCCAACGACGCATGGAGTTGATTTTATATAGTGTGGCGAGCGCAGCGAGCCACCATGCCGGAAGGGTGGTGAGCGCAGCGAGCCCCGCGAAGGGACGCGGTCTCATAAGAAAAACGGGAGTCCAGATATTACATAAGTACCAGAATGTATTCTATTAGACTCTTCACAGGTTTCTTTATCTGACCAATAATCAGATAATTAAATGACACCTTAACACACTAATTGAGAGACTTTGGAAGTAGTATACATTTAGTCTGTTTATAATAGGCCCACTAAGTGTAGTAATTCATGAGAAGCATCAATTCCACATCTCCACAGCAGCACATCATTATATAAGGCAGAGAGTCACCTACTATACAAAGATTGTTAAACGACATCTAAAATGCTTTTTGTTGTTCCAGTTGTTTTCCATCCTCCGAAGTTTCACCTACATGCACACCAGAAGAAATACAAGCCATTCAGAGCTATGAGTCTTGCGCCATGATGCTTCCCTTTGAGGGGGTTTTCCAGTTCTGTCATACTACAGTGGACCCCCGGTCATACTTTGAGAATTGTTTCCATGACATGTGCGAGCTCCATCTAGACCAAGACACTCTTTGCCGCCACCTCCAAGCCTACGCAGATGCTTGCCATGCAGCAGGAGTGGTTGTGAAGCCCTGGAGAAACTCTACCTTTTGTCGTAAGTTATAATATTTTGCTGTGTCATCAATTCTATTTTCCGACGTGTTATAAATTGAAACATTTTTGTAATATTTGAATCAATTTTATAAACGATTTTCAAATGTTATAGTCGTAACCAGTTTCCTTGACTTATAATAAATATACTGTAGTTATCATCACATGGAAGCAACCCTTACTGGATTGTGCTCATTGTGTGTTGTAGTAGGGTATAGCAAAATATAATAATAACAATATCTACAGTAATATATAATAATAATATCTACAGAAAATTAATTTAGCTTATTTTGTTTACAAATATTTAGTTGTAAATAAGTTATGTGAAGTAGTGTTTCTCATAGTTGGATACTATAAAAGTACTGTACAGCCATATGCATAGTGTATATTAGATTTAAGATGTACAGAGAGGAGGGCTAGTATCTATCTAATCTAATTACAAAGGTAATATCATCAATTGTAGTTTCATTTCATTTGAAAATCTTGTTAAAAATAACATTGGATGCAGTAAATGGCAACATGAAAGCCTAGAGCAAAAAGTAAGACTGCAAATATCCCTAAAAGACATTTAGGGGGAAATGTACTAAGATGGGAATAAGACTTTGCATGTGGTGTTGCTATGGGCAACCAATCAGATCCTGTCTGCTATCTTCTAGAGGGTGCTAAATAAATAAGAAGTAGATTCTGATTGGTTGCCCATAGCAACATCACATGTGAAGTCTTATTCCCATCTTAGTAAAAGAAGTGTACCATGCGTATCACCAACAGTTCGAGGTAGAATTCAACAATTCTTGTTTCACTGCTCCAAAATATCTACTTTATAGCTTATTGTAGTTGTTAAATAAACAAAAATTTCATTTTAGTTGGTTATTTGATATATTTATTATGAGTATACTATAAGCCACTTTGTAGAGTTTGTTCTCCTAGGGAAAAAAAATGTTGATGCAATATAAATGTTATTTTATATAAAGACCATGTGCCAAAACCAAGTATTTTTACTACAATAAACATTGCCATTTTAAATCTTATTGCCGAATCACCAATATTTCTACTCTTTCAAAAATCTGCTGCTTATTACATTTGGCTGTATTAGTGCTTAAAAATACATGTGTCTTTTGGTAATTTAAACATAACACCTATGTGTTGTAATTTACAGCTCTGGAGTGTCCATCAAACAGTCATTATGAGCAGTGTGGTACAGCCTGTCCTGCTACTTGTGTCAATCCAGGATCACCATCTAATTGTAATCTTCCTTGTACTGAGGGATGTGTCTGTGACCCAGGATACGTCCTCTATGATAAGAAGTGTGTTCCAAGTAGCCAGTGTGGGTGTTGGGAAGATGGTAAACATTATCCTGTAGGCTCTGAGTTCTGGACAGACGACACTTGCTCTACAAAATGCAGGTGTCCCTCAGCAGGTGGTAGTGCTATCTGCAATTCTGCTACATGTCCACCTGACACATATTGTGGCATAATGAATGGAGTTCTGGACTGTTATGGGCTCACATACGGCAACTGTGATATCTATGGTGACCCTCACTACACCACATATGATAAAGAAGTACATCACTTTATGGGAATATGCACCTACACCCTGTCCAAGCTTTGCACCAATGCTACTTTTCTGCCATACTTTAACATTGAAGCAAAGAATGAGAACCGAGGGAATCCAACAGTCTCTTGGATACAGAAAGTTATAGTAGACGTTTATGAGCAAAAAATAATAATTGTTAAGAATGAGCCCAGTCGTGTTTTGGTAAGTTTAACAAAAACCTTCTATGAATTCCCTGCTACTGAAAATGTTGAGTACTTTTGAGCTAATCTAGTCCCCTCATTGTTATTTATTAGGTTAATGATATTTGGACAAATCTGCCAATAAGCTTAGTGAATGGATCCCTGCTAGTGACAAGAAGTAGTCGATATGTTATTCTAGAGACGGATTTCCATCTCACAGTCTCATATGACAATGATCAAACAGTTAATGTCAAGGTTCCGACAACTTATTTCAACCAGACATGTGGAATATGTGGCAACTTAAATGGTCTCCGATATGATGACTTCTTGATGCCCAATGGAGAACTAGCAGAGAACTCTAATCAGCTTGGAGACAGCTGGAAGGTGGAAGATGATGATCCATTATGTACACCAACTATCCCTACTCCTCCATGTCCTCCAGAGAATGAGGCCCTCTATGGAAGTAATGCATTCTGTGGCTTGCTAACAAATAAAGCTGGTCCTTTCCAGGCCTGTCATTCAGTAATCAACGAAGACCGTTACTTTGAAAGCTGTATATTTGATCTGTGCGTACTGGGTGATGATGCTTTGTGCACAGCCATAGCAGCCTATGCTGATGCCTGTCAAAGTGCAGGAGTTCCCATTGCTTGGCGCAACTCTACTTTTTGTCGTAAGTATCCTCCATCATTTGCAGAACATGTATTATTCTATTAAACATGGAAATACAAATTATATAACAATTGTAAATGTGGATACACTTTTTATGTTTGTGTTGTTAAACTATATATAGAGTCATGGATGCCCAGCGTTCGCAAAACATACAGTAGAACAGCCATGGTGGTGCCTTCCAATCCAACCAACGGCGGGATAGATATAGCATATAGTGAGGTGGTAATCAAGTCCTTTATCAAGAGTGCCGCCACATTACATGCTATATATATGTATCTTAGAAATACGTTATTATCTAAATATATGTCTCCATTCTATCCTTGTCACTCAGCCATCCCATGTCCTGATAACAGTCACTATGACGTATGTACCACTGCCTGCCCGGCTACATGTCTGGACCAGAATGCACCAAACACCTGCAACAAGCCGTGCACTGATGGATGTGAATGTGATGATGGCTTTGTGCTCAGTGGAAGCACTTGTGTTTCTCTCAGTGAATGTGGATGCGTTTATGATGACAAGTACTATCAGGTCTGTATTTTCATACAGTGATGATGTTACCTTGTAATCATTATATCAACATAGATGAAAACATAGATGCTAATAGGTTAGTTTTTTTGTCTATGCTTCAGGATTGAAATATACCATTAGAGATTGTGAATTATAATGATTTACTGATAAAACATTGATTACAAAATGTATTTAATCTGCCATTTGGATTTCACAGAAATTCTGTTTATCAAATTTTTCTAAAGACATATTGATATAAAATAAATTACTTTTGGTTTAAGACTTCCTCTACAGTACTATATACTTCACTTTCTACATATAAGGTATATGATAGCAATAAAAATAGATGGAGTTAAAGTGTAATCATAGGATTAAAGCACAGCACTAGTATTAACACTAAAATAATGATCTGCAACAGTCCTTAGGACAAAATCATTGAGGGCAGTTAAGACCTGATCAACCCTCTCTACTTTCAGTCCCTACAGCTATAATGCTTAAACAGTAGGTTAATCTGTGAAATATCACTAGACAGAGAAAAGACAAGCCATTGACTTTTCTTTTACATTAGAGGCCTGTTCATTTAACTATTCTGCCATCAAAATATGTGGTAACTACTGTTTTTGTATGTTTAAGGGTAGAATCAAGTATCCCTACAATACAATACGTTAGAAAGTAGAAGATATAGGGAGGGGCTGTTAATGAAGCAAAAGTTCAAACTTTTTAGATTAATACAGTGCATTCTATTGAAAAAATAATAATAAGGTTTGTAGGGGGTATTCAATCACAGGTCACGACTGCCGGTACGTCCCGACAGCCCCGTGGCCCTCCTAGCCCATTTTTGTTCTGCTCGCATGCATATCGGCAGGCGGGATTCAATGTCTCGCCTGCCAATCAGCAAATAGGGGTCATGTGCGCGTAAACGGCAGTTGATTAATGAGATCCAGCCGTGATCGTGATAATTCATGGACGTTCAATACTGTCGGGAAGACAGCATTGAATAGGCGCCCCCATTGGAAATAGCGGCAGGGATTGAATTCCCCCCTTAATATTTAATACATATATATATATATAATTACACCACATATTAGAAAAATGTGCTCCTCGGTCAAGTTACAAAGCATTTTTTGTAGGTGGTTCTAACAGTCCCAGCTTGTCATCTATAAAGTCATTCTAACAGAGAACTGTGGACTATAATGATGCCATTGTAATGCTGCTTTATTTGTATTTACTAGAGTGTGTGGTCACAGGCCACTGCACCCCAACCTGGAAAGTGTTGTTTGTACCCCATTTTTAGGAATGGCGAGTGCGCTGGTACATCTGTATCTCTCTCTCGCTCTCTCTATTTATATATAAATATATATATATATATATAAATATATTCTTACTTTACATAGCCAATGATTGCGTGCCACTAGTATCATCCATTCCACCATTCTAAGCATATGCATGTCTAAGCACAATGGCCTTTATTCTGATCTGTGCGGAAATTCCCGCATTCTTACGGAGCGGTCCGCACGCCACGGTGTTTTGCCGCATGCGGCCATCGTCCGTAGAAACGCCCACGTGTCCTCCGCATTCGGACGGACTCACTCTTTAAGAACAGGGCGTGTTTACGGACGACATACAAATCATGCGTGTGCGGGAGAAACACTCCGATTCGGCACGGTATTACAGAGTATTACAGAGTATGCTCGGGAATACCGCATCCGACCGGGAGCCAAGCGGTGCTACCGCACGTAAGCGGAGGATTTACGCCAAACAACCCACTATGAAGTATCTTCTGCAAGACATCACATGACCCACTTATTCAATTACCTATCCTCATAAAAAACTGCTTATTTGGAATTGGAATCAATTAGATTCCAATATATCCTTACAAGCATGCCTAACACATGCATTGCACACATTAACCCTTACAGCAATGTAAGTGCAATGCTTTGTATTACACCCTGTGTAAAAGATTATAAACAATCTACACATATACTATTTAAAGTGCAAATAAAACCAACAACTGTGAACTTGCATAAAGATTTTTATTAACGAGACAAATAACATAATGAAAAAAATATAAAATTAGAAATTAAAGAAGCAGGTCCTTCAGGTCCTGCAGGTCTGCTTGCGCCAGCCGCAGATGGTGCTCCAGTCGCCGGAGGGCCCCATGCACACCCTCATCTGCCGGTGTGGTGTCATCTGTGGGCATGTCAAAGGGGCAACAATTAGTCATGTTATTCTTGCATACATTTCACATACTGCGACAGAAATTGCACAAATGCTAGGTGACATGTGTGTATATATATATATATATATATATCTATGTAGAGCATGGGTCCTCAAACTGCGGCCCTCCAGATGTTGGGAAACTACAAATCCCAGCATGCCTTGCCACAGTTTTGCTATAAGGAAGTGTTAAAACTGTGGCAAGGCATGGCGGGATTTGTAGTTTCACAACATCTGGAGGGCCGCACTTTGAGGACCCATGATGTAGAGAGATAGAGACACACATAGATAAATAGATATGACACATATATACATACATGCTAAGTTATTTACTACATACTGTATTTTTTG
This sequence comes from Crinia signifera, assembly GCF_055691185.1. Classification (NCBI taxonomy): domain Eukaryota; kingdom Metazoa; phylum Chordata; class Amphibia; order Anura; family Myobatrachidae; genus Crinia; species Crinia signifera. The sequence continues at coordinate 227,807,440 of NC_139219.1, forward strand.
GCCTATACACTTTACTCTGCAGAAGACATAACAGTCATATTGTTTCTTCTCAGTCACAACCCACCCATGACTAACCAATGACAAGCAGGTCATGGGCTCCGTCAATAAGAACTTGTCACAATCTGCTCAGTCTATAAGTTCAGTGATGGTTCGTGGCATGGGAGTTATGCAAATGTAAGGAATGCACAGTACACATCCTCAAAATCATAATTCTGTCTAAACCAACCTACAATTCTGTGACGGCCAAAAAAAAAACTGAAGTACAGGGGGTGTTTAGGTAGAGGAGGCTCCTGGGACACTGGCAACTTCTGACTCCATTCCAAGGTAGGCCGGGCCATACTCCATTTATAGCATACATCCTAGAGTTTATAAATAACATTCACCAACAATATAGATTCCACTATTTGATGGGTCATAATCCACGCTTGCAGCAGGTGAATTTAAGCCACAAATGATCCACTCATCCCTTTACTCCAGGATCCAGTTTAACTACAACGGTTATGTGGCAGTCAAAATGGACCTCCAACCCATCCCACAAACCTGTGTAATTCAGAGGTGTCCTGGATGAAAGGGATGCCTTGGACACCCCATCTAACCCGTACCTGTATCTGTAGCTACCCACTTTGGGGTCTATATGATTAGTATGGGCCCAAAATTTGTAATCACCAGTGCTAAAAAACAAATACCAGTACAACTACTTCATGAATTATGCATTATGTCAACATACCGATCTGCGCCGACTCCGGTGCCTGGCACGCCTCCTCCCCCTCTGAATTGGAGGTGTCCGGTGCAACTGTGGCCTCCTCAGCCCCCTCCTCCGCCATCTCCTCGGGCACAACATCCTCCTCCTGCAACTCCTCCTCCACCTCCTCCTCCAACTCCTCCTCCACCTCCTCCTCCAACTCCTCCTCCACCTCCTCCTCCACCACCACCACCACCTCCTCCTCCTCCTCCTCCTCCTCCTCCTCCGCCACCAACACCTCCTCCTCCGCCACAAACTCCTCTTCCACCTCCTCACGCAACTCCTCCTCCTCCACCTCCTCCTCCACCATTTGCTCCTGGCCAACTTCCTCCTCCTCCACCCTTGCCGGCACGTCCTCCTCGGGGTGTTGGCCCTCGTCCTGGGCCAGGCCTGCCTCCGCCTCTTGACGGGCCTGTCGGGCTCGGGCTCGTGCTGTGTGGTAGAAAAAAACATCATGGTCAATGTTGGCTCATTGGGGCACATTTATTAATCCAAAACAAGACATACATGGAAGGGTGATAATGATGGCAAACGATGCAGGAAAGTAGCTCCTTACTGTTAATGGATTCCAAATAGTGACATTTAAATTAGTATGTGATTGGTAGTAATTTGTTCACACATTACAACCCAGGCATTTATCAATGTGTAACACATATTAGATCTGGCACATTGTATGCATCAGAATCCTCAATGCTATGCCATTACATATAAAAGCCACATGACTGCATGTTAACCAGGAAGAAGCACACATAACAGTCTATGGACTTTTAAACCCATGGACACCCACTTATCATGAGACACATTTTATTGTTTATATATGCTATGTTGTAAGTGCGAAATTTCATAGCTAAAATACTCACACTCAGCTATTTCGCCCCTGAGTTGGTGAAGCAGCTGGGGCTGGCGCCTGCGGAGGTCCGACCACCGCCTCTCCAGCTGCCCGAGGGACCTCCGCACCCGAGTGCGGGCGTAAATTCGGCGCCCTGCCGCAGCATAGGCCCTCCGCTTGTGCCTGTTTGTTATAAAGGGCCCTGCACGGCCCAGCCTTGTCTCCATGACGGAGACAAGAACTCGCAGCTCCTCATGCGTGAAGGGTTCTGCCCTTCGTGTCTCCGCCATGTTGACAATGGCATCTATCAACCAATCAGGTGGTGGCATTGGTTGATCACAGTTATTTGTGATAATAACTTTATTGTTCATTTTGACATTAACAGCGTCTCTGCGCCAACACAAATGGTGACAAATTCGCATGCCTTCAAAACCGTAGTGTTGATGTATGGCAATGAACAAATCTGATATATATAAAACACAGTGTGTATGCCCTTAGCAAATCCAATAAGGCCGCGCTCCGCCAAGCAACGCGTGCTATAGCTTAGCAACGCATAGCTGTAGTTAGCATTAATTACTCTATGCATCTATGTGTATGCGTACATTTATGTGTAAAAGACACATACACACACTTGCAGGTATCCTGAAACCAGCATTATACACCAGCCCTGCCTGCCTGCCTGCCTGCCTGCCTGCCTGCCTGCATGCTCCTTGAAATGTTGAAACATGTGAATAAATTCCAACATCATATATAGATATATATCTATATATGCAAACAAATCATACATCAACACAGGAAATAATCCCCAACACATGATAGAATAAATCAATGTACTCACCAGTCATCAGGGATAGTATCAACTACAATAATGAAGATATAACAAACACATAAGATCCCTTGTCCAAGGTATAATAATTAGCACCTATATTGAACTTCCCCCCAAACTAAGCACATATGATAAATATCTCCTATTTCTTTGCCATTAGGAGGGCAGGCTGGCTAATTTTCGTGTTGTAACACTGACAACTAACACACTGTACTTATTTGAAGGGGTGATTTGTACATTAATTGGTGTGTTCTGTCAACTCAATAACATGTACCTGAAGTATCTTTGCGCCACAGAGTCCCGCAGCTGGTATCCCCTCCGGCATTCAGGGGCGCGGGATGGGCGCATGGGCGGATCTTGCGGCTCAGATGGTACCTCCCACTCATCAAAGGGTATCTCACGCCGCACAGCAATGTTGTGGAAAAATATACACAGGCCCACGATCCTCGACACCGTTTCAGGCGCATATTGTAAGTCACCACCAGTGCGGTGGAGCACTCTAAATCGACCTTTTAAAAGCCCAATTGAGCGCTCCACCACTTGCCTGGTGGCAACATGCGCCCGATTGAATGCCTCCTGTGGGCCCGGTGCTGGGGAGCTGTACGGCGTAAGTAGCCAGGGCGTACATGGGTAACCGGAGTCACCCAGAACCCACGCATCACGGCCTTCCAGCTCTTGGAGTCTATGCCATATCCCGGTTTGTCGGATGACATGAGAGTCATGGGCACTTCCGGGAAACTTCGAGTTGAAGGCGAGAATCTCCATGGATGGGCCACATACCACCATCACGTTCAGTGAGTGGAACAATTTGCGGTTCCTATATATCTTCTCACTTCGAGATGGAGGCACAAATGGTACATGGGTGCCATCCACAGCCCCTATCACATTAGGGAAGCCAGCAATTTGATGGAAGGCCTGCTGGCTTCTGCGCAGGGTCTCGGTGGCAAATGTCATGGCCATGAAGTGCCCCTTGCGCCTGAACATGGCCGACGTCACACGCCTCAGGATTCGGCAGAAGGCCGGCTGAGATATTCCAGCAAGTACTGCCACTACTTGTTGGAATGATCCTGAGGCGCAGAAATGCAACACCGCCAGCAGCTGTGTGTGAGGCGGAATTGCTGTCGTGATCCCGTGTAGAGGTTCCAGATCGCTCTGAATTAAGGTGAGCAGATCCAGAATGACATGTGGCGGTAACCGGTACCTAGTAAGTACCTCATCATCGGGCATAGCAAACAGAGTCACCCGTGTGCGATAGATTCTAGCACGTCCTGGCCTCCTTGGCCGACGAGTGGGGAGAGCCGCAAGTGCCCTTAGCCTCCTCTCCATGTAGCGCATAATAGCTTCTGCAACCTATAAAGAAATGAACATAAATACTGATGCACCTATGCACATAATGGCCATATCCCACTACAAATAGATTTGTAGCCTTCAATACGTACAATAGATGGCCGCCCCATGAAATCCCGCAGATCCATTTGATTCTCTAATGATGACACAATAATATGAACTCAATACACACCGTCCAAAACACACAGATAAAGGTGTCAGCATTTTTTGCAGACATCATGTACTATGACACATTTCATCTATTGCTGGGACATGTTGTCCTGCAATAGATGAACCCACACAGGTTTAAGCCCTGTGAGTGAAATAGTGAACATGTGACATGTTGCAATAATAATACACCACTTTGCTGGCCCAACAATCTGTAGTCAGTGAGGCAATAGTGCATACATTCATACACTTACATTGTTAATGGATATCATATCTACAAGGAGCATGGAAGAGCTTACCTTAGACCCTGACAAGTCCAGATCTGAAGACAAATGATTCTAGCAGGAAGACATTATTTATAGGGCTCTCACATGTGTGGTCTATAACAGTAGAGATGAGTATTGCATGACTTGTGGCCTGGATTCTCTAAGGGAATGGGCTACTTTTAGCTTGCACTAAAACGCCACAATACCACAGTAGTCATGAATGAAATGTCATGTCATGCTAGCAAATAGCATGTGTATTGAGCAATAGTCACAGGTGTATCAGAAGATTCGATGCAATGTTAGCATTGGTGACCAGTATTTCATGTCGAACTTTCGCCAGGTTTTACACAATGGAATTTCCGCCACCGTATGCGGCGCGAAAAACCAGCGACGTACGCTCACGCACGGAACGCAGCTGCCGCTGATGTCCGCCAAACAGATTACACAAACAGTATATAAAGGTGTATTAGAAGGTGACAATGTTGTTGCTAACATGTCTGGAACCCAACCAGAGGTGGACCCAGTGCTGCAGCAACTATTTGACCAGATGGACTCCAGCACCACCTATGTGCCACTGCACATGCGGACAGTGGGTAATGAGGAGGCTGCTGGCCCTTCTCCAGCAGGGGAACCTGCACCTGACCATTCTACAGCAGGGCAACCTACACCTGGCCCTTCTGCAGCAGGCCAACCTGCAGCGGGCTCATATCCACCATCAGCAGAATTGTTTGGAACACAACAGGGGACTTCACAAGGTAGTACCATGGCCAGCACTTCAAGTGCAGCGACTGGTGCCAGGGGGCGTGGCCAGGGACGTGGCAAGGGGCGAGCCAGTGCAACAGCGGAACCACCCAAAAAAAATAAGGCATATGAAGCACAGGAGCTGGCCATCCTGGTTCCCCGAGCACGTGATTGGATAGAGTGTCCATCCGAGAGGCTGACACACACACGCAGATGGAAGATTTGGGAACAGATAACGGCAGAGATTAATGAAGTAGCGCCACAAGTTCGTGAGACGGACCATGTGAAGAAGAGGCAAGTTGTTTTGTGATACATGTGGCCAGTAATAGCCAAGTAATGATTGAATTGATGCTTAGATGCATTTAGCAAATGGCCCGTGAGGTTGTTACAATACACATACATTATTGCCATGTAATTTCATTGTGAGTTAGAGTACGGTGATTGTGAATGTGTATTGTAACGGTTGATATCATAGTTGCATGTAAAATTATATATGGGACAATAATCACATGTTGTAATATGTAGCACAGAGCAATGGCTGCAACAGCTAACATTGGGAGTGACATGTATTAATATGTCAACTTACATTGCAGGTGGCAGGACTTCAAAACCAACCTGAAGAGGAAGCTGACCAAGCGGTGGGACCACAGCCAGACATCTGGGGCCGGCCCCATGCCATCAGGGCTAGAGCTCACCCCCCTGGAGGTGATGGCCGAGAGCTGCATATCAGTTGAGGAGATCCGGGGGGTGAGCACTATGGATAGCGAGGCCCCAGCTGAAGTGTTTGCGTCTTTTCTGGAAGGTAAATATTGGTCATGCCATAAACTTGTGCAAGTAATTATCGTAGAATGTCTCCTAATTGTGTTTATCTTTGCCCACAGACACCCCACCGCTTGGTGACGACTCTGTTCAGGAGGTGGAGGAGTCCGTGCCACCTGGCCCCAGAGGTAGGCCTGTGCAGCAGCAGGCATCGGGCCAAGCCGATTTGGCCGCCTTGGCCGAGGTGCTTGGGGACATCAACCAGCAGGGAGACTTGGCATCAGAACGGGTGCGTAGGACCGAGGAGATCCTGGCGAGCTTGGTCAGCACCCAGCAGTCCATGGCTGCGAGCATGCAGGCCATGGCTGCAAGTGCTCAGGTGCTGGCCGAGCAAGCCACCCGCCAAAATGATCTCCTCCTCCACCATAATGAGCTTATGGTGGAGCTGGTTACCAGCAACAGGGTCCTAATGGCATCCGTTTCTGGTGCATTACCAGCGGCAACACTCCCTGCTGGCAGGAGGGGTAGACCAGCCAACCCCTCCACATCATCTGCTCCACCTGCCCCAGCATCTGGCCGTCCCCGAAGAGCTGCTGCACAGGCCAAGGAGCCTACCAAGGCCAAACGTGGTCGGAAATGAACTTGTGGCTGCATTAATCTCTGCCGTTATGTGTTCCCAAATCTTCCATTGTGCTGTGTGTGTCAGCTTCTTGTGTCCAATCACGTGCTGAGGGGAACCAGCTGAGGCCTTGCTTCATATGTCCTTTGTGGTTCCCCTGTTGCCCTCTTTTGCCTGGCATTACTGTCAGCTGTACTTGAAGTGATGGCCATGGTACTATCTTGTGAAGTCCCCGGTTGTGTTCCAAATGATTCTGCTGATGGTGCATATGAGCCAGCTGCAGGTTGGCCTGCTGCAGAAGGGCCAGGTGTAGGGTGCCCTGCTGTTGAATGGTCAGGTGCAGCTTGCCCTGCTGTAGAAGGGCCAGCAGCCTCCTCATTTCCCACTGGCTGCATGTGCAGTGGCACATAGGAGGTGCTGGAGTCCATCTGTGTGCAATTATATTTGTTTTGTATTATTATTTATTTTGCGGCATTCCTGCCATGTTGTTTATTGTTTGTATGTATTATTTTATGGTCATTGCATCACACTGCCATTGACTGTGACATGAATATAAATAAATGTGTTTACTTTACCCAAAATGTGTGGTTTCATGAGTACATGTCAAATACACATGTGTATTGCTAGTATTAATATTCTGTCATGTCCATTGTTAGCAGTTTGAAAGTGTCTGACAAGTACAGCATATGTGGGTGTTTAGTACGGGTTCCTTGAAGCAGCAATGGTTTCAATTAAAGCACTGACAAGCGTCCTATTAGTGAGTAATGAGTAAAGGAGTAGATTCTATTGGGTTCAGGTGTTAATGGTTGTAGTCATTAGGCGTACGTTCGCCAACCGCATGAACGAGTGGTGTCCGCAAAGCAATAGTACACTTGTGGACACCGCACATTTCTGCCCTTTTTTCATCGCGTGCATTCGTAGTGGTTTCCGAATGTACGCCCCCCAACATAAGTGTACTCCCCCGTGTCCGCCCATGTTTCCGCCCCGTTTTGCCCACTTTGAAACTACGCCCATGTGTCATTCCGCATGACGCCCATAATACGCCCCTATTTCCCGACTGATAGCGGTGAACAGTTTTGGACGGGATTTGGCCGAACTGGTACCGAGTCAAGGCGTGGCACATGCGCGTAGCGTTCTCCACGCATGCGCAGACGTCAGAAAGACGCGATCCGTAAGTACGCGGTAAAGTCCGCATCAATCAGAATAAGGGCCAAAATGTGTAAGATTTTTGTGTACAGTGCAATTTGTGTCAGCAATCTTTTTTCTCACACAAGTCTTTTATACAAATGTTGCATGTAAAAATAGATACAGTATTTGCTACAATACATTTTCCCAGCAGTAATATTTAGCACCTTGTCATTGCAATATTATATACAGGAGACTCTAGCATCACACATATTAATATTTCTACACATTTTCTTCTACAGAAATTCGAAGAGTTCTGGGTGGGAGAATGTGAAAGTTTCTGTGTGTGTGAAGGAAACAACCAAGTGAGCTGTGAGGAGCGGTCTTGTTCTCCCATGGATATATGCAAAGTCTATGATGGCATTAAGACCTGTGTGCCAGCAGACTTTTCAGACTGTCACATTTATGGGGATCCACACTACGTCACCTTTGATGGAAAACTTTATCATTTCCAAGGATCTTGTCATTATACAGCTGTGGAGACCTGCGGAAACTCATCTATGAACTTTTCAATTACAACAAGAAATGAACACAGAGGAAGCCTAAGCTGGACAGCTCTAAATTCAGTGACAGTTAATATCGATAACCTGCATATCGAACTGGGGAAACACAGAGTTGTGGAGGTAAATGGTGTTTGTTAGGGTTGTTTAACATATTCAAATTCACAAGAACATTTTACAATGATTTAAATATTAATGGAAGCATCAAGTTCCACTAAACTGACAATAAATTAATGACACTCATTAATATAATCACACATATCTTAACCATTTTAATAATCCTCCTTCCTTTAGATCAATGGAGTTTCTGTCACTTTACCTGAGTACCCAACACCTCACATCGCCATACATTTAAAGGATTCCTTTGTGATTTTAGAGGCTCTACAAGATAAGTTTTGGTTTCAAGTTAGATTTAATGGTGACGATGTACTTTTGGTTAGAGTAATTGAGTTCTTCAAAGGACAGCTATGTGGACTCTGCGGCACCTACAATGGTAACCAACAGGATGATTTCCTAACACCGGATGGTTTAATTGCACCTACTTCTAATGACTTTGGAAACAGCTGGCGTGTTCCTGATGACAACTGGATGTAAGTGCAAAAAAATGAATCAGTATAAATCATAGAGCGGATTCTTTATTCATTTTTCAACAGTAACATTTTACTTGATACTAATTATATGTTTGTATAGGACTTGCATATACACTTAAATATGGATAAACAAATTTAAAAACTTTAAAATACAAATGACAGAATACTGTCTAAAACTATTTAATTACTGTACCTCAATTATTCTTGTATATAAAATTATACTTTATACTAAAAAAAAAATGCTGTACATTATTTTTGGTACAGCATAGAATAATTTGCCAGTTTTTAAATATTGTACACTATTCCCATACCGGTTGGATAATCTTCTTAACACCTAAGAATGCTCATAATATATTGCAATTTATCCATAACTGATACTTCATATTGGTTAATAGTTCATACTAAAGTGGTTTTACACTAAAGACATGAAAGTGAATCATATTTGAATTTGTCGGTTGCACATTTTAGCATCGTAAAGAGTATTACATGTACTCTGGGTAGCAGGCACTCCTTTCTCAGTGAAACTGCACAATTCCATCCTGCCCAGCAGTTCTGGGGTAGGCCGGGAAGCAGGATGCTATGTGCCCCCCCCTCCATAGGTCGACACATTTGTTTAATGCATCTATAAGTTGGCAAGACCTTTAAAATATACAGAAACATTTTATTAAGTAACACGTTAAATGTATAAATATGTAAAGTATATAAAAATTACTTAACTAATAAAAAATATTCAAATAATTTACAATTCATTTTAACATCTGGGGGGAAATGTAATAGGGTGAGAGAACCAGAAAGTGAGAGATTTGGCAAGAAATCCCCAGTTTTTTTAAATTGGCAATCATTTACAGTACACTTGATTGGCGCTTTGGCGCTTTAAAAAAACTGGAGATTTCTTACCAAATCGCTCACTTTCTGGTTTTCTCATCCTAATACATTTCCTGTGAAAAACACTAGTTATATTTTCAAAATGATGGTCAATAACAGCCTTCTATATGGACCTGCTGTCCCGGGTTCCACTTTTTTGGGGTCTGGGATGATTCTCCCACATTTTCATGCACTTCTTTCAGGTCACTTTTTGTAGAAAAGCGCAACACCACCATAAATGCTATAAGTTGCCATTTCTAATTGAATCTTGCATTCACACAATGTATTTGAGTTTTACAACACTACTGTAGCTTTCTTTCACAAACTCACTCCTAATTGAATTGGCCACTAATCGTGAACAGACAACATTTTTTTATTTTACTAACAGCACATTTGTCCTTCTCTAGCTGTGATGATGATATTGTTGAGCTACCTCCTTGTGATTCCAAATCAGAGATGGAATATGAAGTTCTATGTAAAGTCATCTTATCTGGCAATGGTCCTTTCAAGGATTGTCATTCATACATTCTTCCCCAGTTATACTTTGAGAGTTGTGTGTATGACCTCTGTGCCAGTGGAGGAAACACAGATCAGTTCTGTAATGCTTTAAAGGCTTATGCTAGTGCCTGTGAAAGCCATGGTATCGAAATAGACTGGAAAGAGAACACAGTTTGTGGTAAGTGAATTATTTTTCTTGTACTTATATTAAATTGAATTACTTTATTACTTCTGCACTACTGTTTGCTGCTTATGTTTAATGAATGCTCCAAATCTCTCCTTATTCTGTCTTGACTTCACTTCTTTATGCAGAATCGGATTTGTCTGAGCTGTATGCAAAGTTTAAGATGACTACCTCTCCTTCTCAATACTGACTTTTCTGTATACCTTCACAATACATAGTGATCTAAATGTAATAGGGTGAGAGTTTCAGAAAGTGAGAGATTTTGGGAGAGTTTTCCCCTTTTTTTTAAAGCAGTAATCAATTACACTGCAAAACCAGGTTGATTTTGCCAGGTAATTGATTGGTGCTTTAAAAAACATGGGAAAACTCTCCCAAAATCTCTCACTTTCTCACCCTATTACATTTGGCCCAGTGTGTCTATATCAAATCAGAAAATAATGAAAGCATATACTGTAAATCTCTGCTTTGCATTGCTGGTTATTATGTAGTCATGTGAATTTTCCTTTGAGGTATTACACTTGCTGTTGAAAGGCAGTTGTTTCAGTCTTGAGTGGCATATAAATTATTTGTTGAGCAGTTTACAGCTAATATATACAGTAGCTAGTACACTTTTTGGATAGTGGCCCTGAGAATATATATATATAGGGTTACCACCTAGTCCCTTTAATTCCGGACACATATTAATTACACAGGTTCTGTGGCTGGCTGACTTCAAGACTCCACTTCACCTGATTTTAAACTGCCACAGAACCAGTGTAATTAACATGTGTCCGGAATTAAAGGGACTAGGTGGTAACCCTATATATATATATATACCATTTCTAGATGTGTAAACCCCTTTTAGGCGATGAAAGCTTCATTTGGGACTGGAGCTGCTGTTGGAAATAGATGGACCATTGCAGGTTCATACACTAATCCCAGAACACATTTCTAACTAACACCCCTTTCAGACAGAAAAATCCCCAAAACCCAGGTATTTCCCGGATACAAAAACCCGGGTACAACTAGGCAGCAAGGGGCTGACCCCCTTTCACACAGGAGCAAAAACCCGGGTATTTCCTGTGTCGACCCCTTTCACACAGAAGCCGGATTTTTCCTGCAAAACTCTGTGTGTCATAAGAATAGGACAGTTTTAAAGGCACACAGAGATGAGGTCATCAAAAGTGGGTGGTGACTACTCACTGCATTGCATAAACAATGGCATGACACAAGGATATGTTGTAAACAAGTTTTATTGTTTTTATATACTGGAAGGTACATGTTACCTCACATGGCTGTCAGTATATTTGCAATGTTTGAGTACACTGTGGCATCTTTGACTGTCCCAGTCATCTGTTTGCCGATATCCTCCTCCCCTCTCACTGCCAGCAGCTCTCACCTCTTGCTTCTACCAGTGGGCCATGCTATCCTTTTTTCAGCTTCCTAATGACCTCAGAGGCCAGCTCCATTGCCATGCCCTCCCAGCCAATCAGAGAAGCCTATCCTCACAACCAATCAGCCAGCACCCCACCAGGAGAGCCAATCAGTGCCTAACAATGTGTAATAATCCCAAAAACCCGGGTCATTTCCTTTCAGACAGCCGGCGACCCGGGTTTTTGGAATACAGACCCGGGAAAAACCCAGGTAAATACCTGGGTCGAAGTCCCGGAACTTTAGACCCGTGTTGACCCTTTCAGACAGAAGAAAAACCCGGGTCGACACGGCAAGAGCAGGGAAATTCCCGGGTCTTTTTTTCTGTCTGAAAGGGGTATTACTCACTTTCATGTACACTTGCATTGCTTCTCTAGAACTGCCCCTATTTTCCAAAATGCTCTGACTCACCTCAGATGGAGCTCAGAAGTACACTCTACCCTTAATCACTAATTGAAAACCCACAAATAAAAGGAAGCTTATTCTGAGTTTTATTATGTTCCTGTCCAGTATATGACCAATATGTTTCCTAGCCAACGTGCTGCTATATACTGGGCATATACTTAGATTATATCTGAGTAGTGTACTGTCATGACCGCGCACCAATTATTAGTCTGCTAGACATGCTGATATCAGCCAGAATGTCCAAAGGATCCAATAATTGGTTGGTTGCATCCCTGACCTATCCATACATTATAAATGACACAGAATTGGTTACATGCAAATACAGGTCAGAAAGGCAATATGTAGAATGAATAATGGGCAATGTGGGCATATTCTTAAAGAACAGCCATCTCTGTATTTAGAAGCAGCTAAGATTAGTAGGTGAATAACCAACCTCCTAGGGAGATATCTGATAATGGCAACATAAATGCTAACCACTAGGTACTGTAATACTAATAACTAATGTGGACACAGTTGATTCAGTGACTCAGACTTGTAAGGTAATCCATTGGTTAGCATATGAGTCAGATGGTGGGGCATTGTGCATGACTTATTCTTTGCATGTGCAAAACAGGCCCTGTGTCTGCGCACACAATGCGCCCTAAGTCCCAGCCTGGGGCATTTGTAGGAAGAGAAGGGGTGGCAACCAGATCCGTTCTCAAAATGAAAGCGTATCACCTTCATTTTGTATAAAAGCCAAAGTCAGTGTTTGCATCTGGTTATGGAGATTTACTAACCTCGACTGCACACCTGAGAAAGCTGAAGGTTACTCTGATGACAGGTGGGCTGATTGTTATCAAGTGGCAGATAAATCACAGGCTCAAGCTGGATAAACGTGTAAATGATTTACACTAGCATTTTTAAATCCTATTTATGGAGACCATTTAGGACTTTGACAATTATCTAACAGTACATTTAAATAAAAAACAGCCTAAACGTGATTTGTTAATCTTGAACCTGTTACATTACACTACAATCTAAAGTAAGCTGTGACCTGAGATCAATAATGATATACAGTATATTACTTTTTTGCAATTGTTCTTTTATCAGAAACCACAACAACCACAACCACGACAACTTCAACTCCAACAACAACCACAACTCCTGCACCTCCTACAGGTACATTTAATAATTGTTTGGTAAGCAGTATGGTAGAGGCATCTGTAATTCTAAGAGACCCTAGCACTGTTTTGTAATTAACTGGGTCTCGCATTGTATTTGGATGAGTGTGTTCCATCCATATAAAGTTTGGAACGGACAGGTAGCAATTAAAAATATGCTAAAATTTTATTTATTTAAGATTTTTTGTTATTCTATGTTTCCATGGTACTGTATATTGGGCTCTGCAATTGGGTTCTATTGGGACTGTACTCCACTCATCTACTGTATTCCTAATGCCAAATGTTCTGGAATTTATTAATCTAAGAGACTTATATTATTTGTAACACCCTTACAACATGCACATACTGTATACAGTAAATACAGTATATTTGTCATTGGGAAATACATTTACTTAGTCTACAGGAGTTTTGGACAAAATATCCCATTCCTATATATAGCTATATACAGTACGTACCAAGAACAATCATATTAGTTTCATCATGAAACTTATTTTTTTTTCCTGCTACAGTATATATATAATAATGACTATGCAAATTGCATGGCTGGGCTGCAAATACAGAATTGATTTGGAAACAGAAATGTTCTTCATTATTGGTTCTTTTAATACATAAAACAAAATGTACAGTAGAAAAATAAATACCACATAATTCCCATTTTTCCATTGTCTTGTTCTTGGCTTCTTAACATATTGAAATTATTAGCAGATGTGGATATATAATATAGGATATACTGTACAGTAAAATATAGGAAAATATGTTTTTCACATCAATTAATATATTTTTAGGCTCCTGTGAGGTCAATGGAGACCCCCATTATTACACCTTTGATAACCAAGTCCATCACTTTATGGGGACCTGCACATACACTCTATCTAAGCTCTGTGACACTGATGGACACCTGACCGATTTCAATGTGGAAGCAGCCAATGAGCACAGGGGAGGCAACACCGGGGTATCCTATGTAAAGTATGTCAATGTGGATGTGCACGGATACAGGATCACACTGGAGCAGGGCAGAGTGATTAAGGTCAGTTTACAGCTTGTTCTCATTTAATATAGAAAATACTGTTATATTTTTCAGATGGAATGTCTAAAGTTAACTTATCATTACACGCAGTAATTAAATTTGTGTTTTCTATTATCACCTTCTCATGTCATATTTGTGTGGACACAGGTGGATGGAAGCCCTGTGATATTACCAGCAGCCCTATCTCCGGGTGTTAATATCTTCCTTAGTGGACATGATGTCCTGGTCACAACAGCATTTGGTCTGAGCGTAGCATTTGATGGAAACCATAGAGTGGTTGTGACTATTCCAGGCAGCTATGCCAATAAAGTGTGTGGGCTCTGTGGAAATTTCAATGGCAATAAGACAGATGACTTCCTAAACCCAGATGGGGACTTAGAGCCAGACTCAAACAGCCTTGGTAACAGCTGGCAGGTGGACAATGACACCATGTAAGTTACTTTACTTTACAGTTACTGACAAGACGTTAGTTTGTGAATGCACAACATTGTATATTAAAGTCTATCAATTTTATATTATGTATATTTGGCATTTTAGTTTTCTGCATCAGTCTTTATGTCATTGCCTTTTGTGCATGTTATTGTTTGTTGGATTTAATTTAGAACAAAACATTAATATATAACCTTAGATAGTTATACTCTTTGTGCAGAACGGTTTACAGAACAAGAGAATATTAAAATATAAAATAATTTTATATTTGTACTATTGAAAAGTTTTGTCTCAGTGTGTCAATATTAATTTCCAAATCTCACAACACTTCTCTAGTTCTGCCCACTGCTCTGGAATTCATGTAGTTGTTTTTTCAGATGATCTATTCTTGTCCAGTATAACCACCTTCAAACAAGCCCTTAAAACTGCCCTTTCCATAAACAACTATTAACCCTTTGTGCTAATAGTTACACCCTTCCCTCATTCTCTGCTCTTAGCACTGCCGCTGCCATCAATGTGCTCTCTACCTGCTACCAACTCTACTCCTTTTTGCCCTTCCAGTTGCTGGGTACAAGAGTACTTTGTAGTATATCCTACTCCACCCCCCTTCCTCCATTAAAATTTAATTTACTCTACTTCACCCTTCGCATTTAATAGTAATTGACAGAAAAATGATAATCCAATCACTACAAAAAATAACAACAAGCATTGATACTGATCTTTGGTTTAATCTGGCAACGATTATTTCCTATAAAATACGTTTTCAATTTTGTCTAGTATCAGTATATCTGCCATTACTTATTACCTAATGACCATCATGTTTCTACGATCTGCATCACTGTAATAATCCTGCTTGCAGATGCCCTCCTGGACCAGGACATCAGCCAGACTGTACTGATGATGAGAAAGACACCATTGCCAGCAGCAGCTTCTGTGGACTTATCACCGACAAGAACGGTCCATTTAAAAACTGTCACAATGTCATAGATCCCTTGGTATATTTCACTAATTGTGCATTTGACTTGTGTGAGCTGGACCTGGATCCTGGTGCCCTGTGTGACAGTCTGCAGTCCTATGCCCAGTCCTGTCAGTCTCATGGAGTTACAATAGATCCCTGGAGAAATGATACCTTCTGCCGTAAGTAGAACATCAGAATATAATTTATAGTATTAAGACATACATCAATCAAAATAGTTTTCCGGCATCATAGTGCATAAAAAATTAATTTGCATCTATTTCAACTTAAATTACTGCTATTGTGCTTTGTGTTACGGGATAACATTGGGGCCTGATTAAGAGTTGGAACATGCAGCACCCATGTGTCCATTCTTTGCTGGTATTGCTTCTGTTACTTTATGCAAATACCACTTCTAGCCCTTCCCTGGTGTACTGCTGCATATCGGAATGTGTAAGGATTAGGGCGTCTACACTTGGCACATCTTTAGATGCAACCATTAGTCTCAATGTGAGAACTTGCACCAGTGACATGCTAAAAAGTTGCTCTGCTACTGTATGTCCGGCATCAATATTTAGTTTGTCTCAGGACCCAGGCCCCCTTATTATGATGCGTGCCAGACAGATTGTAAGTTTACCCAGTTGTGGTTACACAATGGGAGTGAGGTTAAGGCCGAATAACAATTACATTCACTGTGAGTTCACAAATAACAAAGAACAAATGCATACCTCCCAAGTTTCAAGCCTCTGGAGGCGGGACACAGTTGATGCGCCTAAATTTTTCGAGGGGCGTGGCCTAATTTCGGGGCGTGGCCTATACCGCGGCTCTCCCGCGAGGTCATGTCCCCATTTTGCCGCTATGGGGGCATGACCCAGAGGCTCTGTGAGCCTCTAGCCATGTCCCCAGCCCCCTGGCTGCAGAAATAGATGCTGTGCGCATGCGCACAGCGTTTATTCCCCACTGCTTAGCAGCCGACAGAGGGGACTCCCAACAGCCCCACCTCACCGCGGGACACTGCCGGCCACGCGTGGGACAGCGGGACAGGCCCTGATAATCGGGACTGTCCCGCTAAAATCGGGACTGTTGGGAGCAGTGTTCCCTCTAAGCTGTGCGCACGTGCGCGCGCACACAACTTGAAGAGCGTGCGCACAGACAATACAACAGAGCGCACAAAGCAGCAGTGTTCCCTTTTTGCAGTTGTGGACTCAATTAATGTGTGTTTTACTCATTAACTACATTTTGTGCTGTGTTTTGAATGTTTAAATGCTTAATATCATTTTGAAGTAAAGTTAACACAAATGCTGAATGTCATTTTGCAGTTATATATAAGTGATGCACAAAATTTTTAATTTCCTTCCAAAGTTGCCCAGCCAAAATCTTTTGCCGCACACAGCCTTCGTAAAATTAGAGGGAACATTGGTTGGGAGGTATGCAAATGTGAATATCACCTGTATGTGAAACCACACCACAACTATCAAAAGTGGTTCTATAATGTATTAATATAAAGATGGGTGCAGATGGTTTGGCAGGTGTAGAGAAAGAGTGATTTTGCACATTGGACTCCTGCAAACAAGAGATCCAACTTGTCCTAAATATTTTTTTTCAATTAAATAGTTTATATCTTTTAATGTTTCCTTAATATTGACATAATAATGATGCTATGAATGCAATTTTCCTTAACTCTTTACTACTCTTTTTACAGCCCTGAAGTGTCCATCAAACAGTCATTATGAGCAGTGTGGTACAGCCTGTCCTGCTACTTGTGTCAATCCAGGATCACCATCTAATTGTAATCTTCCTTGTACTGAGGGATGTGTCTGTGACCCGGGATACATCCTCTATGATAAGAAGTGTGTTCCAAGTAGCCAGTGTGGGTGTTGGGAAGATGGCAAACATTATCCTGTAGGCTCCGAATTCTGGACAGATGACACTTGCTCTAAAAAATGCCACTGCCCCTCAGCAGGTGGCAGTATAGTCTGCAAATCTGATAAATGTCCTCCTGGCAAATATTGTGGCATAATGAATGGAGTACCTGACTGTTATGAGCTCACATTCGGCAACTGTGATATCTATGGAGACCCTCACTACACCACATATGATAAAGAAGTACATCACTTTATGGGAATATGCACCTACACCCTGTCCAAGCTTTGCACCAATGCTACTTCTCTGCCATACTTTAACATTGAAGCAAAGAACGAGTACCGTGGAAATCCAACAGTTTCTTGGATACAGAAAGTTATAGTAGATGTTTATGAGCATAAAATAATAATTGTTAAGAATGAGCCCAGTCGTGTTTTGGTAAGTTCAACAAAAACCTTCTATGAATTCCCTCCTTCTGAAAATGTCTATTGTTGAGTACTTTTGATCTAACCTAGTCCCTTCATTGTTGTTTATTAGGTTAATGATATTTGGACAAATCTGCCAATAAGCTTAGTGAATGGATCCTTGCTAGTGACAAGAAGTAGTCGATATGTTATTCTAGAGACGAATTTCCAGCTCACAGTCTCTTATGACAATGATCATACAGTTAATGTCAAGGTTCCGACAACTTATTTCAACCAGACCTGTGGAATTTGTGGCAACTTAAATGGTGACCGGAATGATGACTTCTTGATGCCCAATGAAGAACTAGCAGAGAACTCTAATCAGCTTGGAGACAGCTGGAAGGTGGAAGATGATGATCCATTATGTACACCAACTATCCCTACACCTCCATGTCCTCCAGAGACTGAAACCCTCTATGGAAGTAATGCATTCTGTGGTTTGCTAACAAATAAAGCTGGTCCTTTCCAGGCCTGTCATTCAGTAATCAACCCAGACCGCTACTTTGAAAGCTGTATATTTGATCTGTGCGTACTGGGTGATGATGCTTTGTGCACAGCCATAGAAGCCTATGCTGATGCCTGTCAAAGTGCAGAAGTTACCATTGCTTGGCGCAACTCTACTTTCTGTCGTAAGTATACTCCAGCATTTGCAGAACATGTTTGGAAAGAATAATGACAAATTATTATTATTATTAGAGTATTAGAAATCCTGAATAACCTAAATGTATGTCTCCATTTTCTTAATGTCACTCAGCCATCCCATGTCCTGATAACAGTCACTATGACGTATGTACCACTGCCTGCCCGGCTACATGTCTGGACCAGAATGCACCAAACATCTGCAACAAGCCGTGCACTGATGGATGTGAATGTGATGATGGCTTTGTGCTCAGTGGAAGCACTTGTGTTTCTCTCAGTGAATGTGGATGTGTTTATGATGACAAGTACTGTCAGGTCTGTATTTTCATACAGTGATGATGTTACCTTGTAATCATTATATCAACATAGATGAAAACATAGATGCTAATAGGTTAGTTTTTTGTCTATGCTTCTGGATTTAAATACACCATTAGAGATTGTGAATTATAATGATTTACTGATAAAACATTGATTACAAAATGTATTTAATTTGGATTTCGCAGAAATTCTGTTTAGCAAATTTTTCTAAAGATATATTGATATAAAAGAAATTACTTTTGGTTTAAGACTTCCTCTACAGTACTATATACTTCACTTTCTACATATAAGGTATATGATAGCAATAAAAATAGATGAAGTTAAAGTGTAATCATAGGATTAAAGCACAGCACTAGTATTAACACTAAAATAATGATCTGAAACAGTCCTTAGGACAAAATCAATGAGGGCAGTTAATACCTGATCAACCCTCTCTACTTTCAGTCCCCACAGCTATAATGCTTAAACAGTAGGTTAATCTGTAAAATATCACTAGACAGAGAAAAGACAAGCCATTGCCTTTTCTTTTACATTAGAGGCCTGTTCATTTAACTATTCTGCCATCAAAATATGTGGTAACTACTGTTTTTGTATGTTTAAGGGTAGAATCAAGTATCCCTACAATACAATACGTTAGAAAGTAGAAGATATAGGGAGGGGCTGTTATTGAAGCAAAAGTTCAAACTTTTTAGATTAATACAGTGCATACTATTGAAAAAATAATCCTGTGATGTGTGATAATAAGGTTTGTAGGGGGGTATTGAATCACAGGTCACGACTGCCGGTACGTCCCGACAGCCCCGTGACCCTCCTAGCCCATTTTTGTTCTGCTCGCATGCATATCGGCAGGCGGGATTCAATGTCTCGCCTGCCAATCAGCAAATAGGGGTCATGTGCGCGTAAACGGCAGTGGATTAATGAGATCCAGCCGTGATCGTGATAATTCATGGACGTTCAATACTGTCGGGAAGACAGCATTGAATAGGCGCCACCATTGGAAATAGCGGCAGGGATTGAATTCCCCTCTTAATATTTAATGTTACACCACACATTAGAAAAATGTGCTCCTCGGTCAAGTTACAAAGCATTTTTTGTAGGTGGTTCTAACAGTCCCAGCTTGTCATCTATAAAGTAATTCTAACAGAGAACTGTGGACTATAATGATGCCATTGTAATGCTGCTTTATTTGTATTTACTAGAGTGTGTGGTCACAGGCCACTGCACCCCAACCTGGGAAGTGTGGGTGTTGTTTGTACCCCATTTTTAGGAATGGCGAGTGCGCTGGTACATCTGTATCTCTCTCTCTCTATTTATATATATATATATATATATATATATATATATATAAATATATTCTTACTTTACTTAGCCAATGATTGCGTGCCACTAGTATCATCCATTCCACCATTCTAAGCATATGCATGTCTAAGCACAAAATGTGTTTGTGTAAGATTTTTGTGTACAGTGCAATTTGTGTCAGCAATCTTTTTTCTCACACAAGTCTTTTATACAAATGTTGCATGTAAAAATAGATACAGTATTTGCTACAATACATTTTCCCAGCAGTAATATTTAGCACCTTGTCATTGCAATATTATATACAGGAGACTCTAGCATCACACATATTAATATTTCTACACATTTTCTTCTACAGAAATTCGAAGAGTTCTGGGTGGGAGAATGTGAAAGTTTCTGTGTGTGTGAAGGAAACAACCAAGTGAGCTGTGAGGAGCGGTCTTGTTCTCCCATGGATATATGCAAAGTCTATGATGGCATTAAGACCTGTGTTCCAGCAGACTTTTCAGACTGTCACATTTATGGGGATCCACACTACGTCACCTTTGATGGAAAACTTTATCATTTCCAAGGATCTTGTCATTATACAGCTGTGGAGACCTGCGGAAACTCATCTATGAACTTTTCAATTACAACAAGAAATGAACACAGAGGAAGCCTAAGCTGGACAGCTCTAAATTCAGTGACAGTTAATATCGATAACCTGCATATCGAACTGGGGAAACACAGAGTTGTGGAGGTAAATGGTGTTTGTTAGGGTTGTTTAACATATTCAAATTCACAAGAACATTTTACAATGATTTAAATATTAATGGAAGCATCAAGTTCCACTAAACTGACAATAAATCAATGACACTCATTAATATAATCACACATATCTTAACCATTTTAATAATCCTCCTTCCTTTAGATCAATGGAGTTTCTGTCACTTTACCTGAGTACCCAACACCTCACATCGCCATACACTTAAAGGATTCCTTTGTGATTTTAGAGGCTCTACAAGATAAGTTTTGGTTTCAAGTTAGATTTAATGGTGACGATGTACTTTTGGTTAGAGTAATTGAGTTCTTCAAAGGACAGCTATGTGGACTCTGCGGCACCTACAATGGTAACCAACAGGATGATTTCCTAACACCGGATGGTTTAATTGCACCTACTTCTAATGACTTTGGAAACAGCTGGCGTGTTCCTGATGACAACTGGATGTAAGTGCAAACAAATGAATCAGTATAAATCATAGAGCGTATTCTTTATTCAATTTTCAACAGTAACATTTTACTTGATACTAATTATATGTTTGTATAGGACTTGCATATACACTTAAATATGGATAAACAAATTTAAAAACTTTAAAATACAAATGACAGAATACTGTCTAAAACTATTTAATTACTGTACCTCAATTATTCTTGTATGTAAAATTATACTTTATACAAAAAAAAAATGCTGTACATTATTTTTGGTACAGCATAGAATAATTTGCCTGTAATGCTTTAGTTTTTAAATATTGTACACTATTCCCATACCGGTTGTATAATCTTAACACCTAAGAATGCTCATAATATATTGCAATTTATCCATAACTGATACTTCATATTGGTTAATAGTTCATACTAAAGTGGTTTTACACTAAAGACATGAAAGTGAATCATCTTTGAATTTGTCGGTTGCACATTTTAGCATCGTAAAGAGTATAACATGTACTCTGGGTAGTAGGCACTCCTTTCTCAGTGAAACTGCACAATTCCATCCTGCCCAGCAGTTCTGGGGTAGGCCGGGAAGCAGGATGCTATGTGCCCCCATAGGTCGACACATTTGTTTAATGCATCTATAAGTTGGCAAGACCTTTAAAATATACAGAAACATTTTATTAAGTAACACGTTAAATGTATAAATATGTAAAGTATATAAAAATTACTTAACTAATAAAAAATATTCAAATAATTTACAATTCATTTTAACATCTGGGGGGAAATGTAATAGGGTGAGAGAACCAGAAAGTGAGATATTTGGCAAGAAATCCCCAGTTTTTTTAAATTGGCAATCATTTACAGTACACTTGATTGGCGCTTTGGCGCTTTAAAAAAACTGGAGATTTCTTACCAAATTGCTCACTTTCTGGTTTTCTCATCCTAATACATTTCCTGTGAAAAACACTAGTTATATTTTCAAAATGATGGTCAATAACAGCCTTCTATATGGACCTGCTGTGCCGGGTTTCACTTTTTTGGGGTCTGGGATGATTCTCCCACATTTTCATGCACTTCTTTCAGGTCACTTTTTGTAGAAAAGCGCAACACCACCATAAATATTGTACTATAAGTTGCCATTTCTAATTGAATCTTGCATTCACACAATGTATTTGAGTTTTACAACACTAGCTTTCTTTCACAAACTCACTCCTAATTGAATTGGCCACTAATCGTGAACAGACAACATTTTTTTATTTTACTAACAGCACATTTGTCTTTCTCTAGCTGTGATGATGATATTGTTGAGCTACCTCCTTGTGATTCCAAATCAGAGATGGAATATGAAGTTCTATGTAAAGTCATCTTATCTGGCAATGGTCCTTTCAAGGATTGTCATTCATACATTCTTCCCCAGTTATACTTTGAGAGTTGTGTGTATGACCTCTGTGCCAGCGGAGGAAACACAGATCAGTTCTGTAATGCTTTAAAGGCTTATGCTAGTGCCTGTGAAAGCCATGGTATCGAAATAGACTGGAGAGAGAACACAGTTTGTGGTAAGTGAATTATTTTTCTTGTACTTATATTAAATTGAATTACTTTATTACTTCTGCACTACTGTTTGCTGCTTATGTTTAATGAATGCTCCAAACCTCTCTTTATTCTGTCTAGACCACTTCTTTATGCAGAATCGGTGAAGGATTTGTTTGAGCTGTATGCAAAGTTTAAGATGACTACCTCTCCTTCTCAATACTGACTTTTCTGTATACCTTCACAATACATAGTGATCTAAATGTAATAGGGTGAGAGTTTCAGAAAGTTAGAGATTTTGGGAGAGTTTTCCCCTTTTTTTTAAAGCAGTAATCAATTACACTGCAAAACCAGGTTGATTTTGCCAGGTAATTGATTGCTGCTTTAAAAAACATGGGAAAACTCTCCCAAAATCTCTCACTTTCTGAAATTCTCACCCTATTACATTTCAAATCAGAAAATAATGAAAGCATATACTGTAAATCTCTGCTTTGCATTGCTGCTTATTATGTAGTCATGTGAATTTTCCTTTGAGGTATTACACTTGCTGTAGTGAGGGAGTTGTTTCAGTCTTGAGTGGCATAGAAATTATTTGTTGAGCAGTTTACAGCTAATATATACAGTAGCTAGTACACTTTTTGGATAGTGGCCCTGAGAATATATATATATATATATATATATATATATATATATGTGTGAATATATATATATATGTATATATATATATATATGTGTGAATATATATATATATATATGTATATATATATATATATATATATATATATATATATACATGTATATATATATATATATATATATATATATATATATATATACCATTTCTAGATGTGTAAACCCCTTTTAGGCGATGAAAGCTTCATTTGGGACTGGAGCTGCTGTTGGAAATAGATGGACCATTGCAGGTTCATACACTAATCCCAGAACACATTTCTAACTAACTCACTTTCATGTACACTTGCATTGCTTCTCTAGAACTGCCCCTATTTTCCAAAATGCTCTGACTCACCTCAGATGGAGCTCAGAAGTACACTCTACCCTTAATCACTAATTGAAAACCCACAAATAAAAGGAAGCTTATTCTGAGTTTTATTATGTTCCTGTCCAGTATATGACCAATATGTTTTCTAGCCAACATGCTGCTATATACTGGGCATATACTTAGATTATATCTGAGTAGTGTACTGTCATGACCGAGCACCAATTATTAGTCTGCTAGACATGCTGATATCAGCCAGAATGTCCAAAGGATACAATAATTGGTTGGTTGCATCCCTGACCTATCCATACATTATAAATGACACAGAATTGGTTACATGCAAATACAGGTCAGAAAGGCAATATGTAGAATGAATAATGGGCAATGTGGGCATATTCTTAAAGAACAGCCATCTCTGTATTTAGAAGCAGCTAAGATTAGTAGGTGAATAACCAATCTCCTAGGTAGATATCTGATAATGGCAACATAAATGCTAACCACTAGGTACTGTAATACTAATAACTAATGTCTTTGACAATTATCTAATGACTTTGACAATTATCTAACAGTACATTTAAATAAAAAACAGCCTAAACGTGACTTGTTAATCTTGAACCTGTTACATTAAACTACAATCTAAAGTAAGCTGTGACCTGAGATCAATAATGATATATATTACTTTTTGCAATTGTTCTTTTATCAGAAACCACAACAACCACAACCACGACAACTTCAACTCCAACAACAACCACAACTCCTACACCTCCTACAGGTACATATAATAATTGTTTGGTGAGCAGTATGGTAGAGGCATCTGTAATTCTAAGAGACCCTAGCACTGTTTTGTAATTAACTGGGTCTCGCATTGTATTTGGATGAGTGTGTTCCGTCCATATAAAGTTTGGATCGGACAGGTAGCAATTAAAAATATGCTAACATTTTATTTATTTAAGATATTTTGTTATTCTATGTTTCCATGGTACTGTATATTGGGCTCTGCAATTGGGTTCTATTGGGACTGTACTCCACTCATCTACTGTATTCCTAATGCCAAATGTTCTTAACAGGAAGTTATTAATCTAAGAGACTTATATTATTTGTAACACCCTTACAACATGCACATACTGTATACAGTAAATACAGTATATTTGTCATTGGGAAATACAATTACTTAGTCTACAGGAGTTTTGGACAAAATCTCCCATTCCTATATATAGCTATATACAGTATGTACCAAGAACAATCATATTAGTTTCATCATGAAACTTATTTTTTTTCCTGCTACGGTATATATATAATAATGACTATGCAAATTGCAAGGCTGGGCTGCAAATACAGAATTTATTTGGAAACAGAATTGTTCTTTATTATTGGTTCTTTTTATACATACAACAAAATGTACAGTAGAAAAATAAATACCACATAATTCCCATTTTTCCATTGTCTTGTTCTTGGCTTCTTAACATATTGAAATTATTAGCAGATGTGGAAATATAATATAGGATATACTGTACAGTAAAATATAGGAAAATATGTTTTTCACATCAATTAATATATTTTTAGGCTCCTGTGAGGTCAATGGAGACCCCCATTATTACACCTTTGATAACCAAGTCCATCACTTTATGGGGACCTGCACATACACTCTATCTAAGCTCTGTGACACTGATGGACACCTGACCGATTTCAATGTGGAAGCAGCCAATGAGCACAGGCGAGGCAACACTGGGGTATCCTATGTAAAGTATGTCAATGTGGATGTGCACAGATACAGGATCACACTGGAGCAGGGCAGAGTGGTTAAGGTCAGTCTACAGCTTGTTCTAATTTAATATAGAAAATACTGTTATATTTTTCAGATGGAATGTCTAAAGTTAACTTATCATTACACGCAGTAATTAAATTTGTGTTTTCTATTATCTCCTTCTTTTGTCATATTTGTGTGGATACAGGTGGATGGAAGCCCTGTGATATTACCAGCAGCCCTATCTCCGGGTGTTAATATCTTCCTTAGTGGACATGATGTCCTGGTCACAACAGCATTTGGTCTGAGCGTAGCATTTGATGGAAACCATAGAGTGGTTGTGACTATTCCAGGCAGCTATGCCAATAAAGTGTGTGGGCTCTGTGGAAATTTCAATGGGAATAAGACAGATGACTTCCTAAACCCAGATGGGGACTTAGAGCCAGACTCAAACAGCCTTGGTAACAGCTGGCAGGTGGACAATGACACCATGTAAGTTACTTTACTCTACAGTTACTTTAAAAAAAATGACAAGACGTCGTTAGTTTGTGAATACACAACAATTTATATTAAAGTCTATCAATTTTATATTATGTATATTTGGCATTTTAGTTTTCTGCATCAGTCTTTACGTCATTGCCTTTTGTGCATGTTATTGTTTGTTGGATTTAATTTAGAACAAAACCTTAATATATAACCATAGATAGTTATACTCTTTGTGCAGAACAGTTTACAGAACAAGAGAATATTACCATATAAAATAATTTTATATTTGTATAAATCTATTGAAAAGTTTTGTCTCAGTGTGTCAATATTAATTTCCAAATCTCACAACACTTCTCTAGTTCTGCCCACTGCTCTGGAATTCATGTAGTTGTTTTTTCAGATGATCTATTCTTGTCCAGTATAACCACCTTCAAACAAGCCCTTAAAACTGCCCTTTCCATAAACAAATATTAACCCTTTGTGCTAATAGTTACACCCTTCCCTCATTCTCTGCTCTTAGCACTGCCGCTGTCACCAATGTGCTCTCTACCTGCTAGCAACTCTACTCCTTTTTGCCCTTCCAGTTGCTGGGTACAAGAGTACTTTGGTAGTAGTAGTAGTAGTAGTAGTACGTTTATTTATATGGCGCCGCAAAGTGTCCGCAGCGCCGTACATAGCAAACAAAAAAAAATGACGAGGTAACGTACAGGGTGTGTTGAAAAATACAGTATAAATGGGGGTATAGCTGGTAGAACTAAAATCAGCATCAGTTCAGAAGTAGGTGTCAAAATTGTCAAGGAGACTAAAGATGAAGTAGAGGAAGGGAAGAACAGGACAGGAGCACAGGTGAGGTAAAGAGGTAGGGTGAGTACGTGAGGAAGGAGGGCCCTACTCATAAGAGTTAACATACTAAAAATAGGTGGGTGGACGAACGAAAAACAATAGGATAAGTAGGAACGGAGGGGAACGGAGGCAGGATAAGAGGATCAAAAGAGGTTAGGAGGAGGGATAGGCTAGTCGAAAAAAGTGGGTTTTGAGGGAGCGCTTGAAGGAGGTAAGGGAATCAGAAAGCCTGATGGGTGGCGGGAGGTTGTTCCAGTGCAGGGGGGCAGCGCGAGAGAAGTCTTGGACACGGGAGTGGGAGGAGGTGATTAGGTGAGAGGTCAGTCGGCGGTCAGTGATGGAGCGAAGAGGACGGGAGGGAGTGTGGATAGAGATCAGTGAAGAGAGGTAAGGAGCGGTGGAGGAGGAGAGAGCTTTGTAGGTGGTGGTGAGGAGTTTAAAGAGAACTCGGAAAGGAATGGGGAGCCAGTGAAGAGATAGACAGAGGGGGGAGGCGGAGGTAGAGCGGCGGGAGAGGAAGATGAGCCTAGCAGCAGCGTTAAGAATGGATTGGAGAGGTGCGAGGCGGGTGAGAGGTAGCCCGGAGAGAAGGATGTTGCAGTAGTCAAGGCGGGAGATGACAAGAGAGTGAATGAGAATTTTGGTCGCGTCAGTGGAGAGGAATGGTCTGATGCGTGAGATGTTGCGTAGGTGAAAGCGGCAAGACTGTGAGAGAGCACGAATGTGGGGGGTGAAAGAGAGGGAGGAGTCAATGATGACACCAAGGCAGCGCGTTTGGTCGGTGGAGGTGATCTCGGTTTCACCAATACTGATGGAGATAGTGGGAGAAGAGGGGATGTTCGGGGGATGGAAGATTAGAAGTTCAGTTTTAGCCATGTTTAGCTTCAGGAAGCGTTGGGTCATCCAGGCTGAGATGGCTGTGAGGCATTCAGAGACCTTGGACAGGAGTGATGGGGATAGATCGGGGGAAGAGAGATAGATTAGGGTATCATCAGCATAAAGGTGGTAATGAAAACCATAGGAGCTGATGAGAGTGCCCAGAGAGGTGGTGTAGAGAGAGAAGAGGAGAGGGCCAAGGACAGACCCTTGGGGAACACCGACTGGCTGCGGGGTAGTAGGAGAGGAGGAGCTCGGAGTGGAGACGGAGAAGGAGCGATCGGAGAGGTATGAGGTGAACCAGGAGAATACCGTGCCAGTGATGCCAAAGGAGCGGAGTGTGTTGAGCAGGAGAGGGTGGTCAACAGTGTCAAAGGCAGCTGACAGATCAAGCTGGATGAGGATAGAGAAGAGGCCTTTGGATTTAGCCGATATTAGATCGTTAGTGACTTTGGTCAGGGCAGTTTCAGTGGAATGTAAAGGGCGGAACCCGGATTGGAGGGGGTCGAGAATGGAGTTAGCAGTAAGGTGGTTTAGGAGACGATTATAGGTCAGACGTTCTAGGAGTTTGGAGGCAAAAGGGAGGAGGGAGATGGGCCTGTAGTTGGATGGGGAGTTGGGGTCCAGATTTGTTTTTTTGAGAATTGGGGAGACAAGAGCGTGTTTGAAGGAGGAAGGGAAGATCCCAGAGGATAGGGAAAGATTAAACAGGTGAGCCAGGTGAGAGCAGACTGACGGACTGAGACGACGGATAATATTGGAGGGGATAGGATCAAGCGGGCAGGTGGAGGGAGAAGCGGATTGAAGGATAGAGTGGACTTCAGCAGCAGTGGTGGGGTAAAATGAGGACAGGGGTTGGAAGGAGGGGAGTGGGGATGTAGGAGGGGAGGAGGGAGAGGGTGGGGTCATGGCAGCAGTGATGGCAGTCCTGAGAGAGGAGATTTTGGTTGAAAAGTAGGTAGCAAAATCAGCGGCTACGATGGAGGACGGAAGAGCTGGAGGAGGGGGGGAGAGCAAGGAGTTGAAGGTGGCGAAGAGCCTGCGGGGATTGGATGATTGGGAAAGGATGAGGGACTTAAAGTAGGATTCCTTGGCCAGAGCAAGGGCAGAGCTGAAGGAGGAGAGAATGAATTTGAAATGGAGTTAATCCGCGAGGGAGCGTGATTTCTTCCAGAAGCGCTCAGCAGTGCGAGAGCACTTTTTAAGGAATCGGGTGATAGGCGAGTGCCACGGTTGGGGGTTGGAGCATCGAAGGGGGATAGAGGATGGAGGGCAGGCAGAGTCCAATGTCGAAGATAGGGTGTCATTATAGAAGGAGGCGGCGAGGTTCGGGCAGGACATGGTGGTGATTGGGGCGAGAAGAGGACACAGCGTGTTAGAGAAGGCAGCAAGATCAAGTGTGTTGACGTTATGCCGTGAGACAATGCGCTTGGGAGGGGGAGTGGGAGAGGGGGAAGCAGTGAGGGAGAAGGAGATGAGGTGATGGTCAGAAAGAGGAAAAGCCGAGATAGTGTAGTCAGTAAGGGAACAAGAGCGAGAGAAGACGAGATCGAGGGAGTGTCCTTGGATGTGGGTGGGAGAGGTAGTCCACTGAGATAGGCCAAGAGAGGAGCAGAGAGAGAGGAGTTTGGAGGTGCCAGGATCAGCGGGGTTATCCAAGGGGATGTTAAAGTCACCAAGAATGACAGATGGCAGGTCAGAGGAGAGGAAGTGTGGGAGCCAGGCGGCGAAGTTGTCGAGAAATTGGGAGATAGGGCCAGGGGGGCGGTAGATTGCAGCAACACGGAGGTGGTAGGGGTAGTATAGACGGATAGAGTGAGACTCAAAGGAGGAGAAAAGGAGAGAGGGTTCAGGGTGAATGACACTGTGGGTGCATGAGGCTGAGAGGAGAAAACCCACACCGCCACCTTGGCGACCATCCGGCCTGGGAGTGTGAGAGAAAGAGAGGCCACCGTGGGAGAGAGCAGCCGGAGAGACAGAATCAGAGGTGGAGAGCCAGGTCTCGGTGATAGCAAGGAGGTGGAATGCTCTAGAGATGAATAGGTCATGGATGGCAGGGAGTTTGTTGCAGATGGATCTGGCGTTCCATAGTGCACAGGAAAGAGGGGGGGTGGGTTGTGTATTTATGTGGATAAGGTTTTTGGGATTGCAGAAGCGAGGGGGGGTCGTTGGGAGGGTGGGGGTGCGGGGGCGAGTGTTCAGGATAGGTATGGGATGGGAGGGGGGAGGAGCAGTTGGAGAAAGTGAAGTTGAGAGATTAACAGCCATGAGGAACCGAAGGTGAGAGGGTAGGTTAGTGAAATCAGACAGAGGGATTTGGGAGGACAGACAGCGTCTGTAGTAGATTTGGTAGAAAACAGAGTGAGAGAGAAGGTAACAGGCAAGGAACTACTGTCAGAGAGGAGACAAGTGGGTAAAATCAGGTTGATTGAGTAATCCAATTAAGTATGAAACAGCAACAAGTGAGAGGATGAAGGGAACAGAGAAGGTCAGAAGTGAGGCAAATGTGAGCAGGCGTGAAGAGGGAACCAGAGTGCAATAAATGTGTGGCAAAGATAAGAGAAGATAATAGTGAATGAGTAAAATGAAATACAATGTTGGAGAAAATATAGATAAAAATGAATTAAATGTCAAAATTGAGCAACAGGTTGCAATACGATAGAAAGAAGATGAATATAATACAATAAAATAGAAGATGAAAATTTAGACTGTGTTCAAACTCACCTTTTTCAGTGTTCTAACTCACCTGCTTCAGTTTCCAACTCACTTAAGTAATCAAGCTTCACTTTAGTCAGAAAGCTTCCCTCTCAATGAGTATATCCTACTCCACCCCCCTTCCTCCATTAAAATTTAATTTACTCTACTTCACCCTTCGCATTTAATAGTAGTTGACAGAAAAATGATAATCCAATCATTACAAAAAATAACAACAAGCATTGATACTGATCATTGAGTTAATCTGGCAATGATTATTTCCTATAAAATACATTTTCAATTTTGTCTAGTATCAGTATGACTGCCATTACTTATTACCTAATGACCACCATGTTTCTACGATCTGCATCACTGTAATAATCCTGCTTGCAGATGCCCTCCTGGACCAGGACATCAGCCAGACTGTACTGATGATGAGAAAGACACCATTGCCAGCAGCAGCTTCTGTGGACTTATCACCGACAAGAACGGTCCATTTAAAAACTGTCACAATGTCATAGATCCCTTGGTATATTTCACTAATTGTGCATTTGACTTGTGTGAGCTGGACCTGGATCCTGGTGCCCTGTGTGACAGTCTGCAGTCCTATGCCCAGTCCTGTCAGTCTCATGGAGTTACAATAGATCCCTGGAGAAATGATACCTTCTGCCGTAAGTAGAACATCAGAATATAATTTATAGTATTAAGACATACATCAATCAAAATAGTTTTCCGGCATCATAGTGCATAAAAAATTAATTTGCATCTATTTCAACTTAAATTACTGCTATTGTGCTTTGTGTTACGGGATAACATTGGGGCCTGATTAAGAGTTGGAACATGCAGCACCCATGTGTCCATTCTTTGCTGGTATTGCTTCTGTTACTTTATGCAAATACCACTTCTAGCCCTTCCCTGGTGTACCGCTACATATCGGAATGGGTAAGGATTAGGGCGTCTACACTTGGCACATCTTTAGATGCAACCATTAGTCTCAATGTGAGAACTTGCACCAGTGACATGCTAAAAAGTTGCTCCGCTACTGTATGTCCGGCATCAATATTTAGTTTGTCTCAGGACCCAGGCCCCCTTATTATGATGCGTGCCACACAGATTGTAAATTTACCCAGTTGTGGTTACACAATGGGAGTGAGGATGAGGCCAAATAACAATTACATTCACTGTGAGTTCACAGGAACAAATGAATACCTCCCAACTTTCAAGACTCTGGAGGCGGGACACAGTTGATGCGCCTACATTTTCGAGGGGCATGGCCTAATTTTGGGGCGTGGCCTTTATTGCGGCTCTCCCGCGAGGTCACATCCCCATTTTGACGCTATGGGGGCATGACCCAGAGGCTCTGTGAGCCTCTAGCCATGCCCCCAGCCCCCTGGCTGCGGAAATAGATGCTGTGCGCATGCGCACAGCGTTTATTCCCCGCTGCTTAGCAGCCGACAGGGGTACTCCCAACAGCTCCACCTCACCACGGGACACTGCCGGCCGCGCGTGGGACAGCGGGACAGGCCCTGATAATCGGGACTGTCCCGCTAAAATTGGGACTGTTGGGAGGTATGCAAATGTGAATATTACCTGTATGTGAAACCACACCACAACTATCAAAAGTGGTTCTGTAATGAATTAAAATAAAGATGGGTGCAGAGGGTGGGGCAGGTTTAGAGAAAGAGTGATTTTGCACATTGGACTCCTGCAAACAAGTGATCCAACTTGTCCTAAATATTTTTTTCAATTAAATAGTTTATATCTTTTAATGTTTCCTTAATATTGACATATTAGTGATGCTATTAATGCAATTTTCCTTAACTCTTTACAGCCCTGAAGTGTCCATCAAACAGTCATTATGAGCAGTGTGGTACAGCCTGTCCTGCTACTTGTGTCAATCCAGGATCACCATCTAATTGTAATCTTCCTTGTACTGAGGGATGTGTCTGTGACCCGGGATACGTCCTCTATGATAAGAAGTGTGTTCCAAGTAGCCAGTGTGGGTGTTGGGAAGATGGCAAACATTATCCTGTAAGCTCCGAATTCTGGACAGATGACACTTGCTCTAAAAAATGCCACTGTCCCTCAGCAGGTGGCAGTATAGTCTGCAAATCTGATAAATGTCCTCCTGGCAAATATTGTGGCATAATGAATGGAGTACCTGACTGTTATGAGCTCACATTCGGCAACTGTGATATCTATGGTGACCCTCACTACACCACATATGATAAAGAAGTACATCACTTTATGGGAATATGCACCTACACCCTGTCCAAGCTTTGCACCAATGCTACTTCTCTGCCATTCTTTAACATTGAAGCAAAGAACGAGTACCGTGGAAATCCAACAGTTTCTTGGATACAGAAAGTTATAGTAGATGTTTATGAACATAAAATAACAATTGTTAAGAATGAGCCCAGTCGTGTTTTGGTAAGTTCAACAAAAACCTTTTATGAATTCCCTCCTAATAAAAATATCTATTGTTGAGTACTTTTGATCTAACCTAGTCCCTTCATTGTTGTTTATTAGGTTAATGATATTTGGACAAATCTGCCAATAAGCTTAGTGAATGGATCCTTGCTAGTGACAAGAAGTAGTCGATATGTTATTCTAGAGACGGATTTCCAGCTCACAGTCTCTTATGACAATGATCATACAGTTAATGTCAAGGTTCCGACAACTTATTTCAACCAGACCTGTGGAATTTGTGGCAACTTAAATGGTGACCGGAATGATGACTTCTTGATGCCCAATGGAGAACTAGCAGAGAACTCTAATCAGCTTGGAGACAGCTGGAAGGTGGAAGATGATGATCCATTATGTACACCAACTATCCCTACACCTCCATGTCCTCCAGAGACTGAAACCCTCTATGGAAGTAATGCATTCTGTGGTTTGCTAACAAATAAAGCTGGTCCTTTCCAGGCCTGTCATTCAGTAATCAACCCAGACCGCTACTTTGGAAGCTGTATATTTGATCTGTGTGTACTGGGTGATGATGCTTTGTGCACAGCCATAGAAGCCTATGCTGATGCCTGTCAAAGTGCAGAAGTTCCCATTGCTTGGCGCAACTCTACTTTCTGTCGTAAGTATACTCCAGCATTTGCAGAACATGTTTGGAAAGAATAATGTCAAATTATTATTATTATTAGAGTATTAGAAATCCTGAATAACCTAAATGTATGTCTCCATTTTCTTAATGTCACTCAGCCATCCCATGTCCTGATAACAGTCACTATGACGTATGTACCACTGCCTGCCCGGCTACATGTCTGGACCAGAATGCACCAAACACCTGCAACAAGCCGTGCACTGATGGATGTGAATGTGATGATGGCTTTGTGCTCAGTGGAAGCACTTGTGTTTCTGTCAGTGAATGTGGATGCGTTTATGATGACAAGTACTACCAGGTCTGTATTTACCTTGCAATCATTATATCAACAAAGATGAAAAATAAATTTTGCAATTGTTTCTTTTCACAATAAAAATAAACATATAGCCCTAAATTATCAATGAAAAATGTTGGGGATCACAAATGAGTTGTTAATGAGCTAGTGAAATGTAGGAATGGCATTAAGATTAGCAATATAATGCATACTTAGTGGTAATTTTTGAAGCATTCTTCATTAGTTTATTATGTGTTGTAATTGTCATTGCAGAAAAATGAAGAGTTCTGGCAGGGGGAATGTGAGAGCTACTGTACGTGTATAGGAAACAACCAGGTGAGCTGCAAGCAGCAGTCCTGCGCTCCCAATGAAGTGTGCAAAGTGCAAAATGGAATTAAGGCCTGTGTGCCAGCACCCACAACCACTCCCACTACCACCACAGTGCCACCTACACCGCCAGGTAAATTCATTATTTTATTTTTACTAATTATAAATGTATTAGATTAAGATCATCCTTAAAGAACTATTGATTTACCAAAGTGTAATAGAAGGGAAGCCAATAAACCCCTTCAGTGGTCTTTAAAAAAAAACAACATGCATGGGGGTGTCTTTTAAACTTGTACCAGGTGCCGCGTGGGGGGAGTGCAGGGGAGGTCGCAAATATAAATTTGTTTATGAGTTACCACAATGCAGCAGTCACAGATTTCCTCACGCCAAATTCCGATGTACAACATGTGTTATTTTGGAAGTGTTTAAAACTAATTTCTGTGCTGCTAGAATCACAGCCCAGTGTTCGTAGTCCCCTGTGAGTGGTGTTCTGTTGTATCTACAATGCAAATAAGATGCAAAACAGCATTTAAAGAAAAAGGCGGTGTCTCTGTCATGCTGGGCATCTCTGGCCATTTGGTTTATTGAAGCTAGGTGCATCAGGGCACATGTTTAAAATTAAAACTTCATCACACCTAGGTCAATATTGAAGATTACAGTATATTAATAAAAGTTTATTATTTTAGTCCTTTGGATTAGTTAACAAAAATGTCAGTAACAAAACTTATAAACCAGTAAATAGCATTAAGTATATAGACATATGAAATGACTCAAACTATTATATATATTCCTAGGAATCTGTGAGGTCAATGGAGACCCCCATTATTACACCTTTGATAACCAAGTCCATCACTTTATGGGGACCTGCACATACACTCTATCTAAGCTCTGTGACACTGATGGACACCTGACCGATTTCAATGTGGAAGCAGTCAATGAGCACAGGGGAGGCAACACTGGGGTATCCTATGTAAAGTATGTCAATGTGGATGTGCACGGATACAGGATCACACTGGAGCAGGGCAGAGTGATTAAGGTCAGTCTACAGCTTGTTCTCATTTAAGAAAGAAAATACTGTTATATAGATCAGATGGAATGTCTGACGTTACCTTATCATTACACGCAGTCATTTTATTTGTGTCTTCTATTATCACCTTCTCATGTCATATTTGTGTGGATACAGGTGGATGGAAGCCCTGTGATATTACCAGCAGCCCTATCTCCGGGTGTTAATATCTTCCTTAGTGGACATGACGTTCTGGTCACAACAGCATTTGGTCTGAGCGTAGCATTTGATGGAAACCATAGAGTGGTTGTGACTATTCCAGGCAGCTATGCCAATAAAGTTTGTGGGCTCTGTGGAAATTTCAATGGCAATAAGACAGATGACTTCCTAAACCCAGATGGGGACTTAGAGCCAGACTCAAACAGCCTTGGTAATAGCTGGCAGGTGGACAATGACACCATGTAAGTTACTTTACTTTGCAGTTACTTTAAAAAAAATTACAAGACGTTAGTTTGTGAATGCACAACATTGCATATTAAAGTCTATCAATTTTACATTATGTTTATTTGGCATTTTAGTTTTCTGCATCAGTCTTTATGTCATTGCCTTTTGTGCATTTTATTGTTTGTTGGATTTAATTTAGAACAAAACATTGATATATAACCTTAGATAGTTATACTCTTTGTGCAGAACAGTTTACAGAACAAGAGAATATTACCATATAAAATAATGGTACTCTTTACCTAGCACGGCGCCCATCGCGGGCATCGCGGCCATCGCATGCACTACAGTAACGGGTGCGATGCGATGGCCGCGATGCCCGCGATTTCCCATAGGGATAAATGTTCAATTTTTCAATGGACGCGATTTTTCACTTCAATGCCTCAATGAACGCGATGTTGCCATAGGAACCAATGTTAAATGGGCCACAGAGCCCAAATAGGCACCCTGTATAGTGAAATGGCCCCCAAAATTGGTAACGACACCCGCACGATCAACGCGAACCCGAAGCGTGGCGAGCGCAGCGAGCCCGCGAGGTGCGGCGGTACGCGACCTCCGACCTTTTCATACCCCCACTATCCACGTGGCGTTGTGAACATAATAGTGTGGCGAGCGCAGCGAGCCACCGAGCCCGAAGCGTGGCGAGCGTAGCGAGCCCCGCGAGGGGACGCGGATACCTTCACAGGTAAACGCGTCCCTTCGCGGGCTTCACAGGTATCTGCGTCCCCTCGCGGGGCTCGCTAAGTCGCCGCGCTTCGGGCTCGGTGGCTCGCTGCGCTCGCCACACTATTCTATTCTCAATTCCACGCCGACGTGGATAGTATGGGTATGAAAAGGTCGGAGGACGCGTACCGCCGCCCCTCGCGGGCTCGCTGCGCTCGCCACGCTTGGGGTTCGCATTGATCGTGCGGGTGTCGTTACCAATTTTGGGGGACATTTCACTGTACAGGGTGACTATTTGGGCTCTGTGGCCCATTTAACATTGTTTCCTATGGCAAAATCGCGTCCATTGAGGCATTGAAGTGAAAAATCGCGTCCATTGAAAAATTTTAACATTGATCCCTATGGGGAAATCGCGGGCATCGCGTCCGTCGCATCGCCCGCGATTTTTTACCCCCGATGACCGCGATGGACATCGTGGGCGCCGTTCTAGGTAAAGAGTACCAAAATAATTTTATATTGTATAAATCTATTGAAAATTTTTGTCTCAGTGTGTCAAAATTAATTTCCAAATCTCACAACACTTCTCTAGTTCTGCCCACTGCTCAGGAATTCATGTAGTTGTTTTCTCAGATGATCTATTCTTGTCCAGTATAACCACCTTCAAACAAGCCCTTAAAATAGCCCTTTCCATAAACAACTATCAACTGGTTGTGCTAATAGTTACACCCTTCCCTCATTCTCTCCTCTTAGCACTGCCGCTGTCACCAATGTGCTCTCTACCTGCTAGCAACTCTACAACTCTTTGCCCATCGAGTTGCTGGGTACAAGAGTACATTGATAGTATATCCTACTCCAACCTCCTTCCTCCATTCAAATTTAACTTACTCTGCTTCACCCTTTGCATTCAATAGTAATTGACAAAAAAATGATAATCCATTCATTACAAAAAATAACAACAAGCATTGATACTGATCATTGAGTTAATCTGGCAATGATTATTTCCTATAAAATACTTTTTCAATTTGGTCTAGTATCAGTATGACTGCCATTACTTATTAGCTAATGACCATCATGTTTCTACGATCTGCATCACTGTAATAATCCTTCTTGCAGATGCCCTCCTGGACCAGGACATCAGCCAGACTGTACTGATGATGAGAAAGACACCATTGCCAGCAGCAGCTTCTGTGGACTTATCACCGACAAAAACGGTCCATTTAAAAACTGTCACAATGTCATAGATCCCTTGGTATATTTCACTAATTGTGCATATGACTTGTGTGAGCTGGACCTGGATCCTGGTGCCCTGTGTGACAGTCTGCAGTCCTATGCCCAGTCCTGTCAGTCTCATGGAGTTACAATAGATCCCTGGAGAAATGATACCTTCTGCCGTAAGTAGAACATCAGAATATAATTTATAATATTTAAACATACATTAATCAAGATAGTTTTCCAGCATCATAGTGCATTACAAATGAATTTGCATCTATTTCAACTTAAATTACTGCTATTGTGCTTTGTGTTACGAGATAACATTGGGGCCTGATTAAGAGTTGGAACATGCAGCACCCATGTGTCCATTCTTTGTTGATATTGCTTCTGTTACTTTATGCAAATACCACTACTAGCCCTTCCCTGGTGTACCGCTGCATATCGGAATGGGTAAGGATTAGGGCATCTACACTTGACACATCTTTAGATGCAGCCATTAGTCTCACTGTGAGAACTTGCACCAGTCACATGCTAAAAAGTTGCTCCGCTACTGTATGTCCGGCATCAATATTTAGTTTGTCTCAATACCCAGGCCCCCTTATTATGATGCGTGCCACACAGATTGTAAATTTACCCAGTTGTGGTTACACAATGGGAGTGAGGATGAGGCCAAATAACAATTACATTCACTGTGAGTTCACAGGAACAAATGAATACCTCCCAACTTTCAAGACTCTGGAGGCGGGACACAGTTGATGCGCCTACATTTTCGAGGGGCATGGCCTAATTTTGGGGCGTGGCCTTTATTGCGGCTCTCCCGCGAGGTCACATCCCCATTTTGACGCTATGGGGGCATGACCCAGAGGCTCTGTGAGCCTCTAGCCATGCCCCCAGCCCCCTGGCTGCGGAAATAGATGCTGTGCGCATGCGCACAGCGTTTATTCCCCGCTGCTTAGCAGCCGACAGGGGTACTCCCAACAGCTCCACCTCACCACGGGACACTGCCGGCCGCGCGTGGGACAGCGGGACAGGCCCTGATAATCGGGACTGTCCCGCTAAAATTGGGACTGTTGGGAGGTATGCAAATGTGAATATTACCTGTATGTGAAACCACACCACAACTATCAAAAGTGGTTCTGTAATGAATTAAAATAAAGATGGGTGCAGAGGGTGGGGCAGGTTTAGAGAAAGAGTGATTTTGCACATTGGACTCCTGCAAACAAGTGATCCAACTTGTCCTAAATATTTTTTTCAATTAAATAGTTTATATCTTTTAATGTTTCCTTAATATTGACATATTAGTGATGCTATTAATGCAATTTTCCTTAACTCTTTACAGCCCTGAAGTGTCCATCAAACAGTCATTATGAGCAGTGTGGTACAGCCTGTCCTGCTACTTGTGTCAATCCAGGATCACCATCTAATTGTAATCTTCCTTGTACTGAGGGATGTGTCTGTGACCCGGGATACGTCCTCTATGATAAGAAGTGTGTTCCAAGTAGCCAGTGTGGGTGTTGGGAAGATGGCAAACATTATCCTGTAAGCTCCGAATTCTGGACAGATGACACTTGCTCTAAAAAATGCCACTGTCCCTCAGCAGGTGGCAGTATAGTCTGCAAATCTGATAAATGTCCTCCTGGCAAATATTGTGGCATAATGAATGGAGTACCTGACTGTTATGAGCTCACATTCGGCAACTGTGATATCTATGGTGACCCTCACTACACCACATATGATAAAGAAGTACATCACTTTATGGGAATATGCACCTACACCCTGTCCAAGCTTTGCACCAATGCTACTTCTCTGCCATTCTTTAACATTGAAGCAAAGAACGAGTACCGTGGAAATCCAACAGTTTCTTGGATACAGAAAGTTATAGTAGATGTTTATGAACATAAAATAACAATTGTTAAGAATGAGCCCAGTCGTGTTTTGGTAAGTTCAACAAAAACCTTTTATGAATTCCCTCCTAATAAAAATATCTATTGTTGAGTACTTTTGATCTAACCTAGTCCCTTCATTGTTGTTTATTAGGTTAATGATATTTGGACAAATCTGCCAATAAGCTTAGTGAATGGATCCTTGCTAGTGACAAGAAGTAGTCGATATGTTATTCTAGAGACGGATTTCCAGCTCACAGTCTCTTATGACAATGATCATACAGTTAATGTCAAGGTTCCGACAACTTATTTCAACCAGACCTGTGGAATTTGTGGCAACTTAAATGGTGACCGGAATGATGACTTCTTGATGCCCAATGGAGAACTAGCAGAGAACTCTAATCAGCTTGGAGACAGCTGGAAGGTGGAAGATGATGATCCATTATGTACACCAACTATCCCTACACCTCCATGTCCTCCAGAGACTGAAACCCTCTATGGAAGTAATGCATTCTGTGGTTTGCTAACAAATAAAGCTGGTCCTTTCCAGGCCTGTCATTCAGTAATCAACCCAGACCGCTACTTTGGAAGCTGTATATTTGATCTGTGTGTACTGGGTGATGATGCTTTGTGCACAGCCATAGAAGCCTATGCTGATGCCTGTCAAAGTGCAGAAGTTCCCATTGCTTGGCGCAACTCTACTTTCTGTCGTAAGTATACTCCAGCATTTGCAGAACATGTTTGGAAAGAATAATGTCAAATTATTATTATTATTAGAGTATTAGAAATCCTGAATAACCTAAATGTATGTCTCCATTTTCTTAATGTCACTCAGCCATCCCATGTCCTGATAACAGTCACTATGACGTATGTACCACTGCCTGCCCGGCTACATGTCTGGACCAGAATGCACCAAACACCTGCAACAAGCCGTGCACTGATGGATGTGAATGTGATGATGGCTTTGTGCTCAGTGGAAGCACTTGTGTTTCTGTCAGTGAATGTGGATGCGTTTATGATGACAAGTACTACCAGGTCTGTATTTACCTTGCAATCATTATATCAACAAAGATGAAAAATAAATTTTGCAATTGTTTCTTTTCACAATAAAAATAAACATATAGCCCTAAATTATCAATGAAAAATGTTGGGGATCACAAATGAGTTGTTAATGAGCTAGTGAAATGTAGGAATGGCATTAAGATTAGCAATATAATGCATACTTAGTGGTAATTTTTGAA
The DNA here is from genome assembly GCF_055691185.1 of Crinia signifera. Lineage (NCBI taxonomy): Eukaryota > Metazoa > Chordata > Amphibia > Anura > Myobatrachidae > Crinia > Crinia signifera. The sequence goes on from NC_139219.1 coordinate 227,848,083, forward strand.
GCATTCTTCATTAGTTTATTATGTGTTGTAATTGTCATTGCAGAAAAATGAAGAGTTCTGGCAGGGGGAATGTGAGAGCTACTGTACGTGTATAGGAAACAACCAGGTGAGCTGCAAGCAGCAGTCCTGCGCTCCCAATGAAGTGTGCAAAGTGCAAAATGGAATTAAGGCCTGTGTGCCAGCACCCACAACCACTCCCACTACCACCACAGTGCCACCTACACCGCCAGGTAAATTCATTATTTTATTTTTACTAATTATAAATGTATTAGATTAAGATCATCCTTAAAGAACTATTGATTTACCAAAGTGTAATAGAAGGGAAGCCAATAAACCCCTTCAGTGGTCTTTAAAAAAAAACAACATGCATGGGGGTGTCTTTTAAACTTGTACCAGGTGCCGCGTGGGGGGAGTGCAGGGGAGGTCGCAAATATAAATTTGTTTATGAGTTACCACAATGCAGCAGTCACAGATTTCCTCACGCCAAATTCCGATGTACAACATGTGTTATTTTGGAAGTGTTTAAAACTAATTTCTGTGCTGCTAGAATCACAGCCCAGTGTTCGTAGTCCCCTGTGAGTGGTGTTCTGTTGTATCTACAATGCAAATAAGATGCAAAACAGCATTTAAAGAAAAAGGCGGTGTCTCTGTCATGCTGGGCATCTCTGGCCATTTGGTTTATTGAAGCTAGGTGCATCAGGGCACATGTTTAAAATTAAAACTTCATCACACCTAGGTCAATATTGAAGATTACAGTATATTAATAAAAGTTTATTATTTTAGTCCTTTGGATTAGTTAACAAAAATGTCAGTAACAAAACTTATAAACCAGTAAATAGCATTAAGTATATAGACATATGAAATGACTCAAATTATTATATATATTCCTAGGAATCTGTGAGGTCAATGGAGACCCCCATTATTACACCTTTGATAACCAAGTCCATCACTTTATGGGGACCTGCACATACACTCTATCTAAGCTCTGTGACACTGATGGACACCTGACCGATTTCAATGTGGAAGCAGTCAATGAGCACAGGGGAGGCAACACTGGGGTATCCTATGTAAAGTATGTCAATGTGGATGTGCACGGATACAGGATCACACTGGAGCAGGGCAGAGTGATTAAGGTCAGTCTACAGCTTGTTCTCATTTAAGAAAGAAAATACTGTTATATAGATCAGATGGAATGTCTGACGTTACCTTATCATTACACGCAGTCATTTTATTTGTGTCTTCTATTATCACCTTCTCATGTCATATTTGTGTGGATACAGGTGGATGGAACCCCTGTGATATTACCAGCAGCCCTATCTCCGGGTGTTAATATCTTCCTTAGTGGACATGACGTTCTGGTCACAACAGCATTTGGTCTGAGCGTAGCATTTGATGGAAACCATAGAGTGGTTGTGACTATTTCAGGCAGCTATGCCAATAAAGTTTGTGGGCTCTGTGGAAATTTCAATGGCAATAAGACAGATGACTTCCTAAACCCAGATGGGGACTTAGAGCCAGACTCAAACAGCCTTGGTAATAGCTGGCAGGTGGACAATGACACCATGTAAGTTACTTTACTTTGCAGTTACTTTAAAAAAAATTACAAGACGTTAGTTTGTGAATGCACAACATTGCATATTAAAGTCTATCAATTTTACATTATGTTTATTTGGCATTTTAGTTTTCTGCATCAGTCTTTATGTCATTGCCTTTTGTGCATTTTATTGTTTGTTGGATTTAATTTAGAACAAAACATTGATATATAACCTTAGATAGTTATACTCTTTGTGCAGAACAGTTTACAGAACAAGAGAATATTACCATATAAAATAATGGTACTCTTTACCTAGCACGGCGCCCATCGCGGGCATCGCGGCCATCGCATGCACTACAGTAACGGGTGCGATGCGATGGCCGCGATGCCCGCGATTTCCCATAGGGATAAATGTTCAATTTTTCAATGGACGCGATTTTTCACTTCAATGCCTCAATGAACGCGATGTTGCCATAGGAACCAATGTTAAATGGGCCACAGAGCCCAAATAGGCACCCTGTATAGTGAAATGGCCCCCAAAATTGGTAACGACACCCGCACGATCAACGCGAACCCGAAGCGTGGCGAGCGCAGCGAGCCCGCGAGGTGCGGCGGTACGCGACCTCCGACCTTTTCATACCCCCACTATCCACGTGGCGTGGAGTTGTGAACATAATAGTGTGGCGAGCGCAGCGAGCCACCGAGCCCGAAGCGTGGCGAGCGTAGCGAGCCCCGCGAGGGGACGCGGATACCTTCACAGGTAAACGCGTCCCTTCGCGGGCTTCACAGGTATCTGCGTACCCTCGCGGGGCTCGCTAAGTCGCCGCGCTTCGGGCTCGGTGGCTCGCTGCGCTCGCCACACTATTCTATTCTCAATTCCACGCCGACGTGGATAGTATGGGTATGAAAAGGTCGGAGGACGCGTACCGCCGCCCCTCGCGGGCTCGCTGCGCTCGCCACGCTTGGGGTTCGCATTGATCGTGCGGGTGTCGTTACCAATTTTGGGGGACATTTCACTGTACAGGGTGACTATTTGGGCTCTGTGGCCCATTTAACATTGTTTCCTATGGCAAAATCGCGTCCATTGAGGCATTGAAGTGAAAAATCGCGTCCATTGAAAAATTTTAACATTGATCCCTATGGGGAAATCGCGGGCATCGCGTCCGTCGCATCGCCCGCGATTTTTTACCCCCGATGACCGCGATGGACATCGTGGGCGCCGTTCTAGGTAAAGAGTACCAAAATAATTTTATATTGTATAAATCTATTGAAAATTTTTGTCTCAGTGTGTCAAAATTAATTTCCAAATCTCACAACACTTCTCTAGTTCTGCCCACTGCTCAGGAATTCATGTAGTTGTTTTCTCAGATGATCTATTCTTGTCCAGTATAACCACCTTCAAACAAGCCCTTAAAATAGCCCTTTCCATAAACAACTATCAACTGGTTGTGCTAATAGTTACACCCTTCCCTCATTCTCTCCTCTTAGCACTGCCGCTGTCACCAATGTGCTCTCTACCTGCTAGCAACTCTACAACTCTTTGCCCATCGAGTTGCTGGGTACAAGAGTACATTGATAGTATATCCTACTCCAACCTCCTTCCTCCATTCAAATTTAACTTACTCTGCTTCACCCTTTGCATTCAATAGTAATTGACAAAAAAATGATAATCCATTCATTACAAAAAATAACAACAAGCATTGATACTGATCATTGAGTTAATCTGGCAATGATTATTTCCTATAAAATACTTTTTCAATTTGGTCTAGTATCAGTATGACTGCCATTACTTATTAGCTAATGACCATCATGTTTCTACGATCTGCATCACTGTAATAATCCTTCTTGCAGATGCCCTCCTAGACCAGGACATCAGCCAGACTGTACTGATGATGAGAAAGACACCATTGCCAGCAGCAGCTTCTGTGGACTTATCACCGACAAAAACGGTCCATTTAAAAACTGTCACAATGTCATAGATCCCTTGGTATATTTCACTAATTGTGCATATGACTTGTGTGAGCTGGACCTGGATCCTGGTGCCCTGTGTGACAGTCTGCAGTCCTATGCCCAGTCCTGTCAGTCTCATGGAGTTACAATAGATCCCTGGAGAAATGATACCTTCTGCCGTAAGTAGAACATCAGAATATAATTTATAATATTTAAACATACATTAATCAAGATAGTTTTCCAGCATCATAGTGCATTACAAATGAATTTGCATCTATTTCAACTTAAATTACTGCTATTGTGCTTTGTGTTACGAGATAACATTGGGGCCTGATTAAGAGTTGGAACATGCAGCACCCATGTGTCCATTCTTTGTTGATATTGCTTCTGTTACTTTATGCAAATACCACTACTAGCCCTTCCCTGGTGTACCGCTGCATATCGGAATGGGTAAGGATTAGGGCATCTACACTTGACACATCTTTAGATGCAGCCATTAGTCTCACTGTGAGAACTTGCACCAGTCACATGCTAAAAAGTTGCTCCGCTACTGTATGTCCGGCATCAATATTTAGTTTGTCTCAGGACCCAGGCCCCCTTATTATGATGCGAGCCAGACAGATTGCAACCTTACCCAGTAGTGGTTACACAATGGGGGTGAGGTTGAGGCAGAATAACAATTGCATTCACTGTGAGTTCACAGGAACAAATGTGAATATCACCTGTATGTGAAACTACACCACACCTATCAAAAGTGGTTCTATAATGTAATAATATAAAGATGGGTGCAGATGGTGGGGCAGGTGTAGAGAAAGAGTGAGTTTGGAAATTGGACTCCCGCAAACAAGAGATCCAACTTGTCCTAAATATTTTTTTTCAATTAAATAGTTTATATCTTTTAATGTTTCCTTAATATTGACATAGTAATGATGCTATGAATGCAATTTTCCTTAACTCTTTACTACTCTTTTTTCAGCTCTGGAGTGTCCATCAAACAGTCATTATGAGCAGTGTGGTACAGCCTGTCCTGCTACTTGTGTCAATCCAGGATCACCATCTAATTGTAATCTTCCTTGTACTGAGGGATGTGCCTGTGACCCGGGATACGTCCTCTATGATAAGAAGTGTGTTCCAAGTAGCCAGTGTGGGTGTTGGGAAGATGGCAAACATTATCCTGTAGGCTCTGAGTTCTGGACAGATGACACTTGCTCTAAAAACTGCCACTGCCCCTCAGCAGGTGGCAGTATAGTCTGCAAATCTGATAAATGTCCACCTGGCAAATATTGTGGCATAATGAATGGAGTACCTGACTGTTATGAGCTCACATTCGGCAACTGTGATATCTATGGTGACCCTCACTACACCACATATGATAAAGAAGTACATCACTTTATGGGAATATGCACCTACACCCTGTCCAAGCTTTGCACCAATGCTACTTCCCTGCCATACTTTAACATTGAAGCAAAGAACGAGTACCGTGGGAATCCAACAGTTTCTTGGATACAGAAAGTTATAGTAGATGTTTATGAACATAAAATAACAATTGTTAAGAATGAGCCCAGTCGTGTTTTGGTAAGTTCAACAAAAACCTTTTATGAATTCCCTCCTAATAAAAATATCTATTGTTGAGTACTTTTGATCTAACCTAGTCCCCTCATTGTTGTTTATTAGGTTAATGATATTTGGACAAATCTGCCAATAAGCTTAGTGAATGGATCCTTGCTAGTTACAAGAAGTAGTCGATATGTTATTCTAGAGACGGATTTCCAGCTCACAGTCTCTTATGACAATGATCATACAGTTAATGTCAAGGTTCCGACAACTTATTTCAACCAGACCTGTGGAATTTGTGGCAACTTAAATGGTGACCGGAATGATGACTTCTTGATGCCCAATGGAGAACTAGCAGAGAACTCTAATCAGTTTGGAGACAGCTGGAAGGTGGAAGATGATGATCCATTATGTACACCAACTATCCCTACACCTCCATGTCCTCCAGAGACTGAAACCCTCTATGGAAGTAATGCATTCTGTGGTTTGCTAACAAATAAAGCTGGTCCTTTCCAGGCCTGTCATTCAGTAATCAACCCAGACCGCTACTTTGAAAGCTGTATATTTGATCTGTGCGTACTGGGTGATGATGCTTTGTGCACAGCCATAGAAGCCTATGCTGATGCCTGTCAAAGTGCAGAAGTTCCCATTGCTTGGCGCAACTCTACTTTCTGTCGTAAGTATACTCCAGCATTTGCAGAACATGTTTGGAAAGAATAATGACAAATTATTATTATTACTATTAGAGTATTAGAAATCCTGAATACTCTAAATGTATGTCTCCATTTTCTTAATGTCACTCAGCGATCCCATGTCCTGATAACAGTCACTATGACGTATGTACCACTGCCTGCCCGGCTACATGTCTGGACCAGAATGCACCAAACACCTGCAACAAGCCGTGCACCGATGGATGTGAATGTGATGATGGCTTTGTGCTCAGTGGAAGCACTTGTGTTTCTGTCAGTGAATGTGGATGCGTTTATGATGACAAGTACTACCAGGTCTGTATTTACCTTGCAATCATTATATCAACAAAGATGAAAAATAAATTTTGCAATTGTTTCTTTTCACAATAAAAATAAACATATAGCCCTAAATTAGCAATGAAAGATGTTGGTGATCACAAATTAGTTGTTATTGAACTAGTGAATTGTAGGAATGGCATTAAGATTAGCAATATAATGCATACTTAGTGGTCATTTTTAAAGCATTCTTCATTAGTTTATTATGTGTTGTAATTGTCATTGCAGAAAAATGAAGAGTTCTGGCAGGGGGAATGTGAGAGCTACTGTACGTGTATAGGAAACAACCAGGTGAGCTGCAAGCAGCAGTCCTGCGCTCCCAATGAAGTATGCAAAGTTCAAGATGGAATTAAGGCCTGTGTGCCAGCACCCACAACCACTCCCACTACCACCACAGTGCCACCTACACCGCCAGGTAATCTCATTATTTTAATTTTTGCTAATGATAAATATATTAGATTAAGATCATCCTTAAAGAACTATTGATTTACCAAAGTGTAATCGAAGGGAAGCCAATTAACCCCTTCAGTGGTCTTTAAAAAAAAAAACATGCATGGGGGTGTCTTTTAAACTTGTACCAGGTGCCGCGTGGGGGGAGTGCAGGGGGGATCGCAATTTTAAATCTGTTTATGAGGTACCACAACGCAGCAGTCACAGATTTCCTCACGCCAAATTCCGTTGTACAACATGTGTTATTTTGGAAGTGCCTAAAACTAATTTCTATGCTGCTAAAATCCCAGCCCAGTGTTCGTAGTCCCCTGTGGGTGGTGTTCTGTTGCATCTAAAAATGCAAAACAGCATTTAAAGAAAAAGGTGGTATGCAACACCTCTAGCAATGTCTCTGTCATGCTGGGCATCTCTGGCCATTTGATTTATTGAAGCTAGGTGCATCAGGGCACATGTTTAAAATTAAAACTTCATCACACCTAGGTCAATATTGAAGATTACAGTATATTAATAAAAGTTTATTATTTTACCCCTTTTCTTAGTTAACAAAAATGTCAGTAACAAAACTTATATACCAGTAAATAGCATTAAGTATATAGACATATGAAATGACACACTATTATATATATATTCCTAGGAATTTGTGAGGTCAATGGAGACCCCCATTATTACACCTTTGATAACCAAGTCCATCACTTTATGGGGACCTGCACATACACTCTATCTAAGCTCTGTGACACTGATGGACACCTGACCGAATTCAATGTGGAAGCAGCCAATGAGCACAGGGGAGGCAACACCGGGGTATCCTATGTAAAGTATGTCAATGTGGATGTGCACGGATACAGGATAACACTGGAGCAGGGCAGAGTGGTTAAGGTCAGTCTGCAGCTTGTTCTCATTTAATATAGAAAATACTGTTATATAGATCAGATGGAATGTCTGACGTTACCTTATCATTACACGCAGTCCTTTTATTTGTGTCTTCTGTTATCACCTTCTCATGTCATATTTGTGTGGATACAGGTGGATGGAAGCCCTGTGATATTACCAGCAGCCCTATCTCCGGGTGTTAATATCTTCCTTAGTGGACATGACGTTCTGGTCACAACAGCATTTGGTCTGAGCGTAGCATTTGATGGAAACCATAGAGTGGTTGTGACTATTCCAGGCAGCTATGCCAATAATGTGTGTGGGCTCTGTGGAAATTTCAATGGCAATAAGACAGATGACTTCCTAAACCCAGATGGGGACTTAGAGCCAGACTCAAACAGCCTTGGTAACAGCTGGCAGGTGGACAATGACACCATGTAAGTTACTTTACTTTGCAGTTACTTTAAAAAAAATGACAAGACATTGTTAGTTTGTGAATGCACAACATTGTATATTAAAGTCTTTCAATTTTACACTATGTATATTTGGCATTTTAGTTTTCTGCATCAGTCTTTATGTCATTGCCTTTTGTGCATTTTATTGTTTGTTGGATTTAATTTAGAACAAAACATTGATATATAACCTTAGATAGTTATACTCTTTGTGCAGAACGGTTTACAGAACATGAGAATATTACCATATAAAATAATTTTATATTTGTATAAATCTATTGAAATTTTTTGTCTCAGTGTGTCAAAATTAATTTCCAAATCTCACAACACTTCTCTAGTTCTGCCCACTGCTCAGGAATTCATGTAGTTGTTTTCTCAGATGATCTATTCTTGTCCAGTATAACCACCTTCAAACAAGCCCTTAAAATAGCCCCTTCCATAAACAACTATCAACCGGTTGTGCTAATAGTTACACCCTTCCCTCATTCTCTCCTCTTAGCACTGCCGCTGTCACCAATGTGCTCTCTACCTGCCAGCAACTCTACAACTCTTTGCCCATCCAGTTGCTGGGTACAAGAGTACATTGATAGTATATCCTACTCCAACCTCCTTCCTCCATTCAAATTTAACTTCACACTTTGCATTCAATAGTAGTTGACAGAAAAAATGATAATCTATTCACTACAAAAAATAACAACAAGCATTGATACTGATCATTAAGTTAATCTGGCAATGATTATTTCCTATAAAATACGTTTTCAATTTTGTCTAGTATCAGTATGACTGCCATTACTTATTAGCTAATGACCATCATGTTTCTGCGATCTGCATCACTGTAATAATCCTTCTTGCAGATGCCCTCCTGGACCAGGACATCAGCCAGACTGTACTGATGATGAGAAAGACACCATTGCCAGCAGCAGCTTCTGTGGACTTATCACCGACAAGAACGGTCCATTTAAAAACTGTCACAATGTCATAGATCCCTTGGTATATTTCACTAATTGTGTATATGACTTGTGTGAGCTGGACCTGGATCCTGGTGCCCTGTGTGACAGTCTGCAGTCCTATGCCCAGTCCTGTCAGTCTCATGGAGTTACAATAGATCCCTGGAGAAATGATACCTTCTGCCGTAAGTAGAACATCAGAATATAATTTATAATATTTAAACATACATTAATCAAGATAGTTATCCAGCATCATAGTGCATTACAAATTAATTTGCATCTATTTCAACTTAAATTACTGCTATTGTGCTTTGTGTTACGAGATAACATTGGGGCCTGATTAAGAGTTGGAACATGCAGCACCCATGTGTCCATTCTTTGCTGGTATTGCTTCTGTTACTTTATGCAAATACCACTACTAGCCCTTCCCTGGTGTACCGCTGCATATCGGAATGGGTAAGGATTAGGGCATCTACACTTGGCACATCTTTAGATGCAGCCATTAGTCCCACTGTGAGTACTTGCACCAGTCACATGCTAAAATGTTGCCCCGCTACTGTATGTCCGGCATCAAATTTTTGTTACTCAGAATCAGGCCCCCTTATTATGATGCGAGCCAGACAGATTGCAAACTTACCCAGTAGTAGTTACACAATGGGGGTGAGGTTGAGGCCGAATAACAATTGCATTCACTGTGTGTTTACAGGAACAAATGTGAATATAACCTGTATGTGAAACTACACCACACCTATCAAGAGTGGTTCTATAATGTATTAATATAAAGATGGGTGCAGATGGTGGGGCAGGTGTAGAGAAAGAGTGAGTTTGGAAATTGGACTCCTGCAAACAAGAGATCCAACTTGTCCTAAATATTTTTTTTTCAATTAAATAGTTTATATCTTTTAATGTTTCCTTAATATTGACATAGTAATGATGCTATGAATGCAATTTTCCTTAACTCTTTACTACTCTTTTTTCAGCTCTGGAGTGTCCATCAAACAGTCATTATGAGCAGTGTGGTACAGCCTGTCCTGCTACTTGTGTCAATCCAGGATCACCATCTAATTGTAATCTTCCTTGTACTGAGGGATGTGTCTGTGACCCGGGATACGTCCTCTATGATAAGAAGTGTGTTCCAAGTAGCCAGTGTGGGTGTTGGGAAGATGGTAAACATTATCCTGTAGGCTCTGAGTTCTGGACAGACGACACTTGCTCTAAAAACTGCTACTGCCCCTCAGCAGGTGGCAGTATAGTCTGCAAATCTGATAAATGTCCACCTGGGAAATATTGTGGCATAATGAATGGAGTACCTGACTGTTATGAGCTCACATTCGGCAACTGTGATATCTATGGTGACCCTCACTACACCACATATGATAAAGAAGTGCATCACTTTATGGGAATATGCACCTACACCCTGTCCAAGCTTTGCACCAATGCTACTTCTCTGCCATACTTTAACATTGAAGCAAAGAACGAGTACCGTGGAAATCCAACAGTTTCTTGGATACAGAAAGTTATAGTAGATGTTTATGAACATAAAATAACAATTGTTAAGAATGAGCCCAGTCGTGTTTTGGTAAGTTCAACAAAAACCTTTTATGAATTCCCTCCTAATAAAAATATCTATTGTTGAGTACTTTTGATCTAACCTAGTCCCTTCATTGTTGCTTATTAGGTTAATGATATTTGGACAAATCTGCCAATAAGCTTAGTGAATGGATCCTTGCTAGTGACAAGAAGTAGTCGATATGTTATTCTAGAGACGGATTTCCAGCTCACAGTCTCTTATGACAATGATCATACAGTTAATGTCAAGGTTCCGACTACTTATTTCAACCAGACATGCGGAATTTGTGGCAACTTAAATGGTGACCGGTATGATGACTTCTTGATGCCCAATGGAGAATTAGCAGGGAACTCAAATCAGCTTGGAGACAGCTGGAAGGTGGAAGATGATGATCCATTATGTACACCAACTATCCCTACACCTCCATGTCCTCCAGAGACTGAAACCATCTATGGAAGTAATGCATTCTGTGGTTTGCTAACAAATAAAGCTGGTCCTTTCCAGGCCTGTCATTCAGTAATCAACCCAGACCGCTACTTTGGAAGCTGTGTTTTTGATCTGTGCGTACTGGGTGATGATGCTTTGTGCACAGCCATAGCAGCCTATGCTGATGCCTGTCAAAGAGCAGGAGTTCCCATTGCTTGGCGCAACTCTACTTTCTGTCGTAAGTATACTCCATCATTTGCAGAACATGTTTGGAAAGAACAATGACAGAATTCTTTATTATTCTATGAAACATCTACGTAGAAATAAAAATTATATGGAAATAATGTGGATTTTTAAAATGTTTGTTTTTTAAATTTTAACGTAAGCCAATGGATATATACTTTATAGGACAAGTCATTAGAAATTTGATGATATCATTAGAAATCCCGAATTCTCTAAATGTATGTCTCCATTTTCTTGTTGTCACTCAGCCATCCCATGTCCTGATAACAGTCACTATGACGTATGTACCACTGCCTGCCCGGCTACATGTCTGGATCAGAATGCACCAAACACCTGCAACAAGCCGTGCACCGATGGATGTAAATGTGATGATGGCTTTGTGCTCAGTGGAAGCACTTGTGTTTCTGTCAGTGAATGTGGATGCGTTTATGATGACAAGTACTATCAGGTCTGTATTTTTATACAGTGATCATTTTACCTTGCAATCATTGTATCAACATAGATGAAAAATAAATTACTAAAAAGTTTCATTTCACAATAAAAATAAACTTATAGCCCAATATTATCAATGAAAAATGTTGGTGATCACAAATTAGTTGTTATTGAACTAGTGAATTGTAGGAATGGCATTAAGATTAGCAATATAATGCATACTTAGTGGTCATTTTTGAAGCATTCCTCATTAGTTTAATATGTGTTGGAATTGTCATTGCAGAAAAATGAAGAGTTCTGGCAGGGGGAATGTGAGAGCTACTGTACGTGTATAGGAAACAACCAGGTGAGCTGCAAGCAGCAGTCCTGCGCTCCCAATGAAGTATGCAAAGTGCAAGATGGAATTAAGACCTGTGTGCCAGCACCCACAACCACTCCCACTACCACCACAGTGCCACCTACACCGCCAGGTAAATTCATTATTTTATTTTTGCTAATTATAAATGTATTAGATTAAGATCATCCTTAACCCCTTCCCGACATTTGACGTATATATACGTCATGGCCGGGATGTACTTCCCGACACATGACGTATATATACGTCATGACTTTAAACTGTCCCCGCGTCTATAGACGCGGGGACAGAGGGACGATGTCTGCTGTCCCTGACAGCAGACATGTCCCTGCATGCCCAGGGGGGGTTGCGATGCCGCCCCCCCGTCGGCGATCGCTGTGATTGGCTGTTCAGTGTGAACAGCCATTCACAGCGTTTACCTGTGTTACCGGCGAATCAGACGCTCGGTAACACAGGTGTCAATCACCGCCGGGCGTCAGGGGGCATGAGGGGGTCATCGGTGACGACGACACCTCACCCCACCTGCCCCCAAGGCTGTGATTGGTCCGTGGGACCCACGGACCAATCACAGCCAAGGCGCGTGATTTAAACTACCGGTGACTGCACTGCAGACGCCATTCCGGTCTGGAATTGCGTGCAGAGCGGTCACCGGCCACTCTGTCCTGCTATACATACCTGAACCTTGCCTTATACTTACCTGATCACCGCTGATCACCGCTGATCACCGCTGGTAGCGTGCTGCCAGCAGCTGGATACTTCCTGGATCTTGTGACTTCTGTGTGTGCTGCTGCTGCAGTGTCACAGAGTCACAGATCGTGAGAGATAGGGACAGATAGTGACAGAGAGTGATAAAGAGTGATAGAGAGTGATAGAGAGTGCTATATTTTGTGTCTGCTGCACCCCCTTTTGTGCTGATCACTATATCTGAGGTGATTAGCAACTTGTTGGGGGTGCAGAGGTTTTTTTATATATATATATCAGTTGCAGCAAAGGTTGACTGCAGCCCCCCCCCTGCTGCCCCCCCTTTTGTGCTGATTGTGCTGATTAATTAACTGATCAGCAACTTTTTGGGGGTCCAGGTTTTTTTTTTTTATATATATACCTGTCAGTTGCACCAAAGGTTGTGCTGCGTGTGCAACTGACTGCTGCCCCCCCTGCTGCCCCCCCCCCTTTTGTGCTGGTCAGTTTAAATTAATTAATCAGCAACTTTTTGGGGGTCCAGGTTTTTTTTTTTTTATATATATACCCTGTCAGGTTGTGTGTCTGCTGCCCCTCACTGCTAATCAGTGTTGCATCACTGCATCACAGATCTGCAGTTTTTTTTTGGAGGGCAGTGGGGTTTTGTTTTTACACCCACATTGCTTTTGTGGGTGTCCTGTGGCCGCTGAGCGCTGATCAGTGACGTACAATCACTGAACAGCATTTTTGGCACAGGGTTGATATCATTTTTTTCTGCAGTTTTTTTAAATTGTTTTTTTTTTGGAGAGTGCTGTGGAAATTTTTTTTAAATTGTTTTTACACCCACGTTGCTTTTGTGGGTGTCCTGTGGCCGCTGATCAGTGACGTACAATCACTGAACAGCATTTTTGGCACAGGTTGATATTTTTTTTTCTGCAGTTTTTTTTAAATTGTTTTTTTTTTTTTGTTTTTACACCCACGTTGTTTTTGTGGGTGTCCTGTTGCCTTTGAGCGCTGTTCAGTGACGGACGTTACTGACCAACATCTGTGCTCAATTTTTGGCGCAGGACCTTTTTTTTTTTTTTTTAACCCCTTTAATTTTTTTTTTTTTTTATTGGGATCAAATTCCTGTATAAAGTATTTTTTTTTTCTGCACTACATACACACTACACACTACATACCCCCCTGGTTGAAATAAAGTTTGTACCCCCCCTACACTATACACGTGTTGAAACATTACACTTACAGAAACACAAAAATAAAAATGGCATCCCAAATGGCATCCCAAATGTCATCCCAGTCATCCAGAAGAATGTATTCAGCGGAGGAGGCATATGCCATGCTTGCCTCTGACTCTGACTCTGACGCAGCCAGTGATGCAAGCGGGGAATTTGAAGGATTTGCCTTAAGCTCCTCTTCCTCCTCTGCTGATGAGGGACCCCCTCAAAGACGCCCCCGTAGAGCAGCTAAGACCCCCCCCCAAATGATTGATCTCGTATGGACCCCACCACCAGACAATTTTGAGCCCCAGGTTCCTGAGTTTTTGGCCATGCCAGGAATCCAATTTGATTCCACAGGTCTCAGAGAAATTGACTTTTTCAAATTATTTTTCTCTGATGATTTTATAAATTTAATGGTGGACCAAACTAATTTATATGCCCAGCAGTTTATTGCTCAAAACCCCACGTCATCATTTGCTAGGTGGACCCCTGTAGATGCAGTAGAGATGATGATGTTTTGGGGTCTGGTGTTTCATATGGGCATAGTAAAAAAGCCAGAAATTAGGCAATATTGGAGTACAGATGTTCTGTACAGCACCCCACTTTACCGTATGGCCATGACCCGGACTCGTTTTGAGATAATCCTTAAATTTTTACATTACACCGATAATACACTGTGCCCACCCAGAGATGATCCCACCTTTGACCGGCTATTCAAAGTCAGGCCGGTCATTGATCATTTCAGTGCCAAATTTGCAGAGATGTACATCCCTGAAAAATTTATTTGTATCGACGAGTCCCTTATACATTTTAAAGGAAGGGTTAAATTCCGCCAGTACCTTCCCAGTAAGAGGGCAAGGTATGGCATAAAAATGTATAAGCTGTGTGAAAGCACCTCAGGGTACACCCACAGGTTTAGGGTATATGAAGGGAAGGATTCAAGAATTGAACCGCCAGAATGCCCCCCCTCCCTCGTAGGTGTTAGTGGAAAAATTGTCTGGGATTTAGTGCACCCCTTCCTGGATAAAGGTTATCACCTCTATGTGGATAACTTTTACACTAGCATCCCCCTGTTTAAGGCCCTTGGTTCAAGAGGTACAGCAGCTTGCGGTACTGTGCGTAAGAACCAAAGAGGCCTCCCAAAAACGCACATTGCCCAAGTAATGAGAAGGGGTGAAAGCAGGGGAATATGCACCGAAAATATGTTGTTGGTCAAATATAAGGACAAGAGGGATGTCCTTATACTGACAACAATTCATGGAGACAGTACCACCTCCATCCCTGTACGAGGTACCAGTACCCACACCTCAAAACCTAATTGTATCCTAGATTACAATAGGTACATGGGCGGAGTGGATCTTTCAGATCAGGTACTGAAGCCGTACAGTGCCCTGCGGAAAACAAAAATCTGGTACAAGAAGCTGGCCGTGTATATCATCCAGATGGCACTGTATAACGCTTACGTGCTATTCCGTTGTACCAGCCAGAGGGGGACATTTATGCACTTTCAAGAGGAAGTCATAAAGGGCCTAATATTTGGGAACCAGCAGGCAGAGGGCCCCAGTACTTCTAGTACTGGCCCCCGTATTGTACCAGGGCAGCATTTTCCGAACGAAATCCCCTCCACTGCAAGAAAGGGCAGGACACAAAAAAGGTGCAAAGTTTGCTATAAAAAGGGAATAAGAAAGGAAACTATTTTCCACTGTGAAACTTGCCCCGACAAACCCGGCCTATGTATAAAGGAGTGTTTTAAAATATACCACACATCTATGGATTATTAGGTTCATCATTTCACCGTGCTTCGGGGGTCTTGCTAATGCCACATAGCACCCACCATTCATTCCACCAGAATCTGAGCTGCAAAATCCAAAAATCACTCCTTCCCTTCTGAGTCCTGCCATGCACCCAACTGGTATTTTTTGGTCACATATGAGGCATTGCCATACTCGGGAGAAATTGGGGCACAGATTTTGGGGTGCTTTTTCTCCTTCATACCTTCTGAAAATGAAAAATTTTGAGCCAGAACTGCATTTTTGTGTAAAAAAATGTAATTTTTCATTTTCACTGCCCAGTTGTATCAAAATTGGTGAAACCCCTGGGGGTTTGAAATGTACACTATACCCCTAGATGAATTTCCTGAGGGGTCTAGTTTGCAAAATGGGGTCACTTGTGGGGGGGTTCCACTGTATTGGTGCTTTGGGGGTCTTGCTAATGCGACATAGCACCCACCAACATTCCACCAGAATCTGTGCTGCAAAATCCAAATATCACTCCTTCCCTTCTGAGTCCTGCCATGCACCCAAATGGTATTTTTTGGTCACATGTGAGGCATTGCCGTACTCGGGAGAAATTGGGGCACAGATTTTGGGGTGCTTTGTCTCCTTCATTCCTTGTGAAAATGAAAAATTTTGAGCCAAAACTGCATTTTTGTGTAAAAAAATGTAATTTTTCATTTTCACTGCCCAGTTGTATCAAAATTGGTGAAACCCCTGGGGGTTTGAAATGTACACTATACCCCTAGATGAATTCCCTGAGGGGTGTAGTTTGCAAAATGGGGTCACTTGTGGGGGGGTTCCACTGTATTGGTGCTTGGAGGGTCTTGCTAATGCGACATAGCACCCACCAACATTCCACCAGAATCTGAGCTGCAAAATCCAAAAATCACTCCTTCCCTTCTGAGTCCTGCCATGCACCCAACTGGTATTTTTTGGTCACATGTGAGGCATTGCCGTACTCGGGAGAAATTGTGGCACAGATTTTGGGGTGCTTTGTCTCCTTCATTCCTTGTGAAAATGAAAAATTTTGAGCCAAAACTGCATTTTTGTGTAAAAAAATGTAATTTTTCATTTTCACTGCCCAGTTGTATCAAAATTGGTGAAACCCCTGGGGGTTTGAAATGTACACTATACCCCTAGATGAATTCCCTGAGGGGTGTAGTTTGCAAAATGGGGTCACTTGTGGGGGGGTTCCACTGTATTGGTGCTTGGAGGGTCTTGCTAATGCGACATAGCACCCACCAACATTCCACCAGAATCTGAGCTGCAAAATCCAAAAATCACTCCTTCCCTTCTGAGTCCTGCCATGCACCCAAATAGTATTTTTTGGTCACATGTGAGGCATTGCCGTACTCGGGAGAAATTGGGGCACAGATTTTGGGGTGCTTTTTCTCCTTCATACCTTCTGAAAATGAAAAATTTTGAGCCAGAACTGCATTTTTGTGTAAAAAATTTAATTTTTCATTTTCACTGCCCAGTTGTACCACAATTGGTGAAACCCCTGGGGGTTTGAAATGTACACCATACCCCTAAATGAATTCCCTGAGGGGTGTAGTTTGCAAAATGGGGTCACTTGTGGGGGGGTTCCTAACTTTTAGCATCTTATGGTGCCTAGAATCCTACATGGTGCCTAAAAAATAATCTCATAAAAAGGAGGCTCCAAAATCAAGTAGGTGCTCCTTCTATTATGAAGCCTGTGGTTTGGTCAACGTGCACACTAGGGCCACATATAGGATATTTATGAAAACAAAAGAATTGGGGGAATCAATTTTTAGTTACATTTCTCTAGTAAAATGTACTGTGTTCCTTAGAAAAATGTCTTAAAATTGCAAATCTGCAAAAAAAAAAAAAATTTTGAAATTTCACCTACACTTTGTTTTAATTCCTGTGAAACACCTAAAGGGTTAACAAACTTCCAAAATGCTGTTTTGAATACTGTGAGGGGTGCAGTTTTTGAAATGGCATCATTTATGGGGGTGTCTCACATACAAGTCCCTCAAAGTCACATCAGAACTGAACTGGTCCCTAAAAAAATCAGTGTTTGAAATTTTCTTGAAAATTTGAGAATTTGCTATTCATATTGTAAGCCTCCTAGTGTCCAAAAAAATTAAAAGGAAGTTGAAATAATGATGGAAACATAAAGTAGACATATGGTCTATGTTAGTTATTAACTATTTTGAGTGGTATGATTATTTGTCTCACAAGCAGAAAATTTAACATTTTGCAAATTGCTAAATTTTCCATTTTTTTACGACATTTTGGTATTTTTCACAAAAAAACACAGACTGTATCGACCCAAATTTACCACTAACTTGAAGTACAATGTGTCACGAGAAAACAATCTCAAAATCACTGGGATAAGTAAAAGCAAAAAAAAGTTATACCCACTAAAGTGATACATGTCAGATTTGAAAAAAATGGCTCTGTCAGGAACGCAAAAACTGGCTGTGTCAGGAAGGGGTTAAAGAATTATTGATTTACCAAAGTGTAATAGAAGGGAAGCCAATAAACCCCTTCAGTGGTCTTTAAAAAAAAAACAACATGCATGGGGGTGTCTTTTAAACTTGTACCAGGTGCCGCGTGGGGGGAGTGCAGGGGAGGTCGCAAATATAAATCTGTTTATGATTTACCACAATGCAGCAGTCACAGATTTCCTCACGCCAAATTCCGATGTACAACATGTGTTATTTTGGAAGTGTTTAAAACTAATTTCTGTGCTGCTAGAATCACAGCCCAGTGTTCGTAGTCCCCTGTGAGTGGTGTTCTGCTGTATCTACAATGCAAATAAGGTGCAAAACAGCATTTAAAGAAAAAGGCGGTGTCTCTGTCATGCTGGGCATCTCTTGCCATTTGTTTTATTGAAGCTAGGTGCATCAGGGCACATGTTTAACATTAAAACTTCATCACACCTAGGTCAATATTGAAGATTACAGTATATTAATAAAAGTTTATTATTTTAGCCCTTTGGATTAGTTAACAAAAATGTCAGTAACAAAACTTATAAACCAGTAAATAGCATTAAGTATATAGACATATGAAATGACTCAAACTATTATATATATTCCTAGGAATCTGTGAGGTCAATGGAGACCCCCATTATTACACCTTTGATAACCAAGTCCATCACTTTATGGGGACCTGCACATACACTCTATCTAAGCTCTGTGACACTGATGGACACCTGACCGATTTCAATGTGGAAGCAGTCAATGAGCACAGGGGAGGCAACACCGGGGTATCCTATGTAAAGTCTGTCAATGTGGATGTGCACGGATACAGGATCACACTGGAGCAGGGCAGAGTGATTAAGGTCAGTCTACAGCTTGTTCTCATTTAAAAAAGAAAATACTGTTATATAGATCAGATGGAATGTCTGACGTTACCTTATTAATACACGCAGTCCTTTTATTTGTGTCTTCTGTTATCACCTTCTCATGTCATATTTGTGTGGATACAGGTGGATGGAAGCCCTGTGATATTACCAGCAACCCTATCTCCGGGTGTTAATATCTTCCTTAGTGGACATGACGTTCTGGTCACAACAGCATTTGGTCTGAGCGTAGCATTTGATGGAAACCATAGAGTGGTTGTGACTATTCCAGGCAGCTATGCCAATAAAGTGTGTGGGCTCTGTGGAAATTTCAATGGCAATAAGACAGATGACTTCCTAAACCCAGATGGGGACTTAGAGCCAGACTCAAACAGCCTTGGTAACAGCTGGCAGGTGGACAATGACACCATGTAAGTTAATTTACTTTGCAGTTACTTTATTTTACTTTTGAGTTAGTAAATTGCAGGGTTTTTTTCAGATTATCTCTTCTCGTCCAGTATAACCCCCTACAAACAAGCCCGTAAGACTGCCCTTTCTAGCGCCTCTTTCTCTTTCAACCCTCACAATAAGTCACTGCTCCACTGCCCCAAACCCGCACCTACTCCCTTAACAATTTGCACTCATTGTTACACCTCTCCTTCATTCTCTCCTCTATCGCTGTCACCAATGTGCTCTCTTTCAACTAGCAACTCTCATCACATTTGCCCATCCAGCTGCTATGTAGAAGGGAATCTAACTCCAACCTCTCCCCCAAGCAAATTTCACTTCTACCACTTTCACATCACACCTTGGACCCAGGTTATTGCTGGGTTGATGACGTATGGACCTGGATCGAGGTGTGGTGTAAAAGCACCCCAGTTTATAACCAGGGTCCACCAACCTGACAATTACACCCGGGATTAAAGAAGGGGTTATACCCAGGTCACCCTCTGTTCAATGGGCGACCCAGGTTTAATGTGAAAGTGCCAGAGACAGGTCCGAGAAGGGACAGACCTAGGATCAGGATCCTGGGTCCGACTACGCTTTGCGGTGTGAAAGGTATATAAGTCTACCTTGCACTTTGTTTTTAATAGAAGTTAACAGAATAATAATAATAATCGAATTACTACAAAAAATAAAATAAAGCATCGCTATGGGTCATTGATTTAATCTGGCAATGATTATTTCATGAAAAATACTTTTTCAATTTTGTCTAGTATCAGTATGACTGCCATTATTTATTACCTAATGACCATCATGTTTCTACGATCTGCATCACTGTAATAATCCTTCTTGCAGATGCCCTCCTGGACCAGGACATCAGCCAGACTGTACCGATGATGAGAAAGACACCATTGCCAGCAGCAGCTTCTGTGGACTTATCACCGACCAGAACGGTCCATTTAAAAACTGTCACAATGTCATAGATCCCTTGGTATATTTCACTAATTGTGCATATGACTTGTGTGAGCTGGACCTGGATCCTGGTGCCCTGTGTGACAGTCTGCAGTCCTATGCCCAGTCCTGTCAGTCTCATGGAGTTACAATAGATCCCTGGAGAAATGATACCTTCTGCCGTAAGTTGAACATAAAAACATAATGCTCATTAAGTTATAGACAGATAGGATGGAGAGATAATAGCAAGTATGTGCAACTAAATGATAAAATTGTAGTACCTGTATAAGCAAAAATGTAAGAGCAAGAAACAGTATGGAAACACTGTTGTAAGGACAACTCACACCCTTTGTAGCCATCAAGGCTGTAAAGTGATAAAAGATTTCCAATTTGCACATTGACCAAGCACTAGATGCACAGGCGTTTGTGTACATTGACATAGCACTGAATGCACTGACATTTGTGTACATTGACTAAGAATAAATAAATCTGCCACTTTGTAGTAACAAAGGCAATATGTCAATTTAGGTAAAACTTCAATGAATTCTGAGAGAACGTGAACTGCACACCAACATGCACTAATATCATTATCAAACTGTACACTGCAAAATGCAGTGTTCCTCACACTGTTTGCAAAATATACCTTCCCATTGTGACCCAAGTGGCAATGGGGCAGATGTATTAAGTCTGGTGAAGAGTTAAACTGGAGATAAAGTGGAAGGAGATAACGAACCAGCCAATCAGCTGTGTTTGAAATATGGCAGTTGGGAGTTGATTGGCTGGTGCGTTATCTCCTTCCACTTTATCTCCAGTTTAACTCTTTGCCAGACTTAATACATCTGCCCCAATATGCCTAAAGAAAAAAACATTTAATTATCTTAAAACACACATATATGATACTATAAAACTTTTATTTATAAATATTATACAGTAAAATAAGATGTACTATCATAATTCCATATTTTTTTAAGCAAGTGTTTATTAGCGGTCATCGGATAATTATCAACACTGCAGAATAAAGGGTACTTGTGTAATATCTGGGTGCCCGATTTTTTGATTGTATGCCTTAACTTAAGGCATACAATCAGATGCGACGAGACGCGATTTTTCTGGAAAATCGCATCGCATGCAACCAAATCGCATGAGGATGCGATGCGATGGACGCGATTTTCCATAGGATTCAATGTTAAATGGTCCTGTTCATTCCCCCACTATCCAAGTCGGTATGGAGTTGATTTTATATAGCGTGGCGAGCGCAGCGAGCCACTGAGC
This sequence comes from Crinia signifera, assembly GCF_055691185.1. Classification (NCBI taxonomy): domain Eukaryota; kingdom Metazoa; phylum Chordata; class Amphibia; order Anura; family Myobatrachidae; genus Crinia; species Crinia signifera. Next base: position 227,869,541 of record NC_139219.1, read on the forward strand.
CCGAAGCATGGCGAGGGGACGCGGATTACTTAAAATGTATTCCGTGGCCGCTCGCCAAGCTTCGGGCTCGGTGGCTCGCTGCGCTCGCCACGCTATAAAAAATCAACTCCATACCGACTTGGATAGTGGGGGAATGAACAGGACCATTTAACATTGAATCCTATGGGAAAATTGCGTTGATCGCATCGCATGCGATTTGATCGCATGCGATGCGATTTTTCCGACCCGATCATAAAGAACAAAAAAATTTCAATCAAAATCATTGGATAGAGAAGAAAACTTATTTTAAAAGGGGAAGTACAGGAGGAGTGAAGGGAAAGCTGACATGGCCATGGTACTGGGCATTTTTTCAACAACAACATTGCATTATGTATCCATTAATGATTTTTTCATCTTTCTGAAGTATGAAGGGAAAGTGGAGGGTGGTGTCAGTATAGTTTATAATGCACTATGAGGGTGATTCTGATTGCTCAGCAAGCCTTCTAACGTCACCCGCCCGGTGTGCGATTGTACACCTGCTGTGCTCCGAACATCCCCACCGCTTTGCAAATGGATGTTTGCATAAACATCTATTCGCAGGGTAGCGTATGGGGACAAAATAACGCTGACCATCAAATGAATTATCCCTTGTTCGCAAATCTAAGTCAGTCCGGACTGACCTAGACTTGTGGTGTCTGGGTCTGAGAACAGGATGGACGGCTGACGTACTGTGATATCAGCCACCCACCCCCGGAAAGCAGGTGACCGTCTGGGTTCACATGGGGACAACCAGCATTTTCCTGGTCACAACCACCATTTTTGTTGGTGCGCCCAGGAAACGCAGGGCGTTCACACCCCCTGCCAGCCTCCATCCTGCATCCCCGCCCTGCACATGTGCAAATGCTAATATGCACAGGCGCAGTGCAAAAACATCAAACCGTGGTGTGAACGCGACAGGGACCGAGTAATTCAGAATGACCCCCTATATTCATTGTGAGGAATAGCTTCCATTTTGGTTTTGAATAGAGATGGAGCCCCACTCCTTTTTGCCCAGCTCTAGTCAGACCGCCCCCCACTGGTGGGAGAGGGACTCCATCAGACTGGGATGCGCGTGCGTCTCACACGCACACGTGCAAGGATGGAGCATGCTCCATCTGTATGTTTCTTTTATTAAATTATTCATAGTTTTAAATAACACTTCCTTTACATTAAGAAATGCAACTTAGCATGTTAAGCATGTTTTGCTATTTACATATATTACAAAATATCTTTGTTACCTTGTTTACAGCCCTGAAGTGTCCATCAAACAGTCATTATGAGCAGTGTGGTACAGCCTGTCCTGCTACTTGTGTCAATCCAGGATCACCATCTAAATGTGAACCTCCTTGTACTGAGGGATGTGTCTGTGACCCGGGATACGTTCTCTATGACAAGAAATGTGTGCCAAGTCTCCACTGTGGATGTTGGGAAAATGATAAGCATTATCCTGTAGGATCTGAATTCTGGGCAGACAACACTTGCTCTACGAAATGCAGATGCCTCTCTCCAGGAAGCAGTTTAGTCTGCAGCAGTGATGTATGTCCCAGTAACCAGTACTGTTCCATTACAAATGGAGTACCTGTCTGTAATTACCTCACATATGGAGTTTGTAGGGTTCACAATGACCCTCACTATGAAACCTATGACAGAGAAACACATCATTTCATGGGACTGTGCACTTACACTCTGTCCAAATTATGCAGCAACTCTTCATCTCTGCCCTACTTTGATGTTGAAGCAAAGAATGAGCATCGGGGAAATCCATCGGTATCCTACGTGCAGAAAGTGATTGTTAAGGTCTATGGCTATAGAGTCGAAATTCAGAAAAATGAGAAGTCTCGTGTTTTGGTAAGATATTTTGGGGGGCAATATAATAAATGTGCTGTTATTTGTAGATTCCTTCTAATGTGTTATCTTACACCAGTTTTACTAATATAATTTGTTGTTGGTATTAATATCACCATGAACTATATCTTCACTGCCTTTGCAGGTTAATGACATGTGGTACACTCTTCCGGTAATCTTGAATGGTGGTGTAGTAAAAGTACAAGTGAGTGGGAGATATGTAGTACTACAGACTGATTTCCAGCTTAAAGTTTCCTATGACACTGACGATACAGTGGAAGTGAAGATACCCGTTACATATGCTCATTTGACGTGTGGAATGTGTGGGAACTTCAACAACCTCAGACAGGATGACTATATAATGCCAAATGGACAACTGGCCCAAAACTCTGATGAACTAGGGAACAGCTGGGTGGTGTACGATAAGGACGATATATCCTGTACAGAAAAACCAACTCAACCTCCTCTCACATCATGTCTTCCGGAAGATAAAGACTTGTATGAAAGTGACACATTCTGTGGTTTACTGACGAGCGATGGTATTTTCAAAGCATGCCATTCTGAAGTGGATCCGGAAAGCTTCTTTGATAGCTGCGTGTTTGATCTGTGCGCCTTGGATGGAAATATAACTGTTTTGTGTAGCATACTTGAAGCATATGCGGACGCCTGTCAACAGAAAGGAGTCACCATTCCAGACTGGAGAAATATTACATCTTGTGGTAGGTACTGTTCAGCAAAGATTCTAAGTATATTAAGTATAATATACATTTTTAAATGTGTAAATATATCACGTTGTACTTTGCAGGAGGTTACACATGTTCAAATAACAGCTACTACAATGATTGTATGACTGCCTGCCCAGCAACTTGCCTGGACCCTCATGCCCCAGAGAAATGCAGTTCTCCATGTGTGGAAGGATGTGAATGTGAGGAAGGTTATGTCCTCAGTGGTGGTACCTGCATTCTTGCTTCAGACTGTGGCTGTTGGTATAACGACAAGTATTATAATGTAAGTGACAACATATATCTCAATCTAATATTTCTCTATAATGTGATTATGGGTCTGTTAATAGAAATACTTCTCTGTTTTTAGGCACAAGATAAATTCATTGAGGAAAACTGTGACAGTAACTGCACATGCTTGGGTCACAACATTGTGTCCTGTACTGCAATGTCCTGTGCAGCTGAAGAAATATGCAAGGTTCAAGATGGACTGTTAGGCTGCCACCCACCAAGTACAGCAATCTGCCACATTTATGGAGACCCCCATTACAACACATTTGATGGCAAACTTCACCACTTCCAAGGAGCTTGCACCTACACTGTGACTGAGACATGTGCTAACACATCGCACAGCTTTAGCGTCACCACACGCAATGAACACAGAGGGAACCCAAGCTGGACCTCCATTAATTCTGTTGCCCTCACTGTGGATGAAGTTCACATCTATATAGCTAAGAACAACATAGTGCATGTAAGTGATATGGTTCAGTAATGTTTTATGTTAGTAGTAAAATGTTTGCTCTCTGTAGTAGTAACTTAAAATGACGACATTTGTGTGTATTACACTCTTCCATAATCATGGGAAAATTTTTAATGGGCTACAACAAAAGTGCAACCTAACATGTGAACTGGGGACATCACTGAGACACACAATCATGTCCTTAAGTTTTTATTGAATTCTGCTTCATTCTAATGTATTTTGAGTTCTCATGCTAATGGACCAATGACACCGATGTGGGGGGTGGACAGCTGACATCAACTTCCTCCCAAGAGCCCACGCATATCTAAGTGACTTGAGAGTCACTTTTATATGTGTGTGTGCCTTCACCATCATTCCATGGTCGCCAAACATCGAATGATGTGGGAAGATCTCCCAAGGCTGAGTATGGATGTTACTGTGTAACATCCATTCACAGGCCCTACGAGTGAATCACCCTTGTGAATGGGTGGTAGCTTTTGGGGGACTCGCAAGGCTGCAAATCCGAATAACCCCCTGTGTGTAAGTGACAGTAGTAATGTAAGCTCACTTTTAGCTGGAATTCTGTCATTGTAAATGAATCATTCATTTAAAAATTACTTACTTGGTCCATAGCATTTTACCTGATCTGGTAGGTATATGATGTTTGCCAATGTGTGATAATATACTCTATAGTGGAAATTACTAATCAGGCAGTGAGTTACTGATCAATAACATGTTACTGGCAAGAGAAGGTAGAGCATTGCTGAATCATGGTAGATTCAGCAAAGCTAAAGCCGTATAATGTTATAATATATAACATATAATAAGCCATATACAGTAATGTTATTATTTCATGTTTAGAGAGATAAATGAAGCAATAGAGTATATATTGGTTTAATTTCTAAATTGTGCCATGCCACCCTTAACCATATTTTCTGAGTTGGTCAGCGTTATTATGTAATATTATTATTATACATGTGGAGAGATAAAAATTATTGCCAACCTTTCTTTTTCAGGTTAACAATGTATTAGTAACTCTTCCTGTTAACGTGTCTGGCATAAGCATTACAAAGAGTGGCCAGTATGTTATAGTGGATACCAACTTTGGACTCCAGATTAAATTCAATGGGGATCATGAGCTATTTGTTAGAGTACAGGAGAACTACAAGGATAAATTATGTGGCTTGTGTGGCACCTACAATGATAATCCCCTTGATGACTTTATGACCCCTGATGGCACCATTGTAACTGACGTCAATGACTTTGGAAACAGCTGGCAAGTCCCTGATGATGGATGGCCGTGAGTATTTTTTATTATTACAATTATGCAAATAATGATTCATAGGTGGAAGCAGGTAAAGCACTACATTATATATATATATATATATATAAAACCAAACTTGTTCTCGGGTTTCTGTTGCCCCAAATGTAGGGGTGACTCGCCCAGGTGCCTTCCTGTGGTGGGGTGATAACCACTGTATATGCTCCTTGTGATCAGCGGCACTCAGGGACCAAATAACTCTCGTTACTAAGTGAACATTTTATTCAACGTTTCGGGGATCTCGCCCCCTTGGTCTGGATGGGAAACGTTGAATAAAATGCTCACTTGGTAACAAGAGTTATTTAGTCCCTGAGTGCCGCCGATCACAAGGAGCATATATATATATATATATATATATATATATATATATATATATATATATGTGTTTGTGTGTGTGGACCCCATGTAAAGAAATGTGAGTATATATTTACTTCGTGACCTTGTGTCTAATTAATATATATATATATTTTGTATTTCTAGATGTAACACTACGACACCCACACCACCATGCGATCCCTCCATAGAACAAGAGGCTGAGGCTGATTGTGCAATAATAAAGCTCCCTAACGGCCCATTTGCAGCATGCTACCCATATATTTCTCCTTACCAATACTTTGAGAGCTGTGTATATGATCAGTGTTCCACCGAAGGCAATGATGACTATCTCTGTAGTTCATTGGAGTCTTATGCAGCAGCATGCGAGGGGATTGGAGTGTCTCTGGGAGACTGGAGAAATCATACAATCTGTGGTAAGATCTGTCATTTAGTTATGTTATAACAGCTGTTTTTTTGGGGGGGGTGAAGGATCATATGGACGTTACCTAATACTATTTCCTTTCCTTTTTCATCAGCTATAAAATCTACAACTTCCAGCCCAACTACAATTAGGACAACCACAGAGCCAACCACAATTGGTAAGAGATTTCCTATTAAGCATTTGTTTTATGTTTGGCATGTAAAGGCCACCTTTTGAATATGCATCACAGCGAAATGATAATCATTTTTATCCTGATTTAAGAGTGATAACAGTCAATTTATGTGCTCGTACCCAACAATTACTAATAATGGAAGTAGCACAACATTGGCTGGATGCAGACTTGTCCACATTCTATAGCTCTAGACCGATCAATAGTGGTGGGTACACAAGCTGCTACTTGGCATCACTAAGGGACTTATTAGGATTCTGTAACATCTGTCTGTATGTCTTTTGCCAGTATTATTACTGTGACCATATGCAAATACAGCTACAAGCCGTTCCATTGTTTGCAAGTGGCTGACTGAATGTGTAATTACTGGGACTCCCACTTTCAGCATAATTAGATGTTCAAATACCACTTGGTGCATCTTTAGATGAAAACATTGACTGCACCATCAAAACCACACCACCTCTATGCTACAAGCAGATTATCTTCCAGATTAAAGCCCCAATGTGAATGATTATGTGTGTACAGTACTGATAGAGCCAGGCTCAACTTGACTAAGTTTCTGCACCTAGGCGTAGAAAATGCATCCTTTCATCTATTGTTCTCAGCTGCAATACAATAGAGAGAACAATACAGCAATGGGATTAACAGGGGATTAGTGTGACTGGTCTTTCTTCATTAATCGTATTAAAGGCCAATAAGAAAGAGGCTACATCTATAAATTGCAACAACTTAAGCTACATACCTGTGACAGTCACATAGAACTCTCATAAGACTGACAGTTTTCATCCAGCCATTTAGCCACCTCACTTCTGCCACGTTAGAGGCTCTTCATTGTATCTATCTCCAAACTTTGGTAAATCTTAGCTTGTGGGATAAATATACTAAGAGGGGCGTTCTATTGGGATGTTGCCCATAGCACTCAATCAGATTCTATCTATTATCTTCTAGAAGGTGCTAAATACATAAGAAGTAGAATCTGATTGGTTGTTATGGTCAACATCCCATCTTCAATAGAACTCCCATCTTAGTAAATGAATTATGTGTGTGTCAATAGCAGCTATGACTCTGGATGCATGCGCAATGCACCTTAGATGCATGCACGATAGAAATAAGTTACTGCAGCCGGCATAGGCATTGCATGCAATTCAGAATAATGCTGTGAGTGGTCTCGGTTTCTACTGATAGCGTACTTACTGTTTGCTCTGCTTTTGTGTAGTGTTAAACTCAGAGCTAGAAGGAAGGAGAGTTGCCAAGAATTGTTTTTGAATAGAATCCTATACAGCCAAAAGGATCAGATAATATTGTTGTGTGTAGTATATTAAAATAGAGGCTTGGATTTACTGCTCTTCCAAACCTTATTTGTTACAAAGAATTGAACATGAACACATGTAGAAACTAGAGCCCAACTCTCATTTATCGAACCTATACAGTAATTAGTAAAATTTCTGTCTCAACTATAGATATTTGTCACATGGATTGTAATTTTGATGCTGGTCTATGTAACTGGAAGCAATCACAATCTGATAGAATAGACTGGATACGCTGGAAAGGCCCAACACCATCTGATTTGACAGGACCTTCCTCTGACCACACATCAGGAGGTAAAATTCCATTATGAGCTTTTACTAATAATCCTAAATTACATGGTAATTTTTTTACTTCCATCCTCTACATCTCGAATTAACAATAAAATTAATATTCCAGATGGTTACTACCTCTACATTGATGGTCAATCGTCAAATGAAGGAGATAATGCAAGGTTGGAGAGTCCTGCAAATTGTTTCACTGGAACCCATTGCTTACGTTTCTGGTACCACATGTATGGAGATGCAAAGTACATGGAGCTGATAGTCTATGTATTAACAGAAGATGGATTGGAAATTGCTGACTCCCATAAGGGCAATGCTGAAGATGTGTGGCATTTAAAGGAGATCTTACTACCAGAGAGTAGCAGTAACATTATTCAGGTCAGTGATGTGATATTTTATTTATTTGTTATCTGACTTCGCTACCAAGCGATTTTCTTGTAAATAATGATTTATGCCAAATGCACATGGAATTCTCTTAGCAGTAAAATGTTTTATGAATAGCAACAATAACATCCAATTATCTTTCAGTTATTTCTGTTTGATATAAAAGACTTTCAATTACTAAAATCAGGAGAAACAATAAATATTTATCACTTAACCAAACAAAGGTTTGACTAGAATATTAGAGATGTTGGTATATTGTCTGTGTCTAGAATAGAGGTGCTGTTACAATATCTCTTAGGCTAGCAGAAGGCTGGAAATTCCTCTACATTTGTCATATAAATATGCAAAAATTATTCTGTGGCTGTGAGAAACCAAAACCAACAGACTTATTATTTATCAATGTTGTTTCTGTAATAGCCTGGATGTTACAGATCATTAATAAACAAGCTGGAAATTGACTGACTGATGTCATGGCCAACATGGTTTTCAATCAGTTATATTTTGTTCTTACAGATATTTATTGATGGTATCAGAGGTGAAACCTATCGCAGTGATGTTGCTATAGATGATATCTCTCTTACTCCTGGATTGTGTATTCGTAAGTTTTTCATCTGTATTTCAAATGTTTTTCTTTGGTCTAATTTAAGTGAATAGCTCTTTTTATACATCCAGATGCGGATTTAAAACTCATGGAGCCCTAAGCTAGCTAACTGTTTGACCCCATCCTCCCTCAAACAAGCCATAGCATTATATTTTTTTCTGCTGATTGCCGGTGGCATGTTTGGATTACCTTGGCATATGCACAGTTTACCGATAAATGCTTAGTTGCGTAGAATTTATCATTACATACAAATCTGAATCAGGCAGTAGGTCTTTTGGAAGTAGGCTTAATACCTGTGTCACATTTTCTTTGTCCAAACTTTTTTTTCTATCAAAGTTCATCAAAGGTAATTTTGTCAGGTCCGTGTGATGTCATGACATCATGTGGTAGTTACGCAATGCCCTCTTTATAGGGCCAGAGTTTCTTTTACAGTAGCATGTGGATTGTGTTTATTTAGACAGTTTTTAGAAATACTGTTCTTAAAAATCTAATGATGTGTTGACTGAGTTCTGTTGTTTATAGAAAAAACATCAACCACCACTACCACCACTACCACCACCACCAAAACTACTTCATTAGGTAATTACTGCAATTTCCTTTGTTAAATGTATTTACAGCATTTTCTTTTCAGTGTACATAATACTATAATTGAAAAGATCTAAATGAATACAATATATGCTTCTCTATGGTACCATAACATTCTGATTAATTTTCTTGGGTTTTTTAAATTTTCAATATGTTTTTGTCTGTCTAGACTGTAACTGGCAACATATTTACATAGTTACATAAGGTCGAATATAGACTTTAGTCCATCAAGTTCAACCTGATAAATAATAGATTGCTAAATAATTGATCTTCCTGCATGAGATTATTTATTTGATTATAAATTATGGTATTAAGTTGTTACTGTACAGTATATTGTCTATGCTTTATGTACTCAACCCTCCTTTTAACCATAAAAATTGGATTGTAACCCTGTATGTTATTCACTGCTAGAAATATATCCAGCCCCTTCAAATATGTTAATTGTGTCTGCCAGCACTACCTCCTCAGGCAGTGAGTTCCAAACTTTGACTGCCCGAACCGTAAAGAACCCCTCTCTTCAGATTTATCAAATTGCCTCTCCTAGAGTGTAAGGGGATGCCCGCTTGTCTTGTTCTTAGTCCTCAAGTTGAAAAGGGTGTCTGACAGCTCTGTATATTGTCTTATATCTGCTGCATAGTGTTTACAATTCTGAAAGTGTGCTGGGATCAGTAGCTTTAGGCGGGAGGAGGGTTAGGTTTCGGAACTAGTGGGGGATGTCTTAGGTTTAGTTAGCAGAGGTGGGCTTGCTAGAGTTTGGCACTTATGAGCGGTTATAGGATTAGGCTGGGGGCAGGGGTATTGATAGTTGGGTTTGAAAGTAGGGTCTGGCACTAGTAGGGAGGGTTAGGCTGCAGGGGGAAGGTTAATTTAGGCTGTATGTGAGGGTTAGGTTGGAGCCATAGGAGAAAGGTAAGTATACTTTACTGACTCTTGTCCAGACTCCCTTCCTCCAGATGCTGCCATCAGTATTCTGACTGCCGACATCCCCACAACTGGTCTGTTCCCAACATAGTACATGCATCCCACATAAAATAAGATATATATATTCATATATGACACATTTAATATATTCCAGATTCAATTCCCCAAAATCTTGCACTCATACAATTGTTAGTAATTAATATTTGAATAGTGTGTTTAGAAATTACAATTCTTTAACAACTATCACATTTGTAGGTACCTCAAGTACTTCTTTAGGATCTACAGATCATTCTACTATGGGAAGTTCCACTACTTCAGTTCCTACAAGTACCACTGGTTCAACTTCATCTGGTTCAACAACTATCATCCCTCCAGGATCATCATCTAGTTTAACAACGTCTACATATGAAACAACAACTACCGGTAGTTAGAACTTTATATTTTATAATACTGTAGGTCACCCAAATAAAAGAAAACACATTTGTAATGGCTGGAGTTAATCTTTATGTTGTAAAACAATACTTTTTATTTTCTGTATAGAAAACAATATACATAATATCAAAATGACATTTTAACATTAATTAAACAACTGGAAATATTGTTTACTGTCTCAACTATAGATATATTGCACATGGATTGTAATTTTGATGCTGTTCTATGTAACTGGAAGCAATTTGGATTGTGTTCATTTAGACAGTTTTTAGAAATACTGTTCTTAAAAATCTAATGAGATGTGTTGACTGAATTCTGTTGATTTTAGATAAACCATCAACCACCACTACCACCACCAAAACTTCCTCATTAGGTAATTACGGCAATTTCCTTTTTAATGTAATAACTGCATTTTCTTTTCACTGTACATAATACTGTCATTGGAAAAAACTAAATGAATATAAGATACCTTTCTCTATGGTACCATAACATTCTGATTAATTTTCTTGGGTTTTTTTAAATTTCAATTTGTTTTTGTTTGTCTAGTCTGTGACTGGCAACATAGTTACATAGTTACATAAGGTTGAATATAGACTTTTCTACATCGAGTTCAACCTGATCAATAAGAGTTTGCTAAAGAATTGATCTTCCCGAATTAGTTTATTTATTTGATTATAAATGATGGTATAGAGTTGTTATATTGTCCATGCTTTGTTCAATCATCCCTACTGTAAACAATAAAAATAGGTTTTTAACCCTGTATATTGTTCAGTGCTAGAAATTTATCCAGCCCCTCATAAATATGTTAATTATATCTGCCAGCAATACCTTCTCAGGCAGTGAGTTCCAAACTTTGACTGCCCGAACCTTAAAGAACCCCTTTCTTCAGATTTAGCAAATCGCCTCTCCTAGAGTATAAGGGGATGCCCACTTACTCTTGTTCTCAGTACTCAAGTTGAAAAGGGCGTCCGACAGCTACTTATATTGTCTTATATCTGCTGCATAGTGCTTAGAATTCTGAAAGTGTGCAGGGAGTGATAGCTTTAGGCCGGAGGAGGGTTATTCATAGACACTAGTGGGGGGAGGGTTTAGGTTTAGGCAGCAGGGATGGCTTGCTAGGGTTAGGCACTTATGATGGGGCATAGGATTAGGCTGGGGATAGGTGTTTGGTGGTAGGGTTTGGAATTAGGGGTTGGCACTAGTAGGGAGGGTTGAGATGCAGTGGTGAAAGTTAGTTTTAGGCTGTATGGAAGGGTTAGGTTGGAGGCATAGGAGAAAGCTAAGTATACTTAACTGACCCCTGTCCAGATTCCCTTCCTCCAGATGCTGCCATCAGTATTCTGACATCCGACATCACCACAACTGGTCTCTTTCCTACATAGTACACATATACAACATAATATAGGATATATATTCCTACATGACACATAAACTATATTCCACATTCAAATCCCCAAAACCTTACACTCATACAATTGTTACTAATTAATATTTGAATAATGTGTTTCTAAATTACAATTCTTGAACAACTATTCCACTTTTAGGTACCTCAAGTACTTCTTTAGGATCTACAGATCATTCTACTATGGGAAGTTCAACTACTTCAGTTCCTACAAGTACCACTGGTTCAACTTCACCTGGTTCAACAACTATCATCCCTCCAGGATCATCATCTAGTTTAACAACATCTACATATGAAACAACAACTACTGGTAGTTAGAACTTTATATTTTATAATACTGTAGGTCACCCAAATAAAAGAAAACACATTTGTATTGGCTGGAGTTAATCTTTATGTTGTAAAACAATACTTTTTATTTTCTGTATAGAAAACAATATACATAATATCAAAATGACATTTTAACATTAATTAAACAACTGGAAATATTGTTTTCTGTCTCAACTATAGATATATTGCACATGGATTGTAATTTTGATGCTGTTCTATGTAACTGGAAGCAATTTGTATTGTGTTGATTTAGACAGTTTTTAGAAAAACTGTTCTTAAAAATCTAATGATGTGTGTTGACTAAATTCTGTTGTTTTTAGATAAACCATCAACCACCACTACCACCACCAAAACCACTTCATTAGGTAATTACTGCAATTTCCTTTGTTAATGTAATTACAGCATTTTCTTTTCACTGTACATAATACTGTCATTGAAAAAAACTAAATGAATATAAGATACCTTTCTCTATGGTACCATAACATTCTGATTAATTTTCTTGGTTTTTTTTTTATTTAAATTTGTTTTTGTTTGTCTAGTCTGTGACTGGCAACATAGTTACATACTGTGGTTACATAAGGTTGAATATAGACTTTTGTACATCGAGTTCAACCTGATCAATAAGAGATTGCTAAAGAATTGATCTTCCCAAATGAGTTTATTTATTTGCTTATAAATGATGGTATAGAGTTGATATATTGTCCATGCTTTGTGAAATCATCCCTACTCTAAACCATAAAAATAGGTTTGTTACGCTGTATGTTGTTCAGTGCTAGTAATTTATCCAGCCCCTTCATAAATATGTTAATTATATCTGCCAGCAATACCTTCTCAGGCAGTGAGTTCCAAACTCTGACTGCCCGAACCGTAAAGAACTCCTTTCTTCAGATTTAGCAAATCACCTCTCCTAGAGTGTAAGGGGATGCCCACTTGTCTTGTTCTCAGTACTCAAGTTGAAAAGGGTGTCAGGCAGCTCATTATATTGTCTTATATCTGCTGTATAGTGCTTACAATTCTGAAAGTGTGCAGGGAGCAATAGCTTTAGGCCAGAGGAGGGTTATTCTTAGACACTAGTGGGGGGAGGGTTTAGGTTTAGGCAACAGGGGTGGGGTTTCTAGGGTTAGGCACTTATGAGCGGGCATAGGATTAGGCTGGGGACAGGGGTGTTTGTGGTAGGGGTTTGAAATCAGGGGTTGGCACATGTAGGGATGGTTAAGCTGTAGTGGTGAAAGTTAGTTTTAGGCTGTATGGGAGGGTTAGGTTGGAGGCATAGGAGAAAGCTGAGTATACTTAACTGGCACTTGTCCAGATTCCCTTCCTCCAGATGCTGCCATCAGTATTCTGACTTCCGACATCCCCACAACTGGTCTGTTTCCTACATAGTACATGCATCCCACATACTGTAACATAAGATATATATTCCTACATGACACATATAATATATTCCACATTTAAATCCCCAGAACCTTACACTCATACAATTGTTTGTAACTAATATTTGAATAGTGTGTTTATAAATTACAATTCTTGAACAACTATCCCACTTTTAGGTACCTCAAGTACTTCTTTAGGATCTACAGATCATATTACTATGGGAAGTTCTACTACTTCCGTTCCTACAAGTACCACTGGTTCAACTACACCTGGTTCAACAACTGGCATCCCTCCGAGATCATCAGCTAGTTTAACAACGTCTACATATGAAACAACAACTACTGGTAGTTAGAACTTTATATTTTATTATACTGTAGGTCACCCCAAAAAAAACACATTTGTATTGGTTGTAGTTAATCTTTATGTTGTAAAACAAGACTTTTTAATTTCTGTATAGAAAACACCATACATAGTATCAAAATTACATTTTAACATTAATCACACAACTGGAAATATTGTTTTCTGTCTCATTTATAGATATATTGCACATGGATTGTAATTTTGATGCTGTTCTATGTCACTGGAAGCAATTTGGATTGTGTTCATTTAGACAGTTTTTAGAAATACTGTTCTTAAAAATCTAATGATGTGTGTTGACTGAAGTCTGTTGTTTTTAGATAAACCATCAACCACCACTACCACCACCAAAACTTCCTCATTAGGTAATTACGGCAATTTCCTTTTTAATGTAATAACAGCATTTTCTTTTCACTGTACATAATACTGTCATTGGAAAAAACTAAATGAATATAAGATACCCTTCTCTATGGCAACATAACATTCTGATTAATTTTCTTGGGTTTTTTTTAAATTTCAATTTGTTTTTTTTTGTCTAGTCTGTGACTGGCAACATAGTTACATAGTTACATAAGGTTGAATATAGACTTTTGTACATCGAGTTCAACCTGATCAATAAGAGTTTGCTAAAGAATTGATCTTCCCGAATTAGTTTATTTATTTGATTATAAATGATGGTATAGAGTTGTTATATTGTCCATGCTTTGTTCAATCATCCCTACTGTAAACAATAAAAATAGGTTTTTAACCCTGTATATTGTTCAGTGCTAGAAATTTATCCAGCCCCTCATAAATATGTTAATTATATCTGCCAGCAATACCTTCTCAGGCAGTGAGTTCCAAACTTTGACTGCCCGAACCTTAAAGAACCCCTTTCTTCAGATTTAGCAAATCGCCTCTCCTAGAGTATAAGGGGATGCCCACTTACTCTTGTTCTCAGTACTCAAGTTGAAAAGGGTGTCCGACAGCTACTTATATTGTCTTATATCTGCTGCATAGTGCTTAGAATTCTGAAAGTGTGCAGGGAGTGATAGCTTTAGGCCGGAGGAGGGTTATTCATAGACACTAGTGGGGGGAGGGTTTAGGTTTAGGCAGCAGGGATGGCTTGCTAGGGTTAGGCACTTATGATGGGGCATAGGATTAGGCTGGGGATAGGTGTTTGGTGGTAGGGTTTGGAATTAGGGGTTGGCACTAGTATGGAGGGTTGAGATGCAGTGGTGAAAGTTAGTTTTAGGCTGTATGGAAGGGTTAGGTTGGAGGCATAGGAGAAAGCTAAGTATACTTAACTGACCCCTGTCCAGATTCCCTTCCTCCAGATGCTGCCATCAGTATTCTGACATCCGACATCACCACAACTGGTCTCTTTCCTACATAGTACACATATACAACATAATATAGGATATATATTCCTACATGACACATAAACTATATTCCACATTCAAATCCCCAAAACCTTACACTCATACAATTGTTACTAATTAATATTTGAATAATGTGTTTCTAAATTACATTTCTTGAACAACTATTCCACTTTTAGGTACCTCAAGTACTTCTTTAGGATCTACAGATCATTCTACTATGGGAAGTTCCACTACTTCAGTTCCTACAAGTACCACTGGTTCAACTTCACCTGGTTCAACAACTATCATCCCTCCAGGATCATCATCTAGTTTAACAACATCTACATATGAAACAACAACTACTGGTAGTTAGAACTTTATATTTTATAATACTGTAGGTCACCCAAATAAAAGAAAACACATTTGTATTGGCTGAAGTTAATCTTTATGTTGTAAAACAATACTTTTTATTTTCTGTATAGAAAACATTATACATAATATCAAAATGACATTTTAACATTAATTAAACAACTGGAAATATTGGTTTCTGTCTCAACTTTAGATATATTGCACATGGATTGTAATTTTGATGCTGTTCTATGTAACTGGAAGCAATTTGTATTGTGTTGATTTAGACAGTTTTTAGAAAAACTGTTCTTAAAAATCTAATGATGTGTATTGACTAAATTCTGTTGTTTTTAGATAAACCATCAACCACCACTACCACCACCAAAACTACTTCATTAGGTAATTACTGCAATTTCCTTTGTTAATGTAATTACAGCATTTTCTTTTCACTGTACATAATACTGTCATTGAAAAAAACGAAATGAATATAAGATACCCTTCTCTATGGTACCATAACATTCTGATTAATTTTCTTGTTTTTTTTTTATTTAAATTTTTTTTTGTTTGTCTAGTCTGTGACTGGCAACATAGTTACATACTGTGGTTACATAAGGTTGAATATAGACTTTTGTACATCAAGTTCAACCTGATCAATAAGAGATTGCTAAAGAATTGATCTTCCCGAATGAGTTTATTTATTTGGTTATAAATGATGGTATAGAGTTGATATATTGTCCATGCTTTGTGAAATCATCCCTACTCTAAACCATAAAAATAGGTTTGTTACGCTGTATGTTGTTCAGTGCTAGTAATTTATCCAGCCCCTTCATAAATATGTTAATTATATCTGCCAGCAATACCTTCTCAGGCAGTGAGTTCCAAACTCTGACTGCCCGAACCGTAAAGAACTCCTTTCTTCAGATTTAGCAAATCACCTCTCCTAGAGTGTAAGCGATGCCCACTTGTCTTGTTCTCAGTACTCAAGTTAAAAAGGGTGTCAGGCAGCTCATTATATTGTCTTATATCTGCTGCATAGTGCTTACAATTCTGAAAGTGTGCAGGGAGCAATAGCTTTAGGCCAGTTGAGGGTTATTCTTAGACACTAGTGGGGGGAGGGTTTAGGTTTAGGCAACAGGGGTGGGGTTTCTAGGGTTAGGCACTTATGAGCGGGCATAGGATTAGGCTGGGGACAGGGGTTTTCATGGTAGGGGTTTGAAATTAGGGGTTGACACTAGTAGGGATGGTTAAGCTCTAGTGGTGAAAGTTAGTTTTAGGCTGTATGGGAGGGTTAGGTTGGAGGCATAGGAGAAAGCTGAGTATACTTAACTGGCCCTTGTCCAGATTCCCTAATATATTCCACATTTAAATCCCCAGAACCTTACACTCATACAATTGTTACTAATTAATATTTGAATAGTGAGTTTATTAATTACAATTCTTGAACAACTATCCCACTTTTAGGTACCTCAAGTACTTCTTTAGGATCTACAGATCATTCTACTATGGGAAGTTCCACTACTTCAGTTCCTACAAGTACCACTGGTTCAACTACACCTGGTTCAACAACTATCATCCCTCCGAGATCATCAGCTAGTTTAACAACGTCTACATATGAAACAACAACTACTGGTAGTTAGAACTTTATATTTTATAATACTGTAGGTCACCCAAATAAAAGAAAACACATTTGTATTGGCTGGAGTTAATCTTTATGTTGTAAAACAATACTTTTTATTTTCTGTATAGAAAACAATATAAATAGTATCAAAATGACATTTTAACATTAATTAAACAACTGGAAATATTGTTTTCTGTCTCAACTATAGATATATGTCACATGGATTGTAATTTTGATGCTGGTCTATGTAACTGGAAGCAATCAAAAACTGATAGAATAGACTGGATACGCTGGAAAGGCCCAACACCATCTGATTTGACAGGACCTTCCTCTGACCACACATCAGGAGGTAAAATTCCATTATGAGCTTTTACTAATTATCCTAAATTACATGGTAATTTTTTTACTTCCAACATCCTCTACATCTCGAATTAACAATAAAATTAATATTCCAGATGGTTACTACCTCTACATTGATGGTAAATCGTCAAATGAAGGAGATAATGCAAGGTTGGAGAGTCCTGCAAATTGTTTCACTGGAAACCATTGCTTACGTTTCTGGTACCACATGTATGGAGATGCAAAGTACATGGAGCTGATAGTCTATGTATTAACAGAAGATGGATTGGAAATTGCTGACTCCCATAAGGGCAATGCTGAAGATGTGTGGCATTTAGCAGAGATCTTCCTGCCAGAGAGTAGCAGTAACATTATTCAGGTCAGTGATGTGATATTTTATTTATTTGTTATCTGACTTCTCTACCAAGCGATTTTCTTGTAAATAATGATTTATGCCAAATGCACATGGAATTCTCTTAGCAGTAAAATGTTTTATGAATAGCAACAATAACATCCAATTATCTTTCAGTTATTTCTGTTTGATATAAAAGACTTTCAATGACTGAAATCAGGAGAAACAATAAATATTTATCACTTAACCAAACAAAGGTTTGACTAGAATATAAGAGATGTTGGTATATTGTCTGTGTCTAGAATAGAGGTGCTGTTACAATATCTCTTAGGCTAGCAGAAGGCTGGAAATTCCTCTACATTTGTCATATAAATATGCAAAAATTATTCTGTGGCTGTGAGAAACCAAAACCAACAGACTTATTATTTATCAATGTTGTTTCTGTAATAGCCTGGATGTTACAGATCATTAATAAACAAGCTGGAAATTGACTGACTGATGTCATGGCCAACATGGTTTTCAATCAGTTATATTTTGTTCTTACAGATATTTATTGATGGTATCAGAGGTGAAACCTATCGCAGTGATGTTGCTATAGATGATATCTCTCTTACTCCTGGATTGTGTATTCGTAAGTTTTTCATCTGTATTTCAAATTTTTTTCTTTGGTCTAATTTAAGTGAATAGCTCTTTTTATACATCCAGATGCGGATTTAAAACTCATGGAGCCCTAAGCTAGCTAACTGTTTGACCCCATCCTCCCTCAAACAAGCCATAGCATTATATTTTTTTCTGCTGATTGCCGGTGGCATGTTTGGATTACCTTGGCATATGCACAGTTTACCGATAAATGCTTAGTTGCGTAGAATTTATCATTACATACAAATCTGAATCAGGCAGTAGGTCTTTTGGAAGTAGGCTTAATACCTGTGTCACATTTTCTTTGTCCAAACTTTTTTTTCTATCAAAGTTCATCAAAGGTAATTTTGTCAGGTCCGTGTGATGTCATGACATCATGTGGTAGTTACGCAATGCCCTCTTTATAGGGCCAGAGTTTCTTTTACAGTAGCATGTGGATTGTGTTTATTTAGACAGTTTTTAGAAATACTGTTCTTAAAAATCTAATGATGTGTTGACTGAGTTCTGTTGTTTATAGAAAAAACATCAACCACCACTACCACCACTACCACCACCACCACCAAAACTACTTCATTAGGTAATTACTGCAATTTCCTTTGTTAAATGTATTTACAGCATTTTCATTTCAGTGTACATAATACTATAATTGAAAAGATCTAAATGAATACAATATATGCTTCTCTATGGTACCATAACATTCTGATTAATTTTCTTGGGTTTTTTAAATTTTCAATAAGTTTTTGTCTGTCTAGACTGTAACTGGCAACATATTTACATAGTTACATAAGGTCGAATATAGACTTTAGTCCATCAAGTTCAACCAGATAAATAATAGATTGCTAAATAATTGATCTTCCTGAATGAGATTATTTATTTGATCATAAATTATGGTATTAAGTTGTTACTGTACAGTATATTGTCTATGCTTTATGTACTCCACCCTCCTTTAAACCATAACAATTGGATTGTAACCCTGTATGTTATTCACTGCTAGAAATATATCCAGCCCCTTCAAATATGTTAATTGTGTCTGCCAGCACTACCTCCTCAGGCAGTGAGTTCCAAACTTTGACTGCCCGAACCGTAAAGAATCCCGCTCTTCAGATTTATCAAATTGCCTCTCCTAGAGTGTAAGGGGATGCCCGCTTGTCTTGTTCTTAGTCCTCAAGTTGAAAAGGGTGTCTGACAGCTCCTTATATTGTCTTATATCTGCTGCATAGTGTTTACAATTCTGAAAGTGTGCTGGGATCAGTAGCTTTAGGCGGGAGGAGGGTTAGGTTTCGGAACTAGTGGGGGAGGTCTTAGGTTTAGTTAGCAGAGGTGGGCTTGCTAGAGTTTGGCACTTATGAGCGGTTATAGGATTAGGCTGGGGGCAGGGGTATTGATAGTTGGGTTTGAAAGTAGGGTCTGGCACTAGTAGGGAGGGTTAGGCTGCAGGGGGAAGGTTAATTTAGGCTGTATGTGAGGGTTAGGTTGGAGCCATAGGAGAAAGGTAAGTATACTTTACTGACTCTTGTCCAGACTCTCTTCCTCCAGATGCTGCCATCAGTATTCTGACTGCCGACATCCCCACAACTGGTCTGTTCCCAACATAGTACATGCATCCTACATAAAATAAGATATATATATATTCATATATGACACATTTAATATATTACAGATTAAATTCCCCAAAACCTTGCACTCATACAATTGTTAGTAATTAATATTTGAATAGTGTGTTTAGAAATTACAATTCTTTAACAACTATCACATTTGTAGGTACCTCAAGTCCTTCTTTAGGATCTACAGATCATTCTACTATGGGAAGTTCTACTACTTCAGTTCCTACACTTACTACTGGTTCAACTACACCTGGTTCAACAACTATCATCCCTCCAGGATCATCATCTAGTTTAACAACGTCTACATATGAAACAACAACTACCGGTAGTTAGAACTTTATATTTTATTATACTGTAGGTCACCCAAATAAAAGCAAACACATTTGTATTGGTTGGAGTTAATCTTTATTTTGTAAAACAATACTTTTTATTTTATGTATATTAAACAACATACATAGTATCAAAATTACATTTTAACATTAATATCACAACTGGAAATATTGTTTTCTGTCTCAACTATAGATATATTGCACATGGATTGTAATTTTGATGCTGTTCTATGTAACTGGAAGCAATTTGTATTGTGTTCATTTACACAGTTTTTAGAAATACTGTTCCTAAAAATCTGATGATGTGTGTTGACTGAGTTCTGTTGTTTTTAGATAAACCATCAACCACCACTACCACCACCAAAACTACTTCATTAGGTAATTACTGCAATTTCCTTTGTTAATGTAATTACAGCATTTTCTTTTCACTGTACATAATACTGTCATAGAAAAAAACGAAATGAATATAAGATACCCTTTTCTATGGTAACATAACATTCTGATTAATTTTCTTGGGTTTTTTTAAATTTGTTTTTGTTTGTCTAGTCTGTGACTGGCAACATAGTTACAAACTGTGGTAACATAAGGTTGAATATAGACTTTTGTACATCAAGTTCAACCTGATCAATAAGAGATTGCTAAAGAATTGATCTTCCCGAATGAGTTTATTTATTTGATTATAAATGATGGTATAGAGTTGTTATATTGTCCATGCTTTGTGAAATCATCCCTACTCTAAACCATAAAAATAGGTTTGTTACGCTGTATGTTGTTCAGTGCTAGTAATTTATCCAGCCCCTTCATAAATATGTTAATTATATCTGCCAGCAATATCTTCTCAGGCAGTGAGTTCCAAACTCTGACTGCCCGAACCGTAAAGAACTCCTTTCTTCAGATTTAGCCAATCACCTCTCCTAGAGTGTAAGGGGATGCCCACTTGTCTTGTTCTCAGTACTCAAGTTGAAAAGGGTATCAGGCAGCTTATTATATTGTCTTATATCTGCTGTATAGTGCTTACAATTCTGAAAGTGTGCAGGGAGCAATAGCTTTAGGCCAGAGGAGGGTTATTCTTAGACACTAGTGGGGGGAGGGTTTAGGTTTAGGCAGCAGGGGTGGGGTTTCTAGGGTTAGTCACTTATGAGCGGGCATAGAATTAGGCTGGGGACAGGAGTTTTCGTGGTAGGGGTTTGAAATTAGGGGTTGGCACTAGTAGGGATGGTTAAGCTGCAGTGGTGAAAGTTAGTTTTAGGCTGTATGGAAGGGTTAGGTTGGAGGCATAGGAGAAAGCTGAGTATACTTAACTGGCCCTTGTCCAGATTCCCTTCCTCCAGATGCTGCCATCAGTATTCTGACTTCCGACATCCCCACAACTGGTCTGTTTCCTACATAGTACATGCATCCCACATACTGTAACATAAGATATATATTCCTACATGACACATATAATATATTACACATTTAAATCCCCAGAACCTTACACTCATACAATTGTTAGTAATTAATATTTGAATAATGTGTTTCTAAATTACAATTCTTGAACAACTATTCCACTTTTAGGTACCTCAAGTACTTCTTTAGGATCTACAGATCATTCTACTAGTGAAAGTTCAACTACTTCAGTTCCTACTAGTACCACTGGTTCAACTTCACCTGGTTCAACAACTATCATCCCTCCAGGATCATCATCTAGTTTAACAACATCTACATATGAAACAACAACTACTGGTAGTTAGAACTTTATATTTTATAATACTGTAGGTCACCCAAATAAAAGAAAACACATTTGTAATGGCTGGAGTTAATCTTTATGTTGTAAAACAATACTTTTTATTTTCTGTATAGAAAACAATATACATAATATCAAAATGACATTTTAACATTAATTAAACAACTGGAAATATTGTTTTCTGTCTCAACTATAGATATATTGCACATGGATTGTAATTTTGATGCTGTTCTATGTAACTGGAAGCAATTTGGATTGTGTTCATTTAGACAGTTTTTAGAAATACTGTTCTTAAAAATCTAATGAGATGTGTTGACTGAATTCTGTTGTTTTTAGATAAACCATCAACCACCACTACCACCACCAAAACTTCCTCATTAGGTAATTACGGCAATTTCCTTTTTAATGTAATAACAGCATTTTCTTTTCACTGTACATAATACTGTCATTGGAAAAAACTAAATGAATATAAGATACCCTTCTCTATGGTAACATAACATTCTGATTAATTTTCTTGGGTTTTTTTAAATTTCAATTTGTTTTTGTTTGTCTAGTCTGTGACCGGCAACATAGTTACATAGTTACATAAGGTTGAATATAGACTTTTGTACATCAAGTTCAACCTGATCAATAAGAGTTTGCTAAAGAATTGATCTTCCCGAATTAGTTTATTTATTTGATTATAAATGATGGTATAGAGTTGTTATATTGTCCATGCTTTGTTCAATCATCCCTACTGTAAATAATAAAAATAGGTTTTTAACCCTGTATATTGTTCAGTGCTAGAAATTTATCCAGCCCCTTCATAAATATGTTAATTATATCTGCCAGCAATACCTTCTCAGGCAGTGAGTTCCAAACTTTGACTGCCCGAACCTTAAAGAACCCCTTTCTTCAGATGTAGCAAATCGCCTCTCCAAGAGTATAAGGGGTTGCCCACTTACTCTTGTTCTCAGTACTCAAGTTGAAAAGGGTGTCCGACAGCTACTTATATTGTCTTATATCTGCTGCATAGTGCTTACAATTCTGAAAGTGTGCAGGGAGTGATAGCTTTAGGCCGGAGGAGGGTTATTCATAGACACTAGTGGGGGGAGGGTTTAGGTTTAGGCAGCAGGGATGGCTAGCTAGGGTTAGGCACTTATGATGGGGCATAGGATTAGGCTGGGGATAGGTGTTTGGTGGTAGGGTTTGGAATTAGGGGTTGGGACTAGTAGGGAGGGTTGAGATGCAGTGATGAAAGTTAGTTTTAGGCTGTATGGAAGGGTTAGGTTGGAGGCATAGGAGAAAGCTAAGTATACTTAACTGACCCCTGTCCAAATTCCCTTCCTCCAGATGCTGCAATCAGTATTCTGACATCCGACATCACCACAACTGGTCTCTTTCCTACATAGTACACATATACAACATAATATAGGATATATATTCCTACATGACACATAAACTATATTCCACATTCAAATCCCCAAAACCTTACACTTATACAATTGTTACTAATTAATATTTGAATAATGTGTTTCTAAATTACATTTCTTGAACAACTATCCCACTTTTAGGTACCTCAAGTACTTCTTTAGGATCTACAGATCATTCTACTATGGGAAGTTCAACTACTTCAGTTCCTACAAGTACCACTGGTTCAACTTCACCTGGTTCAACAACTATCATCCCTCCAGGATCATCATCTAGTTTAACAACATCTACATATGAAACAACACCTACTGGTAGTTAGAACTTTATATTTTATAATACTGTAGGTCACCCAAATAAAAGAAAACACATTTGTATTGGCTGGAGTTAATCTTTATGTTGTAAAACAATACTTTTTATTTTCTGTATAGAAAACATTATACATAATATCAAAATGACATTTTAACATTAATTAAACAACTGGAAATATTGGTTTCTGTCTCAACTATAGATATATTGCACATGGATTGTAATTTTGATGCTGTTCTATGTAACTGGAAGCAATTTGTATTGTGTTGATTTAGACAGTTTTTAGAAAAACTGTTCTTAAAAATCTAATGATGTGTTGACTAAATTCTGTTGTTTTTAGATAAACCATCAACCACTACTACCACCACCAAAACTACTTCATTAGGTAATTACTGCAATTTCCTTTGTTAATGTAATTACAGCATTTTCTTTTCACTGTACATAATACTGTCATTGAAAAAAACGAAATGAATATAAGATACCTTTCTCTATGGTACCATAACATTCTGATTAATTTTCTTGGTTTTTTTTTAATTCAAATTTGTTTTTGTTTGTCTAGTCTGTGACTGGCAACATAGTTACATACTGTGGTTACATAAGGTTGAATATAGACTTTTGTACATCAAGTTCAACCTGATCAATAAGAGATTGCTAAAGAATTGATCTTCCCGAATGAGTTTATTTATTTGATTATAAATGATGGTATAGAGTTGTTATATTGTCCATGCTTTGTGAAATCATCCCTACTCTAAACCATAAAAATAGGTTTGTTACGCTGTATGTTGTTCAGTGCTAGTAATTTATCCAGCCCCTTCATAAATATGTTAATTATATCTGCCAGCAATATCTTCTCAGGCAGTGAGTTCCAAACTCTGACTGCCCGAACCGTAAAGAACTCCTTTCTTCAGATTTAGCCAATCACCTCTCCTAGAGTGTAAGGGGATGCCCACTTGTCTTGTTCTCAGTACTCAAGTTGAAAAGGGTGTCAGGCAGCTTATTATATTGTCTTATATCTGCTGTATAGTGCTTACAATTCTGAAAGTGTGCAGGGAGCAATAGCTTTAGGCCAGAGGAGGGTTATTCTTAGACACTAGTGGGGGGAGGGTTTAGGTTTAGGCAGCAGGGATGGCTAGCTAGGGTTAGGCACTTATGATGGGGCATAGGATTAGGCTGGGGATAGGTGTTTGGTGGTAGGGTTTGGAATTAGGGGTTGGGACTAGTAGGGAGGGTTGAGATGCAGTGATGAAAGTTAGTTTTAGGCTGTATGGAAGGGTTAGGTTGGAGGCATAGGAGAAAGCTAAGTATACTTAACTGACCCCTGTCCAGATTCCCTTCCTCCAGATGCTGCCATCAGTATTCTGACATCCGACATCACCACAACTGGTCTCTTTTCCTACATAGTACACATATACAACATAATATAGGATATATATTCCTACATGACACATAAACTATATTCCACATTCAAATCCCCAAAACCTTACACTCATACAATTGTTACTAATTAATATTTGAATAATGTGTTTCTAAATTACATTTCTTGAACAACTATCCCACTTTTAGGTACCTCAAGTACTTCTTTAGGATCTACAGATCATTCTACTAGTGGAAGTTCAACTACTTCAGTTCCTACAAGTACCACTGGTTCAACTTCACTTGGTTCAACAACTATCACCCCTCCAGGATCATCATCTAGTTTAACAACATCTACATATGAAACAACAACTACTGGTAGTTAGAACTTTATATTTTATAATACTGTAGGTCACCCAAATAAAAGAAAACACATTTGTAATGGCTGGAGTTAATCTTTATGTTGTAAAACAATACTTTTTATTTTCTGTATAGAAAACAATATACATAATATCAAAATGACATTTTAACATTAATTAAACAACTGGAAATATTGTTTTCTGTCTCAACTATAGATATATTGCACATGGATTGTAATTTTGATGCTGTTCTATGTAACTGGAAGCAATTTGGATTGTGTTCATTTAGACAGTTTTTAGAAATACTGTTCTTAAAAATCTAATGAGATGTGTTGACTGAATTCTGTTGTTTTTAGATAAACCATCAACCACCACTACCACCACCAAAACTTCCTCATTAGGTAATTACGGCAATTTCCTTTTTAATGTAATAACAGCATTATCTTTTCACTGTACATAATACTGTCATTGGAAAAAACTAAATGAATATAAGATACCCTTCTCTATGGTAACATAACATTCTGATTAATTTTCTTGTTTTTTTTTTTTATTTCAATTTGTTTTTGTTTGTCTAGTCTGTGACCGGCAACATAGTTACATAGTTACATAAGGTTGAATATAGACTTTTGTACATCGAGTTCAACCTGATCAATAAGAGTTTGCTAAAGAATTGATCTTTCCGAATTAGTTTATTTATTTGATTATAAATGATGGTATAGAGTTGTTATATTGTCCATGCTTTGTTCAATCATCCCTACTGTAAACAATAAAAATAGGTTTTTAACCCTGTATATTGTTCAGTGCTAGAAATTTATCCAGCCCCTTCATAAATATGTTAATTATATCTGCCAGCAATACCTTCTCAGGCAGTGAGTTCCAAACTTTGACTGCCCGAACCTTAAAGAACCCCTTTCTTCAGATGTAGCAAATTGCCTCTCCAAGAGTATAAGGGGATGCCCACTTACTCTTGTTCTCAGTACTCAAGTTGAAAAGGGTGTCCGACAGCTACTTATATTGTCTTATATCTGCTGCATAGTGCTTACAATTCTGAAAGTGTGCAGGGAGTGATAGCTTTAGGCCGGAGGAGGGTTATTCATAGACACTAGTGGGGGAGGGGGGTTAGGTTTAGGCAGCAGGGATGGCTAGCTAGGGTTAGGCACTTATGATGGGGCATAGGATTAGGCTGGGGATAGGTGTTTGGTGGTAGGGTTTGGAATTAGGGGTTGGGACTAGTAGGGAGGGTTGAGATGCAGTGATGAAAGTTAGTTTTAGGCTGTATGGAAGGGTTAGGTTGGAGGCATAGGAGAAAGCTAAGTATACTTAACTGACCCCTGTCCAGATTCCCTTCCTCCAGATGCTGCCATCAGTATTCTGACATCCGACATCACCACAACTGGTCTCTTTCCTACATAGTACACATATACAACATAATATATGATATATATTCCTACATGACACATAAACTATATTCCACATTCAAATCCCCAAAACCTTACACTCATACAATTGTTACTAATTAATATTTGAATAATGTGTTTCTAAATTACAATTCTTGAACAACTATCCCACTTTTAGGTACCTCAAGTACTTCTTTAGGATCTACAGATCATTCTACTATGGGAAGTTCAACTACTTCAGTTCCTACAAGTACCACTGGTTCAACTTCACCTGGTTCAACAACTATCATCCCTCCAGGATCATCATCTAGTTTAACAACATCTACATATGAAACAACAACTACTGGTAGTTAGAACTTTATATTTTATAATACTGTAGGTCACCCAAATAAAAGAAAACACATTTGTATTGGCTGGAGTTAATCTTTATGTTGTAAAACAATACTTTTTATTTTCTGTATAGAAAACATTATACATAATATCAAAATGACATTTTAACATTAATTAAACAACTGGAAATATTGGTTTTGTCTCAACTATAGATATATTGCACATGGATTGTAATTTTGATGCGGTTCTATGTAACTGGAAGCAATTTGTATTGTGTTGATTTAGACAGTTTTTAAAAAAACTGTTCTTAAAAATCTAATGATGTGTTGACTAAATTCTGTTGTTTTTAGATAAACCATCAACCACTACTACCACCACCAAAACTACTTCATTAGGTAATTACTGCAATTTCCTTTGTTAATGTAATTACAGCATTTTCTTTTCACTGTACATAATACTGTCATTGAAAAAAACGAAATGAATATAAGATACCTTTCTCTATGGTACCATAACATTCTGATTAATTTTCTTGGGGTTTTTTTTATTTAAATTTGTTTTTGTTTTTCTAGTCTGTGACTGGCAACATAGTTACATACTGTGGTTACATAAGGTTGAATATAGACTTTTGTACATCAAGTTCAACCTGATCAATAAGAGATTGCTAAAGAATTGATCTTCCCGAATGAGTTTATTTATTTGATTATAAATGATGGTATAGAGTTGTTATATTGTCCATGCTTTGTGAAATCATCCCTACTCTAAACCATAAAAATAGGTTTGTTACGCTGTATGTTGTTCAGTGCTAGTAATTTATCCAGCCCCTTCATAAATATGTTAATTATATCTGCCAGCAATATCTTCTCAGGCAGTGAGTTCCAAACTCTGACTGCCCGAACCGTAAAGAACTCCTTTCTTCAGATTTAGCCAATCACCTCTCCTAGAGTGTAAGGGGATGCCCACTTGTCTTGTTCTCAGTACTCAAGTTGAAAAGGGTGTCAGGCAGCTTATTATATTGTCTTATATCTGCTGTATAGTGCTTACAATTCTGAAAGTGTGCAGGGAGCAATAGCTTTAGGCCAGAGGAGGGTTATTCTTAGACACTAGTGGGGGGAGGGTTTAGGTTTAGGCAGCAGGGATGGCTAGCTAGGGTTAGGCACTTATGATGGGGCATAGGATTAGGCTGGGGATAGGTGTTTGGTGGTAGGGTTTAGAATTAGGGGTTGGGACTAGTAGGGAGGGTTGAGATGCAGTGATGAAAGTTAGTTTTAGGCTGTATGGAAGGGTTAGGTTGGAGGCATAGGAGAAAGCTAAGTATACTTAACTGACCCCTGTCCAGATTCCCTTCCTCCAGATGCTGCAATCAGTATTCTGACATCCGACATCACCACAACTGGTCTCTTTCCTACATAGTACACATATACAACATAATATAGGATATATATTCCTACATGACACATAAACTATATTCCACATTCAAATCCCCAAAACCTTACACTCATACAATTGTTACTAATTAATATTTGAATAATGTGTTTCTAAATTACAATTCTTGAACAACTATCCCACTTTTAGGTACCTCAAGTACTTCTTTAGGATCTACAGATCATTCTACTATGGGAAGTTCAACTACTTCACTTCCTACAAGTACCACTGGTTCAACTTCACCTGGTTCAACAACTATCATCCCTCCAGGATCATCATCTAGTTTAACAACATCTACATATGAAACAACAACTACTGGTAGTTAGAACTTTATATTTTATAATACTGTAGGTCACCCAAATAAAAGAAAACACATTTGTATTGGCTGGAGTTAATCTTTATGTTGTAAAACAATACTTTTTATTTTCTGTATAGAAAACATTATACATAATATCAAAATGACATTTTAACATTAATTAAACAACTGGAAATATTGGTTTCTGTCTCAACTATAGATATATTGCACATGGATTGTAATTTTGATGCTGTTCTATGTAACTGGAAGCAATTTGTATTGTGTTGATTTAGACAGTTTTTAGAAAAACTGTTCTTAAAAATTTAATGATGTGTTGACTAAATTCTGTTGTTTTTAGATAAACCATCAACCACTACTACCACCACCAAAACTACTTCATTAGGTAATTACTGCAATTTCCTTTGTTAATGTAATTACAGCATTTTCTTTTCACTGTACATAATACTGTCATTGAAAAAAACGAAATGAATATAAGATACCTTTCTCTATGGTACCATAACATTCTGATTAATTTTCTTGGGGTTTTTTTTTATTTAAATTTGTTTTTGTTTGTCTAGTCTGTGACTGGCAACATAGTTACATACTGTGGTTACATAAGGTTGAATATAGACTTTTGTACATCAAGTTCAACCTGATCAATAAGAGATTGCTAAAGAATTGATCTTCCCGAATGAGTTTATTTATTTGATTATAAATGATGGTATAGAGTTGTTATATTGTCCATGCTTTGTGAAATCATCCCTACTCTAAACCATAAAAATAGGTTTGTTACGCTGTATGTTGTTCAGTGCTAGTAATTTATCCAGCCCCTTCATAAATATGTTAATTATATCTGCCAGCAATATCTTCTCAGGCAGTGAGTTCCAAACTCTGACTGCCCGAACCGTAAAGAACTCCTTTCTTCAGATTTAGCCAATCACCTCTCCTAGAGTGTAAGGGGATGCCCACTTGTCTTGTTCTCAGTACTCAAGTTGAAAAGGGTGTCAGGCAGCTTATTATATTGTCTTATATCTGCTGTATAGTGCTTACAATTCTGAAAGTGTGCAGGGAGCAATAGCTTTAGGCCAGAGGAGGGTTATTCTTAGACACTAGTGGGGGGAGGGTTTAGGTTTAGGCAGCAGGGATGGCTAGCTAGGGTTAGGCACTTATGATGGGGCATAGGATTAGGCTGGGGATAGGTGTTTGGTGGTAGGGTTTGGAATTAGGGGTTGGGACTAGTAGGGAGGGTTGAGATGCAGTGATGAAAGTTAGTTTTAGGCTGTATGGAAGGGTTAGGTTGGAGGCATAGGAGAAAGCTAAGTATACTTAACTGACCCCTGTCCAGATTCCCTTCCTCCAGATGCTGCCATCAGTATTCTGACATCCGACATCACCACAACTGGTCTCTTTCCTACATAGTACACATATACAACATAATATAGGATATATATTCCTACATGACACATAAACTATATTCCACATTCAAATCCCCAAAACCTTACACTCATACAATTGTTACTAATTAATATTTGAATAATGTGTTTCTAAATTACATTTCTTGAACAACTATCCCACTTTTAGGTACCTCAAGTACTTCTTTAGGATCTACAGATCATTCTACTAGTGGAAGTTCAACTACTTCAGTTCCTACAAGTACCACTGGTTCAACTTCACCTGGTTCAACAACTATCACCCCTCCAGGATCATCATCTAGTTTAACAACATCTACATATGAAACAACAACTACTGGTAGTTAGAACTTTATATTTTATAATACTGTAGGTCACCCAAATAAAAGAAAACACATTTGTAATGGCTGGAGTTAATCTTTATGTTGTAAAACAATACTTTTTATTTTCTGTATAGAAAACAATATACATAATATCAAAATGACATTTTAACATTAATTAAACAACTGGAAATATTGTTTTCTGTCTCAGCTATAGATATATTGCACATGGATTGTAATTTTGATGCTGTTCTATGTAACTGGAAGCAATTTGGATTGTGTTCATTTAGACAGTTTTTAGAAATACTGTTCTTAAAAATCTAATGAGATGTGTTGACTGAATTCTGTTGTTTTTAGATAAACCATCAACCACCACTACCACCATCAAAACTTCCTCATTAGGTAATTACGGCAATTTCCTTTTTAATGTAATAACAGCATTTTCTTTTCACTGTACATAATACTGTCATTGGAAAAAACTAAATGAATATAAGATACCCTTCTCTATGGTAACATAACATTCTGATTAATTTTCTTGGTTTTTTTTAAATTTCAATTTGTTTTTGTTTGTCTAGTCTGTGACCGGCAACATAGTTACATAGTTACATAAGGTTGAATATAGACTTTTGTACATCGAGTTCAACCTGATCAATAAGAGTTTGCTAAAGAATTGATCTTCCCGAATTAGTTTATTTATTTGATTATAAATGATGGTATAGAGTTGTTATATTGTCCATGCTTTGTTCAATCATCCCTACTGTAAACAATAAAAATAGGTTTTTAACCCTGTATATTGTTCAGTGCTAGAAATTTATCCAGCCCCTTCATAAATATGTTAATTATATCTGCCAGCAATACCTTCTCAGGCAGTGAGTTCCAAACTTTGACTGCCCGAACCTTAAAGAACCCCTTTCTTCAGATGTAGCAAATCGCCTCTCCAAGAGTATAAGGGGATGCCCACTTACTCTTGTTCTCAGTACTCAAGTTGAAAAGGGTGTCCGACAGCTACTTATATTGTCTTATATCTGCTGCATAGTGCTTACAATTCTGAAAGTGTGCAGGGAGTGATAGCTTTAGGCCGGAGGAGGGTTATTCATAGACACTAGTGGGGGGAGGGTTTAGGTTTAGGCAGCAGGGATGGCTAGCTAGGGTTAGGCACTTATGATGGGGCATAGGATTAGGCTGGGGATAGGTGTTTGGTGGTAGGGTTTGGAATTAGGGGTTGGGACTAGTAGGGAGGGTTGAGATGCAGTGATGAAAGTTAGTTTTAGGCTGTATGGAAGGGTTAGGTTGGAGGCATAGGAGAAAGCTAAGTATACTTAACTGACCCCTGTCCAGATTCCCTTCCTCCAGATGCTGCCATCAGTATTCTGACATCCGACATCACCACAACTGGTCTCTTTCCTACATAGTACACATATACAACATAATATAGGATATATATTCCTACATGACACATAAACTATATTCCACATTCAAATCCCCAAAACCTTACACTCATACAATTGTTACTAATTAATATTTGAATAATGTGTTTCTAAATTACAATTCTTGAACAACTATCCCACTTTTAGGTACCTCAAGTACTTCTTTAGGATCTACAGATCATTCTACTATGGGAAGTTCAACTACTTCAGTTCCTACAAGTACCACTGGTTCAACTTCACCTGGTTCAACAACTATCATCCCTCCAGGATCATCATCTAGTTTAACAACATCTACATATGAAACAACAACTACTGGTAGTTAGAACTTTATATTTTATAATACTGTAGGTCACCCAAATAAAAGAAAACACATTTGTATTGGCTGGAGTTAATCTTTATGTTGTAAAACAATACTCTTTATTTTCTGTATAGAAAACATTATACATAATATCAAAATGACATTTTAACATTAATTAAACAACTGGAAATATTGGTTTCTGTCTCAACTATAGATATATTGCACATGGATTGTAATTTTGATGCTGTTCTATGTAACTGGAAGCAATTTGTATTGTGTTGATTTAGACAGTTTTTAGAAAAACTGTTCTTAAAAATCTAATGATGTGTTGACTAAATTATGTTGTTTTTAGATAAACCATC
Source organism: Crinia signifera (assembly GCF_055691185.1). Taxonomy (NCBI): domain Eukaryota; kingdom Metazoa; phylum Chordata; class Amphibia; order Anura; family Myobatrachidae; genus Crinia; species Crinia signifera. Next base: position 227,902,067 of record NC_139219.1, read on the forward strand.
AACCACCACTACCACCACCAAAACTACTTCATTAGGTAATTACTGCAATTTCCTTTGTTAATGTAATTACAGCATTTTCTTTTCACTGTACATAATACTGTCATTGAAAAAAGAAATGAATATAAGATACCTTTCTCTATGGTACCATAACATTCTGATTAATTTTCTTGGTTTTTTTTTATTTAAATTTGTTTTTGTTTGTCTAGTCTGTGACTGGCAACATAGTTACATACTGTGGTTACATAAGGTTGAATATAGACTTTTGTACATCAAGTTCAACCTGATCAATAAGAGATTGCTAAAGAATTGATCTTTCCGAATGAGTTTATTTATTTGATTATAAATGATTGTATAGAGTTGTTATATTGTCCATGTGAAATCATCCCTACTCTAAACCATAAAAATAGGTTTGTTACGCTGTATGTTGTTCAGTGCTAGTATTTTATCCAGCCCCTTCATAAATATGTTAATTATATCTGCCAGCAATACCTTCTCAGGCAGTGAGTTCCAAACTCTGACTGCCCGAACCGTAAAGAACTCCTTTCTTCAGATTTAGCCAATCACCTCTCCTAGAGTGTAAGCGATGCCCACTTGTCTTGTTCTCAGTACTCAAGTTAAAAAGGGTGTCAGGCAGCTCATTATATTGTCTTATATCTGCTGCATAGTGCTTACAATTCTGAAAGTGTGCAGGGAGCAATAGCTTTAGGCCAGAGGAGGGTTATTCTTAGACACTAGTGGGGGGAGGGTTTAGGTTTAGGCAGCAGGGGTGGGGTTTCTAGGGTTAGGCACTTATGAGCGGGCATAGGATTAGGCTGGGGACAGGGGTTTTCGTGGTAGGGGTTTGAAATTAGGGGTTGACACTAGTAGGGATGGTTAAGCTGCAGTGGTGAAAGTTAGTTTTAGGCTGTATGGGAGGGTTAGGTTGGAGGCATAGGAGAAAGCTGAGTATACTTAACTGGCCCTTGTCCAGATTCCCTTCCTCCAGATGCTGCCATCAGTATTCTGACTTCCGACATCCCCACAACTGGTCTGTTTCCTACATAGTACATGCATCCCACATACTGTAACATAAGATATATATTCCTACATGACACATATAATATATTCCACATTTAAATCCCCAGAACCTTACACTCATACAATTGTTACTAATTAATATTTGAATAGTGAGTTTATTAATTACAATTCTTGAACAACTATTCCACTTTTAGGTACCTCAAGTACTTCTTTAGGATCTACAGATCATTCTACTATGGGAAGTTCTACTACTTCCATTCCTACAAGTACCACTGGTTCAACTACACCTGGTTCAACAACTGTCATCCCTCCAAGATCATCAGCTAGTTTAACAACATCTACATATGAAACAACAACTACTGGTATTTAGAACTTTATATTTTATAATACTGTAGGTCACCCAAATAAAAGAAAACACATTTGTATTGGCTGGAGTTAATCTTTATGTTGTAAAACAATACTTTTTATTTTCTGTATAGAAAACAATATAAATAGTATCAAAATGACATTTTAACATTAATTAAACAACTGGAAATATTGTTTTCTGTCTCAACTATAGATATATGTCACATGGATTGTAATTTTGATGCTGGTCTATGTAACTGGAAGCAATCACAATCTGATAGAATAGACTGGATACGCTGGAAAGGCCCAACACCATCTGATTTGACAGGACCTTCCTCTGACCACACATCAGGAGGTAAAATTATATTATGAGCTTTTACTAATAATCCTAAATTACATGGTAATTTTTTTATTTCCAACATCCTCTACATCTCGAAATAACAATGAAATTAATATTCCAGATGGTTACTACCTCTACATTGATGGTGTATCGTCAAATGAAGGAGATAATGCAAGGTTGGAGAGTCCTGCAAATTGTTTCACTGGAAACCATTGCTTACGTTTCTGGTACCACATGTATGGAGATGCAAAGTACATGGAGCTGATAGTCTATGTATTAACAGAAGATGGATTGGAAATTGCTGACTCCCATAAGGGCAATGCTGAAGATGTGTGGCATTTAGCAGAGATCTTCCTACCAGAGAGTAGCAGTAACATTATTCAGGTCAGTGATGTGATATTTTATTTATTTGTTAACTGACTTCTCTACCAAGAGATTTTCTTGTAAATAACGATTTATGCCAAATGCACATGGAATTCTCTTAGCAGTAAAATGTTTTATGAATAGCAACAATAACATCCAATTATCTTTCAGTTATTTCTGTTTGATATAAAAGACTTTCAATGACTGAAATCAGGAGAAACAATAAATATTTATCACTTAACCAAACAAAGGTTTGACTAGAATATAAGAGATGTTGGTATATTATCTGTGTCTAGAATAGAGGTGCTGTTACAATATCTCTTAGGCTAGCAGAAGGCTGGAAATTCCTCTACATTTGTCATATAAATATGCAAAAGATTATTCTGTGACTGTGAGAAACCAAAACCAACAGACTTATTATTTATCAATGTTGTTTCTGTAATAGCCTGGATGTTACAGATCATTAATAAACAAGCTGGAAATTGATTGACTGATGTTAAGGCCAACATGGTTTTCAATCAGTTATATTTTGTTCTTTCAGATATTTATTGATGGTATCAGAGGTGAAACCTATCGCAGTGATGTTGCCATAGATGATATCTCACTTGCCCCTGGATTATGTATTAGTAAGTTGTTCTCCTGTATTTCAATGTTTTTTGCTTGGTCTTTTTAAGTGATTAGCTTGATATATACATTCATCAGCTATCATATAGTGGGCAATTATACATCTCTTGGCTGCTGTCTGAAAAAAAAGATACATCTTGAATTTAATCAAAATATTTTATATTCTTACTAACTGGAATGCAATAGTGCTCCCAAGTGGTAAAACAACTTGGCTTCACCATTCAGCAAGATTATTTCTATTACATGGGAGTACAGTAATTTATACAGTTTTTTTTTTAAATTTCAGTGTTATTTTTAATAGTGCACACAATAACAAACAATAAGTAGAGAATTAAGAAAAAAGTAAGATTTGGATTGTGTTGATTTTGACAGTTCTTAGAAATGTTGTTCTTAAAAATCTAATGCCATGTGATGACTGAGTTATGTTGTTTTTAGATAAAACATCAACCACCACCACCACCACCACCACTACCACCACCACCACTACTGCCACAACTACACCATTAGGTAATTATGGCAATTTTCTTTATAATACAATAACAGGTTTTTTTTTTTTTACAGTATTTAATAATTTAAGCAAATTTTTTTTATCAAATTCAATATGAGATACCTTTCGCTATGCAGGTCGTGGGTACGAATGTGGCACAATTAAGACTGTGCCAAAATTGGGACTATTTGTGCGGGCAGCAATACATTCATGGGAGCTCCCACACCCATGAAATCTTAGGGATCATGGGTGCATGCACAGTAAACAAACACATCCGCAGGCACACTCATCATAGCAAACAGCCTACATTTGCTACGATTAGCCTGAAGGATGTGCACTGTCAAAGCTTTATAGTGTATATACACTCACCATGGTAAGAACTCCTTCTTCTTCCACCAAATATTTTACTATTCTACAGTCATTACTTCCAACATTATTGTCACATCTGTTGCTAACATCGAAGTGCGACTGTTTCTTTTTTTTAATTGTGCATGTTGTTACTTATGCCTGAATTTATCTGCATGGTTAATTTCTATGTGATGGTTACCAAGAAGTAATTTAAAACATTGCTGCATGACATAATGATGCAATTTATATTTCATTTAATATTTTCCATAAAAATGTATATTTTATAATTGTATATTCAATTCAAGACAACTTCTTCCTTGGGTTGCATAATAACTGATTAAGAGGTAAATGTAAAGATGGGAGATCTTTTGGAGTTATAATGTTGCCCATAGCAACCAATCAGATCCTATAGTACTTATTATTTATTTAGCACCTTCATTAAAATAATAAATATAATCTGATTGGTTGCTATGTGCAATATGCTGTCTCCAATAGAACTCCCATTTTAGTAAATTACCCATTAGGCTAAGACAACACAGGTGTTTCTCTTATTGCACTAATATTTCATGGACTATTTTAGTCTTTCATCTGATCAATCAGTGGTAGATTTATTAAGCTCAGTGAAGTGATAAAGTGTCTGGTCTTTATCACGGTAAGCTCCTATCTGACGTTTTTAAACCAAGCCTGTAACTTCACAGTTAGGAGGTGATTGGCCGGTGATAAAGTACGAGCCACATTATCACTTCACCGAGCTTAATAAATCTGCCCCTCAGTATCTAAAAGACTAAAAGAACCCCATGATAGCTTCTATACCTCCTATTTGTTTTTTTCACTTAGACTATCCCGTGTTGTCCTAGCAAAAATCAATTTACTCAGTTCCGTGTACATTCTTGTACACCATTAGGTGGAAAATAATTTATGTTCCCATATGTTCTATACATATGTATCTGTATGTTCCCTCCTTCAACATTCAAATAAAAATGTTACCACAGTTTTGCTACAAGTTTGTTTTTTAAATCAATGATGTTCTTGATACGTTTCATGTTTTTCACAGGCATCCATCTATTATAATAATCACATAAAATTAATGACATAAATGAAGTGGTACAAAACCTTTTTGTCCGATATACAATAGCTGCCCACCCATGACACACATGCATTTCACATGCATCACACATGCGTCACACAAAAAACATGGAAAAAACACAATGAAACACATGATATACACATACATGATATGCATTAATTTCACTATCAAATTCCACAAACCTCACACTCGTTCAATTGTGAGGAATTTTATTTTACTAATTTGTTGATAAACTACAATGCTTGAACCATTATTACACTTTTAGGTACCGCAAGTACTTCTTTAGGAAATACTGAAATTACTTCTCCTGGACATACAGCTCCTTCTACATTGGGAAATTTTACAACTTCAGTTCCTACAAGTATCATTGATTCAACATCTGCAATGTACACAATCACCTCAAAGATAACAACAGCGCTTGTGTCAGAAACCGCACCTGGTTCAACAACTGTCATGCCTCTAGGATCTTCAACTAGTTTAACAACCGGCAATACACCAACAACTAGCTCAAGAATATCAAATGATCCTATTTCAAGTACTACAACTGATTCCACAGTTGAAAGCAAAAGAACAACTACTGCACATAAAACCGATGATACTACTGCTGCTGCTACTACTACTACTACTACTACTACTACTACTACTACTACAAAAACTACTACTACTAATACTAATGCGTCAGAAGCTTTTACAAGAGAAACATCTACACCAGAGACTCTAAATACTCTTAGTACAGGTAGAACAGAATCTACGAAAACCACAAATGTGATCCTTACAGAACCTTTAACTAGTTTAATACCTGTCACCACACCAACAACTAGTTCAGGAAGAGTTACTACTTTAGTATCAACAACGGAATCCATACCTTCTATTACAAAACCAACTACAGGTATAACTGACTCTACAAGAACAGAGACTACCGTGAGCTCTACTGTCACTATTCCTGAAACTACAACTAGTGTGACATCCAGCTCTACATCTTCAACTACTTCAGGGGACACAACTGTATCTAAATCTCATACAACATCTGCACAAACAACTGTTTCTACACCTGAAACATCGGCATCTACTTCAGAGAAAACAGAGACTCCAGTGACATCAACTGCCACCAGTCCAGAACACACAACTAGTTTGGCTGCTGACTCTACAACTGCTACTTCTACAAGAATACCAACTACAAAATATACTACTGCAAGATTGACTGATTCTACAACTTCTTTTGTGTCAGAAGCTTTAACAGTTGCTACAAGTCAATCCACATCAGGGTCTACTACAGTATCCACTTCTAGTGCTCCAACAAGTAGTCTTTCATCGACACCTACCTCTACTACTACTACTACACCAGATTCTTCTACTGGCTCTACAACTCAGACAACTTCACGGCATTCAACAACTGTATCTACATCTGAAACATCAACTTCCTCTACTTCAGTGAAACCAGTAACCACAACAGTTGCCACTCCAGAACTTACAACTAGTATGACATCTGGCTCTGCATCTTCTACTACCTCAAGAATATTAACTGATACTACACCAACATATACAACTGATTCCTCAACCGACTCTTCAAGAACAGAGACTACAGTGAGCACTACCATCAGTATTCCTGAAACTACAGCTAGTGTGACATCCAGCTCTACATCTTCTACTACTTCAGGGGACACAACTGTTTCTAAATCTCAGACAACATATGCACAAACAACTGTTTCTACACCTGATTTATCAACATCTGCTTCAGAGAAAACAGAGACTCCAGTGTCCACAACTGCTATTAGTTCACAACATACAACTAGTTTAGCAGCTGACTCTACACCTGCTACTTCTACAAGAATATCAACAGATACAACTTCAGGGGTTTCAACTGATTCCACACCTGAAACTACGAAACATACTACTGCAAGATTGACTGATTCTACTACTTCTATTGTATCAGAAGCTTTAACAGTTGCTTCAAGTCAATCCACATCAGGGTCTACTACAGTATCCACTTCTAGTGCTCCAACAAGTACTCTTTCATTGACACCTACCTCTACAACTACTACACCAGATTCTTCTACTGGTTCTACAACTCAGACAACTTCACGGCATTCAACAACTGTATCTACATCTGAAACATCAACTGCCTCTACTTCAGTGAAACCAGTAACCACAACAGTTGCTACTCCAGAACTTACAACTATTATGACATCTGGCTCTGCATATTATACTACCTCAAGAATATTAACTGATACTACACCCACATATACAACTGATTCCTCAACCGACTCTTCAAGAACAGAGACTTTATTGAGCACTACCGTTACTATTCCCGAAACTACAGCTAGTGTGACATCCAGATCTACATCTTCAACTACTTCAGGGGACACAACTGTTTCTAAATCTCATACAACATCTGCACAAACAACTGTTTCTATGTCTGAAACATCGACATCTATTTCAGAGAAAACAGAGACTCCAGTTTCCACAACTGCTATCAGTTCACAACCTACAACTAGTTTAGCAGCTGACACTACAACTGATACTTCTACAAGAATATCAACTGGTACAACTTCAGGGGTTTCAACTGATTCCACACCTGAAACTACGAAACATATTACTGCAAGACTGACTGATTCTACTACTTCTATTGTATCAGAAGCTTTAACAGTTGCTTCAAGTCAATCCACATCAGGGTCTACTACAGTATCCACTTCTAGTGCTCCAACAAGTACTCTTTCATTGACACCTACCTCTACAACTACTACACCAGATTCTTCTACTGGTTCTACAACTCAGACAACTTCACGGCATTCAACAACTGTATCTACATCTGAAACATCAACTGCCTCTACTTCAGTGAAACCAGTAACCACAAAAGTTGCTACTCCAGAACTTACAACTATTATGACATCTGGCTCTGCATCTTCTACTACCTCAAGAATATTAACTGATACTACACCCACATATACAACTGATTCCTCAACCGACTCTTCAAGAACAGAGACTTTATTGAGCACTACCGTTACTATTCCCGAAACTACAGCTAGTGTGACATCCAGATCTACATCTTCAACTACTTCAGGGGACACAACTGTTTCTAAATCTCATACAACATCTGCACAAAAAACTGTTTCTATGCCTGAAACATCGACATCTATTTCAGAGAAAACAGAGACTCCAGTTTCCACAACTGCTATCAGTTCACAACCTACAACTAGTTTAGCAGCTGACACTACAACTCCTACCTCTACAAGAATATCAACTGATACAACTTCAGGGGTTTCAACTGATTCCACACCTGAAACTACGAAACATATTACTGCAAGACTGACTGATTCTACTACTTCTATTGTATCAGAAGCTTTGACAGTTGCTACAAGTCAATCCACATCAGGGTCTACTACAGTATCCACTTCTAGTGCTCTAACAAGTACTCTTTCATTGACAACTACCTCTTCTTCTTCACCAGATTCTTCTACTGGTTCTACAACACAGACAACTTCACGGCATTCAACAACTGTATCTACATCTGACACATCAACTGCCTCTACTTCAGTGAAACCAGTAACCACAACAGTTGCCACTCCAGAACTTACAACTAGTATGACATCTGGCTCTGCATCTTCTACTAACTCAAGAATATTAACTGATACTACACCAACATATACAACTGATTACTCAACTGACTCTTCAAGAACAGAGACGCCAGTAAGCACTACTGTCACTATTCCTGAAACTACAGCTAGTGTGACGTCCAGCTCTACATCTTCATCTACTTCAGGGGACACAACTGTTTCTAAATCTCATACAACATCTGCACAAACAACTGTTTCTACATCTGATTTATCAACATCTACTTCAGAGAAAACAGAGACTCCAGTGTCCACCACTGCCATCAGTTCACACCATACAACTAGTTTAGCAGCTGACTCTACAACTGCTACTTCTACAAGAATATCAACTGATACAACTTCAGGGGTTTCAACTGATTCCACACATGAAACTACAATACATACTACTGCAAGATTGACTGATTCTACTACTTCTATTGTGTCAGAAGCTTTAACAGTTGCTACAAGTCAATCCACATCAGGGTCTACTACAGTATCCACTTCTAGTGCTCCAACAAGTACTCTTTTATTGACAACTACCTCTACTACTTCACCAGATTCTTCTACTGGTTCTACAACACAGACAACTTCACGGCATTCAACAACTGTATCTACATCTGAAACATCAACTTCCTCTACTTCAATGAAACCAGTAACCACAACAGTTGTTACTCCAGAACTTACAACTAGTATGACATCTGGCTCTGCATCTTCTACTACCTCAAGAATATTAACTGATACTACACCAACATATACAACTGATTCCTCAACCGACTCTTCAAGAACAGAGACTAGAGTGAGCACTACTGTCACTATTCCTGAAACTACAACTAGTGTGACATTCAGATCTACATCTTCAACTACTTCAGGGGACACAACTGTTTCTAAATCTCATACAACATCTGCACAAACATCTATTTATACACCTGATTTATCAACATCTACTTCAGAGAAAACAGAGACTCCAGTTTCCACAACTGCTATCAGTTCACAACCTACAACTAGTTTAGCAGCTGACACTACAACTGCTACTTCTACAAGAATATCAACTGATACAACTTCAGGGGTTTCAACTGATTCCACACCTGAAACTACGAAACATATTACTGCAAGATTGACTGATTCTACTACTTCTAGTGTGTCAGAAGCTTTAACAGCTGCTACAAGTCAATCCACATTAGGGTCTACTACAGTATCCACTTCTAGTGCTCCAACAAGTACTCTTTCATTGACAACTACCTCTACTACTACTTCACCCGATTCTTCTTCCAGTTTTACAACACAGACAACTTCACGGCATTCAACAACTGTATCTACATCTGAAACATCAACTGCCTATACTTCAGTGAAACCAGTAACCACATCAGTTGCCACTCCAGAACTTACAACTAGTATAACATCTGGCTCTGCATCTTCTACTACCTCAAGAATATTAACTGACACTACACCAACATATACAACTGATTCCTCAACCGACTCTTCAAGAACAGAGACTACAGTGAGCACTACTGTCACTATTCCTGAAACTACAGCTAGTTTTACATCCAGCTCAACATCTTCAACTACTTCAGGGGACACAACTGTATCTAAATCTCATACAACATCTGCACAAACAACTGTTTCTACACCTGAAGCATCAACATCTACTTCAGAGAAAACAGAGACTCCAGACACATCAACTGTCATCAGTCCAGAACATACAACTAGATTGGCAGCTGACTCTACAACTGCTACTTCTACAAGATTATCAACCGATACAAGTTCAGGGGTTTCAACTGATTCCACACCTGAAACTACAAAACATAATACTGCAAGATTGACTGATTCTACTACTTCTATTGTATCAGAAGCTTTAACTGTTGCTACAAGTCAATCCACATCAGGGTCTACTACAGTATCCACTTCTAGTGCTCCAACAAGTACTCTTTCATTGACAACTACCTCTACTACTTCACTAAATTCTTCTATTGGTTCTACAACACAGACAATTTCACAGCATTCAACAACTATATCTACATCTGAAACATCAACTTCCTCTACTTCAGTGAATCCAGTAACCACAACAGTTGCCACTCCAGAACTTACAACTAGTATGACATCTGGCTCTGCATCTTCTACTACCTCAAGAATATTAACTGATACTACACCCACATATACAACTGATTCCTCAACCGACTCTTCAAGAACAGAGACTACAGTGAGCACTAGTGTCACTATTCCTGAAACTACAGCTAGTGTTACATCCAGCTCAACATCTTCAACTACTTCAGGGGACACAACTGTATCTAAATCTCATACAACATCTGCACAAACAACTGTTTCTACACCTGAAGCATCAACATCTACTTTAGAGAAAACAGAGACTCCAGAGTCATCAACTGTCATCAGTCCAGAACATACAACTAGTTTGGCAGCTGACTCTACAACTGCTGCTTCTACAAGAATATCAACTGATACAACTTCAGAGGTTTCAATTGATTCCACACCTGAAACTACAAAATATACTACTGCAAGATTGACTGATTCTACTACTTCTATTGTGTCGGAAGCTTTAACAGTTGCTACAAGTCAATCCACATCAGGGTCTACTACAGTATCCACTTCTAGTGCTCCAACAAGTACTCTCTCATTGACAACTACCTCTACTACTTCACTAGATTCTTCTATTGGTTCTACAACACAGACAATTTCACAGCATTCAACAACTATATCTACATCTGAAACATCAACTTCCTCTACTTCAGTGAAACCAATAACCACAACAGTTGCCACTCCAGAACTTACAACTAGTATGACATCTGGCTCTGCATCTTCTACTACCTCAAGAATATTAACTGATACTACACCCACATATACAACTGATTCCTCAACCGACTCTTCAAGAACAGAGACTACAGTGAGCACTACTGTCACTATTCCTGAAACTACAGCTAGTGTTACATCCAGCTCAACATCTTCAACTACTTCAGGGGACACAACTGTTTCTAAATCTCATATAACATCTGCACAAACAACTGTTTATACACCTAAAACATCGACATCTACTTCAGAGAAAACAGAGACTCCAGTGACATCAACTGTCATCAGTCCAGAACATACTACTAGTTTGGCAGCTGACTCTACAACTGCTACTTCTACAAGAATATCAACTGATACAACTTCAGAGGTTTCAATGGATTCCACACCTGAAACTACAAAATATACTGCTGCAAGATTGACTGATTCTACTACTTCTATTGTGTCAGAAACTTTAACCGTTGCTACAAGTCAATCCACATCAGGGTCTACTACAGTATCCACTTCTAGTGCTCCAGCAAGTACTCTTTCATTGACAACTACCTCTACTACTACTACTACACCAGATTCTTCTACTGGTTCTACAACACAGACAATTTCACAGCATTCAACAACTGTATCTACATCTGAAACATCAACTGCCTCTTCTTCAGTGAAACCAGTAACCACAACAGTTGCCACTCCAGAACTTACAACTAGTTTGACATCTGGCTCTGCATCTTCTACTACCTCAAGAATATTAACTGATACTACACCAAAGTATACAACTGATTCCTTAACCGACTCTTCAAGAACAGAGACTACAGTAAGCACTTCTGTCACTATTCCTGAAACTATAGCTAGTGTTACATCCAGCTCAACATCTTCAACTACTTCAGGGGACACAACTGTTTCTAAATCTCATTCAACATCTGCACAAACAACTGTTTCTACACCTGAATCATCGACATCTACTTCAGAGAAAACAGAGACTCCAGTGACATCAACTGTCATCAGTCCAGAACATACAACTAGTTTGGCAGCTGACTCTACAACTGCTACTTCTACAAAAATATCAACTGGTACAACATCAGAGGTTTCAGTTGATTCCACACCTGAAACTACAAAATATACTACTGCAAGATTGACTGATTCTACTACTACTACTATTGTGTCAGAAGCTTTAACAGTTGCTACAAGTCAATCTACATCAGGGTCTACTACAGTATCCACTTCTAGTGCTCCAACAAGTACTCTTTCATTGACAACTACCTCTACTACTACTACACCAGATTCTTCTACTGGTTCTACAGCACAGACAACTTCAAGGCATTCAACAACTGTATCTACATCTGAAACATCAGCTGCCTCTACTTCAGTGAAACCAATAACCACATCAGTTGCCACTCCAGAACTTACAACTAGTATAACATCTGGCTTTGCATCATCTACTACCACAAGAATTTTAACTGATACCACACCAACATATACAACTGATTCCTCAATCGACTCTTCAAGAACAGAGACTAGAGTGAGCACTACTGTCACTATTCCTGAAACTACAGCTAGTGTTATATCCAGCTCAACATCTTCAACTACTTCAAGGGACACAACTGTTTCTAAATCTCATACAACATCTGCACAAACAACTGTTTCTACACCTAAAGCATCAACATCTACTTCAGAGAAAACAGAGACTCTAGTGACATCAACTGTCATCAGTCCAGAACATACAACTAGTTTGGCAGCTGACTCTACAACTGCTACAATAATATCAACCGATACAAGTTCAGGGGTTTCAACTGATTCCACACCTGAAACTACAAAACATACTACTGCAATATTGACTGATTCTACTACTTCTATTGTGTCAGAAGCTTTAACAGTTGCTACAAGTCAATCCTCATCAGGGTCTACTACAGTATCCACTTCTAGTGCTCCAACAAGTACTCTTTCATTGACAACTACCTCTACTACTACTACACCAGATTCTTCTACTGGTTCTACAGCACAGACAACTTCAAGGCATTCAACAACTGTATCTACATCTGAAACATCAGCTGCCTCTACTTCAGTGAAACCAGTAACCACATCAGTTGCCACTCCAGAACTTACAACTAGTATAACATCTGGCTTTGCATCATCTACTACCACAAGAATTTTAACTGATACCACACCAACATATACAACTGATTCCTCAATCGACTCTTCAAGAACAGAGACTAGAGTGAGCACTACTGTCACTATTCCTGAAACTACAGCTAGTGTTATATCCAGCTCAACATCTTCAACTACTTCAAGGGACACAACTGTATCTAAATCTCATACAACATCTGCACAAACAACTGTTTCTACACTTGACGCATCAACATCTACTTCAGAGAAAACAGAGACTCTAGTGACATCAACTGTCATCAGTCCAGAACATACAACTAGTTTGGCAGCTGACTCTACAACTGCTACAATAATATCAACCGATACAAGTTCAGGGGTTTCAACTGATTCCACACCTGAAACTACAAAACATACTACTGCAATATTGACTGATTCTACTACTTCTATTGTGTCAGAAGCTTTAACAGTTGCTACAAGTCAATCCACATCAGGGTCTACTACAGTATCCACTTCTAGTGGTCCAACAAGTACTCTTTCATTGACAACTACCTCTACTACTTCTACACCAGATTCTTCTACTTCTGAAATAGCAGCCTCTACTTCAGTGAAAACAGTGACCACAACTATTGCCACTCCAGAACTTACAACTACTATGACATCTGACTCTTCATCTACTACCTCAAGAATATCAACTGATACTACTTCAGTATATACAACTGGCAATTTAAGAACTACTACAGCAGAAACTAAAATTACTTCAACATCTGGATCATCACCTTCTCCCTATTCAACCATATCAACGTATACTAATACAGAAGCTACAAATGATTCTTCATATGAAACATCAGCTATTCCTTCTTCAGTAACCACAACTGTCATCACTCCAGACCATACAACAATTATGACATCTGGTTCTACATCTGATTCGTCTTTAAGCATATCTACATTATCAACCATAACGTCAACCATTTCCCAGACCACAGAACTCCTTTCTACGTCTAAGCCAACGACTACAGGTATTACTACTTCCGTACATACAAATTGCTTTACAGGTGAAGACATATTTTCCACAACTCATATCACTCCAATGTCTACAGTACATGCGGGTACTATAGGTAGGTCCAATTTTATCTTCATAGGTACAGTAGGAGCCCATATTATCTATCTTCTTTAGCCCATGGCTCAGCATGGCAAGCCATGGCTATCCTATTGTTCTCAGCTGCTATACAATACATAGAACTAGAGTAGGGGATTAGCAGAGTAATCCAATTACTCACTTAATTTTATTATAGGGATAGATGACAGTGGCTCCATCTGTATATGTGCTGGTGATATAGATGCTTTTTGTGTATTTGCTAGTTGCCAATAGAGACTAATCTTGACTATTGTTTAACAATTTGTTTTTATTTTGTTTTTTACTTACCTAGTTGTGTTCTAAAACTCTTTTTATTATCAATGCATTTTATAATCCCCTCTTTCTGTAAATGGGTTGTTTAATATATCTGAAAAGGTGAAGTAATGTCCATTCACTCTAACCTGCTATTTTAAATCCAAAATTGCTACTCTCTAACATCTTATTAAAAAAATAGAAATACTGCTCCCTTTAGTGTTATTTAATTTCATGAGGCTGTGTCACTAAAATCTACGAACACCCTGCCCATAATAGATACAGTATATCTGCCTTCCATAATACATATGTTTTAAGTTCTAAGTTAAATGAGGACAGTGATGACATAAGGGGTAAAACTGAGCTGCTATGCTTTTCCATTGAAACTCAATACAGTAACTGTTACTTGTGGCTAACAAAATGTGATGACAACGTCTGCCCCATCTTTAAAAAGCTAGTCTTGTCATGATGTAGCTAGGCAAAGCCAAGTAGAACAAGATACTAAAACAGGCTGTTTGACTAAATTTCAGAATATACAAGAATAAACATGTTCTGTATTCTTTTGCAGTCCTTTCGTGCCCACCAAACAGTCACTATGAGCAATGTGGAACAGCCTGTCCACCTACCTGCGCCAATCCAAAACCTCCATCCCCCTGTGACCTTCCATGCACTGAGTCCTGCATCTGTGATGAAGGATACATACTCTATGACACAAAGTGTGTTCCAACTGACAAGTGTGGGTGTTGGGAAGATGATAAGCATTATGATGTGGGCTCCGAGTTCTGGACTGATGATACTTGCTCTACAAAATGCAAATGCCTCTCACCAGGAAGTGCTTTAAACTGTAGCTCTGAGCGTTGCCCCAGTAACCAGTATTGTGGAATAACAAATGGAGTTCCGGGCTGTAATTACTTCACATTTGCTGTTTGTAGGATTCATAATGATCCTCATTATGACTCTTTTGACAGAGTCAATCATGATTTCATGGGTCTATGCACATACACTGTAGCAAAAGTATGCAACAGTTCTTCTTCCCAATATTACTTCAACATAGAAGCAAAGAATGAGCACCGTGGCGATCCCAAAGTATCTTATGTAAGGCATGTTCTTATCGAGGTTTATGGGCAAAAAGTCCAAATGATGAGAGATGAGCGGGATCGTGTTTTGGTGAGTAAAAACATTATACTGTTTCCTAGTTGATCATAGAACATCTTTATATTGATTTTAAATTACATTTCTTGATTTATATATCACAGGTCAATAAAATCTGGACTACACTCCCAGTAACCTTAGCTGAAGGTGCAGTGACAGTGAGCTGGACTGGAAAATATGTGATTCTGCAGACTGATTTCAGACTGAGTGTCACTTATGATGTAGATACGTCCGTGGACGTGAAAGTTCCCAGTACCTTTGCCGGACTGATCTGTGGAATGTGCGGCAACTTTAATGGGCGCAAATCAGATGATTTCATGATGCCTAATGGAGAACTAGCACAGACCTCTGAAGAACTTGGACAGAGCTGGATGGTAGAAGATAATGATCCACTTTGTAATCCTGAGGATCCTGAGCCATCGCCTCCTCCAACTTGCCTGCCGGAGACTGAGGATCTATATAAAAGTGATGCATTCTGCGGTCTACTGATTAGTAAGAACGGCCCTTTCCATGCATGTAATTCTGTCATAAATCCTGGGGGATTCTTTGACAGTTGTCTCTTTGACATGTGTGCTCTTAATGGAGATGAACCAACTCTGTGCAGCTTATTATCCGCTTATGCTGATGCTTGTCAGAAAGAAGGTATAACTGTTATCTGGAGAAACAGCACCTTCTGCAGTGAGTATTATATTATAATTTTATTTCTATTAGCACTTTCTCATGTAAAAGATTTCTGGTTGTTTGATTATTTTTTGGTATTGTATTGTTTTGTGACAGTTGAAATATATCCCACATATTTTTTATAATTAGAGCATATTGCTTTACATTCATGTCTCCAATTGGCTTCAAATAAACAGATAAAGTATCAAAAGTTTTACCAGATACATGATACAATTGTTGTTCAATTTACCGAACTCTCTGATTTTAGCACCTAAATGCCCGGACAATAGTCACTTTAGCACGTGTGCATCTGGCTGTCCTGCAACATGTGTGGAGCCCACCATCCAAGAGAACTGTAGTATTCCATGCACAGAAGGCTGTGAATGTGATGGCGGTTACGTCATCAGTGGTGGAACTTGTGTTCCTGAAGAACATTGTGGCTGTTCGTACAATGACATTTACTATAAAGTAAGTAGACAACAAATAGTTTTCAGATTAACAATCTAAACTAAAATTATTATTATTAACTTTACTATGTGTTGTCTTTTTACAGGAAGGAGAGGAATTCTTGCAAGACAACTGTGAGAGTAGCTGTGTATGTCTCGGTAACAACAATGTGTACTGTAGCCCTATATCCTGTGCAGCAGATGAAATATGCAAGGTTCAAGATGGACTGTTAGGCTGCTATCCACCAAGCACAGCAATCTGCCACATTTATGGAGACCCCCATTACACCACATTTGATGGTACAGTCCACCACTTCCAGGGAGCTTGCACCTACACTGTGACTGAGACATGTGCTAACACATCGCACAGCTTTAGCGTCACCACACGCAATGAACACAGGGGGAGCCCAAGCTGGACTGCCATTAATTCAGTCACCCTCACTGTGGATGAAATAGAGATCTTCATTGGAAAGAACAATATTGTACAGGTACGTATGTATGAAAATGTGGGATAAAATCCTGATGCCATTTGTAGCAGGTTTGATTGCTATCTCCATGTATTGTTAGCATGAGATGTTAGACTTTCAGGTCCTTCTTTTGAGAGCAGGAGTAATAATATAAATAGCCCTTTAGTTAAAAGACCAAGTGTATGTAGATTTTTTAAGACAAGTCAATGCCTTTTTAATCATATTAAAATGAATTATTGTCTACACACATTATGGCACCACAATTAATATTCAGTATATTATTATGCTACTGTAAATACTTGAAGTTTGGAAATAATACCATAGCAGGTGTGTGCGTATCTTGTGATGACGATTCCATACCTTAATTGTCTACTACTGTATTATATATCTAACATTATGTTCTCATAATTTCTTTTTCAGGTCAACAATGTTACTGTTATTCCACCTGCTAATGTTTCTGACATAATCATTACACGAAGTGGCCAGTATGTTATTGTTAGTACGAACTTTGGCCTTGAGCTTCAGTTTAATGGGGATCATGAGCTATTTGTTAGAGTGAAGGAGAATTACAAAGATTTATTATGTGGCTTGTGTGGCACCTACAATGATGACCGTCTTGATGACTTAATGAAACCTGATGGCAGCATTGTAACTGATGTCAATGACTTTGGAAACAGTTGGAGAGTCCCAGATGAGGGTTGGCCGTAAGTATCAGTGTTCTTAAGAAGCTGCACCGTATTTTAACTGAAAATCGGTATAATTATTAGATGTACCTTGATTGGGTTATTTTATGTACTGTAAGTGGCCTTTTGAATAAAAATCAATAACAATTTAACTGGGGTTGCTTTGTTTTCATATGGATCAACACAGCTAAAATGTAATACATTGCACTAATGCAGTTTAAACTTTTATAATTTACTAAATATGTATTATAATTATGTAATAGGTTCCAGTAAGTTGCTGTATTTTATTATGAATAACTGTTTGCTAACTATTATATGTATTTATTCTTTAGATGTGATTCTACTCCTCCGCCTCCACAAGTCTGCCCTCCCTCCATACTGCAAGAGGCTACACAGAAATGTTGGATCATTAGACAAAATAATGGCCCATTTAGACTTTGCCATCCTTATATCCGCCCGCACCAGTATTATGAGAGCTGCCTGTTTGACCAGTGTGTGACAGGTGGAAGTGATGATCTGCTCTGCTATGTCCTAGAGTCTTACGCCGCAGCTTGTGAAGCGCTGGGTGTTTCTTTGGGAGACTGGATAAATAATACTATTTGTGGTAAGTATTTTCTGATTGTAGCTTTGTTTGTGTCTTTCTTCTTTAGGGGGGTATTCAATCTTCGGGTCACGGCAGACGAGCTTGCTCGCCTGCCGTGACCCAGTCCCGTTCTTGGTCAGCTCGACCGAGAACATGCAGGCAGGATTCAATGTCCCGCCTGCAGCGGGACGAGAAGGGGGCGTGGCCGCGAGTTGCGGCCGGGAAGTGACGAGATGCAGCCGGCAGCTCGTCACTTCCCGGCTGTTCTCGGCAGAACGAGCCCGACAGCTAGAGATGTCGGGCTCGTTCTGCCAGGAAACCCTGTTCAATGCTGTCGGGGAAGACAGCATTGAATAGGGCCCGTCGAGCATCTCCCCCACGGGAGATGCTCGACGGAGATTGAATATCCCCCTTAGTATTAGATTTAAATGATCTCCTACATCTACAGCTCCAGGAATTACAGTTCTGAATGTGTTTTGTGTGTTTTTAATGAGTAACTATTGTTACTATACTTGGGATGAACAATATAATCACATGATTATTATAATTTAAGGGACTCATTTATAAAACATAGTGGCAGATTTATCAATGATTGATATTCTTGTTATAACTCATTATAACTGATAAATGGTGTTCATAACTGACAGGAGCTGATTGGCACCATTTATCATTTATAGCCAAAGATAAAAATATCACTCGTTCATAAATCTGAATCTAAAAATTTTAGTGTTGCTTAGGAGTCTAGAAACATAATTTAAAAAATAATATTTGTAAAAAAATAAAATATTTGTGATGAAATAAAAATAGTTTTGCTGTCTATATTATTGTTTTCGTATGATCATAACACAGTAACCAGTTTTCAATTGTAATTTGACTTTAAATATCTCACAGATACAAACAGACCATCAACAACTCCAACAATGACCTCTACTTCTACATCTTCTGCTACTAGTTCAGTTCCAACAACGCTAACAACTACCACAGTTCCTACCACTCCAGGTACTGTGTGCAAATTAGCAGAAATCATTAAATAAATGTTGTGTGTCATTAATAATACCTATTCCTATTATAATTTGCATAAACTCAACATGCGCATGATTCTTATAATAATAATCATTATTATTATTATTATGCTTTTCTATTGCAAAAACATCTGTTACAGCACGCATGGCTACTGATTGTTAGCACAATACAGTATTCTGAGAGCCAGAAACCCCTCCACTGGCATCCACATCGCTGTTATCCGTATATATATCTAGGCTTGCTGCATTTATCCAGTAACAAGAAAAAAAAATCGAATATGATTACTGTAGCTTTGTAAAAAAAAACACAACTGATTTTTTTCAATTATTGCTCCTGTTTGATAATATAATTTGAGAAAGTAAAAACTATCATTTGTAGAATAAAAAATATCCATTCAGCACCTGTAATTGAGACAGATAAGTGTTTTTCTGTGTGTTTATAAAGCTTCTGCAAGGAAACTAAGCAATCTAGTTTTATTTTTCCCATTTAGATACAACTTCAGCTTTTACAACAAGAACTTCATCTAGGACTACAATCGCTACCAGTGCTACTACCAGAGCTACTACCAGTGCTACTACCGGAGCTACTACCAGTGCTACTACCAGAGCTACTACCGGTGCTACTACCAGTGCTACTACCAGAGCTACTACCGGTGCTACTACCAGTGCTACTACCGGTGCTAGTACCAGAGCTACTACCAGAGCTACTACCAGTGCTACTACCAGAGCTACTACCAGTGCTACTACCAGAGCTACAGCCACATTACAGCCTATAAGTAAGTGAGAGTAGCCAACAAAGAAAAAAATCTGCTTTTTTGTGTTTTTACTAGTTAATAGATTCTAGTGACCAGGATAAACAGTAGTTATTTTGTGTTGTGACATTGGTTCCACATTTTTATCTATATAAAAGCAATAAAGATTTATACAATATGAACTCATAATAACTATACATAGTAACAGTATGCCAAGTTTTACATTACTAAGGTGTTTTGTGTGAATAAAACATTCTAATAATAAACTTGTAAAAAGTATACTAGTATTAGTAATCTTGCTACATACAGTAATCATTCGACATTTTTTCTTCTTTCCAGCTGATGCAGTGTGCAGTGCTTCGGGAGATCCTCATTACAACACATTTGATGGGGGCGTCCATCATTACATGGGCAATTGTACTTACACACTGACCAAACTATGCAATGCTTCATCCAATGAATTACCAGATTTCCATGTCTATGCCACCAATGAGTACAGAGGATCTAACACCGAAGTGTCATATATCCAGTCAGTGCATGTTGAAGTGCACAACACAAATTTCACACTGCTAAAGAATAAAAAGTTAAATGTAAGTACAGTAAATGACTGTTTTGGGGGGGGGGGGGGGGGGGGGGGGGGGTTTGGCACCCTTTATCCAAGTGTTATGTCTGAAGCTCTCATCTTATAAGTTACACCCTTTTTCAACTTTATGTATTTCAATAAAACAACTAGGCAGGGGATTTAACTCTAGAAATGTATTTAGCTTATAGTGATGGTGTTATTCATTAAATTGAATGTGCACAGGGTTTCATAGGGGTAAATTTACAAAGCTCCACTGTAACAGCTGTGCTGCTATACAAATGATTACGAATGGCTTTGGCTTTGATCGGCAAATATACTGGACATAGCTGCCGAGTTCTCAGGATTCATATTTTCCGATGGTGAAGTCATTCGTATTTGGCTGCTGAGTTTACCAGCAGCCATATACAGCCAACTCTAAGGCATTGCATGAATCAGTGAAATCAGTGCATGCTCCTCTCGAAATAGTTAATAAAAGAAAACTTTGTGGGGTACCCCCCAGCAATACCAGCCCTGCGCTCTTTTCATGCTTCATCATAAAATGCATGGAAAATTATTTGGATTTTCCATTCGTATTTTGAGCTGAATTTGCTGTGTGTTATTTATTTATTTACAGTTTCTTATATAGCGCAGCAGATTCTGTTGTGCTTTACAATAGTAGGCAGTGATAAAACAAACTGGGTAACAACAGACAGACTTGGGCCCTTATTCTGCTTGGTGCGGCCAGATCCGAATATGCGGCCAGGATCGTGCGTGCGAAACCCCGCCTTCCATACGGATCGCCCACTCCGTCCGTACGCGGTAAGAAGCTGGCCGAACGGACCGCACGTGTAGTTTTCACGGAATACGCCTCCTCCATCTCTGGGAACCTCCCCCATCATTCGATGGTCGCAGACCATCGAATGCTGGACCGAGTGTTCCACCAGCTCCCGCAACCTCAGACCCCATGGACATTTTTCTGTGCAAAAGCAATGATCTGGGCGGGCAGCTGACATCCGGCGATGCATGGTGATGCATGGGAACGCCCATGAAACGCGGGGCGTATGCATATGGTAATGAGCCCAAATAGCCCTTCACTCCCCTCTCCACCCCCTGTTTGTAGTGTCCACATTTCATGCAGGATTTGGCTGTACGTCCCGCTCGCACATGCGCAAAGACGCCTCTGCACATGCGCAGACACAAAACATCGGCGGCACGAACGCACGCGGATATTACCGCACCAAGCAGAATAAGGGCCTTGGAGGTAGGAGGGCCCTGCTGCAAGCTTACAATCTATAGGGATATAGGAGGGAAAGACAAGGACAGGCACCGGTACTTGTTTCCTAGCACGGCGCCCACGATATTAAGTTGTATGGCATTGCATCGCATGCCATATGCCCGCATGCGATGCGATTTAAAATTGTATAAGCCCTATACAATGTTTAAATGTATAAGCACCCTAATGGGTGACAAGTAAACAAGTCTCTCCAGTAGCTTGGAGAGACATGGGAGCTGAGAGATAGGACAATAGTCTGTTTCCCTCATTAATGAGTAAATTAGACGATCTGATAGAACTCTATGGCCATATGTGGCCAAGGTATATTTATGGTCTATTCATTTGTAAAGCAGAATTCAGCAGAGCTTGCTGTTTGTAAATTTATCCGAATTTGTACGATTGTAAATTTGCTGTTGTGCAGGTCAGTGAATAGTATTAAATGGGTACAAATGCCGCCATTCGTACCCGTTCAATCTCAGTAAATTTCCCTAATACCTACTGATGTTGGACCTTTCTGGGTCTTGTGAGTAACAATGTAGGATGAGAGGAAGAATTTTCTTTGTTGGGATAGTTGTTCTGTACTAGGGATACAGTACCTATTAGGACTATTCTGGTTCACAAAGAAGAGCAGGCTTAAGCCTGAAGAGAAAATCCATACGCTTCACTTGATTCCCCCTAAGGCTATCAGGAAGACCTACTTAACTAGTAGGAGTTAGACAATGTAATCCATTTGGGTGATGTGTTTTCCTATAAAACCGTGTAGCTTAGAGATACATAAGACTTAATTTTTGGCTTGGTATCAAACAATTTGTGCAACTTGTAATTCCAGGTTAATGACAAGAGAACAAATCTACCAACTCCTTCTGACAATAGATTCAGAGTCTACATCGCTGGCAATTACATAATTTTAGAAACAGATTTTGGATTGCAAGTGAGATTTGATGGCAATCACTATGTTGACGTAACATTGAGTTCTGCCTTCCAGAACTCTGTGTGTGGATTGTGTGGTGAGTTTATTTTCATATATAGTCTACTGTTTTCTGATAATTCTAAAACCCTGCAACACATTCTGTAAGATCCCATATAAAAAAAACACTGAATTATTTCCCTAATAATGTCTTTCAGGCAACTATAATGGCATATCAACAGATGACTATGTGAAGCCAGATGGAAGCATGGCGTCCAGCTCTGAAGAACTTGGAGACAGCTGGCTAGTCTTGACAGACAATGCAGTGTAAGTGTCACAAATTGTAGGATATGCAGTGAGCTTCCAATACTGTTACATTTGTTTTCAGCCTTCTGCTGCATTTCTTATTACATGTTAGGAATGTTTCAGATTTAAAATCAGAGATTTGGGTTTCAGATATCTTAAAAATATATAAAACCAGCTTAATTCATGTCATTTAGGCATTTTTTAATAATTAAACATTTTCAATATTTCCTTATAGGGCTCTGTATATACAGTATAAGATACAAATGGATTTTTATTTTATTTTTAGATGCGGGAGTCAAAAACCTAATGAATGTAATCCAAGTCAGATGGAAGAGTACAGCAGCAACGCAGTGTGTGGCATTATAACTGACACCTCAGGTAATGAACTTGGCTGCTGATATTATCCATATGCTTATTACTATTACAGTGCATAAGTCATAGCTGTATTTTGTTACTTAAGTCACACAACTATGCAATTAAAATGTTAGAATGCATTAAAGTCATGCAAGGGGCATTGGTTATGTTTCAACTGTACTGTATACTAATCAAAAAATAAAGGTAGTGTAATACATTATGCATTAACTAATCTAATAACCATATGACATGTAGACAGACATTTTGCAATAAATACTAGGTTACTATAATATTTATTTCTAGGTATTTTGGACGGGATGTACTAAGCATTGTCTCCGCCATACTTATAGGATACATAACAGCGTTGATAACGCCGGTATGTACTTAAAAGGACAGCTCTCCTGATAAGAGGACTTCCGATTTTAGGACCTGGAAGTGCCGCACACACTGCTGGGGGTGCTGGATTGGATCCAATGGGATCCCTTAATGGGTAATGACACATACAAATGGAGTTATCCACCAGGTCCAAGATACATTTCGGAGCAAAATGTGTATGAAAATGCGGCCAGTTTTGGGTGCATTTTTGGCTTCAGTACATCCTAACCATTGTACGAAACTTCATTGATCTTTCTCAGGATATAAAGCTCACAGTACATAAATAAAAATAATTTATTCTAGTCATCTTAGTTAACAGATTCTGTACTTATATCTTTGTTTTATTTAGGAATATTCGAGAACTGTCATAGTCATGTAGACCCTAGTCATTTCTCTGAGAGCTGTGTAATGGACATGTGTCTCACTGGGGGCGAGCCTTTATCCTTATGCTATGCGGTGCAGGCATATGCTCAACAATGCTTGGATGCTGGAGTTTGTATAGAGTGGAGAACAGACACCTTCTGTCGTATGTATTCCCCGCCTTTTCTTGTTTATTTTATTAGTATTTAACTTAGAGACAGTATTTATGTTAATGAAGTATCACTGATATTCCGTAATGTAGAATTCCATTTCGAAACTGTGTTTATTTTATTTGTGCATTGTGCGTAAATGTCTTTCTTGTCATCTTTACTCTCATCCAGCAATTGTGTGTCCTGCAAGAAGCTCTTATAAGAGTTGCAATACCACATGTCCTACAACCTGCTTCAGCTCTACTCCAGTAATAGAATGCAAGTCAGAGTCAGTAGAAGGCTGCTTCTGTGATGACTCTTATGTCCTCAGCGGAGACAAATGTGTTCCCGAAAGTGACTGTGGATGCTCTGATGAGAATAACAACTTATATCAGGTACGATATTCTTGACCCCTTGAAACTCAAATCATGTATATATATATATATATATATATATATATATATATATATATATATATATATATATATATATATATGGGTGTGCCGAGTGCAGTGAAATGGGGTCACTTGGCGATGGGCTGCAAGCTTAAATGCATTGATCAATTCATGAACTAAAACCCCATTATTTATTTATTGATTATTTGAATGTTAAGGTGAGTTAGTTTGTTGTAGTGAGTGCTGGGCCCCCTGTGTTTGTATTTACTAGAGTGTGTGGTCACAGGCCACCGCACCCCACCCTGGGATGTGGGTGCTGTTTGCACCCCATTCCTAGGAATGGCGAGTGTGTTGGTACTTCTGTATCTATATATATATATATATATATATATATATATATATATATGGGTGTGCCGAGTGCATATTCTGTATTATAAAAAAATGAGGCTTTGCAGGCTTGCAACTGGAGAGTTTTCCCATATTATAAGAAAATAACCAAGATTCATTCATTCCAAGTACAAAATTATGTAAAAATTATTTTAATGCCACTGGTCAAAAATCCTCTCAAAACTAAAAAATCTTTTCAGCTTGGAGAAAGTTGGTTCACTAATGAAAACTGCACCCAACGCTTTACATGCCGAGACAATAACACCATTACTTCTGAAGATTGGCAGTGTGGAGAACGAGAGCAATGCCAGCTGGACAATGGAGTGCTTGGGTGTCATTACTCTGGTTTGTAATCCCTTATCCTTTTTTGCTCTAAATACATTTAGGTATGTTCTTATATTCCTGTTCAAATTTTCATAGGCTGGTGGTCCCATTATCCAAAGGTTTGGTCAATCCATCAATAAACAATGAAACTAATACTTTACTTATAAAGTTCTACAGTAGAAACTGATTATGAGGATTCCCAACAAATCCAACATGTTTTGTATTCAAATTTATTTAGGATTTATAATGTGTCATCACATATAGTTATAGCTAGATGTCCTGTCGTCTCACACTGGAAAAATATTGCCTTCCCCTTTCTTTCCGCTGCTTACGTAAAAATGCGGCACTTGGCCGCAATGGAGAGATTCACAGCTTAACTCAACTCCAAGTGGCCAAAATTCCTTCGGGTTTGGGATGCTTGGTATAATTTTGCTAGACTATTCTCCAACTGCTAATATGAGTATTGCCTGTCAGACCTTTTTTTATTATCTTTGTTCATAGTGTTATATTTCTGGGTTACCCCCCCCCCCCCCCCCACCTACCATAACATTACATAGGTACATTTATTCTGCAGTTTTGCATTATTTGGCATTTTAAGTTTGTTGTCTTTTTATCACCGTTGAACTTTGCTTCCTGCATATGTACTGTTTGTTTTCTCTTTTTGCTGTTGCTACTGTGCATTTTTTAAAACTAGTTAACATTTGATAAAACAAATATTATTCATGAACTTTGACACCTGGATTGACTTGTGCATTTGGTCGTGGATGGTCATATTATTCTAGGATCCTACAGCAGCCTCTTTCATTTCTTATAGATTGCCTGTTAGTGTGCAGTGTTATATTTAATTATTTACATAGGACTTACTTTTGCAAGACATTTAATCAATATCTTTTTATACATGACAACATGAAGAAGAATCAGTATACTTAATATGACATGTCTGTGTTGTTAAAGGATTTGCTGCTTGCCATGTGTTTGGCGATCCCCATTTCTACACCTTTGATAAGGTGATGCACAGTTTCATGGGCACATGCACTTATGATTTGGTGGCTCTTTGTGATAAGAATAGCGTCATTCCTTTGACCATCAAAGGGAAAACAGAAGACCGCGGGCAGAAAGCAGCGACGTATCTAAAAGAGATTTACATTGATGTTTCTGGCATCCGCATTACATTGCAGAAAGGCATGATCACACTGGTAAGGATTTTCATGCATTCAGAAATGGACATTTTATTCAAAGCCTCAAAATGTTTTGTAAGTTTACTTTATTTATGTTCATCTCTAGCTTGACCTGCAGTGTTTTCTTTATTTTTGCTTTCAAATCAGGTGGGTGATACACGCATCCAAACTCCATGGACTGGGCCATTGAATGGAATTTCTATCAGTACTGTGGGTCTCTACACTGTTGTGGTCACTGACTTTGGAGTGATTGTGAAATTTGATGGAAATCACCATCTAGAAGTCATCCTCCCTGACTCGTATTACGGAAAGGTCAGCTTCTCATACATTTTGTTTGCAGTCAGGAAGGACGTAGGCTAGGCAGACAAAAAGAAAATACTCTATAATTACTATAGATTGTAGTGAAAACGAATCTACAGCATATGCCCAAAAAATGTTTTATAAAGTGATGTAATAGGAGGTCCCCTGAATTTGTGTACAAAGCATTTTTCTATCCTTAATGATGTTATATAGGCCCTTATTCTGATCGGTGCGGATATTCCCGCTTGCGTACGGGCCGCCAATGTTTATCGTCTGCGCATGTGCAGAGGTCACTCTGCGCATGTGCAGGCGATTTCGCCGCATGGATTCTTCATACGCCGCACAGGGGGCGTAGAGGGGCGTGAGGGGCTACTTATCCTCATTACCCTATGCATACGCCCCGCGTTTCATGGGCGTTCCCATGCAAACGCGGGGCGTATGCATGGTAATGAGGCCGTGACGCGTGGGTACGGGGCGGGCATCTGACATCGCCGGATGTCAGCTGCCCGCCCCCATACAAGATTTCACACGGACAAGTGTCCGTGTGGTCTTGTGTTGCGGGACCTGGTGGAGCGTGCGGCCCTGCATTCGATGTTCGGCGACCATCGAATGCAGGGGCGGCTCCCAAGACGGAGGAGGCGTATCCCCGTCCACATTCATGCGGACCGCCACATATCCGCATCCGGACGGAGGTGGCGATCCGTATGGAAGGCGGGGATTCGCCAAGACGGACATCACCGCATATTTCTGATCGGGCCGCACCGATCAGAATAAGGGCCATAGTTATTAAGGCTATAAAATACTATAGAGTGACAATTTAGTAATATTGACATTTTATTTTGTCTATAATATGCTATATTGTGGTTGTTATAAAAGTCAATATTTTCTTGATCACACCAGAGAACATCATGCATAAACTCTCACTGCTCATTTACATAGGTGTGCGGTTTGTGCGGCAATTTCAACGGCAAGATGGACGATGAATTACTCATGCCAAATCAGCTTCAAGCATCCAATGTAGTAGAATTTGGAAACAGCTGGAAGTCACAGGAAGACAGTGACAAAAAGTAATTCCCATAGCTGCATAGGCTGGAAAGTTTGCTATATGTTGTGTTATATTTATACTGTTGTAGCCACAGTTATTTAGCAGAAATAACTTTAAATATTCCCGATACCTCTCTGGAATAATTATTAACCTGTAATAGTAAGGCCTTGATTACCCTTCATATGGAGATGCCCACTGGATGAGGCACCTTAGATCTGCTGATTGTGTGAGTAGTTGCAGACATTGGATGCACATTGCTTGATAATTAACCATATGAGTGGGAGTGGGTATAGGATTGGGAGTGGGTAGGGGTCACTCCATGACTGCAGGAAGAAAGATTTTGGAAATGTTGTAACTGTATATGGGATCACAGTCGCTGGCTCATGCACATCTAAAAAATGGTTGCAATACATCGGCATTGGAGTTGCCACTCCGCCATTGCCTTTCAAAAAATCTCCCTGCCGGTCACTGTGACCACCTTTGGTAGACCATTGCGGTACATGTGCAGTGATAATTATATGCATGTGCAGTGGCAAACAAAATCACTCAAAAAAGTGTAACGTCAACATAGCATGCAAGCAATGCAGTATTAAGACAACTTGCCTTTGTATATACAAAAAGCTTGGATGTCCATTGATAAAATATTAGTGGGATTCATAACAATTAGGAAGATTATTTAAAACCATTGAATTCCTTTGGAATGGAAATGAGATATACTGTACAGAAACTGCACTTTATTGCTGTCATATGGAAAGGTGGCATTAAATATATTTTTTATTTTTTAATCAAGAAAATGCTGGGCGTGCCGGAAAAAATGTTGGGAGTGTCGGGGAAAACACAGGCATGCCAAAGCCTGTTAGGGGAGGGTGTGTGACATCAGCAGCAGGCCGGATATGCCTGTATTCATCGCATCCGCTGAGTAAGTCCTGGCGCCCTTGCAATCAGGTCTGAATTAGGTCATCTTCCAAAAAGAAAACGTTTATTTTAGTGGTCAGAGCTAGAGTGAACCAAGACTATTTTCTGACCATTTTGTACTAATGCTGTGAACAAGGGTCGGATTAAAGGGGAGACGCTGTTGACACAAAAGCTGTGCAGCTGCTGTGCCAAAATATGCAAATATCACAGGAGGCATCTTGTGAAAGACACCTGCTGCTGGTTTCTCTGATCCTCTGCTGTGTCCAAGATCTGCATTCTATTTTTAGAGATAGAAAGTACAAAGTGGCTTAACAAATTGCTTTGATTGGCGCTAGCACTTTGTAAGCATCACAATCATCCATATTAATGTAGTATATCTCTTACTGTTCCTTCATTTAAATCATGGTTGCATACATTCTAACCATCCCACTCGTTTCAGTGGCAGTATATGATTCATGTCATAGTAATTCATATTTTTTATTATCATTATTATTATTATTATTATTATTATTTAGAAAGTGTCAGATCTGCTGTAAAATTGGGGAGATTGCTATACTATGTTACATGTCATACATCGCATTGCTTAATTATCCATTTTACATTTCCTAACAATACATTTTGCAAAAAAGGATAATTTTATGTGATCTATATAAATTGCAAATAATGTTCATTTCTGTAACAATATATTAAAATGGTTATTTCTCTTTTCTTGCAGTTGTGTGGATGATATAAGAACTGACCTGAATCCACCATGCAGTACTGTCCAAAGGCCACTGATAAATAGTCAGTGCGAAGTACTTCGCTCAGACACATTCCAATCTTGCCATCACCTAGTTGATCCAGACCTGTTTTTTGAGACCTGTGTGTATGACATGTGCAGATACAATGGCATGCCGTCCACTCTGTGTGCCGTGATCCAAGCCTATGTTGATGCGTGCAGGACACAAGGAGTAAATATTAAATGGAGAAGTGCAAAATTGTGCCGTAAGTACTGACATTTCTGTATATGGTTACAGACAAGGCAGAACACAGTAAATATCTCAAGGGCACTCTGAACATAGGGGGTGATTCAAGTTGGCTCGCTAAGCAGCATAAATTCGCGATTAGAGAACGGTTAGACGACACCACGGGGCGAGCAAACTCACGCCCCCCTTTGCCGAGCGAATGGCCGTACCGCTGTGTGCAATACTCACCAAAGGCGTTTACAGTGCGGGTCGACACATATGCGTATTTTTGCCAATACGCACACGCAGAACCGCAACATCGGTCTATGGACAGAATTCGGCTCATTACGAGCCCACCTGAATCACCACCATTGTATTCTTTGTCTTCATATTGCACTCATTACAGGATCATGAAGTACTTGAGCTAATTTGAAAAAATTGGAGTCAAATGCTGTAAAAATGGCAAAAAGTAATACATTATATAATGTAGTGGTTAGGTTAAGTTTACTTACCGGTGTCACTGTACTCCTCAACATTGCATGTTTAGCAGTCAGCATTTCATTTACCATAATGATGTTGAATGACTATGTACTGTTTATGTTTGTGCAGATTCATTACTATTGTTTTTAACGTTGATAAAGGTTCCCATAGTAACCAATTCGATTTCATTATCTAATTTGCATTATACATAAAAAATGGTAACTGCTAATTGGTTGCTGTGGGATTAATGCAGATTTACACCGTTCAGCAATGTTAGAAATACTGTATCACTTACTGATATCTACTCTTAGCATTATGTCTTCAATCTATGGGATATTGTTTTTGATGTTTTCCCTATATTGATTTTTGCAGCCTTGCCTTGTCCAGTGCACAGTCACTACACCGACTGTTCATCCCTCTGTCCAGCCACCTGCACTGATATTTATGCCCCAGATGTATGTGACAAACCTACTGCCTGTATGGAAGGCTGTGTCTGTGATTCTGGATATGTGCTTAGCGGTGGTCAGTGTGTGCCACTGAGATCATGTGGCTGCAGGGATGACAATGGCAACTACTTCAATGTAAGTACAGACATAAATACTACAGTATACTGTAGGTGTTTTCTTGTATTAAAGCTAGACTTACAGTATTATTGGATTATTCAGACAAATGACAGAAATGTTGGATACAGTAGCTAATGTGATAAACTTCTGCATATTTAAGAGTTTGTTCATGAAATATTCCATCCATTGTTCCTATAGTTACACCTCTTCATCATCTATTATGCTTATATTAAGAACCTTTATCTCTCAGTTATAAAAAGGAAAATCATAGAAAAGTATATTTTGACATTTTATATACATTGAAACCTTTATTATTGTTTACCAACTGGTACTGAAACCTAAATTCTGCGCAGGAGTGTGCATCCCATCGCACTGCACGCTGCTATCACAGCGTATATGGCAGTGGCATGCGGTGGGGTGAGGCAGGTGAGGCACAGCCTTTCCTGTCATACTAACGTTTATGCTGGAGTTTTGAGTTTATAAAGTATGTCAAAAATACAAAGAATATATATAAAAAAATCGTATTTTTATTATTCTAAAAAAGTTTTATAGTAAAAAAACTCTGGAGTAAAGAGTCTATGGCATGTGAGGCAGTGCCTCACCTGGCTACCTTTTCTGCGCATCTCTTATTAAAACTCAGTGAATCTCCAGCAGTATATACTGCTGCACATATGTATAATGCCGGCAAGTACCCCATGGCTCATAAATTGGGTGCAAATCTGGCTCTGGTACTTGCCAGGGACCCCTCAG
The DNA here is from genome assembly GCF_055691185.1 of Crinia signifera. Lineage (NCBI taxonomy): Eukaryota > Metazoa > Chordata > Amphibia > Anura > Myobatrachidae > Crinia > Crinia signifera. The sequence goes on from NC_139219.1 coordinate 227,933,877, forward strand.
CCATTTATCCCACCGCACGTCCCTGGTATATGGTCACCTTTAACCAGGGCCGTAACTAGGGGGGGGGGGGGGGGGGCTAGGGGGTCACGCGCAACGGGCGATGGAGGGTGGGGACGCTGGTATGAGGTCCCGGGGATAGGCAGCGGGGGTCCAGGGACTGGTGGGTTAACGCTGGCTCCTACCGGGGTCCCAGGGACGGGCAGCGGGGGTCCGAGGACTGGTGGGTTAACTTCGGCTCCTACTAGCGCTGCGGTGCGGTGGGCGGGAAGCAGGTTTTGAAAAGACTTGCCAGACGCTGATTGGCTGAATTCAGCCAATCAGCGTCCGACAAGTCTTTTCAAAGTCATCGGCGCTTCCTGCCACCAGGCAGATAGCGCTAGGAGATGGAGTGAGAGAAGGCTGCCGCTACACCAGTCCCTGGACCCCTGGACGCTGCCTACCCCCGCTGGCTGCACACAGGTATGTTGGCAGCGGGGGTCCAGGGACTGGTGTAGCGGCAGCTTTCACTACACAGCCACTCGCTATTTGCCTGGCGGCGGGAAGCGCTGATGATTTTGAAAAGACTTGCCGGGCGCTGATTGGCTGAATTCAGCCAATCAGCGTCCGGTAAGTCTTTTCAAAATATGCTTCCCGCCCGGCAGTGCTAGGAGCCGGAGTTAACCTTCTCCAGTCCCCGGACCCCCACTGCCTGTCCCCAAGGCAGTAATTTGGTGGGCTTTTTTGGGGGGGCGTCCTCATGTGCACGGCTGCGATCGCATTAGCAGCTATGCACATGGGCAGGGGAGTGCGTTCAGCCAGGCAGCATTTACCTGATTACTGGCCCAGTAATACTGGGCACTGAAAACTCGCAGCACAGCAATCAGGTCGCAGCACAGCAATCAGGTCTGAATTCCGGCCTACCCTGTGTGTTGGAAGAACATTTCTCACTTTCTAGGAAATGTGGGCTAAAATAGCTTTTATACTAAGAATTGTTTCTTAATACTACAGTAGGATCAGTGAAATGATATGTATTACAATCTCTGCTTCCTAGAATGAAGAAACTTGGATAACTCCGCATTGTACCCAGAGATGTCAATGCAAGTCTGGCAACAATATCAAATGCCAACCATTCAGCTGTTCTTTTGGAGTCTGTAGTGTAAACAAGCAAGGCATTTACAATTGTAAACCCACAGGTGAGTGTAGATAACTGAACCATGTTAAATGGACAGTATCCAAATAGAAATTAAAATATCATCCACTTCGTTTTTAATGTTGAGTTTGCCTACTATCTCCGGACTATTCTGTTTCACTTTTATTTACGGATGAGTATTCTTTAAAGCTGTGCAGTCTTTAGTGTAGCGATGATATTAACTGCTAAACCAATCATATCTTGCATATTTTTCTTAATTTGAAATTAATATTATTGTTGCTTTTAATCATATACCCCTTTCACACTGCACTTGTTAAACTGTATATTGCCATTTTTTTTTCCATTTTAAAACGTTTAAGGCTGCAGTGGGAAAGCACCAGAGTTCATTTACCAGTTAAAGAACCGGTATTTCAAAACGTTTAAAAAGCAGAGGCCCTTATTCTGGTTGGTGCGGCCGGAGCCGCACACGGTGCTCCGGCCGCACAAACCAATCCCCGCCCACGAGACGGATCGCCACGGCCGTCCGTACACGGACGGCTGGCGATCCGCATAAAAATGGTGGGGCGTACGCCTCCACCATGGTGGGAGCTGCCCCCTGCATTCGATGGTCGTCGACCATCGAAGGCAGGGCCGCACGCCACAGCAGCTCCCGCAAGCTGAGACCACACGGACAATCGTCCGTGTGATAGCTTGTATGGGGGCTGAGAGCTGACATCCGGCGACGTCAGCTTTCCGCCCCCATCAGTGGCGTCATGCCCTGATTAGCATGCATACGCCCCGCGTTTGCATGGGAACGCCCATGAAACGCGGGGCGTATACATAGGGAAATGAGGGTATGAAGCCCCTCACGCCCCTATACGCCCCCTTTGCGGCGGACGAAATACGTCTGCGGCGAATGGGGCTGCACATGCGCAGATTGACCTCTGCGCATGTGCAGACTAAAAACATCGGCGGTACGGCCGCACGCGGGCCGTACCGTCCGATACAGAATAAGGGCCAGAGTCCTACATGTTTCCGAGCCGTTTTGTATGCAGTGAGAATGGCTCTGAAACGGTATTTAGTAAAAACAACAGATTACAGACCTGTGATAGGCTGTCCCCTGCATTCTGCCTTGAAACGTGTTCAGGGGATTAAACGGGTTGACTGATGTGAATGGTACTTAAACTGTATTTAAAACGGTAGTCTACTGCAATGTGAAGGTTCAGACCCGTTTTAAATACCGTTTAAAAATATCGGTTTTTGAAACGTTTTGGCAGTGTGAAAGCGGTAATAGACTGGTAGATTTCAAAACATCTCCTAATAAATACAGTATATCTCTATATATCTTTACATATTTACCAAATATGAACTCTCTGGGATAAGACATTTCTTGGGAAGTTGTCACACAAGATAAATTGTTAGTAATGTAAATGATGTGTTTTGCTGCCTTTTCTAACCTCATGTGCCTGTTGCAGGATTTTCAAGATGCACGATTAGCGGTGACCCGCACTATCACACTTTCGACGGGCTTTCCCACCATTTCCAAGGAAAGCAAACATATATGCTAACACGGACATCCCTTTCTTTACCGGTTTACATGGAACCATTTAAAATTGAAAGCAAAAATGAGGCCATGTTCTCATTCAGTAGTTTCAGCTTACTGAAAGAGCTCAAAATCGAGGTTTACAACCATGTTATATCATTTAGACAAAACAAGATCTTTGTGGTAAGTCTTATATAAAAATTTATGTATTTTGGAGATGTGCTGATTTATGTGCATTCTCATGACTGATGTTTTGCGTCCGCAATTCCACGCATGTGCAGTTGCAGAGTGAGGATTTGGGGCGGCAGGCCGAGGGATTCGCATATTTCCCATGGAAATCGGTTGGTGGCGCTGGAGTGGGGGGCGTGCAGCTGACATCACCCTAGTATATCTAAACCCAACATGCCCACCCAGTTCTTGTCGAGGATGCACGCAAATCTAAGTGACCTAAGAGTCCCTTCCACATCATTCGATGGTTGGAGATAATCGAATGATGTGGGTGTTTTCCCCACCTGCAAATAGATGTTTACGTTAAACATCCATTCACAGCCATGCAGGCAAACTCGCCGTGGGAGGGGGGTGGGGGCACGTGGACCAGCGAGCAGCAGGTTGCATCTGGGGGACTCGCAAGATTGCAAATTTGCAGCCTTGCGAGTCAACCAGAATAATGGCCTATATGTTTTTGTTGGTTTATGTGTTTTGTACTGATGTATGATTTGGTGCTGGGCTCTGGTTATCTTGGTGCTGGTCTCAGATTGAAAAGATAACTGGTTATAGTGGGAAATCGCCTTTGCTGTGCAACACTATGGCTTTTTGAGAAATGTTTTCCGGGTGGGTGCCCACTACTGGTGTGTGTGTGTGTGTGTGTGTACTTTATTTGCACAGTGCACTGTGTATTTTAAACATTTCGTAAATACTTACAAGATCTACTGTTCTTTAAACTTTGCCATTATTGTGGTACCATAACACTTAGGGGTCGATCCTATTAGCGACGAAGGGTGCGAGATGCCATTCAGGTGCCGTTTAAACGCTGGAAACGGCACCCAAATTAAGCCGATCTCGTACCCTTCGCTGGGCCGAATTTTCTTAAAATTGCTCACAACCCTATGGAGGTGCGAGCACCTTTCAGCGAATTCAGTCCACCGTAAAGTGCACCTGGTGCCGTGATGTTTTGTGAATGTGAATCATCCGCACCTAATAGGATCGGCACTATAGACTTTTGGATGGCTACATTATCATTCTAATAGCAGCCTATTTGGATATAATGCTCGATAAGTAATGTTCCAGCGATAGATTATTGCTCATCACCCCTGCGGGGTAACAGGTTTCAGTAATGAATGGATATCAAATTATTCAGCTAATAAATGAAAATCCGAGGTCATTCAAAAATTATTGTTAGCGACAAAAACTTTACATTTAAAACATTAGAATCCACTGCATCTAGTATCTTTCTTTTATCCATTTCTACATTTCAAAAGATAAGTCAGCATATCAAACAGCATAGGTAACATACATTTGGACATTATGACACAGCTATTTGTTATATAGGAGATTTTGGTAATGTTTAGGTTATAATATTTTATCTGTTCAATTGTTAACTAGCTAAATGGAGTAAGAACAGTCCCCCCTGCACAACCACATCCCGGGATCCAAATTTACCAGAAGCCAACCAGGATCTACATGGAGACAGACTTTGGTCTTGCCATAAGTTTTGATGGCAATGAAAATGCAGGTATGTTATGAGACCAATAGATATGAATAGTGAACAATTTAATATTAAGTTATCATCTGCTTTATATATAACGAGAATGTCTCACACAATCCTGCTTTGGTAGGATTACAATGTCAATTATCTGCAAGTTTCACAGCTTCTATTTTTTTTTTTTTTTCAGTTTCAAAGCAACGTTTTTTTTAAAGGCAAAGCCAACCTGGTTTTACCATAAAGACAATTGCTACTTCACTCTCAGAGCTACATCGCCAAACTCTATGCCACAGATTAATTAAAGGCTATTAAGCTTGGGCAACACATAAGGAACCTTATGCTGATCCACTCGCATCGCTGTGAAGTTTGCAGCGTTGCATGTGGATTGACCGCAACCTGCGGATTGTACTATCGCCCACCCCTCTCGCTCGCAGAATTTGCATAGACGGCTGCGAATGGATGTTTTGCATAAACATCCATTCCCAGCCTTGTATGGGCGGACCAAATCATTGAGGGTCACCGACCACTCTCAGATGCCTTCATTTTGCGTGTCCCTGTACGAAAATACCTGGGGGACCAAAGGACAAGAATAAGGTCCTAGGTTAGAGCACTTGTACAGCAGGTTACCAAAATAATTTTAGTTCTCTGCCTAATTCAGTAGGGATTGCATGATAAGATGCTCACAGACTCCTGCCTGCATTTGTGATCGCAATGAACCGTGATGGTTGCGATGCTCCCCTGCAACTGCAGCCTGAGTAAGTCTTAAGGGGGCCATACATCTAGAGATCGATTGTCAGATTGGGCTGGTTGGAACAAAAACCTGGTGATATCCAATGACAGTTTTTGCCAGTTTTCCAGCATTTCAAAGCAAATGGTCAACTGTCATTTGCTCTCATCCATTACCAGGATTTTGTTCCAACCAGCCCAATCTACAATCGATCTGTAGATGTATGGCCAGCTTAACTCTACTTAGGCTGCCTGTTGCAGGGTGGCTTGCAAGGCCAAGGAAACTGCGCCTGATAATGAGGCAGAGGCGTTCAGTATTGTGCAATACGAGCACTGGACCGCACCATCGGGTAAAAGTGCATATTGGATGGGTATGCGTCATAGGGTCGACTTCATGTTGACCTTCCTATTGTTGACCTAATGCTTGTATTGACCTTCCAACCCTGACAACATTAGCCATGTTGACCTACTTCTTGGGTCGACCTAATACCTCTTGACCTAATGCATGTCGATCTTCATGGGGCCGATTTAGTGACCGCACCTGAATTAGTGCGCTGGCATCCAAAATCATGACTATTACATTTGGATAACTGCCAATCTTAAAAGACAAACAAAAAGCAGCATTGTGTTCCACTAGCAAGGGGGGTAATGCCCCCGCCATGGGACATACTTGACATAGTTACATGGCTGAACCATTCTCCCCCCTTACTAATCAGCCCAGATTGGGGATTCCTGAGGATTTGATGGACCCTTCAATAAGGGGTCCTTCCTTCCAGGGCACCCAAGGCCTGGGCTAAAGCTTGTGGCTATAACCTAAACCTGGGGGTACCAAGTTGATAGCAATAAATATGAGAAGTAATATTGTCTTTACAGGGGGACTACAGATACCAGCAAGCAGCATGGACCTCCTTTCGATCGGGCAGAAATAGACTTGTCTGTGCAGTCTATCTCTAATTTTGGTCCCGATGCGGTGGGGCTGCGCATTGGGATCGAATCGATATCGAATGCAGCTGTACATGTGGGATTTAGACTAACTTTCAACTATATAGTCCAACTGGAATAGAGAGTGACCCTGAATCACACCATGGCCCTTTTTCTGATTGATATGCTACCTTGCATGTTCACACGGGGAGCAATGTTTTCTCTCTGCGCCTGTGCATACAGGGAGTATGCAAAGCTAAGACACCAGGGAGTGTCTCAGTTTTGCATGCACCTTCTAAATAATTTGATGGTCGGCGACCCAGGGCAGCAAATGGATGTTTATGCAAAACATCCATTCTCAGCCCACGGGGAAATTTAATGAGCAAGGGGGGGGGCGGGTGGCTGTGTGAGCGGCGGGCAGCGTTTATCCACATGCAACGCTGCGAATTTCACAGTATTGCGTGTGTGCCACAATAAGGTCACATGTGTACACTACTTAAGGTTTAATGGGGCAGATGTACAGTATTAAGCCTTAACATGAGATAAATGCAAGGGTGATAAAGAGAGATAAACGTCCAGCCAATCAGCTTCTTACTGACTTTTTCAAACACAGCCTGTAACATGGCAGTTAGCATGTGATTGGCTGGACGTTTATCTCTCTTTATCACCTTTGCATTTATCTCTTGTTAAGGCTTAATACATCTGCCCCAATAGGAGAACTTTGCTTGAAGTTTTCTATTAGTTAATGCTACAGTAAACTGTTTTAACTTTGCTCTTATATATTTTTTTCATTCCAGAAATCATTATGCCAACTACATACAGAAATGTGCTTGAAGGGCTCTGTGGAAATTTTGATGGGTTCCCCTTAAATGATTTTACCAGTCCTGCTGGAATAATACTTAGGGATTTTGACCGTTTTGGTGAAAGTTGGAATGTTAATTCACTAACACGAAATACAAGATTTAGGTAAGTCCTGGCTATAGTGCTATAGTTTTCTATGACTTGCTATGGAAATTAACCTCATGCTTCTTTCTTCGGCAGTGTATGCAAAATGCCGCAATGTTTCTGAGTTATAGTTCTCAAACTCATTAATACGTCTTCAGTTTTAGAACTTCATCATCCTAATAGCTAGCTAACTGTATGAGTATAGAAACTGGAATGTCTTTCTATATAATTTCAAATCGTTAATATTTGAATCAAACTGATTTTTATTGTGTATCCTTTAAACAACGTACATTATGGTATGTATTTCAAGCTGTCAGATAAAAATACATTAATAGCTCTGTCACTTCTTTGACAAGTGGACACGTACTGCAGAAGTTCAATTTACTTTGCTTTGCACAATCATATATCCTGTGTCCATATATTTTTTATAGATAACAGCTTTATCTTATGTCTTATATAATCTGATTAGAGATACGTATCTTTTGTTTTGCAGACGTGATGCAGTGGTACCATTGCAAGAGGAGGAGGATATTGTATTAAACACAGGAGACAACCTACAGTGCACACCAAGTGGCCTCACATTTGTAAACAGCTCGACATTCTGTGGCGCGATGAGGGAGTCTGATGGGCCATTTAGTAGCTGCCATTCAAATGTGTCCCCTGATAATTTTATTATGTAAGTCCATTTTATGATTGACATTGACATACAGTACAAAGCTATGAAGGCTACCGATATCTAATATACATATTTCTATTATCACTTTAGAATTAAATATACATTGTGCATAAATAAAAAAATATATTTTACATGTGATCTATAATTAATGTTTACCTTGCTAATGTTTTAGCGTTTTTGTTTACAGGCACAGTAAGGAACAGATGTATCAAGCTTCAAAAAGTGAAATAAAAGGAGAGTGATAAACAGCCAGCCAATCAGCTTCCAACTGCCATGTTGCAGGCTGGGTTTGAAAAATGTCAGGAAGGAGCAGATTGGCTGGTTGTTTATAACTCTCCACTTTATCACTTTCTGAAGCTTGATACATCTGGCCCTAGGTAACGGATATGGAGCTGTGGTTACCATTCTGTGTCCTCTGTCATTATAGGGACTGTCTCTTTGATACATGTGCAGAGTTCGCAAGCAGGGAATTTCTCTGCACGAACACTGAGCAGTATGCACTTGCCTGCCAGCAAAATAGCTCTGTAGTTGATGGCTGGAGAGAATCCATTGGATGTGGTAAGCATACAGGATTTTCTTTTTTTTTTTTGGGGGGGGGGGAGGAGGGGGGTATCATTCCCCAGTATTCCTCATATCCCCCCATTTACTTTCCATTTTTGTTACTTTAAGATTCATTTGGTAGAAGATATAAGCAATCCAGACACTCACATTGTTCATGTTGAAATTTCTAAACAGAAATGCGCTGCCCTGCTAACAGCACTTACAAAGCTTGCATGAGCGCATGCCCTGCATCCTGCAGCAACCTGGCATCAGAGTCCGATTGTGATGCACCATGCAACGAAGGATGCGAGTGTGATGAGGGATTCGTTTTAAGCGGTTTTGAATGTGTTGAATATAAAGAATGCGGATGTTCCTACCTCAATATGTACATCAAGGTAAAACTCCAGATTTTTACATGTAAGGATGGCAGCTAGGGGTAGTACAAGAAAAAAGGTGCACATAAGATGGCAAGGGAGTATCAGGAAGATGTCACTGCACATGAGTTCTATGAACTGTGAGACTAAAAGTCTTGCATTGGGCTTTGCTCAACCCCAAATAAACTCAGTCCCAGCAGAATCGGTGCAATCCTGACATGTCGCTTGGAAACCATTTCAAGGCCAGAAACGTTACACTTTTCTCCCGCATGTCATTCCCTTATACAATATAGATATAACAGTAATCCACCTTCTGTTGGCTATAAGAGCCCTAAATAATCAAAATGGCTTTAGTAAATCATGGGCCGCCCCAGACAAAGTTGAGCTACACTGCTGGACACCAGGAAAAAAGTAGATAGCCTAAGGGATTCAGTATTAAATACTGGACACCCACAGAGGGAGAAAATGTCGGGATTTCGGCGGTCAGGATTCCAGCATCAGGATTCTGAACGCCGGGATCCCGACCGCTGGGATTTACACTGCATCCCAGCCCAAGACGTCCCATTGCTGTGGGGATTTTGAACAGCCAGCCAATCAGCTCCTACCTGTTAGGTCACAGACTGTGTTTGAAAAATGTCAGACAGGAGCTGATTGGTTGGTTGTTTATCACTCTCCATTTTATCACTTTTGAAGCCCTGGCCCTTTATCTTTAGCTTTTGATTTCTAATTATCTGCTGAGATTTGCACAACTACTGTATATTTAGAAATACATCATGTGTTGGGGTGTGGACACATATAATAGCAACATGGGTGAAAAATGTTAGACTGACTCGCAGATTGTTTGTCTGTTTGACAGTGAAACTTAAGAATGTTTTTTGTACCTGTATTTAAAACCCAAAAAAATTTGATTTGCAAAAAAAAGAAAAATGTTAGACTGAAACCATATGGCAACATTTAGCTTTTCTGTTTGATTCTAACTGGCACTTGTGTTCTGTTACCAGGCTGGAGACAACTCAATTACTGAGGATTGCACACAGAACTGTAGTTGCACTGAGGGCTTTCTGGTTTGTGACACTATCCAGTGTGCACCTGGAGAAGAATGTACTACATCAAATCAAATTCGTGGGTGCTATATCCGTAAGTGTTCTTGTCGAATATTATAAAACTAGAAAAAAGATAGGTATCCCTTCCCATGTTATTCGGGCAAACAATTACAAAGGAAAAGAGTCTTTATTACAAAGTCACAGTAAACATAAAAAAAGAACCTACTGTCAGGGCCATCTAAACAGCATTATATGCCTTGGGCAAAGCAATGCTCTGGGGTCCCTAACCCTTCAGTCACAGAAATACATTTAAAAAAATCATAACATGATTCAGTTAATTGACTTCAGATCATTGCCAGCAATAACTAAAGTCAAGTCACATACAGGAAAAACAGGCGCTGGTGACTGAAGGTGGTGATGAGATGGTAAATGTATTTATCATTTGGCACAGCTGAGGCTCCGAAGGGAATTGTAGACCTCCTATTAGATGCCGAAAAATCCACAGTATAACAGAAAAAAATTATTTCTGCCAATTAAGGTAGCGCTGCTGTATCAGCTATAAAAGACTGAAAAACCTATTTCATGAAAAAAGTTATAAATTCATGAATACACATATAGTATTAATTTAAGTAAAAAGCCGTAAAATACATAAAATCACAAAATATTACATATAAACAAAACCTACATAATTCTATAATCCCATTAAAGCATAAAAAATTATACATTCTTAAAAAAATATAGAAAGTCATATTAGAAACCAAGTCCTGCTGATAAAATTGTAGGAGCTTTTTTTATCAATCAAATCCTTGTTGGAAGTTGCAATTCTGTATATTTGCTAATTAAAAAGCTGCATTTGGTAGCAGGGGGAATCCAGAGGACTGTGTTAAATTAAAATAAAAAGTGGCGACTTCCAACAAGGATCTGTTTTCTTCACAACCCGCGATTTGTACATAGAAAGTATTCTGTACACCTATAAAAACTGCTTAGAAAACTATGATGTATTTTTTCTCATCTTGTGTTGGTTTATTTTGCACCCTGCAGCTGGGCCTTGTCTGGAAAACCCTTGTCAGAATGGTGGTACCTGTGTGGTAGTAGAAGTGGAAGGAGCAAACAATTCCACCATGAAATGCAATTGCCCTAGCACCCACAGTGGCCTCCTCTGTGAAGACGAAAAAGCATGTAAGTGACCTTCATTTTTGCCATTAATATCTAGATAACTGGAACAAGCTATTAGATGATCTTTAATTAAATAAAAGTAGTATTTAAATAATTCAAATATATTTGATATGCTTACATATCCATGTCATATTGTATTCTTATTTGTGGAGTATATGCACAGGCTACTGCAGCTGGGTGTTACCAAAGCAGTAATGCTGGGTGCTGATTAAGGTAGATGGCAGGGCTCAACACTATTACACTCTTTGCACTCCACCTGACCACCATTTTTCCTGATACTCTTTGGGGGAAATTTACTAAGATGGGAGTTTTATTTCACATGGGATGTTCCTACGGGCAATCAATCAGAATGTACTTCTTATTTATTTAGCACCTTCTAGAAGATAATAGATAGTATCTGATCCCATGTGACATATTGGGCGTACACAGGGTTTGATCCCGGTGGCCATCGATACCAATTTGTTATAGACTGCCGTTGGGACCGAATCAGGATTGAACCTAGATCAAAGGCAGTTAACACTGTTTGATTTTGCTTCTAAAAGCAAAATCGAATTGAAACGTGTCCAAAGCGAACTGTGTGTATCCCCCAATAGAACTAGAATCTTAGTAAATTTCCCCCTCTATCTCTTCCCACTTATAGTTTTTTTTTTTTTTTTTTTCCAGCTTAGGTTATAATGCCTGGGATATTTTTCCAATTTAGTCAACACTATTACAGCTCTTAACCCTTTGAGTGCCAAGTGAATTTGTCAAAATTGGTGTGAAAATTGGCAAGCAATCATGTTTATTCATCATAATGACCGTAATACAGGAAATACAGGACCATTATACAGGAAATAGAATCTTTTCTACACAACATTTTTAACAACATTATATAACAAATGTGAGCGACGCTGGAATTTTTAGGCGATATTTTATGCATCTCTTCCAGAGATGTCGGCACTCAAAAGGTTAAGAAGCTATATACAGTACATATAGTATTTATTTATTCCATTATTATTTTTATTTATCTTGAATATTATATGCATTCACCTTAACATCTTCAAGAGCTGATCAAGTCTTTGTTAGAGAAATACGCAGTTACCATGATTAATACTTAAGTTAATAGTACAATACACATTCACATTGTGCAGTAATTTTTTTGTGTAAATATAGTGAAATACCCTACTGTGTTAATAATTGCATCTCTTCTCTGTTGCAGTGGATAATAACATCATCTACATTGTGATTGGCGTTGTGGTCTCAGTCTTTGCCATCAGCTTGGTGGTAATTCTTGTTGCATATTTCTACTTCAGATCCAGGTACATATATTCATACTGTAGGACATAAAAAGGTTTTTAATTAAAAGCAGATACCAAAGTTGCCATGTGGCACTGAGATGTGTTGTGTTAGTGTAATGCTGTGCTATATAGACTTAGTGTGATGTAGTGCTGCACAGTGGCCCTTATTCTGATCGGTGCGGCCATATCCGAATATGCGGCCAGGACCGTGCGTGCGAAACCCCGCCTTCCATACGGATCGCCAACTCCGTCCGTACGCGGTAAGAAGCTGGCCGAACGGACCGCACGTGTATTTTTCATGGAATACGCCTCCTCCATCTCAGGGAACCTCCCCCATCATTCGATGGTCGCAGACCATCGAATGCAGGACCGAGTGGTCCACCAGCTCCCGCAACCTCAGACCACATGGACATTTTTCCGTGCAAAAGCAGGGATCTGGGCGGGCAGCTGACATCCGGCGATGTCATATGTCCGCCCCCTACACGAGCTTCACGGCCGCATTACCATACGTACGCCCAGCGTTTGCATGGGAACGCGCATGAAACGCGGGGCGTATGCATATGGTAATGAGCCCAAATAGCCCTTCACGCCCCTCTCCACCCCCTGTTCGGAGTGTTCACATTTCATGCGGGATTTGGCCGTACGCTCCGCTCGCACATGCGCAGAGACGCCTCTGCACATGCGCAGACACAAAACATCGGCGGCATGAACGCACGCGGATATTACCGCACCACCCAGAATAAGGGCCAGTGTCATTGTGGCACTGTACAGTGTCAGTGTGGCTGTGCTGCACAGTATCATTGTCATGTTGTGCTCCGCAGTGTGAATGTGCCATGCAGTGTCAGCATGGCACTGTTATGCTGTGCCAGTGTTGCACTTTGGTATGCAGTGTCTTTGTTGCGCTGTCTTATGCAGTATCAGTGTAACACTGTGCTATGCAGTGTCAGGGTAGCACTGGGCTATGTTTTTTCAGAGCAGTGTCAGCGTGGAGCTGTGCTATGCAGTGTCAGCATGGAACTGTGTTATGCAGTGTCAGGGTGGAGCCGTGTTATGCAGTGTCAGCGTGGAGCTGTGTTATGCAGTGTCAGCATGGAGCTGTGTTATTCAGTGTCAGCGTGGAGCTGTGTTATGCAGTGTCAGCATGGAGATGTGCTATGCAGTGTCAGTGTGGAGCTGTGCTATGCAGTTTCAGTGTGGAGATGTTCTATGCAGTGTCAGCGTGGCGCTGTGCTATGCAGTGTCAGCGTGGAGCTGTGCTATGCAGTGTCAGCGTGGAGATGTGTTATGCAGTGTCAGCGTGGCGCTGTGCTATGCAGTGTCAGCGTGGAGCTGTGCTATGCAGTGTCAGCGTGGAGATGTGTTATGCAGTGTCAGTGTGGAGCTGTGTTATGCAGTGTCAGCGTGGAGCTGTGTTATGCAGTGTCAGCGTGGAGCTGTGTTATGCAGTGTCAGCGTAGAGCTGTGTTATGCAGTCAGTATGGAGCTGTGTTATGCAGTGTCAGCGTGGAGCTGTGTTATGCAGTGTCAGCGTGGAGCTGTGTTATGCAGTGTCAGCGTGGAGCTGTGTTATGCAGTGTCAGCGTGGAGCTGTGTTATGCTATGTCAGCGTGGAGATGTGCTATGCAGTGTCAGTGTGGAGATGTGCTATGCAGTGTCAGTGTGGAGCTGTACTATGCAGTGTCAGTGTGGAGCTGTGCTATGCAGTTTCAGTGTGGATATGTGCTATGCAGTGTCAGTGTGGAGCTGTGCTATGCAGTGTCAGTGTGGAGCTGTACTAGGCAGTGTCAGTGTGGAGCTGTGCTATGCAGTTTCAGTGTGGAGATGTGCTATGCAGTGTCAGAGTGGAGCTGTGCTATGCAGTGTCAGTGTGGAGATGTGATATGCAGTGTCAGTGTAAAGCTGTGCTATGCATTGTCAGTGTGGAGATGTGCTATGCAGTGTCAGTGTGGAGATGTGATATGCAGTGTCAGTGTGGAGCTGTGCTATGCATTGTCAGTGTGGAGATGTGATATGCAGTGTCAGTGTGGAGCTGTGCTATGCATTGTCAGTGTGGAGATGTGCTGTGTCAGTGTGGAGATGTGATATGCAGTGTCTGTGTGGAGCTGTGCTATGCATTGTCAGTGTGGATATGTGCTATGCAGTGTCAGAGTGGAGCTGTGCTATGCAGTGTCAGTGTGGAGATGTGATATGCAGTGTCAGTGTAAAGCTGTGCTATGCATTGTCAGTGTGGAGATGTGCTATGCAGTGTCAGTGTGGAGCTGTGCTATGCAGTGTCAGTGTGGAGATGTGATATGCAGTGTCAGTGTGGAGCTGTGCTATGCATTGTCAGTGTGGAGATGTGCTGTGTCAGTGTGGAGATGTGATATGCAGTGTCTGTGTGGAGCTGTGCTATGCATTGTCAGTGTGGAGATGTGCTATGCAGTGTCAGTGTGGAGCTGTGCTATGCATTGTCATTGTGGAGATGTGCTATGCAGTGTCAGTGTGGGGCTGTGCTATGCAGTGTCAGTGTGGAGATATGGATTGTTGTCATTCAGTGTGTCTCTGTGCTGCACATTATGGAAATTATATTTACCTATCAGATGGAAAGGTCTTTCTATTAAGCTAATTTGCAAGGATCAGGAAGTTGTTGAACAAAGTGGAATTAAACCCTAGATGTATTGTACAATATGATTATTTGCATCAAAATTACATTATTTTGCTATTTCCCAGGATACTCATTTACGGGTAATCTATTTCAAAATGCTTAGCGCCCAGTTCCAGAAGTGTCCCACAGTGGGGGAGCAGTTGGGAGTCTCCCTTGCCTGCAAGCATTTATTCAGTGAAGAAGAGGGGTGAAAAACGGAGCATGCGGCAGCGTCATCCCCACAAGACCACACCCAGCAGATGTTAATTTTAAGCCCCATAATAGAGCTTAGTTAATTTTCTGAACCATAGTAGTGCCTTAATTAATGTTAGACCCCATAGTAAAGGGGCAGGATAATAAAAGAGGAAAAAAAAAACTGGGAAAGTGTCGGGGTCCGGGCTGCGCTGAGCGCCTGGGGGGTGTGGGCGGGTAGTCCGCAGTGTCTGGGAAGTGTTGAGTGGACCTGTGGACAGCGGCAGCAGAATTTTAGAAAAAAATTCAAAAGATAAGCCGCCGTTGATTGGCTGAAAAAGACAGTACTCTCAGCCAATTAGCGGCCAGCCTATCTTTTGAATATTTAAAATTCTGCCGCTGCTGTCTGCAGGTAAGCTCAGCACGTCGTGGACACTGCCGACTGCCCGCCCCACTGCGATGCTGCACCCACTTCCCCCGGCACTAAGTGCTGCCTGGACCCCAATGCTGCCCGCCCCTTCACATAAGTGTGCACCAGCAGTGCTTCACCACTGGCGCAAACCTACTGATCGAACCCAACACGTCATGGATGCTAAAAGCACCCGTGATATGCCGCTGATGGGTCTGATCCAACAGATTGAACCTGCAGCAGATTCAATCTGTAGGGTCCAACCCAATGTGCATCATGTCGGATGAGATGTCAAACACATCTGATCAGGTGAATTCATCCCGAATTGGATAAGTGTATGTGTGATGTTGTCAGACTATGTGTACATGGAGTCCCGTTACCTGACACTCCTGTTCTCCCTTCTGGCACTGCTCGTCTGCTGTCTGCCTGCTTCACTCGCCTGCAATTCAGAGGGCGGAGGGACAAGGGTACCCCAGGGAGACAATACCCCAAAACACCCCACAAACTGGTCACCACACGTTAGGACGGTGATCAAAGATTTTATTTATCTCCAAGGAAACTGGATCACCGCTTTGAGGAATGATGACGAATATTTCACAACAATAAAGAAACGCAGTTATAATAATATGGATGAGGACAATTCACATTCCATGAATGAAGATTTAGAGAAATTTCCACCTAGGTGATGCTGTGCGCAATAGGGTCACTGGGGCACCGTAGGCCGCACCTCGCGCAGCACCACTACAATAAATACAATACACTGTTTCAACAAATTAATTCACGTGCAGATGTAAAGGTAATTAAAGATCTTATGAGGGGGATATCGTGTGCGATGGGGCCGTCCGTGACACCGACAGGCCAAAATTCACACGATACGCCCCGTTGACAGTACCGTTATGCAGTTACCCACAGTGCAAAAGAACAAAAGACGCAAAACATCAAAAGCCTGACAATAGCTTTCCCTGTAAATAGACGTAGGGCTGCATGCGGCAATTCCACTCAGTTTAAATGACAACAAGTGTCCAGATGCAACTATCAATATGTCCCTGAACTGCGCAGTTCTATGATGAGTCCTAGGTACCTTTTGGCCTAGGTGCACCGTTAGTTGAGGTAATACTAATAATGAGATTTGTAATTCAAGGCAACAAGGTTCGGCCTCTTGGCTCCCTGCCAATACTGTGAGGTAACGGTCACATAGGCTTCCAGTCACTAACCTAACGTAGTCGTTAGTTGGTGAACATTCGCAGAATAACTTGGAGGATATGGGCCCAGGCTGAAATAGAGGCTGATGGCTCTCACTGTGGACGCAGTGGGGGGCAATTCCTAGGACAGGCAAGGGGAAGTTCGGTGGCTACAGTGTGGATGCAGTCTAAGGGGGTCCATGCCACAGTGGAGTGTGGGTAGTAAAATACCTGTTTCCAGCAACAGCTGCCAGCTCCTGCTGGTTCCAATTTTCGTCCCACTCTTGAGGCACTCAGGATGCAGGGGGTCTCTTTTTCATACTGCCACTGGTGCGGGCAGCTCTTCCTTCCTCCGCACTGGTGGTGCGGCTCTCAGGGGACACCAGGGTCGCAAAACCCCCACTCTCCCGGCAGACGCCTCTCCCTCATCGTGCGCCGGCTGTCACACATCCGCCGGGCGCACCGCTGTGAGTCACTGTGCCCCGCCGCCTCTGCCTCTGCTCCGGGTCACGCTGCGGCTGTCTGCCCCGCTGTCAGTCACGGCCGGGCAGCGCGCTCCTTCTCCCGACACCTCTGTGGCGGCGCCGTCACACTGCTGCGCCGGTCTGTGGGTGACGGGTGCCTCTCCTGCAGGTCAGTCTCTCTCCTGCTCACCCCGATCTCTCCCAGGTCAGCGCTTCTTCTCCTCACTCTCCCCGGGCACACTCCTCACCGGACCCCTTTCGCGCCCAGCACGCTCCTCCTCCCTCTTGGGGCACTTGCTACAACTTCTTTTGCCCAGCAACAGGCAGATTTCCTGCTTCTCCCAGCACCTTGCTGGGTCCTAACGTTCCTCCTGTGTAGACTGCTGCAGTGGGGTTGGTTGCCTGGCAACCACTGAGACTGAGTTGTCAGCTGCCATTTTGGTCGAGGGCAGCACTGGCCACCAATGTTTCCGTGGCACAAAAGGGTACCCCAAATTCTGGAATGCCACATATGGGCACCTTTAGTGTAAATAATGCCACTTTATCGTGCATTCACCTCTGACATTTTACAGTACCACAGCAACACTGAAACAATTCTACACAAATAGTTTCATGAAGTCCTTGGACCCAATAGAGTGCTTCTAACAATCCATAGCACTCTATTTTTGCTGCTGATTGCATGCAACATCGATACAATACCTTGGCCCTGGAAAGTCTACCGATAAACATCAGCATTGCATATAAATCTGAATCTGGCTCTTGGTCCTTTTGCAGTAGGCTTAATACCTCTGTCAAATTTAAAGTAAACTGACTTTCCACATACAGTGGATGAGACCTTTAAGTGTGTCCAAACATTTTTTTTCCTATCAAAGGGACTTTGGAAGTGTGGGCAGGTCCATGTGATGTCAAGACATTCCCAGCTCCACTGGGAACATTTTAGGTGGCCAAGATATCTTTATGGGCTTCTTGTGACCTGCTGAGCCCTAGACAGGCACCTTGGTTGCCTTGTGGAAAATACACCTCTGCATGGACTGCCCACTTCTGAGAGATTAGGTAGTAGGTAATAGCGTAGTAGTCAGTAGATGTAGGCGGGGGCTACAGATGATAAAGACATGATTGAGAGTGTACAGTACTGTATGTGTCTTTCAGAGTAACAGGAGACCTGATACTTGAATATGTATACTGTATATACCATTGTACGCATAACAGTTTGAAGAGTAATGTCAGATAGTAACCAATGTTATTTCTCCCTTTTTCAAGGAAAACCAAAAGCGGGTTCTTTGATTTTAATGATTACGCTGAAGATGGAAGTGACACCGGCTCTATTCACTATGCTTATCGGGAGCCAGGGGGTCATTTAAATTTGGCATTCAATGACAATTTGGGTGACAATGGCATTTTTACAACTAAAATGAGAGCCAAAGCAAATGTGAATGTAGAGAGTGAAGAACCTGGTGCTAGGGTTAATCCTGCATTTGAAGAAGGACATGTGAATCAAACAGATGAATTGACTATATTTTAATTAAAAATAAGAATTGCTAACACTTCCCATTTATTTCTTTATTTTGATTCTATGTGCTTTAAGATGTGTTAATAAAGCCACTTGCGTAACATTGCCTTGTCCCTCCGTACTCTGATCATTCTGCAAGGTTATTATGCTCCTCTTGTATGTGCACATGTTACATGAATGTATTTTTGCACCTTTTTCAACCATAAATTATAAACTGCTTTTGTAATTGTAATATAATATAAAAAAAAAAAAAAAAAAACATGGTGGCTTCCTTTTTGGAGTCACAAATAAAATTATACTTATCTATAAACCTATTTTGTATGAGTGCTCCATGAATCATTAAGGTAACATTTGTCTGAACTAACAGTGCTGACAAGTGCCAGGCCAAACATCAATCATACAGGAGTTGGCCTGGAATGAGGGGTGGGTTGGCTTAAAAAAGTTGATGTTCATAATGTTGATATTTGCATAGACCTTAATGAACCCTAACAGAAGCACAATCCTAACCCTAAAATCAGATCAAATCAGATGTCAACATTCTGAATATCAACATTCAGTCCATGTCTTCATTGTGAATGTATACCTCTGTATGCGCAAGTTAGAAGACAACAGATACTATATGATTGGTTGGCAGTATATTTACACCTAGTAGCAATGCTATTAAATAACCTTTAATTTACATTGATTTTGTTCTCACATCTTTTTACGTGTAACACTTTCATAATTATATATTCTAAAGTTCTGGTTATTACTGAATGATGTAGAAACTGCAGTTCCTCAAATCATCTGCCAGCAACACAATGACCATTAAAATAAAACATTTGTACGAGGCAACATGGTGAATCTTATGTAGGGGCAAAATAGATCTGGTACACTGGAGGCAGGGCAGGCAACAGGGGGGGTCAAGGGGGACAAGTGTAACGGGCCCCAGAGATATAAAGGGCCCCAGAGCTTCCATGCCCGGGCACGGCCACTACCCGTACTAGCTGGCCTGTCAGTGACCCTTGCGGGCTGGCCGTCTACTGTGCACCATCTGTTTTTGTCTGAGTCTGACTGACTCACTGTGTGCCACTGACGTCTACTGTGTGTGCGCCCTGCCGCTCGGCGCGCAGAGACATCTACTCTGTAAGTGCGCACGGCCTGGTGCCGCAGGCGCACAGCCTTACCCACCACTGGTGCTGTGGCCTCAGTCTCTGGCTCCTGTACTTTTACTGCACTTGTCATCTGTTCCACACTCTGCGAAAGACCTGCCCTGCCTGCTCATAGTGCTCAGCATTCTTTTGTGAAAGTGACAGGCCAGCAGCAGCCAGGAGCCAGCAGGAAGCAGCAGCCAGGAGCCAGGCCAGCAGGACTGAGAACGAGAGAAGTCCGCACCTGAAAGCAGGATCTGGAGCAACGAAAGGTTAAGGCTCACGCAGAAGAGGGTTGTGTGGATTTAGGATTAGGTGGGGGGCCCCAGAAATATCATTGTACAAGGCCCCAAGATTTCTGTTGCCGGCCCTGACTGGAGTGCAGGCTTACAAGATCAAGGAAGAGGCAAACAAGTCTGAATACAATCCAAGGAATGGTAACCTGATGGCCAGAACTGAACAGCAGGGTTCATACAATGGGCAAGTCAGGGAAACAGAGCCTAATCTGATCACTAGAATCCACAGAGTAGCGCAGGGTCCTGGGGGGTGCCTATCCATGTGATGACCCATCTGGGGGAGGGGGGGGGGGCTGTGACTGCTGTCATTGGGGGCATTGGGATGGGGAGATTGGAGCTTCCCAATATGGTCCGGACCGTTACGGTTTTTACTACATCCTCGGGCCAGGCAAGGATATTTTATTATCTTCTGGTGACAGGTGTTATAGGCACCCCCACCGGACAGAACAACCCTGGACAGGCACCCTCAAGATGGGACAATCCAAGCTCCAGACTAATAGAGATTGATTATGGGAGCCTGTCCAGTCACTGATTGTCATGTGAGTTCCTAGGTGGACTAAGTAAAAACCAGAAACGGACCAGAACTCTGGACTGGATAGACTCCATCAACAAACTGTGCCATTCCGGAGCTTGTAGTATCCAGTCTGGAGGGTACATGTCCAGGGGGTTCTCTGGTCCGGGGGAGCCTGTGACAGCTGTCACCTGGGAGATATGGAGGGAGCGATTAGAATAGAATCAACTTTATTGGCCAACCCCTGGGCAACCAGCATGCAAACACAAGCTCCCTCGTGGCAACCAGCATGTCACTCCTGCAACGAGCATGTAGCTAAGCAGCACTTATGTGGTTTAATATGTACTTGGCATTACAGTGTGTGTGCTATAATGTGTACTGGGCATAACGGTGTGTGCCATAATGTGTACTGGGCATAACTGTGTGTGCCATAATGTGTACTGGACATTATGGTGTGTGGTGTAATGTGAATTGGTACTATTATGTATAATGGGTACTGGGCATTATGCTGTGTGCCATAATGTGTACTGGACATTATGGTGTGTGTGGTGTAATGTGAATTGGTACTATTATGTATAATGGGTACTGGGCATTATGCTGTGTGCTATAATGTGTATTGGGCATAATGTTTACTGGGCATAACTGTGTGTGCCATAATGTGTACTGGGAATAACAATGTGTGCCATAATGTGTACTGGGCATTATGGTGTGTGGTGTAATGTGAATTGGTACTATTATGTGGCTACAGAGAGGAGGCTTTATTACGTTGGGATCGAGAAAAGGTCAGGTAGGACCCCAATTTTTGTAAGTGAGGGGTCCCAGGGACCCACAATTTTTGGGGGGTTTTGCGATCACTGCACCCTCCCTGATCCGCCCTATTACTCCCACCTTCCCTCTCTGCAAGCAATTTCAGTCCCCTTTGGCAATGAGCAATTTCAGTCCCCCTTGGCATCGAGCATGAAGCCCCTGGCTTCGAGCATGTAGGTAAGTGGCACTTATGTGTTAAACGTGTATTGGGCATTACGGTTTGTTAAATAGTATGTGATGGGCATTACGGTGTTAGGGTGCGTTATATAGTATGCAATGGGCATCATGTGTGGCCTTATGTGTAATTGGCATTACGGCATGTGGCCTTATGTGTAATTGGTATTACAAAGTTTGCTAAAATGTGCAATGGGCATTACGGTGTGTGGTATAATGTTGGGCCGTGCCCACTTTTCACTGTGCAGGAGCCTCACCTACTACAAATTGGGGGTGTGTGAAACATGCCCTTGCCCCGGGTGCCGTGGCACCTAGCTACACCACTGGCTCCACTGGATCTCTCTCCAACCATTGGGGGTTATATATGGTACATTGCAGGTCAGGTTGCCCATCGCAGAGGCCAGGAAATCTCTGTCCTACAAATTCGATCCCTGACTTCAGGCCAGATGTATCAAGCTTCAAAAAGTGATTAAATGGAGAGTGATAAACAACCAGTCAATCTGCTCCTGTCATGTTAGAGGCTGGGTTTGAATAATGACAGGTAGGAACTGATTGGATGGTTCACTTTTTGAAGCTTGATATATCTGTCCCTCAGAGAGGTAGCACAGGGAAAGAAGGATAGGCAAATGTGACTGAGCTAGACATGAACACAAAAACACTTGAAAATTGAGCACTGAAGACGATTAGGAACCATTTCTAAATGAGTCATTACATCCGGATTCCTCCCTGTGATAGAATATAGAGCATTAAAGTGGCTGTTGTATTATGTTTTGGTCATTAGTTACTTAATATAATAGTTCAGACTGTGGCAGGAAAGATGATCACCATTTAGTTTTTATAGTGGAAGGTGTTTTATTTACTGAACTTCATTTGAATATTTTTTCTCTTTGTGTCAGCATTTAATTGCGTATTAAATTATAAATTTGACTTTCACACTAATTAATAACAGATACTTCATTATAATAATATTACTGTACATTGTTTAAAATTCGGGTAATGCAAATCCAGCACACAAACATTGTTACTGGGTCACTATGAAAAAATGGCTTTACGTATTATAGTAGAATATATAAATATTAGGTACTTATGTATTATCTGGGCTCCCATGTTAAATGCACCCCATTTTTTCATACCCCTACTATCCAACTACGCATGGAGTTGATTTTATATAGTGTGGCGAGCGCAGCGAGCCACCATGCCCGAAGCGTGGCGAGCGCAGCGAGCCCCGCGAGGGTACGCGGTCGCCTAAGAAAAACGGGAGCCCAGATATTACATAAGTACCAAATATTATATTTGGAGACAAATATAAATTGATCCAGATCCAGGAAAGAGTATTCAGTGCCAGCAATGCCCCCACAGTGCCAGCAATACCCCCACAGTGCCAGCAATGCCCAAGTATGCCCCACAGTGCCAGAAACAAGTATGCCCCACAGTGCCAGGAACAAGTATGCCCCACAGTGCCTAGGAACAAGTATGCCCCACAGTGCCAGGAACAAGTATGCCCCACAGTGCCAGGAACAAGTATGCCCCACAGCGCAAGGTACTTCCCCACCGTGCCAGTTTCCCAGCAGCAGCACACTCACCATTGTTGCTGCTGCTGCCGGGGAGAGGACAGTCCAATGTCCCCCTGCAGTGCCGCTGTCCAGTGTGTCGTCGCCGCTGCTTCCCTTCTCAGGGAAGGAGAGCACAGCACACTGCACGTCTCTCCTTCCCTTCACTTCCTTGTGTCTGGGCCGCCCGCAAATCAAAGCTCGTGGGCCGGCTCCTGATTAGCCGCCGGCCCAAGAGCTGTGATTGGCAGACGGGTGGCCCAGTCACAGGGATGCACAGTGAGGGGTAGGAGAGACACGCAATGTGCTCTCCTCCCCTCAGGCTCAGAGCGGGGAAGCTGCGGCATGTATTGGATCGAGCCACCCGATTTGCTGCTGTGAGCTACCGGTAGCTCACGAGCGACGGGTTGGCGACCACTGGTTTACGCAATACAAAAAATCGGAGAATGATCTTTTATAATCATTATGATCATTTCCATCTCCCTCAATTTAACTGTTGGCCTGAGTTGCGAATAAAGCAAGAAAGAACAAGTGGCTGTGCATTGGGAAAGATTATGTTGCAATGCAAGGGGTGCAAATAATTATTTTTTTTGCATGCAGGGTAAATACTGACTGCTTTTGCATGTAGCCCACAAATGCTGGACAGCTTTTTTTACACTGTAATTTAGATTTCAATTAGGACACGCCATTCCAAATCTAATCTCTCTGCACACCTGCCGCACCTGTAGCAGAGCATGGTTTTACCAATGTGTACAGTTACCAGCTCCTTCTTACTGTATTCTCCACTCAGTATACAGTCCAGTGTTGGCATGTACAGCACTATCCTCGTAGCCTTTATGTGTGCATGTTTATGTACCAGTGATGCTTAGTGGATGCTTCTATGGTAGCACCTTGGATATATTGTATATCAATTACCTGCTTCTTCTTTGGCACTAAGAAAAAAAGAATGCAATGTACAGTATGACTAGTGACAGTGTCTGTGTCTGTGAGTGTGACTGCCAGTAGCCTAGCATACAATAATAGCCTTACATAAAGGTTGTAGAATATATACATATTATATTTCATGACAAATACACTGAATGAACTTCAGAAAATAGTCTTTCTGATAATATTACAATGAATAAAAGTAAAAAAGAACAATACTAATGCACACTCTAGGTGCTAAGGACACTGATAGTAAAAAAAATTGTTGATAAACTCTTACAATTAACAATCTATGGGCCCTTCCACTGCGTCCAGGTGAACTTCATTAGATGGGTCCCTAACATTTCTAATACTAATTTATATTAATATTAATATATACATTTATATTCTATAAATGTATCTAGGTCTTACCTCCATATAGAGCCCATATTAACATGTAGTTCTATTTTCCTGTATGGTACTAGAAGCCTTAATTTGGTAGAACCTCTCATTAAGTTAAAAATTTTGGTGTACAGTCCAGCCCCCCTCTTTCCCCAATATTTGTGTATACAGTATATTGTACACTGAAGGTAATGCTCCTTCATTCTGGTACTGGCACCCCTCCCATCTACCCTCAGGTGTTTTAATTAGCACAGCTTCCTACATTGCTGACTACATGTTAATATGGGCTCTATTTGAAGGTAAGACTTAGATACATTTATAGAATATATTAGTATTAGAAATGTTAGAGACCCATTTAATGAAGTTCACCTGGACGCGGTGGATTGGCCGACATATTTGTGCAAATGTGTGCTAAGAACTTCAATTACAATCCATGTTAATTGTAAGAGTTTGTCAACATTATTTTTACTATCAGTGTCCGTAGCACCTATAGAGTGCATTAGTATTGCTCTTTTGTCCTACATGGTACTCAAAGCCTTAACTTGGTAGCACCTCTCATTGGGGCAGATGTATTAAGCCCTAACAAGAGATAAATGCAAGAGTTATAAAGAGAGATAAACATTCAGCCAATCAATCCTTACTGACTTTTTTCAAATACAGCCTGTAACACGGCAGTTAGCAGGTGATTGGCTGGACGTTTATCTCTCTTTATCACCCTTGCATTTATCTCTTGTTAAGGCTTAATACATCTGCCCCAGTCCCCCCAGCCCCCCCTTCTTTCCTTTATGAATAAAAGTATACAGTTATGTCAAAGAATAACAGAAATAATCACGGTCACATAAAGGTTGCAGCATCAATTCACATCACATTTAACAAGTTTTTTGTTAACTTTGCTGCAATCACATTATGGTTACACAGGTCCGTTCTGATGGGGACTCCTTTACATTATGTAGCGGTATACAGTAAGCTGAGTTACGGTACACAACAGCATCACAGTCCTTTACAGGAACCGGAGGCATTGCATAGTCTGTTCTGTTCTGCGGTGGCCACTCTGGGTCTATCTGTAATCTCCTTTGTAATTTTCTGTACTGACTTTTCGACTTGTAGTTAAATATTCTCTTTATCCAGAGCCAGAGATTTCTGTTTTCAATGAACCATTCCTAGAATAAAAGATACCGGGATGATGGTTAAGACACTGCAAGCCTATCATATTTAAGTACCACACGCATAACCCTCTGAGGCAATTATGTATCTTATAGCTTCCCTTCTGGACCTGTAACTTGGTGGGACGGCTTTGCTATTACTGGTGCATGTCCTTGTGTTTCCCTCCTATGTCCCTATAGACTATAAGCTTGCAGCAGGGCCCTCCTACCTCCAAGTCTGTCTGTTGTTACCCAGTTTGTTCTATCACTGTCTACAATTGTAAAGTGCAACAGAAACTGCTGCGCTATATAAGAAACTGTAAGAAATTAAAATTACTGAAAATATTGGGCACTTTCTGCATCAACACATGAACACTAGCCACGTCCCATCTGTTGGCTTTCTCTAATGAATTTATCTCAGTAACATTACATTCATTCCTAACTCAAACATATATTTTGCAAAGAGAATAATTTTACACAACAAAAGGCTCAAATTCAAAGAAAGTATACTTAAGGCCCCCATACAGGACCAATTAAAATGATTTATGGTCAATGTCATAGGTAAAACCAATGCTAGTGACTGTCAAACAATCACATTATGTGAACAAACAGAATTGAATCCTGTCTCTCACCACATAACTGAACCTAAGGATGACAGATAAACACAATTCATTTAATATTATTTTCTAAATTACTCAATAAGAAACTTTTGCCACGAAAAAAAATTGAATCCGTGATTCAGAAACGCTCTGGCACATATGCTGAGACTGGCATGTTTCAGAGCTCTTGTAATAAATGCCAGATGCAGTTTTTAAAGAAGTCCATTAGAGAAGATTGCTGACTGTCCCACAATAATGCTTACTGCTGTGTTTAAATCTCAGTGTGCAGCTCTATGTCACAGTTATCAAAGACTAGATTGTATGCTAACTTGGACAGGGAACCAGTTGGCGGTATTATTTAGCTTAGTAATACACATGCTACAGTATTACATATATTAATGACTTATAATCACTTCAAAAATACATCTACTGTATGCACAATTCGCAAGCACCTGTGCAAATGTTAGTCGCACGCTTGCTCCTACGCACGTTGCTGTGTCCACAAGATCATGCACTGTGTATATGTGCGAACAGCCTCTGTGGGTGATTTAATTCGCAACTCTAACAATACGCACCCAGCCAACCCATTAGTTAAAGACATGATTTGCCTCATTTCAGTGTGTTTATTGGAACTAATTTATTGCCCATTAAAGCAAGGAAGCCTTATTACATGGATGATTAATGTGTTTTTTATGTATTACTCAACTCAATTTAAATATAGGTCTCCTACAAATGTGCTGTGTATGACTGTGAAAAAAATCATAATTGTGTGTATTATATGAAATGTGTCTATATATGAAAATAAGTGTGGTTTCAACAAATGAAACCTATATGTGGGTTGTGAGAGTGTATATGTGTAAGATGTTTTGCACAATGATTTTCAGTCATTATAGTGATTTAGTAGTCATGTTTCCAAATGAAAGTGTCCATATGCACACAGCAACAGACTGTAAAGCGAATGATATTAAGATGTTACATATATGCACACATATATATTAGATATGAAGCATGAAAGGTAGAAATGTTTAAGCTGTATTAGTGTGCTTACCATGGGCCTGCATTGAGTAGATGGTTAGTGGTTAGTTAATTGTTTAATGAGAAAAACTTGTATGGTGCATGGGTGAGTATTGTGTTCAGGTATTTTAGCTATTGTGCAAGCTGATTGATGTTGCGAATGTTTGTCCGCTAAGCTGCTGCCATGCGAGACCTGAGAGTCATTTTTTTGATGCATGATTTTCAGCCTGAGCACTGCAAGCAATCTTGTGAAGCCACCACCCAGCACTTGTGGTCAACTCCCCTTGTATACGCCAAGGTTTCCACCCATTTTTGCCCTCTTGCGAGGCCGCGCCCAAAGAAACACCCACATCACGCCTTCATTTAAGGGCTCATCGCAACCGTATTTCTGTGCGCAAGGGTGCGAGCATGTACAGACTATGAAACCTGCACTGGCGCATTGCGGAAGTTGCGCATGCGTAATGAGCTAAATTCCGCATTGTGTGCGAATTCCCATGTGAGTGTATCAACCAGAATAACCTTCTTTGTGTTTTTGTATGCCTTTTGTGTTAATGCGATGCAGTATTTTATTGCTAACACTACTGTAAGAAATATATTTACCTCTGTCACATAAGATACAACAAACAGAACAAGGACCATAATGAAGATGTTGACTCTCCAGTAATATGGCGTGCACACAATCTACATGAGCAAAACAAAGACAACTGTAAATACAAATTTCCTTCAGAAAATATGTTAAGGAATGTCATTTTATAAGCAAGAGAAATGCAAACAATAGTAATAAACTATAACTTGGTTCATTCCAAAGTATTTCAAAGAGTTTGTTCTCATTTGTCTAATGTGGGGTACACACCACGACGACCCGCTCACGATGCACATTGTGAGCGGGTCTTCAGTGTTTCTTCAGACCCGCTCACGATGATGCGGGGGGGCACGACCCGCTCACGATGTGCACCGTGAGCGGGTCCGATCCGATGGCGACCCGCACCCGGCAGTATGGTCGTTATTCAGATCCTACCTGCAGCAGGTAGGATCTGAATAACGACCGACCCGCGGGACCGCGCATCGGAACAGTATCGGTCCACACCAGGACAGAAAAGGGCCCAATCACCACACAATCTACATCCAATTGGTCAGAATTAGATCTAGATTGAGGGGATTGGGCCCTAGTCGTCCTGGTGTGTACCAAGCATAACAAGTTTTGTTTTTGTTTGTTTGTAAACAAACTTCTTTAACTTGTTTTATTATTTACACAATATCATACACACATGACATACAATATAGCACTTTGTGTTACCTTTGAATATAAAATGGCTCAACATCACAACTTTTTTTAAATTGACAACAGGGAAAATGTTGAAGCAGACACAATATATAACAAATATGGAACATGGCAGGAAAGCATTGGTAATAAGAATAAAGCCCCATACACATTAGGAGATAAAGGGAAAGATATCTCTTACTTTATCTTCTATTGTTTACACTCAATACCATTAACGACCCTTTCCCTTGTTCACCATGTTCGGGCGAGGGAGGTCCACGTTAACGACATCCACCCCCCTTCCCGCAGTCGCTCACATCGGAGCTGGCATCGGCAAGTGTTTATGCACTTGCCAGTGACTGCATCACCCGCAGGGTCCTCGCCTTTGTCGATATTGGCGTCAGCGAGGTCGCCTAGTGTGTATGGGGTTAAGACCTTTTCCATGGAAATGTTGCTGCGGTCAGACTGTAGCTGAATCAGTTCAGATTAAAATTAACTATTATTAACTATTATTTATTTAAAATATTAAATGAGCTTGGTGAGTGTATTTATACTTGTACCTTGGTTATTTCTCGGTTTGTTACATTATCTGCACATCATGTCTTGATAAAAATGTCTTTATGACATTGAAACGTCGTCTCGGTTGATGTGCATTATCTACGCTACAGTATGTGCATGATCTTTTTCACCACATAAAGGATTATTGAAAAGTCCCCTGGAATGACGCTATTCATTTCTTAGCTATCTTATTATCATTGAAGGCACCTGGGGCATTTAACTATATCTATTTGAGAGTCCCGGCTCGTTTAAATGACATCACAAGAGACAACAGCTTTCCTTTGATTTCTGACATCCAGGCTCAGCTACCTATTCCTTCTAGAGACTTTAACCAATTCCCCCAACTTTGACACTACCACTCAAAAATGAAACAACTTCTTTCTCATAGGCCTCTCATGACACCTTTGTTTAAGACTATCCTCTACTAAAGGTTTAATTTCTCTTTTATACTCCTTGTTGATCGAGGAGCTATCCTCTTTACGTGATTCTCATGAGGGTGTTTGTGAAGTTGATTTGAGTAAACCACTAGATGAGGATAACTGGTCGGAGATCTGGGCAAATGCGGCATGTATGCAAATGTATACAAATTATATATGTATATGTGGTATTACGTTCCATCCTGACTACTCATTTTATACCGACAAGTTGTGTCATACCTGGGATATTCGACCTGGCTTGCAACCCTTTTAGACTCGACCCAGCAAAAATGCCGGGGGTGACATCACCGGGGGCAGGTAGTGGGCCGGTGCTGGGAGATGAGAGCATCTCCCAGTGTCCCTTTTCTATTGCAGTGAACGGGTTACCTGTTCACACTGCCCTACTACCAGGGTCCTACCGGTGTTCCACCCTGGTCAGGACTTGGGTAGGATTCCCAGGAAAATGGACCTGTTTTTATTTTTCAGTGCCCCGCTTACACTGATGCTGACCTGGGTCCACAAGGCAAAAACCCGGGTTTAAAAGGGGTAGTAAAATGTTCCCTGATACATACAATAGATGCCAGAGAGGTTGCACCTCTAGAGGCACCTTCCCCCACATTTGATGGATGTGCCCAAAAACTTGGAACCTCTAGAGGCACCTTCCCCCACATTTGATGGATGTGCCCAAAAACTCGGAACCTTTAGCAGAAGATATTGATTTCCCAACTCCAATGGCAACAAGGAATCAAAATTATTTTGTTAAGGGATATTGCTTCTGCTACCAATTGTAAGATTGCAGCTGACTGGAAACAGCCAGCCTCCCCTTCTTTAAATTCAGTCTTATCCCATATCTATTATACTGTACATACAGTACCTTATGGAGTTTATCACTAGTATTATTCAAAATTCCTGTAAAACATTTAATAATATCTGGGATCCTTGGCTTGCCACACAAAATGTTTCCTCTCCATTTGAAATTAAGGTCCCCCCCTTTTTACGTGTGTGTAATTTTTATTTTTTTCTCTCTTTTTCTTAAATTCGGTGATCACCTACTTAGATCTCCTCCTTTTTCTTTCTCTTGTCTCTGTACTCTACTTTACGATCCTCTTCTACATCTACAGTCTGATACACCATTACTTTTCTTTTCTCTGAGGGAGATGTATGAAGCAGTGATAAGGCAGAAGTGAGCCAGAGGAGAAGTGGCACATGGCAACCAATCAGATGCTCTGTATAATTTTATATTATGCAAATTATAGATGTTACTTCAGTGCTGATTGGTTGCCATGGGTCACTTCTCCTCTTGCTCACTTTTCCTTCCTTATCCCTGCTTCACATTTCTACCCCAGTATGTCTTCACTTTTCACTTTTACATAAAAAAGTCACTCAATTATACTGTATTTTAGGAATTGGTTTTGGATTTTCTGATGTTCAATAATGAATGTATGTATTTAATTGCCTTCTTTTGTTGTGACTGTGTCAATAAGCTTTAACAAAACAAGTAACAGTTTGCCATGTGATGTCATAAACCACCCCTTAACATTTAGGGCAGTTTGTATACTTCTCATATATGAACATTTGGTGCTTTGAAATAGGGATAATTTATTGTTAGTGCAGTTTTAGCTTTAGTATTGTACAAGTTTGTAAAATCGCTGCGATCTCTTCAAGGATTTTATTGTATTTCCTTTTTTTTATTCCACTACTGTAACAAAAACTTGCCTCTAAAGCAGGGCTGGGCAATAGTGGCCCTCCAGCTGTTGATGAACTACACATCCCAGGATACTTTGCTGAGTTTTGCTATGTGGCCATGCTGAAACTGATGTAAGGCATGCTGGTATGTGTAGTTCATCAACATCTGGAGGGCCGCTTTTGCCCAGCCCTGCTCTAAAGTGATTATGAAGGTGGTCAATAAAAATAATATATTATCAATGATGTTTTAATGGGTTGGGATAATTTGGTCTTCAGCATGATGGTCGACAGTCATTAGGTCGACACTATTAGGTTGGCATGGGAAAAGGTTGACATGGGTCTAGGTCGACATGTTTCTAGGTCAAAAGGTCATTAGTTCGACAGGTCATTAGGTCGACAGTCAAAAGATTGACATGGGATTTTTCACAGGTTTTTTACCAGAATGTCAACACAGTCACAGTTTAAAGTGCACCGCATCCCCTCACATCGCTTGCTGCACTTGCAATGCTTTGGGCACGGTGCCTCACTACGCTCACCACACTATTTTATTCTCCCACCACACCCTAGTGGATGGTAGGGCATAAAAAACCACCTGTCGGCACATGTCGGCTCAAAAAAACAGTGAAAACCCCATGTCGACCTTTTGACTGTCAACCTAGACACTGTCAAACTAATGACCTGTTGAACTAATGACCTTTCGATCTAGAACCATGTCGACCTTTTCCCATGTCGACCTAAACCCATGTCGACATTTTCCCATGTCACCCTAATGGTGTCAACCTAATGACTGTTGACCATCATGCTGTAGACAATATGACCGTATCCTGTTTTAAATTAGGTGAGCTTTTCAAGTAAAATAATATACTGTACCTCCATAGCAGAGTACAGACCCTCAATATCAGCAAAGAGGA
This sequence comes from Crinia signifera, assembly GCF_055691185.1. Classification (NCBI taxonomy): domain Eukaryota; kingdom Metazoa; phylum Chordata; class Amphibia; order Anura; family Myobatrachidae; genus Crinia; species Crinia signifera. The sequence goes on from NC_139219.1 coordinate 227,965,647, forward strand.
AAAATACAGAGACTGTCACTTGGACAACCATCAAAAAGGAATGCAGATCTGAAAAATAAAAATGTATAATTATTCATGGAAGCAAGAGTGGTGGGAATATTTTTATAATCAAGGTATAACTGATAATAATCCACAGGCGTCACCTACCCCATTTTGGCTTCAAGCATTCCATCACTAAAAGGGAATCTCATTTCCTTTCAACACAAACAGGAGTATAAGTTGGCCTACATGCCCATTAGGGCGGAGTGAAAAAATTTAAATTGAGAAATTCAAAATCGACTAGTGTGGAAAAGTTGTGAATTGACCTGAATAAAAAACGTGCAAAAGCATTTTAATCTGAGTCAACAATCTTCTGTTAGGCAAGAGGCCTAAAGTTTAAAGTTTAAAGTTTTCACTTTTTAGGTGAAAATAACGAAACCTACAGTATGAAGATGATCCGATCTTGCTAAAATTATGTCAGGACGTTTTAGGGCCGTTTTCAATGAGAATATTCATGGCGTGCAGCGAATCCTGTTTAGGATTCGCTGCACAGTTGCCACTGCTTGCCGTGCTCCGGAGCCTCAATGTTGCAGGGGCTCGCTGCCCCTGACGGCGAGTGTGAACCCCTGCGGCGGACGCCACAGGGAGCCTGAGGACGGGGGCAGGCAGGGAGATGGAGATGATCGGGTGCAGTGAATATATGAATATCTAATGAGCGGCTCTCGGCTCCCGGCCCCCTGCTGGCTGCTCTGTGTAAAAAAATATATATATTTTTTTTAATTAAATATACATTCATGTGCTATAAGCACATGAATAAAAATAGCGTGCCCCTTCACAGAATAAAATTCCTGATTTTTTTACACCAAATGTAAAACAACAACAACTTTATTTTAAAAGTTCACTTTCCACTTCAACATGAAAAGATGGCGATTTGCTACACGGCGACACACGGCGAAAAATCACTTAGAAAGACGGCGAGAAGTGCACGTTGAATAGGTTGATTCGCTTTCTGACCCAAAAAATCACCTTCCAACGCAAAAATAGCACAAATTCGCTGTGAAACAGGGCGAATTATCCTCATTGAATACTGCCCTTAGACTGGTTCATTAATATACTTTAGCATAGTAAAAAACAGTACGAGCTTGTCCTAGTGCAAAGTGACTGACTTTGGCGGGAGATAAAATCCATGATTATTGACCCATTTTCATGGTCACAATAGTGTTTTTTGAGAGGATTCTTTGTAATTGAAGTGACCAAGAAAAAAAAACTTGGTGCAAAAAATCAGGGTTAACAATGCATTATACACTGTTCTTTAGGTGCAGTATTTAAAACACGTCTGTTTATTGTCTTTACTTGTGGCAGTTCATTTTAAACATGAATTGGTCTGAAAAACAGCATTGCATCCCCTATGCTGGGAACATGAATGGGCTGCATTACAGCATATAATTATGCCAAAGATAAGCCAATATATTAACAGTTAAATAAGTTGAAGTGTATTATGATGTAATAAACAAATACATCTAATGTTTAGAAAAATAAAATCAAGAACATTGATTCAAAAATAACAGGTTAATCATTCTATGAGTGGTGTCCTGCAGTACATATATGCCAATCACTGTGTTAATTACTAGGCAGAATTGATCAGCAATACTTTATTTCCTTTTTATGTGCTAACTGACCCAACAGTCTAATAATAGTGGACATACATCAATCACAAGTAGTTTGTATAAACCAATCAAAACAGAGCATAAAAAAATAAGAAGACAATACTGTATGTGCAACATCTTTGAAACCGGTTATTATTGAATCAATTGATTTTATTTTTCTAAACATTAGATGTATTTGTTTATTACATCATAATACACTTCAATGTATTTAACTGCTAATATATTATATTCTATGTTTTTATGTCAATAAACACAAGTGATATGTAAAAATGATACATTAGACCAGGGGTCCTCAAACTATTTTGCTCTGGGACCCCATCAGACAATAACAATAATTACAGGACCCCAGCAAGTTATTGCAGAAGATCATCACATCACATGTGTAGTCAGCAGACAGCAAATACATGGCAGCATTGTGGAGGCACAAAATGATGGGAGGAGTCTAAAATAACAATTCAACAGAATTTTCAGATTTCTTGAGCCACTGACTGCCATTAGAAAAGTCATCAGCCTGATGGTAAGCAACATGGAGTCCTGACCCCATGCTGAGAACGTTGGGAACCACTTTGGGGTCAGGACCCACAGTTTGAGAACCGCTGCATTAGACAGTTTACACTGTTACTTGTAATACTTATTGTAACAGTTACTGTTTTTCAATTACAGACTGCAACAGTTATTTCTTATTTATGTACACAGGATTGTCTATCTTTGTATATGCACTGCAAAGAGAACAGCATAAATGCAATTTCATGTATTTCAGTGACACTGTGTGAAATATAACACTGCATAATGGCCCTTAATCAGACCTGATCACAGTACAAATTTGTTCTCAAAATGGGCAAAGAAAATGCTGAACTGCAGTTGGGGCAGATGTGCAGAGAGAGTTAAGGTGGCCATACATCTACAGATCTATTGTCAGATTGGGCTGGTTGGAACAAAATCCTGGTAATGGATGAGAGCAAATGACAGTTGACCATTTGCTTTGAAATGCTGGAAAACTGCCAAAAACTGTCATTCAGATATTACCAAGTGTTTGTTCCAACCAGCCCAATTTGACAATCGATCAGTAGATGTATGGCCACCTTTAGATTTGTGTGAGTTATTTTGTTTCTGTGCAGGGTAAATACTGGCTGCATTATTTTTACACTGCAATTTAGATTTCAGTTTCAACACACCCCACCCAAATTTAACTCTCTCTGCACATTACATCTGCCCCACCTGCAGTGCAGCATTTTCTTGCCCATTTTGAGAACAAATTTGTACTGCGATCAGGTCTGATTAAGGGCCATTATGCAGTGTTATATTTTCAAACAGTGTCACTGAAATTCCATTTAGAGTATTTGTGCTTCTTCTATTATAAACACGTTCAAGAGAAAACACACAATATTCACAATTGTGACCATGAAAATGGTTCAATTATCGGGGATTTTATCTCCCGCCAAAGTCAGTCACTTTGCACTAGGACAAGCTCGTACTGTTTTTTTACTATGCTAAAGTATATTAATGAACCACTCTAAGACATCCTGACAATTTTTACTAGATTGGAGCATCTTCATAGGTTTCGTTATTTTCACCTAAAAAGTAGAACTTTAGGCCTCTTGCCAGAACAGATGATGTTGACTCAGATCAAAATGCTTTTGCACGTTTCTTATCCAGGTCAAGTCACAACTTTCCCACACGATTTAGAATTTCTCAATTTCCATTTTTTTCACTCCGCCCTAATGCCCATGACAGTTGCTGCACAGAAATGTCCAATCCACAGAAAGAATGATCCGTCAAGGGATGAATTGGATCATCTGCTCTTTCAGGCTCTGTGCATGCCTTGTGCAGCCCATGATCCCTTTCTACAGCCAGGGCCATATTAACAATGGGCCTGATGGAGCTATAGCTCCAGGCCCACTCTCCAAATAGGCCCATTTTGTAGCTTTCCAACGAGACGAGCCCCGCGGGAACCGAAGATACCGCCAGGCAAACCTGGAACATTTTCCCCATAGAATAACATGGGACCCGCTTATTCCGACCTCCACCCGGTTCCAATGGCTGCCAATTCCCCCTACAGCATCACAGAAACTCAAGGTTGATCTCAGTCGAACCCAAATCGCTGGACCTTCAATCTGATACCTGGTCCATATGGGTTCATTGGTTCTAGAGATATTGCAGGTAAAACTATTTTTTTTATTTCTGAAATGTAATTTCATGGCTGTTCATGTTGTTTGAGGACAGATTTCTCTGGAACCAAATGGCCCAGTTTCACGGGACCAAAATCATTCAAAGCCTACATGTAAATGGGTCAGTTGGTTCCAAAGATATAGCTGGTTGTTGAAAGAGGGGTGGGGGTGGTTTTCTCTCCCCCTCACACCAGAAAATGCAGGGACTAGGCTGGTGTAAAAGGAGCGAGTCCGAGAATGTCCCTGCATGATCCTGGGACCATATTCTTTGCATTTTCTGGTATGAAAGGGGTATTATTTCAAATAGCCAGGACATGCAGTGCTCTGAATACAGTCGGGCAGCCTCCTGCTCTCTGCCCGGCTGTTAATGCTGTAATTTCTGCCCGGTGGCAACTGTCCCCCAGTTACTGCGAGCATGTATTCCCCCTTGGCAATGAGCATGTAATCCCACATGGCAATGAACATGGAACCCCTGGCAATGAACATGTAGGTAAGCAACACTTATGTAGCATAATTTTTAATAGGCATTATGGTGTTTGGCATAATACATAATGGAGATTATGGTGCGAGGCTTAACATGTAATGAGCATTATGGTGTACATTTTTAATGTGTGCCTTTGGCGCGCAATGCCCCTGTTTATGAAGCATATTGTGCATTATTGCTCAATCTGTTTGGTATAGTGCAGGCATGTCCAAACTTTGGTCCTCCAGCTGTGAAACTACAAGTCCCATCATGCATTGCCACAGTTTTGCAATTAGGGAATGCTAAAACTATGTCAAAGCATGCTGGGACGTGTAGTTTCACAACAGCTGGAGGGCCACTGTTTGGACATGCCTGGTATAGTGTGTATTTTGGCTCACTCCATGTGGCAAAATGTGAATTTTGCCTTAATCTGTGTGGCATAACGTGAATTGTGACTCAATCGGTGTGCCATAGTGTGAATTTTTGCTCAATCAGTGTGAATTTTGTCTCATTCCATGTGGCATAATGTGTAAGAAGCAAGTACAGTATAAGGGGTTACTATTGTGTTGCATGATTTGTATAAGGGGTATATGGTGTGGTAAACTTAGGTTACCACATAAAAGGTGCTGACATATTGTCTACCAAGTTTCAGCTTTCAGTATTTTTTTTATGACTGGAGTGCCGCCTCACCCCACAAGGACATCGGCGTCCTGCGGGTGCACCTTTGGAGGGCACCAGCCACTATATCTCCCTGCATTTTTCTTATGCCAGCCCCCTGCCTTTCCCAGGCATATATAATTAGTTGAAAGTATTTACACAAATAGAGACACACCCATGAGCAGACCACCCAACCAGAACACTGGTCATGCCCCCCACATTATTAGGTGCTGGCCGCAACCCCTATTATTGCGCATAATAGGCTTTTGATCATTTTCAGCTCTAGGCCCATTTAGACCTTAATCTGGCTCTGTATACAGCACATTCCCAGTTTGCAGGTACAGATGTGTTAAATTTGTGTTGTTGTGCATCGCAGCATACAACATGCGACATAGCAGAGCACTCACGTAGTGTACCCAGGGCCAGATTAACAATGGGCCTGAGGGAGCTGTATCTCCAGGCCTACTCTCCAAATAAGCCCATTTTGTAGCTGAAGGCAGGGGCTTTCCAACAAGCACGGCCCCGCCTCGATAGCCCTCCCGGGAACAGGAGATACCACTGGACAAATCTCAAATATTTTCACCATAGGATAACATGGGACCCGTAGATTCTGACCCCCACCCTGTTCCAACAGCTGCCAGTTCCCCCTCTGGCATCACAGAAGCTCAAGGTTGATCTCAGTTGAACCCAAATCGCTGGGCATTCAATCTGATATCAGGCTGGTCCATATGGGTTAATTGGTTTCAGAGATATTGCGGGTAAACTGATTTTTTCATTTCTGAAATGTATTTTCATGGCTGTTCAAGTTGTTTGAGGGCAGATTTCTCTGGAACCAAATGGCCAAGTTTCACGGGACCAAAATTATTCGAAGCCCACTCAAAAGTTCTTCAATATGATACTGGTCTCATGTAAATGGGTCAGTTGGTTCCGAATATATAGCCGGTTGGTTAATGGGGAGTTGTTTTCTGTCCCCCTCACACCAGAAAATGCAGGGACTAGACTGGTGAAAAAGGGGCCAGCCCGGGAATGTCCCTGCATGATCTTGGAACCATATTCCTGGGTAAGTCCCGGCATTTTCTGGTGTACAAGGGGTATTATTTCAAATAGCCAGGACCTGCAGTGCTCTGAATACAGCCGGGCAGCCCCCTGCTCTCTGCCCGGCTGTCAATGGCTGTCCCCCAATTACTGCGAGCATGTATTCCCCCTTGGCAATGAGCCTGTAATCCCACATGGCAGCGAGCATGGAACCCCTGGCAATGAGCATGTAGGTAAGCAGTACTTATGTAGCATAATTTTTAATAGGTATTATGGTGTTTTTCATAATACATAATGGACATTATGGTGTGTGGCTTAACATGTAATGGGCATTATGGTGTAAATTTTTAATGCGCGCCCTTGGCACGCAATACCTCTGTTTATGGAGCATATTGTGAATTTTTGCTCAATCCGTTTGGTATAGTGTGTATATTGCTCAATCCATGTGGCAAAATGTGAATTGTGCCTTAATCTGGGTGGCATAACGTGAATTTTGACTCAATCCGTGTGCCATAGTGTGAATTTTGGCTCAGTCAGTGTGAATTTTGGCTTATTTCATGTGGCATAATGTGTAAGAGGCAAGTACAGTAAAATATAGGTGACCACATAAAAGGTGCTGAAATGTTGTCTACCAAATTTTGTCTTTTGGTATTTTATTTATGACTGGAGTGCCGCCTCACCCCACAAGTACCGTAGGACATCGGCATCCTGCGGGTGCACCTTTGGAGGGCACCCGGCAATATATCTCCCTGCATCTTGTGAGTGTAGGAAATTGTAATATATATATATATATATATATATATATATATATATATATATATATATATGCATTAAACTGCACCAGTCCTTTTGATAATAAGTTTGGAGCCTTCTAATAAAGTATAAGGCCATAGGAAGTACAGTAAGTGGATTGGTAAACAGGACCAGCTTGTTACATGTATCGCTTATTGGACACTTATGTTGTACTGAGGTTGTACCTACTGCATTCCTATTCAATTATTTCATTCATCAAAGTAAAAACTGGAGATTAAATTGTGATAAAGTAATACCTGTGTCTTGGTAGGACTTGTATGTATAATTAATTGTAAAACCTTGATTAATTACTTACCCAACTTCTTTAAAATACAAATATTTTTTACAACAAACAGTCTTCCTTTTAAAACTGTTGGTAAAAAGCAAAGGTACAGTCTTGCCAATGACTTACATGAATGCTTTACATTCTCATTCCCCCCGGCTACTTACAGTTGGTATATATGCGCTGCCTGAATGGTCTGCCTTTAGAGAACACAAATAAAACAATGATTAGGTTGAAGTTTGTGACATGAAACATTGTAGCGGTATAATAGTTCTCTGCAAATCCTGGTGCCTTCATTGTAACATTTCCCATGCTGATGTTTAAGGGATGACATGCACTGTGGATCAAGGAAAGCAAGTGTTACACAACTGCTCTAGAAGTCCATGTTGTTTCAGGAACATTTCTTATTCTTATTAATTTTCTTTTATGACAGTATTGTAATGCAAGCATTCTTTTGGGATGGTCATTTTATGTCAGTACATAAAGAGCAAAGATCATCTGCTACTGTAACTATAAAATATGCAGACTGATTGCACTTTCTTGTCTGCCTAGTGCAGCACTTCTCAACCTGTGTTCCTTGGTGTGTGACAATAATAGGTGGACATTTGTCCATTCTCCCCTATGCCCCTCTGTACACTGTGTGTTCCCTGCAGTGATCATCTATAGTACAAATGGCATCAGGCATCGGCATTAAAAATCTGCAGCTCTCATGTGGGGGCATATCCCACAGTGGGATCACAACTAGTATGTGTAGGCTCCCAACTGTAACTGGACATTTTAATGTCACTGTTCATAAAATGGATTGGCACCCCCTATATTTTTCAAATGGAAATAAGTTGAGCCCTGGCAACCAGTGAATGCACTTGCTGTGAACATGAAACCATGTGGAAAGGAAATGAGCTTGGGGACAGCGGAGGATAATACTGGGGCTGTTTGGGCTGAGATAACTGACAATAACAAAAAATCAAATACACTTTTAAAAGGGTTATGTTACAGACTACCTAACATAAATAAAAGGGACAAGGTAATACTTTTAGACCAAATCAAAAAGGCGACAGATCAGGGGCAGGTATTAATTATGGAGGATTTTAATTTTTCAGACATTGGGCCAGATTCTCTAAGCTTCAAAAGTGATATAATGGAAAGTGATAAACAGCCAGCCAATCAGCTCCTGCCTGTTATTTTTCAAACCTAGCCTGTGACATGGCCAGGTAGGAGCTGATTGGCTGGCTGTTTATCACTCTCCATTTTATCACTTTTGAAGCTTAGAGAATCTGGCCTATTGACTGGACAAATGAGACCAGAATGTCAGCTAAAAGCAGTGGGTTCCTAAACTTACTCAAGGATCAGTTTATCACACAATCTGTTGAAACACTGACTCGTAACGGGGCATTATTGGATTTAGTATTAACAAATAATATAGATTTAATTACAAATACCAAAGTAATAGAACATCTGGGAAGCAGTGACCATAACATGGTCTTACTGGAAATCCTTTGTAACATGCGGGATCGTCTAAAATACTACATTTTATGAAAACGAACTTTGTATTATTCAGGGAATCTGTCAAAGAAATCGAGTGCGAAGCATTATTTGAGGGTAAAAAAGCAGAGGAAATGTGGGAAACCCTAATGCATTTGCTAGAAACACTAACGAACAGGTCCGCCGACAAGGGGGGTGCTCTGGGGACTTCTGTCCTGGGCCCGCCACTCTGACAGAGAAGGGAGGGCCCGAGTTGCTCTATCGCCAAGTGCCAGCTCCCGTCTCTTGTCTCCGGGAGCTGCCTGCCTGCTTAAAAAGAAGACCCCCGGCAGCTGCATAGCACTGTGTCCCGATCACTGTAGCTAGCAGTGATCGGGCAGCTGCAGCACACTTTCTCTGTGTACTCACTGTACAAAGGCTGCTCAGGCAGTGTACAGTATGTGCAGCCTTCACCGTCCTGTCAGCGCGATTCAGTTGGAGATTCTGCAGAGAATCTCTCCTGACCTCACTGATCAGGACGGGATCAGGACACTGCTGGAGGACCGTGCTGCTGTTGCTGCTGGCTACACATTTATTAACCTCTTCTGTGATGGAAAAGGCAGCTGAGAAACAAGGTCAGTGATTGCGGGTGGGAGGTCACAACTTAAATTAATATATATTATAGGGGAGGGGCTACATTCAGAAATTAAGGGGGGTCAGGTAGCACAACTGAAAAAAGGCAAGGGGGCATGTAGCATATCTTTAGTGACCTAGTTGCCTGCTGCCAGCCTCTTGAACGACCAGCAGAGTTGGCAAGCCCCCACGTACCGCGCAATGTGATGTGGCGACGTGGACATGCCATTGAGTTGACCACAGAGGAGCGGCCATCGGGGGGGGGGGGGGGGGGGGCTGCCTAATTTAACAGTCCCAGACCCCACAATTTCTGATGGCAGCCCTGCTAAGGAATAAGGTTAAAAGCCATAAGAAAAAGGCACCATGTTTAGACAAAAGGACAGCAATAAACAATAAGACAAGAGCATCTAAAATGTATAAGGCTAATGGGAATGATGAGTTTTTTAAGTACAAAAAATTAAATAAAATTTGTAAAACGGTAATTAAAGTAGCTAAAAGGGAAAACAAAGGGTAAGTATGGCGGAGGCTCACGCTGTGCTGCTGCGACACAGAGCCGTCCGTCATGGATAACTGTGAGCAGAGGGGGAAAAAGAGTTTATAATAGGGACCTCCAGCGGCTCACAATACTACATTGTCCACTGATTAAGGTTATAAACCTACATTTCTCAGCACTTCATAGCACTATTGAGGTACAGTAGTCATACCAAAATAAATCTCCAATTTCTGTGTGTCATATGTTACCCCAATTTCTGGGAATGATAGTATGCTATTGAGAATAAAGTGTACACGGAAATCAGGAGAACGAGCAATGCTGAGGCATATTCAAACCTTATAACTAATCAGTTAACATACAGTCAATAGAGTAACGCTCCCATTAAGGGTTAATTAAACCACCATTGTTATCTAGGGGAAGGCTACATAGTGGGGCCCCCCTGTGTGAGGATTTTATATCCTTTTTAAATTCACATTGTTTGTGTCCTATATGTTTGTCTTTATATATGTCAATACTTCGCTACGTTTTAACCATGTTTTTCAAATAAAAGTTACATTTTATTAAAAACCTCTCGCTGAGTGCACCACACAGTGACATTCTTTTCTACCCTTGAAATTACAATCAGAAATAACCAACTTGGGTTTGTAAAAAAACGCCTGTGCCAAACAAATCTAATAAGCTATTATGAGGAAGTTAGCAGCAATCTAGACAGTGAAAATGCTAAGGCTTTTGATACTGTATCACATAAGAGGTTTTAACATATTAATTAATGATATTGGGGTGGTTATACTCAGTAATGACTCAACCTTCGCTGATGACACAAAACTGACCAAGGTAATTAGAACAGAGTGACCTAAAGAAACTTGGTGAGTGGGCAGAAAAATGAAAAATGAGTTTCAATGTGGATAAATGCAAGGTTATGCATCTTGGGAGACATAACCAGTGTGCTAGTTATATTCGAAATGGGGTGGCATTGGGTAAATCAGTAATGGAAAAGGATCTAGGCGTTCAAATAGACAACAAGAATGTGTGTGACCATGTAAGGGATCACACTTGTTAGGCTACATCCCTCATTCATGTAACTATTATTCTTCTTGTCATGTACCATTAGTCCAAGACTCATGCATGCCTTAAATCATTGCATATACATGGCACTGAGACTGTTTTTATTTCATATGTTTCATCGGTAACTTTTAAAAACCATTGACAATAGGGATGCCCAATTTGAGACACTTCTAATTACTAAGTGTAAACATGAACTATTTTTTGATGTATACTGGAATTATTGCAATCTGCAGCTACAGACCACAGTTGAAAATGCACACTTACAATAAGGACAACATTATTTGTTTATGGGTAATACAGTATGCTGTACATGGCATTTCTGCATACTAAAAAGCTGGCCAAGTTCTCCAAATCATACAACCTCCATTTTTGATGACTTTTCACATTCTGAGAAGCGACAAGAGGAAGATGATTTTGAAAAAGTTGATTCTTAAAAAAGGCTTGTAGCTGGTGAAGACAGATTAGACTACAACACATGCAATAGTGAGATCTGGTCAGAGGTAAAATTGAGCATCACACAGGACAGCATCCCTCTACAGCAACAGCACACAGGACAGTAACCTTGTATATGTCTACGGCACACACAGGACAGCAACCCGCAACAGCACACAGAAAAGCAACCCTGTATTATTATTTCTATGGTGCACATAGGACAACACCGCTGTCCCTTTAATCTGGCTACAGGACTACTGACTGCATCTTCAATTGTCAAGGTTATTCCACACTATTCTGGATTGTATTCAAGTCTGTCTTCAACCACCCAACTAATTAGTACACATCACAGCAGACAAGCAGCAGCACTCCTGGACAAATAGGGCAGCCAAAGAAAAGAGGTGCAAGATGAAATTGTCCTTGGGCCCTCTCTCCCACCCTTATGTTGTATAAACAGGACATACACAATTTAAAAAAACAATCATTTCAGCGTCAAGGTCTGCCACACAACAGTGGTTGAAATGATTGGCTTGTCTGGGCCACCACAAAAAAAGAAGCAATTAATCTCTCCTTGCACAAACTGGCTCTACAGAGGCATGATGTCATTGTCTTCCTCCTCGAATTCCTCACCCCCTTCAGTGTGTACACTCTCAGAGCATTAATCCACAATCGCAGGTCCCTGTGTAGTGGCAGGAGGCAATTGCTGGTAAAGTTTTTTCTGGAGGAATTTATAATCCATTTTGATGAACATCAAATTCTACACATTTTGTGGCAGTAACCTCCTCTGCCGATTGCTGACATGGTTACCGACTGCGTTAAATAGAGTACACACTGGGGGGGGGGGGGGCAAATTAGGTGAAATAAAGCCAGTTTGTGCAAATTGCCTCCTTTTCCAGTTATACGTACTGTCCCACATGGCTAATTGGACGCTGTCACCATTTTAATCCTCCAACATTTATTCAATGGTGAGAACATCATATGCAGTGACAGTAAATATATCAGTAATTGTTGGCAGATCCTTCAGTCCGTACCAGATGTAAAAAGTTTCTCCTGACTGCCGTGCATCACTGCCAGGGGGTTGTCAGGAAAAAAATCTCTCTCTGTTGCCATGATCCACTTCAGCAGACAAAATGATAGCTTTAAACCTAGGCTCGAGCATAGTGGCCAAAATGTAGTGATCTGATTTGACTAAATTAACCACCCATGAATCCTGGCAAAAAGAATGGAGGGCTCCATCCAAAACTCCCACATTGTTTTTGGAGAACTGCTTTGGCACGGCAAGTCTCCAATTTTGCAGCTTTGAGAAAAGCCTTGTAGTATCTCAGCACTTAAATGGTGCAGCAGGGCCAGAAAATAAGCTCTGTCTGCAAGACTAATACCAGGCATACATGTCAACAATGCTCATCAGTGAATTCTACCTAAAATAAGTGAATTCTACCATAGACATAGTTCACTTACCTGAACACATCAGTTTCACTAAACCATGGCTGCTGCTGAACCAGGATGAAAGCAATAATCTGCATGACCATGGTGAAAATAAAATGCACCAGAATTGAGAGGAGCAAAGGAGGAGAGAGTAGGTGTCCTGATGGTCGATACCGAGCAAGCTTGGGAGCAGGGCCATTCAGACTCACTAGAGGAAGAACAAAAACATTTCTGAAGCTCACTTGTGGTGTTCCCTGCATTCATTCTCTGGATCTGGACACTGATATAAAAGACAAAGGATACTTACACGTTAAGGTGGCTAAAAAGTTTATAGCCAGATCTTGAATGAGGAACTGATAGTTTCCGAGAAGTGTTTGTTTCTAAAAAGAGAAAAAAAACAAGTGAGATTCTGTATACATAAATACACTTTAGGGGGCATACACATGGGGTGACTTTTGCTTATTTTCTAAGCCATCTGTCTAGATCAATTATAAATGAAGCACAAATTGCCCCATGTGTATGCCCTATAGCGATGGCGATGTGTGGTCCCGTGTGTCGCCATCGCCCACTCAGATTTTTAGCACACGCAGTCAGGATCTAGATCAGTGGTTCCCAACTCTGGTCCTCAAGTACCCCCAACAGTGCATGCTTTGCAGGTCTCCACACAGAATCACAAGTGACATAATTAGCTCCACCTGTGGATCTTTTAAAATGTGTCTGAATAATTAGTGCACCTGCCAGGTGACCTGGAAAACGTGCACTGTTGGCGGTACTTGAGGACCAGGGTTGGGAACCACTGATCTAGATAGATCTTTGCAGGTGCTAAAGAATGCAGTGGTTAGCACAGATCGCTCAGCACATATTGCTAAGAGATCTGTGTTAACTAGAAGGTCGCCCAGCACAAACAGGAAACACTCATCGCCATGTGTGGCATCAATCCCTTGAGTGGTGGGTTTTGATGGGGCAGGACTAACCTACCAGGGCAGGTTTGTCCTGCCCCAGCAAAACACACCACAGAGCCCCCCCTCCTGTCGCCCCCCCCCCCTTCATCTCTGCTTCGGTGATCGTACGCCGGAGCTCCTGGGCCCTGCCGCTGCCCCAGCCACTGATCATAACAGGTGGCAGGCTCTGGGATGTTTGGAGCGGCTCGGGAGCCTGAAATACCAAGTCCCCCTGAGCCGCGCTGAACAACCCCAAGCCTGTCGCCTGCTTACTAGAACTAATGTCGGCGGGGGTAGGGGAGCTCCGGCGTGCAATTGCCGGAGCGGAGATGTGAGGGAGAGTAATGGGAGGGGAGAGCAGAGTGCCCAATGGGGGGGTGGCCAGACAGGTGATGCGCCAGTGGTGCACAGCTGCAGGCACCTCTGGCGCACACCTTCATCTTAGTGGTATGCCTGGAAATTTACCGGGACAGGCTGCTGTGGGGCTGATTAAACATCAAGCATTTTAGACTAAGTTCTATGCATTATAATAAATGACTTGCAGAAAATCCCATCCATGTTACTGATTACATGTTATACCCAAACATATCAGGCAATAGAAGGCTAGCAAGGCTTGGCCTGTGTAGTGATAAAAATAAAATATAGGTACTGTACTGGTATAAAATGTTAGTGTTGCCATGTCGGAATGAAAATCAGGACACTTTTATATTTTAAACATTCTGGGCCAGATGCACTAAGCTTCAAAGTGATAAAATGGAGAGTGACAAACAGCCAGCCAATCAGCTCCTACCTGCGATGCCACAGACTGTGTTTGAAAAATGTTTCAAACACAAAAAGTTTGAAAACTTTTGAAGCTTAGTGCATCTGGCCCACAACAACAATAAAAATGAATATGCTAATTTCATATTAAAAACACAATAGTGTAAATTGTCATTATTGTCCGTTCATTCATATAAGAACCAAATAAGCAAAAAGTTCAGTATTTATTTAAATAACTGAAGTCCTGAGAATGCTAAGTGGAGCATTGAAACTGTAAAATGTACACTTTGGAATCCCAAGTACCAGTATAAATCTGGCATTTATGTAAGATCTAGATCCTGAGTAGTATTGCATACCATATGTATTGCCAACAGTGTCAGACTGGGACATAACAGGACCTCCATTGAGTGCAGTAATAGAGGGCTTGTTTAGGCGTGTGGCTAATCTTTAGAGGGCTTGTGGCCAGCTGCATCAGAGGTTCGGGTAACCATTAGGAGTGTATGGTCCCCATGATAAATGTATATATATACATATATATATATATATATATATATATCTGAACATAGTTATGGCACTCCGTCCTCTTGAAAACAGGATTTTATTTCACCAGCACAGCAACATTTTAATATGCAAAAGGTATTTTCATCAGGCTCAAACAAAGCCATCAAACATTCACCTTAAATACCCTAATGCCCCTTTCCCACTGCAGGCTTTACACGTGTAAATGCCGTTTTTTTAGCCTTTTTAAACGGCTAGAGCTGCAGTGGGAAAGCTCCAGGTTGCTTTACACGGGTAACAAATACCGGTTTTTGTTACCCGTGTAAAAAGCAGTGTTTTTAACGTGTAACAGCCGTTTTTTCGGCAGTGGGAAAGGGGTAGCCCTTTACACGTTAAAAAAAAAAACGGCATGGGGTCCCCCCCCACTGCCGTAACCAGCACCAGGCTGAAGGAGCCGGGGCTGGTATTAAAAAAATCAGGAAACCCGACAAATAGGGGTTCCCTGATTTTTTACAACCAGCCCCAGGCTCCAGGTCCGGGGCTGGTTCCCAAAATACGGGGGACAAAATGACTAGGGGTCCCCCGTATTTTAAGAACCAGCCCCAGGCACAACCAGCCAGCAGGGTAATGCCACAGCCGGGGGACACTTATGATATAAGTTCCCGCGGCCAAAGCATTAACCCTACCGACCAGTCAGCCTGGCCAGGGGCCCTGGGGGAGTGGGGACCCCCCCAATAAAGGGGTCCCCTCCCTCCAGGACTTACCTGACCAGGCTGAAGCCTGGTGCTGTCCTCGATGCCCCTGGGCGGTGGGCATCGAGCTGATGGTATGGTGTAAAAAATAGAATAAAAACCATTGTCTTTTACTGGTGAACTATGAGTCCCAGCAAGCCTCCCCCGCAAGCTGGGACTTGGAGAACCACAAGTCCCAGCCTGCGGGGCATTAAAGGGCCCGCTGGGTCTTGTAGTTCCACAGTAAAAGAAAGAGTTAAATAAACACACTGACACACGTGAAAAATAAAAGTTTAATACATACATAACACATACATACTGATACTTACCTATCTTGAGCCCGTAGGTAGCCCTGGTCCTGATGTCCTGGTCCGTGTCGGCGTCTGTATCCATGTCGGCATCCCTGTCGGCGACGGCGTCGGCGGTCCGGAGTCCGAAGAAATCCATTTGGGAAGCTGTGGAAGGAAACCATACTCACCTGTCCCAGCGCGACGTAGTCCAGGTAAGGTCTTTGCAAAAAAATAAACCGAGAACGCGAAACCAGACCGGACTGACGGAGACGCACGTGTGTTTGTTTACATCGTGCGGCTCCGCCTCCCGAATGCCGCTATTGGCCGCCTTGCGGCCTAGCGGCTCCTGATTGGCCGCTAGGCCGCAAGGCGGCCAATAGCGGCATTCGGGGGCGGAGCCGCACGATGTAAACACACCGTGCGGCTCTCTGCCTGTTCGCTTGGTTCGGGTGTCGGTTTGTTTTTTTTGCAAAGACCTTACCTGGACTACGTCGCGCTGGGACAGGTGAGTATGGTTTCCTTCCACAGCTTCCCAAATGGATTTCTTCGGACTCCGGACCGCCGACGCCGTCGCCGACAGGGATGCCGACATGGATACAGACGCCGACACGGACCAGGACATCAGGACCAGGGCTACCTACGGGCTCAAGATAGGTAAGTATCAGTATGTATGTGTTATGTATGTATTAAACTTTTATTTTTCACGTGTGTCAGTGTGTTTATTTAACTCTTTCTTTTACTGTGGAACTACAAGACCCAGCGGGCCCTTTAATGCCCCGCAGGCTGGGACTTGTGGTTCTCCAAGTCCCAGCTTGCGGGGGAGGCTTGCTGGGACTCATAGTTCACCAGTAAAAGACAATGGTTTTTATTCTATTTTTTACACCATACCATCAGCTCGATGCCCACCGCCCAGGGGCATCGAGGACAGCACCAGGCTTCAGCCTGGTCAGGTAAGTCCTGGAGGGGGGGGACCCCTTTATTGGGGGGGTCCCCACTCCCCCAGGGCCCCTGGCCAGGCTGACTGGTCGGTAGGGTTAATGCTTTGGCCGCGGGA
This sequence comes from Crinia signifera, assembly GCF_055691185.1. NCBI lineage: Eukaryota > Metazoa > Chordata > Amphibia > Anura > Myobatrachidae > Crinia > Crinia signifera. The sequence goes on from NC_139219.1 coordinate 227,982,473, forward strand.
ACTTATATCATAAGTGTCCCCCGGCTGTGGCATTACCCTGCTGGCTGGTTGTGCCTGGGGCTGGTTCTTAAAATACGGGGGACCCCTAGTCATTTTGTCCCCCGTATTTTGGGAACCAGCCCCGGACCTGGAGCCTGGGGCTGGTTGTAAAAAATCAGGGAACCCCTATTTGTCGGGTTTCCTGATTTTTTATTACCAGCCCCGGCTCTTTCAGCCTGGTGCTGGTTACGGCAGTGGGGGGGACCCCACGCCGTTTTTTTTTTTTAAATTCCCCCCCCCCCTATCTTTACACTGCTTAAACGGGTTTTTAAACGGGTAAGTGGGAATGTGACAAAAACAGCTTTTAAACGGTAATTTACCGTTTAAAAGCTGCAGTGGGAAAGAGTCTTTATGGCTCTTACCCGTTTAAAGACCCGTTTAAAAAAAACGGGTCATTACCCGTGTAGGCAGTGGGAAAGCAGCATCAGAGTCAGATGTCGGTGTAGGGATTTCTCCCGTGCAGAAGCCGACCTGGACCCAAGTGTGATGTCATCAAGCGAGGCAATATGCTCTCACACTTGGCGTCAGTGTGTGCAGCTAAGCTAAACAAATGCACCACTCGTTGCCATAGTGATGGTGCAAGCGGCTATAGCACCATATCAGGAGTGACAGTGTATATGGCAACGGTGCTGTGAAGAAAGCTATTATACAGAGAATACAGTGTGGCTGTACCATTTTAGATCAGGGTTGCCGACTTTATTATTCTCCTCTCCGGGAGAAGCCCGGAGAGGAGAGTTTCAACAACTGCTCAGGGGGTGGGGCTTAAGAGTGACATCACTAAGCCCCACCCCCATGGTGTTAAACCAGCAAATTCACGATCTCCGTGGAGGGGACTGGCCTAAAATGACGCGATTGTGCCATTTTAGCTCCGCCCCCTCCTCTGAGACCCGAGGATTGCTGCATTTTAATGCCTGTGGGTCCTAAGGATAAACTCCTCTAGGGAAAACGCAGCCATACAATTGGAAGAAATGCGTTTACGATTCCTAGAGAGGGGGCACTCACCGACTAGTGTTGACGGTACTTATGTAGTAACTGGGCTGCCGATTTAAAAATCGGGTCCATCGCATGCGACCAAAATCGCATGCGATGCGATCGATGCGATGGACCCGATTTTTCCATAGGATTCAATGTTAAAATGGACTCGCTTCGCTCGCCATGCTTCGGGCTCGGTGACTCGCTACGCTCGCCACAGGTTTATATCCAACTCCATGCCCACTTGGATAGTAGGGGTATGAAAAGGACCCCTTTTTCCCATTGAATTCCATGTTAAAATGGACTCAGTCCATTTTAACATTGAATCCTATGGAAAAATCGGGTCCATCGCATCGATCGCATCGCATGCGATTTTGGTCGCATGCGATGGACCCGGTTTCAAAATCGGCAGCCCAGATACTACATAAGTACCGTGTTGACCGTTGCCTCAGGAAAGCTATAAAAAAATTTGAGGCTCCAACACAGTCCCAGTCAGCGAAGAAAGAAAAGAGAATGGTTCACATCAGTACATATGACCACATGTCGGGACTATCACAGTCAGTATATAAAAAGTTATGGCCGATAGTAGGCTCCGATCCAGCTCTGACCCTGGACCAAAAAGTGCCACCTATGAATGCCTACAGGCGTGGCCCCAACATCCGACAGATGCTGATGAGACCATGAACCCATCTCTAAAATCCTCTACCTGGCATCGGGAAAGAAGGGCTGCTTCAAATGTCCTACGTGTATTACATGTAGGTCCATGATGACTGGTGCCACCTTCGCCCACCCACACATTAGGCAAAAAGTACGTATCGACAAGAAATTAACATGCACTATGGTTCATGTCATCTATATTTTAACATGTCCATGTGGACTGTATTATACAGGACTCACGACCAGATGCTTCCGCGAACGCATGGCTAACCACAGAACCTCGATCAGGGCTGCACTGACATCTGGCAGCTCTGACAAGCCTGTCGCAAAACACTTTCTACAGCTTGGACACCAAGTATCTAGTCTTAAATGCATGTTAATTGATCACGTGCAGAAAAACCCTAGGGGAGGCAATCGAGAACTTCAGCTCAAAAAACTTGAATCAAGGTGGATCAACCGTTTGAACACTATTGATCCAAAGGGACTCAATGAATATAATCATCTGAATATATTCCTTCAATGAAATAGTTACTATGGTTAGAACACATAGTCCTTAGCTGCAAATGTGTAATAATGCAGTTTAATAGCCACTGGTCAAGTGTATATATATATATATATATATATATATATGTTTATATGTTTCTGTTTTACAGTTTATAAGTTTCCTTTCTTTGAATGTCTTGTCCTTGTGTATCTGTATTTTACTGTAAATGCGGTCACTAATACCCCATGATTACCTAAATACTGCCTTAATTAGCTATATCATCTTCCATACCATTGGTTTATGTGCCCCGATTCTATTGAGCTACAGCGGCCGCTGGAAGGGTTAAATATTCATTACACTGAGCCCTGTATACATCTACTACAGCGCTACTGACAGGCAGTATGCACGCGCATGTTGCCCAGCAGATGGGCTGGCTGATGTACACGCTGATTCCCCCATTCAGCTCCTGCCTGCGTTCCAGCCGGCGTGACGCTGGAAGGCATACCCGGAAGTGGATGCTTGTCATTACACGGACAGGCAGTCCGGGTCCTGCCGTGTTGTATGAACTACTTAAGGTATTTTTTCTCCTCTACACACTATATTAAGATATGTAATAGATGCGGTTGTCACTGCTGAATTAGCCTGAGTTGATCCATTAAAATTGCTGACTGAAGCTAAAAATGGTGAGTGCCCCAGCTTTTTATTAAGCACCTTGGATATTTATGGCTCTCTGGACTGAATTGCCTTAGTGGTGCACCCCTATTGTTCAACACTCCTGGATGTGAGTGCAGGACCCTACGTCCACATATATATATATATATATATATATATATATATATATATATATATATATAGTAGACAGAGAATACAGGCACTCGTCGGACTTAATAATCCAAAATAACCGGACACAGAGGTCTCAGGGATATAAGCAATGTTTCAAGCTTTACTCGCTTTTCATCAGGCTTGATGAAGCCAGAAGCCTGATGAAAAGCGAGTAAAGCTTGAAACGTTGCTTATTTCCCTGGGACCTCCGTGTCCGGTTATTTTGGATTATTAAGTCCAACGTGTGCCTGTATTCTCTGTCTACTGTGTTACCTGGGGGACCAGGTTGTCAGCGCACCAAGGCCATCGCTATACCCTCCTCGACTGAGTGCCAGTCCTCCCACCCATATATATATATATATATATATATATATATATATATATATATATATATCCCTGAAGCTGGATGAGAGGCGCTCCATCTATATTTCTATGGTAGGTAGATGGATAGCCATACCCAAAAAAGCAGCACAGTGCAAGTTAATCCAATCAGGGTGATCAGCGTTAAGAATTTAAAGATGGAAAATGATGTAACAAGAGTATTCCGGCCTTCCCTGCATAAGAAAAGAAACAAGTTGATTAATAGTCATATGCACTGTATTGAGTTTCATATATTTCACTGCAAAAGATGGGTAAAGTCAGAGGTAGCCCTGCCCAATTTGATGCCCTAGGCATGATTTTAGCTGGTTCCCAATAAATTGCAGCCAATTCCACCACCAAGTATTGCATTTCTACTGCTGACGGCAACCACAGCAATAGTGCCCTAGTTTTTTTGGCCGATGCCCAGGGCAGACACCTGTGCACATAGATAAATATCCACATTTAGCGGATGATTCTGATTGCCTTGCTAACATACTCACAGAGTATGTTTTTAGTTAGATTTAACATACAGTATGTTGTGTTTTTTATTTGGCAGTTTTGCAGTGAGATTTACATGACTTTTATCTGCCTGCGAAAGCACATTATTCTAAGACCTTTAGCGGTAAGATAAGAAGCATCCCCTACAAATCCAAATATGTCATCACAGTTTACATTTACCCCAACTGCAATGCACAATGATTTTTTTCCCTTTACTTTAAATGAGTCTACACAGTGGTTACAGTTATAGAAATAATAATAATCTGGGCCGGTGCAAGAGTGTTCGGCACCTCCCTGTAAACTATAGATTTGCGCCCTACCTCCTACACTTAATAAAGGGACAGTGCACTGCAAAAAACAGGTGGTGTGTGGTAACATGGAAGTATCCCCACATTGAAATTATGTCATACAGAAGCACAATCGGTACTCTTTACCTAGCACGGTGCCCATCGCGGGCATCGCGCCCATCAAATGCACTAAAAAACGGGTGCGACGCGATGGCCGCGATTTCCCATAGGGAACAATGTTAAAAGTGTGATTGGACGCAATTTTACTGTTCAATGCCTCAATGCCCGCGATTTTTCCATAGGAAACAATGTTAAATGGGCCACAGAGTTCAAATAGTCCCCCTGAAGTCTGAAATGGCCCCCCCAATTGTTAACGCCACCCCACGATCAACGTGAACCCGAAGCGTGGCGAGCACAGCGAGCCCGCGAGGGGCGGCGGTACGCGTCCTCTGACCTTTTCATACCCCCACTATCCACGTCGGCGCGGAGTTGAGAATAGAATAGTGTGGCGAGCGCAGCGAGCCACCGAGCCCGAAGCGTGGCGAGCGCAGCGAGCCCCGCGAGGGGACGCGGATACCTTCACAGGTAAACGCGTCCCTTCGCGGGCTTCACAGGTATCCGCGTCCCCTCGCCACGCTTCGGGCTCGGTGGCTCGCTGCGCTCGCCACACTATTCTATTCTCAACTCCACGCCGACGTGGATAGTGGGGGTATGAAAATGTCGGAGGACGCATATCGCCGCCCCTCGCGGGCTCGTTGCGCTCGCCACGCTTCGGGTTCACGTTGATCTTTTACCCCCGATGACCGCGATGGACGTCGTGGGCGCCGTGCTAGGTAAAGAGTACCGCACAATCTTATTCACACGTGCCTGATTCACAATACACCACATAGCAGTGTCTCTTATTCACATTGCAATACACAGTTCGGCTTTTATTTTATGACACACAGTAGTGTCCCTTATTTACAATATGACACACTACTGCCTGTCACATAGGGCCTTATTTTGGTTCACTCTTTCTGACAAAATCCTTCTTAGATGGACAAAACCATGTGCACTGCAGGGGGGCAGATGTAAAATGTGCAGAGAGAATTAGATTTGGGTGAGTTATTTTGTTTCTGTGAAGGGAAAATACTGGCTGCTTTATTTTTACATTGCAATATAGATCTCACTTTGAAGTAAGACCCCACCCAAATCTAATTATATCTGCACAAGTTACATCTGCCCCACCTGCAGTGCACATGGTTTTGCCCATCTAAGAAGGATTTTGTCAGAAAGAGTGAGCTAAAATAAGGCCCATAGATTGATAGGTGCAGCAGGGAGGAGAGGGAGGAGGTAAATGCAGGATTCGTAGGGGTATAGGGGGTATTTCCAAATATATACAAAAAAGAGAATTAGGCGGAACTTAAAAGATTTGTTTGCAATCCAATAAACTGCTAGTCGTTACATTAATTAATATCAGTGTTTCAAAGTTTAATCTTTTGTTAGGATAAAATATCCTGACGAAATATTAAACTCTGAAATGTTTATATATATAGTAAACTAAAGTCTTTAGAGTGTTGCCTACTTCTATTACTTGAGTAACTACCACCAAGAGGGCACTGGGTGCTTAATTTCTGTTCTATGGTAACAATGCTTGATCATATGATCATACACAGTATACAGTATATTTATATACATATACTAATTCTAAAAGGCGGCAATCCATGGAGAGGCATAATAAAACATACACTTAGCTCATGCCTGATAATAGCATTTTGGATTTAATGACCCATCATCAGGCAGCAAGTATTCTTACTGACCAATTATGGATCATTAAATCTGAAATGTTACCATCAGACATGGGGGCAAATATAATACGGTTCGAGTACACCAGAATAACTTGATTTTCTAAAGCAAAGCTATGCCTTGTAAATGATTGCCGCTTTTAAGAAAATGTCCGGGTTCAACTGCCATCCAGTCCCTCTGGCGAACTCAGAGGTTATTACATACTGTATGCCACATGGGCTAAGTGTATGTTTTATATAATATAGTATAAGCTTAGGTGCTTATCTCCTAGGAATATCCTCTAACCCAGGGCTGGGCAACACCGGCCCTCCAGATGTTGATGAACTACACATCCCAGCATGCCTTGCATCAGTTTCAGCATGGCCACATAGCAAAAGTAATGCAAAGCATCCTGGGATGTGTAGTTCATTAACATCTGGAGGGCCGGTGTTGCCCAGCCCTGCTCTAACCCCTGCTGAACTTGATGAGGGAAGGCTACCCTCTAAAGGGGCATACACACGGGGTGATTTCAGATCCGTTTCTAAGTGATCTGACTAGATCGCTTAGAAATGGAGCACTGATCGGTCCATGTGTAAAGTCCCATGAGACACCTTTCTTTTTAAAAATAGGCAAATCCCCACTCAGCACTATTGCTCAGCACACAGCATCGCGTGTGCACTGCGATGTTTGCTGAGCGATCGTGCTTTTGCACATCTCTACTCAGCCCAAAGCGGTGTTGCCACATCTTTATGCCCCTTAACTGTACACAATGTGAAATAGAAAAAAACCTTCGCTATGATTAATTTAGTCAAAAACAGTTCCCAGTTATAACTACTGCTTGCAGAAGAAGGACAGAAGAACAACTTACTTGATAAGCATTGGAACACATTTGATATTCGGGATTTTTGAAGTGAAAGGAGATGCAACAGATGCTTCTAACTCTGACAAAGAAATACCAGCATAAGCCACTTTAAGTGCCTGCAAAAGACAAAAGAATAAAGTATTATAATTTGAGTAAACAAAATTATAATTCTGTATCTATATTATTTGCTTACATAATAATCCACAGTATCGGATGGTTTTATCTGTGCCCACTTTGTTACTAATCGCTGCCAAATAGCTGGATTACAGATTATGGTCAATGTCAGATTGTCATGGTCATGTACAAAACATGAATGTTCAATGAGGTTTCATTTTACACCAATGCACATATTTGTCTTCCATATGTGTATAAATACTGTAGGTACATGCCCACCTCCTGGTTCTGGAAACTTCCTCAGAAAAAACGAGTGCAGCCTAATTGTGTGTGCTTGGAAATGCAAATGGTGGAAAGATTAAATGCAGCTTCATAGTGCACTCTGCTGCCAATTTAATACTACCTCTTCAATCTTTTCAGGTGTTCCGTTTTCTCCAAAATACTACTCAGATTACCCTCATTTATTTTATAAATTATTCATGAAATGTGTTTTTAACTATTTCCTTTCCAGCCTCTAAACTTAGAGGTCAATTGCTCCAAATGCACCTGTAATCTCCAGAGATTCCATTAATTCCACAAACTTTGGAAACTGTATGTACATCTGCACATTTGTGCCAGAAACAGCCTTATCTTATATCACCCACATGGGATTGTAACTCAAGTACAAATTGCATTTCTGGAAGTTGTTGATAGTACAATTGGGTGCAAAAGTTACACAGGGCTCCCATGTCTATGGCATAATGGGGCAGATGTATTAAGCCTGGTGAAGCGATAAAGTGGAAGGTGATAACGCGCCAGCCAATCATCTCCCAACTCTCATTTTTCAAACATAGCTGATTGGCTGGTGCGTTATCATCACCTACTTTATCTCTTCACCAGGCTTAATTCATCTACCCCAAAGTGCTTCAATAGATAGACTGTTAAATAGTTCAACAAAACTCTGCTTTTAAGCTTTGCACAAAGCTTATTTACATTACTACAACAGTATGTATTATTATTATTATTATTATCATCATCATCAATCATCATCATCATCATCTATTTCTTAGTTATTATCATCATCATCATTTATTTCTAAAGTTATAAAGACTCAGGCAATATTGGGAAATATGAAGTAATATGCAATGAAGCTGTAATAATAAATGTAGTGGTTCAGGGAGGAGGGCAGGTGGCTGAATGGTAAGGCTACCTATGCAGCAGGAATGATACTGCTCTCACAGAATCCTCAGGAATGCCCACTAAGAAAAATACCTCACATTTATTGAATTACTCCCTAACCCCACTTCCTTCATGATGTTACAGCCAGAGCTCTCATTTGCTCTAAGAAATGTACCATTTTGGTACGAGAATACTTTTCCAGTATCCATTGTTGAATATTGATCTTGATAAAAAAGACTTATAATGCATTAACAGCTCCCTATTCTGTAGATCAGCAAAAAACAAAATTGAGCTCAAAGTATTGTGTTTCCCTGTCATATTCAGATTCTACTACAGTATGTGGTGTTGGACACAGTTGTGCCAACATTTAAACATATTGCAGCCACCAGTATGCCATCAGTTTCCGAAGAGGATGAAGACTATAAGGGTTGAAGAGAAGATAAATAATAATGGGGAGGAGGAAGGTACAGGATAAGAGGAAAAGTGGTTTGTGAGGGGCACATTGGTAGAAGAAGATGGGACAGAGATACACATATAACATTGAAAACAGCAAGACAAATAGAATAAGTCATATAGAAACATGGTATCAATACATGAATGTAAGGACTTGGGGGAGTCCCCGTGTGCGGAAGGAGACTGACCACGCACCACACCTGACTCGGTTGTCTCTCCAAGTGGTCGATTGATGCATGCAGTGCTAGACTTCACCTATAGCAATCGCGTCCGAAACAGCGAGTTAGGCCCACTCCAACCCCGATGCCCCCAGGTCTTATGTAGGACAATGCATCAACCGAGATTGAGAGACGGACAAAAAGGCAAACTGAATAAAACCCGTGGAAACAAACAAACAGCCCGTGGTACATATTATAATAAGTGGTCAGAATCACCAGGGAGTTGAGTGGATGAATATGTGAGCAATCCTCCACTGAACTCCCATGAATGCAACAATGCAGGAAGATATTATGCAAATAAGTAATTCCTCACACCCACACGTGTAGCTACAGAAACACAGAAGGATGTGAACACAGTGGCCCTTATTCTGAATCGGACGGTACGGCCCGCGTGCGGCCGTACCGCCGATGTTTTTAGTCTGCACATGCGCAGAGGTCAATCTGCGCATGTGCAGCCCCATTCGCCGCAGACGTATTTCGTCCGCCGCAAAGGGGGCGTATAGGGGCGTGAGGGGCTTCATACCCTCATTTCCCTATGTATACGCCCCGCGTTTCATGGGCGTTCCCATGCAAACGCGGGGCGTATGCATGCTAATTAGGGTATGACGCCACTGATGGGGGCGGAAAGCTGACGTCGCCGGATGTCAGCTCTCAGCCCCCATACAAGCTATCACACGGACGATTGTCCGTGTGGTCTCAGCTTGCGGGAGCTGCTGTGGCGTGCGGCCCTGCCTTCGATGGTCGACGACCATCGAATGCAGGGGGCAGCTCCCACCATGGTGGAGGCGTACGCCCCACCATTTTTATGCGGATCGCCAGCCGTCCGTGTACGGACGGCCGTGGCGATCCGTCTCGTGGGCGGGGATTGGTTTGTGCGGCCGGAGCACCGTGTGCGGCTCCGGCCACACCAACCAGAATAAGGGCCAGTATGTCCTGGCTAATGGTATAAATGCAACAATGCATGAATATGTTAATAATAAACAATATATAACCTGTGTGAAGATGGATGGCAAAACCCCAAATCAGAGAGGACATATACTCCACACAGCTACACTCTAGCTAAAATACTGTAGGTGGAAAAAACAGCAGTTATCTCTGTCAGACAGGGTCTGTGTTCATACAGGGTCTCTCAGACTGCAGCAATGGTTCACTGACACATACAGGACTCCACAGGACAACCGGCAGGAGTGCCTGCTGGAATGCACTGGACTATAACAGGACTCCGACAAGTCTATAACCGGACTCAGACAAGGCTTAATTAAAACTATAAGCGGCAGGTTCTCAAAGCTGGGAGAACACCTAAATACCAAAAGACCTAGCAGGCAGCCACACCCAAAGACCAAGGTGTGCATCAAACCCAGGCAACGTGGATCAGCAAAACCTGGAGTGCTGATCCAGGGAACAAATACAAAACCCACACAGAACATATTGTCTGCAGAGTTACACCGACCCACTGGAGGCGGATCGAAACAATGGGGTTGAAACACATGGTCAGAAGGGGTTGGGAACCAGAAACAGGAGGTCTTGATCTCCAAGAGATAAAGACAAGGGCACCTAAGATAAGAGTTGGTTCTCAAAAACACAAATTAAGCAGTGCTTATACTACAATGAATAACACTGAAACAATTTTAAATAATACATTATTTATGTATAAAAAAAAACATTTAAAGAACACATACACATAACAATGACAGATATTAAAAACTGATTGATGTGCTCACTCTCAGGAAGAAATGAAATGATGGATGTCAATTGCTCAATATTGGACAACAAATTCACGGTAAGTGCACTTTACCAATGGAACTGAATTGAAGGTCACTGTTCAAGAATATTTGGAAGAAAACGGCGTAACACAGGTCCTCTCTATTGGTACAGTGTCCTGATCTGGTGCCACTGGAGGTATCTGTGAGGGGTTCTAGATGTTAGACCGCAAAGTAGCCAATAGGTCCTCTCTGGTGGTGCGGTGCCCCCAAAATCCGCTGGAGGAATCACAATAGGGCAGTGCAATGGATGGTGAAGTAATCCTCTTTTGATGATATTAGATAGAAAGTTTCACCTGTAGGTTTTCACCTGGGGTCGTCCAAATGGTAGGTGTTGGATGGGGAACCACAGTGAGTCCCGTAGAGGGTTCCACAATCGGAGCAGTGACCAGGTAAATCTGGATGGTAAGTCCTGGAGTGAGAAACACTTGACGTGTTTCACTACTGGCTGTAGCTTTATCAAAGGTGATGGGGTTGGGAATCAGACAGCAAAATAATCAAGACAGCAACAGAGAAGTGCTTAAGGAGCATGCATCCATTGGTGGAGAAGTCGGAGCCAGAAACTCTGCAGAAAGATACAGAAATAAACTGCCAAAGAGTGGTGGAGACAGTGGGGAAGCTGCTCAAGCCTTAGAGAGAAATAATATTAATAATAATTTCTACTACTTTTATTCCTTCCAACCACTCTTCCTTTCTTATTTCAATTTTATTTTAATTTTAATTTTTTATTTTAATTTAATTTTATTATTTTTTGCATACTACTCCACAAAGAGCTCTCCTAAAACCACATAACAACAATTATTAATCTTTATTAATATAGGAAGCTGCCGCATACACTTACAGCACGGTTATATATACCCTAAAACTTAGAGAGAAATAAAGTTGAGACGGGTAAAGTGGGGACAGGCAGGAGTTATTTGGAGGAAAGCATGCATGCAGGTGTTTTACTAAGATAGTGAAATAAGAATATTGATAAATAAAGCTACTAATTACAATTAGATAACACCAGTCACAACTGGAAAGACATGGAATAAATTGGGAATAAAATATCATATATCTAAAGGAACAATTCATAAATTGAATAGTCAATGTCTGATTTGTGTTAACATATCAATTTATCACAAAATTATCATATTTCAGTTTGCTTATAATATAGCCAGTTGCAAATGTAATCCAATAACCTAAAATATATATGTCTTTTTAAATGTGGAATGAACAACCTTTCTTAAAAATATTCACATGGATGTGTAAAAAAAAACAACAACAACACAGCATATAGTATATTTAGTAGAACAGTTGCTGTTTCTATTGAGTAAAGATGTGACTCCTCATCCTCGTCAATTATGGTCTGCATGGAAAAACAGTTTAGGAATTGCACCATATTCTATATTTTCCTAATTGAGCTGCTTCAACCATATAACTTACAAGCGCAAAACTATTTTTTCCATTCTTATATGTATCTAAAATATGTCTGCAGGGCAAAATATAAATGTCATCAATTAATGCTATAGTAACATAACAAATTGCCATGTTTTCCTAATTATGATATTTGCTTACCCCACAGTCATTGGCTCCATCTCCACACATCCCAACAAAGAATCTAAAGCAATGAATTGAGATTAATTAGAAAATCGTATTTTAGAAACATATTACTTTTAGGTTTTATTCTTTGACTTTTACATTTGTACAGCATTTATGTTTTAGTAGCAGGGTCGCTATTGCACAATGGTTATTGTATATGGAAAATGTTATGAAAATACTTTTTCATCTATAGAATAATAGAAAAATGACTAATGCGTTGTAAATCTTATTACACTTACTCAATTTTTTGGAGTTCTTCAATAAGATTTGATTTTTGCCTTGGAGTC